>NC_084526.1:1253551-1853551 GCF_024500275.1 Phycodurus eques
AAATTTGACTTTCGAGCGAGCTTCACAAACGCTGGCGTTGAAGTTGAACCCCAAAAATTGGAGGCGGTGCGATGCCCTCGGGCGAGCGGGCGAGGAGAGCCACCGTCGGCGTTTATCGAACAAATCCGAAGACTCTCGAGAGGCCGCCGTAGGCCTCGACTCACTCGGTAGGCCGCGCCCCTTAAAGGCACACCTCCGATACGAACGTAGCGGTACGTACAGTTATTACGCTTTTTAAAAGAAGTCGATCTCTTCACAGTCCGTTAGGGCCGCAACCGGCGATTATTTAATCATCAAAGTATTTAGGCGGATAGCAAATGCGTTTTAAATTTCCTTCCCTTCATCCAAAAGCAGGACAGGATTTGAAAACGGACAAAGCAAAATGAAAAGTGAAGGCAGATGTTTGCAAAACGGAGGACTTGAGAAATCGGAGAAGAGTTCCTGCTGAGATGCTGAATTCGGAGCCTTGAAGTTAAGCAAGGTTGAATCGTTGACGCAAAACGTTTTTGGGCTTTTGACTTCGGGGTTTTCCACGTGAACGACGACGACACCTGCTGGATTTGCCGACGTCTAATTTATTGATTTTCTTTCGTCGAGTTGTGGACGATTGTAACTACTTCCTGTCACCAAAGACCCGCCTCGTTCGCGCGAAATGTTTTACGAAAAAACGCAAAGTCTCGTTTTGTTGCCGCGCCGGCGTCGAATTCCTGCCAGGACCATTCGCAGTTGAGCGGGAGCGTTTTGGGCTCTTTGTGGTTGTTCCACGTGTGACAACTCAAAGACTGAATGATGTCGTTCTTGTTTTGTATCATCTTTTATTTTATTTTTCAAAACTTTGTCAAAAGTGGAAAGTTTGTCTATTTAAAAAAAAAAATAAAGTGTGGGATTTTTTTTTTAAATATATTTGCTTCTTGATGTCCCGGAAAATTTCTCGTTTATTTTGTTGTTTTTTTAAACAGAACCAGACTTTGGGGGCCCGAGTGATAGAAGCGGCTCTGGTTTCTCTCCAAAAGAGAGAAACCGACTCATCGGTTAACGGTTTGTCGGAAAACTAGAAAGAAATGTGTGGCAGCGAAACCAAATTCAAGGTCAAAAAGATGAACTGCACTGGAACGGCTCACTCGCGCTACACGGCGCTTGCGATCGTCACGTTGGACAAAGAATTCCGATATGAGAATTGTCGGAAGGGAAAGCGTTTGGTTACGCTGACTATAAGGCACAAGAATCCCGGTCAGAAGGGAAATTGGCCACGATACACTTTAACAGTCCCAAGTACGCACGTACAATTCCAAGAGTTTGCACATCGTATCGTGTTAGCATGATAGCGGCGTCCCAAACACGCTGTCTTGACGATAAAGGAATTGACTTGGAATCGAATTACGTCAACGGACGACGCGGAGTGGCGGTAAATGTTGACGCTAACGCGACAATATCAGTTCAGGATAGGCGGGAACGTATCGCAATCCGGTCGGGTTCGGGTCGCCTCTTCCCGACAGGGCTACCGGCGGCGCCGCACGCCGCCGTCCGAGCGGGCCAGGTCCTCGGCGCTGCGGTAGAACACGTCCAGGCGCGCCGCGTCCCAGGCGCGCCACACGCACACGCTGACGTCGGACGACGAGGGCGCGCCCCGAAAGCCGCACGCCACGGCGTCCTCGCCCACGAGCCCCGCCTCCGCCGGCGTCCTGACAGGAAGTAGACGGAAAGGAGAGAACGCCTTCAACTGCTGGGAACCGTCAAAAGTCCAAAGCGGACTGAAGATCCATCACGTTCGACGGTCAGCGTACGTCTCGGGGTGCTGCCGCTTCTTTTTCGGGGTTCTGATACCTTCGCGCATATACGTCAAACTCGGGCCCGGGGGCCAGATGTGGCCCACCGTGCAATTATATTTGGCCCCGCAAGACCGTATCAAATGTGTATTAGAGCTGGCCCGCGCATGCGCCACTAATCTTACAAACTCCTCTTGGCCAGGTTCGACTTCCATTTTAGCTGCTTTTCGAGGTGGCTGTATTAGGTCCACCACCACTAACAGGTTCCTAGAACCTTTGTTCTTGTTCAGAAGCCTCTAGAACCAAAAGTACCCGCTACCCCTCGAACATTCGAGAACCAATCAGGCAGTTGTAGTACCTGTCAAAAAGTACCACTACCGGTAAATGCGCGGTTCTGGTGCTTTTTGTGGCTCCGGTAGTTTTTTTACGCTTCCGGTACTTTCTGTGGTTTTTGACCGTTTCTCGAACTTGACGACAGGCTCTCGGTTCTTAGTTGACAAAGCGGACTGACCCCAAGGCGTGTTCCGAAGGAGGGCGTAGTACGGCGGCGACCCGACCTCTCGTTTGCTCGCCGTGCGGCTCGACGTGGATCAGCAGGACGTCTCCGCCGCGCCTGGCGAGGAAATCTTCAATTGACACACGGTCGGATCGCTCGATGGCGTGCGTGCGTGTGTGCGCCGGCTACCTGAAGACCCAAAGGGTGTCGTTCACCATCAGAAGCTTGAGGGCCCGCGGAGACGGCGGCGAGGACTCCGCGGCGCCGCGCCGTCCGTCTTCGCCGTCCTCCCGCTCCAAAGACGGCGGCGCGACGCCGACGTCGGCGTTCTCCTCCGACGACGCGGAACCGTCCGTCGCCCAATCCCGGCGTCGGACGATCTGAGTCCCCGCCTCCTCGCTGTCGGCCACCGTCACGGCGCTGTCGGCGAGCTCGGCCTCCTCCTCCTCCTCCTCCTCCTCGTCCTCGTCGGCGCCGAGCGCCGTGGGACGGCAGATCGGGAAGACGTCGCGGAGAGGACTGCGGTCGCCGCAGCTGAGGAGCGAGACGACCAGAAGCGGCATTAGAAGCGGCACGTTTTGCCGGACTTATGCTCGAATCTTCCAACGGGTTCTGGGTTATTTCCAGGTCCGATTTTGTGATTTTGGTACTTTTTGCGGTTCTGATACTTTGGGTCTCGACGGCTTCTCGGCCACATTGATCTAAATTTTAGAAAATTCCTTCATTTATTTCATTGAATGACAATTGCACATTTTCCCCCCCCCCAATACTTTGGTACAAATCATTCCAAGCGCGTTTGGAAAAACATTTGCCTTTAATTGATTCGGATCTTGTTGCAGATCAGACGAGCAATGTGAAGTTTCTGAACAAAAACGGGCCCAATTGAAACTGTGTTACGAGTCAAAGCTTCCAGGTCCCGGTGGAACCTGCATAGGTACTAATTTTGCTTCGTTCCGACGCTTTTGTGATCGTGATAAGTTGCGACCGGTTCTAGCAGTTTGTGACAAGTTGTAGTTTCTTTTTGGGGTTTGAGGTACTTTCGCGTTCGTGGGACTTTTTTTTTTTTTTGCCTTCAGAACCTTTTGGTCAACGTGCGAGCGAGCAACTGACGTGTACTTGGCGCACAACTGGAACGATGCGGCGTGGAAGAGTACGAGCGTGTCGGTGACGTCGTCCAGCGTCCACACGGACTCCTCCCCCCGCACGCCGAAGCCCGTCGCCATGGAGACCACCGAGGACGGAAAGACGTACGGGTCCAGTCTGCGGACCGGGGACAGGCTGGCGCGGTCCACCACCAGCACGCCGGGACCGCTGGACAGCCACAGCTGGACGGGGCGGACCGAGGAAGAGGAAGGGGAGGAAGATGAGGAGGGAAAAGGCGAGGGAGACGACGAGGCGCGTTTTTCCGACCTGTCGTCCGCAGCCAATGAGAAGCATGCAGGTGACGGGGGCGGGCCTCTGCCCGGGGTCGCCGGCAATCAAAGCCGAGGGGGCGTGGCCCTCCACGGGAAGCCCCGCCTCCTCCGCGCCGTACAGCGCCACCTGGCCGTCCGACGTGCCCGCGAACACACCGCACGCGCCCTGCACGCACGCGAGTGACACGGTCGCACACGTACGACATCATTGCAAACGTACGACATCATCGCTGAAGTCATTCCAACGATGCCGCCGCGTGAGCGTGCGTGCGTGCTTGCTGACCGGGAGTTTGAGGAAGCAGGTGATGACGGCAGGACACGACAAATGTTTGTGAGGTCTCGTAAGAGGACACATGTCCTTCAGGACGTACACCAGCACTTCCTGTTCCTGTCACATGACCACCGCCAACAACCAATCGTCACACACACGGCAAGCGGTGGTAGGCGTGCGTGCGTGCGTACGTACGTGCGTGGCCAGCCACAGCGTGTTGCCCAACTTCACGTGGCAGCTGACTCTGCTTCCGGGACACGACTTCTTGTTGACCTCCAGCTGACCTTTGTGCACGTTCACAACACTGTAGCGCCTGTTGTAACGCAGCAACAGCAGCAGCAACAACAACAACAACACAAGAACGACAATAACACGTCACCAACGGCACAACAGAAATCTATGTCCAGTGTTTACACCTCCACTTAGCATGCTAGCATCAATTTGTAAAAGCTAAGTAGCGTAAGACTATTGCATATATATATATATATATATATATATATTTTTTTTTTTTTTTTTTGTGTGTGCGTGTTTGTGTACAAATGTGTGTGCATAAGTAAGTTGTGAGTGTGTTTAAGAATTTGTTGCCGTGTTTGCGTTGCACAGGTCACGTGTCACGGGTGGCGCCCGACCTGTCGGCCGCGTCTCCTTCCCACAAGACGACGTGTTCTCCCCCTACTGGCGGCAGGAAGAGCTGCGAGTCGGCGCCGCACGGCAACACGTAACGCAGGCACGCAAAGCTGGGATCCATCATGCGCCGCACACACTCGGACGCCGTCGGGCGCTAACGCGCGTGCCCAACAAATAGACACACACGTAGACACAATCACACGTGTACATACAAACACACACAAGCCATATAAAGACACAATGAGTGTGCGCTCCTTGAAGGACGAGCACCAGGCCAGAGTTGCCGATCACCTTCTCGGGTTTAGTGTCCCAGCACTGCGTCATCAGGCGCTGCAGGAAGTAGAAGCCCACTTCCTGCGGACTCGCCAGCGGCGGACGGACGCCGCGGGCGGCCGCCGTCTTGGGGAGGCGACGGCGGCCCACGGACGGCCGGCGGCCCGACAGAAGCTCGTACGTGACCATCGCGTACGAGAACATGTCCACCTCCACGCGCGCACACACACACACACACACACACTCAACTGTGTAAATCATCATTGCGACGCTGGCGACGTCCGGCGTGTTGCCGCGGCGCGAGCGACGCGATGGTTCGAACCCAAACTGGCTGGAATATTGTCCAAACCTAATCAACCTAAAACTCCAACTCAAATGAAGCATTCAAAAACGAATCAAAACCAACATTTGCATTATTAAACAACAATACAAATATGCATATGAGGTGCAGGTATTCTTTCCGTCACTATCCTTATGTTCCCCGCTATAGTATCTGTGACTTTGAATGAGTGCGGCTTTAAGAGGCGGGGCCCGGCCCGGCGAGCGACGAGGGATTTGCGCGCGTGCATTACCTTCTCGTCGTAGACGATGCCGGGTCTGACCTCGGGCGCCTGGTACGCCGGCGTCCCCTCCACCCCGAGGGCCCCCTCGTGGAAAGAGCGACGACACACGCCGTAGTCGGACAGCTTCACGTTCACCGCGGCCTGCTCCTAGAAAGGCACGCGTCGCGTGTCAATAGACGCGCTTGCGAGTGGTATCGCGCGTCACGTGACACGTAACATGTCATGAAATGTTCACGTCACGTGACGCCTCGTAGAACTTGTCACATGTTGTGTCGCGTCGCGTCACACGTCAAGTCGCGCGGACCTGCAGGGACCAGACGAGGATGTTGTCCGACTTGAGGTCGCAGAAGATGACGTTCTTCCTGTGCAGGTAGGCCAGCCCGGCCGCCACTTGATAGGCCATCTTGTAGGTGATCATGTGACCGAGGGGCACGTACCCGCCGCCTGCAAAGAGCGGCGGACGACGATGAGCGGGCCCGGCCGGACGGCGCCCCGGCCCCCGACGGTGCCGGACGGCGCCCACCTCGCCGTCTCTCCTCCAGGACGTTGTTGAGGCTGCCGAGCGGCGCCAGCTCCAGCGCCAGGCGCAGCGGGTGTATGGACACGCCCACCAGGGCCACCACGCACGGGTGCCGCAGCGAGTGCAACGCGGCCGCCTCCTGACGGAACTCGGAGAAGCAGCGACACGCCGCCGCCGACTGAAGCCGCTTCATCATCGTGTCTGACCGCACGCGACACCTCGTGTTAAATATCAGACGACGCGTCACGTGGCCCGCGGCGCTTGACATTCCGTGACGTCACGTAACGAGTCACGCGACAAGCCGTATATCGCACGACCGACCGGACGTGTCGTGCGACCGTGTGTTACGAGGGCGTGCGTTGACCTGCGTCTGCGGAGGGCGCATTCTGCCGGCACGTCCGCAGGCGAAAGCGCTTGATGGCGACCGGCCGCTGCCGGTAGCGAGCGCGGTAGACCACGGTGCCGCTGCCGCCCTGACCGATGACGCTGGACTCGTCCTCGGAATATTCCAGATGCTCCTTCTCCAGGAAGAGCCTGAAAAACAACACGCAGCGTACGTTACGTGGCGTGTCGTCGCGACGCGATGTCACGCGGGTGCATTCACGCGGCACGACATGTGACTCGTACTACGCGTCACGGGATGTGAAATGCGTCGCGACTAGCGTGTTACATATTATTTCTACGTCACACATTTGACTTCTTGCAGAGGTGGACTGGACTACCGTGCGGGGAAGTCGGTCATGAAGAGTTCCGGTACCAGCTCCCGCAGCGGGACCGCGTGCCGGGGGTGTTCGGGACACGCGATGCTGTCGCCCTCCGCCGCGGCCAGCGCGCACTCCTCCACGTCGAACAGGTGAACCCCGCCCCCGTCGCCGTCGTCCGGCGCCCGCGTGCCGCTCTGCCGGAGCCGGGCGGCGCAGAGCGGGCAGGGCGCGTAGCGCTCCAGGAGCGGGCTGCCGTCGCTCTCGCTGGCCGTCAGCGCTGAGTGTCGCAAAGCACATCGACATCAAGATGGACACGGACGACGACGACGACCGACGACCGACGACCACCGCCGCGGGGTGTCCGGACTGCCGCCGGCTCATTTCCAAATCCTCCCGATCAATAACGGTCAATCCATCCGTTCCGCCGACGTCGGCACGCGTGAGCCGTCGAAAGGTCGTCGTCGTCGTCGTCGTTCGAAACATTTCATGCCGAAATGTCTTTAGCCTAGCGCGGTCCCGAACGGCTCCTCCTACAAACGTCGCCCGAGCCGTCTTTGGCGCCTCGTGATGTCGTCGCAATGCGCCAGAGGGATCTGCGACGTGGCAGCCATTTTGCATTCGCACAGTTAGCAGACACGGGAATTTGTACGAATTTGTCAAAGTGTGACGGTTTTGGTCGTCAACTGCGCGACTGCTATGACGACGTCGATCGACTTTTAGCGCGTGGAAATAAAGAAAGGATCGAAGGTGAAGAACGTCAAAGCGGCTCTGGCGTTCCGTCCACCTTTCCGCGGGCGGGCCCGGCAGACGGAAGTCCGGACACCCCCCCCCCGGGGGGGAGCCGACGGACCCACCCGGAAACCACTGCTCCACGAGAGCGTTGACGTGGTCCGTGACGAAGGCCGCGGCCGAGAAGTCCCTGCTCTCCGACCGGCAGACCACCTTGACGCCGCCGCTCTTCTTCTTCTTCTTCCAGTTGACGTCCGTCGATTCCACGCTACGCAAAAGAAGAAAAAGGGCACCATTGAGAAACGTTCTTCCAACTTCAAACGCGAGTCAGTGTGGCAAGAGCCAAATCGGCTGTTCGGCATCGGCGCAGGACTTGGGCGAACCGTTGAAAAAAAATAATAATCATTGTGGATGATATTTTTCCAAAGTGAAAGCAGATGTTCGCAAATGTCCAATCTCAATTTTCACAAAAAGATAATCGGTGGCCCTTAATTGAGGACTCCAGACATCGGGCGGCATTTCAAATCCGACGATTTTGAAGTGAAACGAGGCGTTGCCGCAATAGTTGTCGCTTCACTGCTAACCCTGCTGCCGACGAAGCGACCCTCTCTGTCGCCCTCTGTTGGTGTCGAGGAAACGTGCACCAATGCAGGCGCGACAAAAGAAGGACAAACGGGGGAAGACGGCCCGACGGAGGTCTTCGAGGACTTTTTCGTCTCCCTGACCTGAGGTAACCTCCTTCGAAGGTGACCAGCAGCCCCTCTCTCCAGTAGACGGTCTGACGGCGGCGCACTCGGAAAGTGCTGCGGCGGTTCCTCGGTCCGCTCCCTCCCAAGTTGTAGAACGCCGTCCGGCCGCGACGAGGGCCAGCGCCGCGCTCGGCATCTGACGACTTTGACAAACGTATCAGAAGCGTCAGCAACGCAACGCGGAGAGAAAACGCCTTTTGGGGTGGACGAACACCGAAGCTGAAAAAGAAACCGTGACGCCTTATTTGACGTATTTATGTCACACGACGTCACGTTGCCGACCGACGTTCGCTGTTTTGGAGACAAAGTTCGAGAGAGCAGAGCACGCGCCGCGTCGTCACCAGACGGTCACGCGGCGTCTCGGGTGGCCGAATCTCGGTGACGAGCTGCTCCCCGACACCCAATGCGTCATTTGACTGGGATCGTCAACCTGAATAAGTGTCACGTGACAGCGACAGGAAGGACGGCGTGCGTACCTGCAGGTCCATGTCAGTCAGACTGATGAGCATCCTGGCGATGAAGCGCTCCCAGAATCCGACCGGCACGAAGCTCATCTTGAAGAGTCGCTCTAGCGTGTTGCCGCTCGGCTGCCGGAAGCAGTGGATGTCCACGCCGGGCTTGGCGGGCAGCAGGTGAGGCAGCAGGTAGCTGAGGCGCCGCAAAAGACGCGCAACGACCCGTCACATACCGCGCACGTGCCGCCGGCGGACGGGTTCCGCGCTCGTCCTCGCACGCGGTCAAATGCAAGTCGTGTCGATGATTCTAATCGTGAGCATTTGAGTAATTGGACACATGAAACAACAAAACCAAGACAAAATACGTATGAGGGGCTGATGCCACCTTGATGTCTAAGCGTGTGGCTCTAAGAAGGCGAGTTAGGTGGGAGTCGGCCAACGAGCGAGTCGCTCATGTTAGCGGCTTGCCGGTAAGCCGGTCCCGCGTCTCCGCCGTCGGCGAGTCACACGTCCTACGTCCTCACCCGGCGGTTCAGAGCCACGATTCCCCGTCCCGATCCCTTCGACCGGAGGTGGTTACCTGTTGTTGGCGACGGGAAGTGCGATCTCAAACTTGGCGAGGAACTGGAAGTACTGCTCCTCGGTGTCGCGGGTGAATCCGGTCCCGACCAGCAGCATCTGGAGCACAAGATGGCACGGTCACCGCCTGCCCGCCCACGCGCCGCTTCCCGTCCGTCTCACCCGGAGGTCCTGGGCCCGGATGACGCCGTTTCTGGCCAGGGAGCGCGTGGACTCCAGGCGCACGATCCTCTGCAGGCACTCGGCCAGCCACTCGGGACACAGGAAGTAGAGCGTGCACAGGCCGCGGCTGGTGTCCGGGAAGTGGAGCAGCGTGCCCGTCTCCATCAGGAACTTGACGGCTGGATCCGGAACGACACGACGTGACACGTCAGTCGCCTCCGAACGACACGCCAAATCTTGCGATCACCCGCGTCCGGGGTTTCAATAAGTTTTGGGTCAAACATTTAAAAAAAAAAAAAAAAAACGAAATCGGATGAAACCCTAACGACAATCGTGTTCAAAAGGGATAAGGAGAAGCCCTCAAGGGGTTTCTCGTCCTTCCCCCGACAATTTCAGTCGCCGCTCGCAGCAAAAAGAGTCCCAAAAGAGCGGCGCTAAACACGACGCCCGCCCGCGGGTACGCACCGGACGGCAGGTCATCGTAGTCTGCGATGTCGCTTCCCGCGTGGCGCTCCGCCATGCTCTCCAGCTGAGCCTGCGTCAGGAACTGAACTTCCCCGTCGGCGTGACGTCTTCGCTTCTCGGCGGCCGCCGCCTCCTGCAGCCTCACGTGGCTGCGAGGGATCTGAGCGGGCAGGATCGCCGGGTTACTCTCGCGCCGCCGCCCGACACGCAACGTCACGGGTAAGCCGCTCGCCGGTCGCGCTAGCCGCAGCGGGGCGAGTCGCGTACAAGCGAATACGAGGGATTTGACATTTTTGGAACGGTGAAGTGAACTTTGAACTCGGGTTTGCACTCGAGTACTAAACTCGTTGACAGCTGCGGCCGTTCATTTAACTCCCGTTATATTGTCGCTTTTGGTCAAAACTGCTCCTCAAAGAGAAACAAATCTTTCGAGCTTTGCCACAAGTCATCAACGCACACACGTCGCATACGAGTCAGATACCGGAAGGCGTTTGTCACGTCGAAGTCACAGCTTCGTCTGCTAGTCGTGCAACGCGACGACACGTTGAGGACTCACCATCCTGCCCAGCAGCTTTCCTCCGCAGGCTGAGGCGCGGCCGTCCTTCACGGAGAGCGCCACCTGCCGGATGAGCTTCTTCAGGCCGTCCACGCCCTCCAACGTCTTACACGACACCTCGCTGGCACACGCGCAACCCAACGCCAGCGCGTTAGAACCGTCGGCGCTTGGCGCGGGGGCTAGCACGCCTGCGTTGCGCGCGCACTGACCGCAGATGCCCGAAGGCGACGTCGGGGTAGCCGCCGGCGCGGGCGCCCGAGGGCGTGCGGCACAGCGCCAGGATGTAAGCCCTCAGCGTGGCGAGCCGCTCCGTGCGGAACTTGGTGTCGATCAGATCCAGGTGGGTTCCGACCACCACGACCGCCGAGTTGGGCGCCCGGGCCTCGTCGCGCACACACACACACACACACACACGCGTAAATGAGTGGGCAGCAGCTGGGTCGGTCGGGTAAGGTCACGCCCGAAATTCGAAACCATCACCAACTTTTCGAAAAGGCGGACTTTCAGCCAAGAATTAGGACGCCGTAAACGACGATCGCGAACCGATCAAATGACACGAAAAGGAGCCGGCGAGCGGCGCACCTCGATGTTGAGCAGCCACGTCTGCAGGCCGGCGACGGCCTCCTCGCCCAGCGTCAGGTTCCACGTGAGCACGTAGAGGGCGCTGTCCGTGAAGAAACATTGCGTGAGGGCCGACATGCTGGACGGGCCGCCCACGTCCCACACGTTCAACGCCAACGACGAGTTCCTCTGACACCACACGGCGACAACAACACGCGCACTAGTTACTTTACACGCGAGTCGCGTCAAAGGCTCAGACTAGTTAAGTACAAGTCACATACTCGTCATCTACAGGTCATACTCGTTAGACGCTAGCCGTAGCGGTTAAATAATGGCGATTTCCCCATTGCGGGGCGAATTGTGTCCGTACGAGTCGCATTAAATTTCGATACTCGTGCCGCGCGGCAGCCAGGCGAACTGAGTATTGGAAGTGTTCTGACGTTGTTCTTTCCGGCAGCGTCGCTGCCGCACTCCATCTCCCAGGTGGATGTGGACACGCTGCGCTCGGCGGCCGGCGTGAACGGCGGCGACGCTTTCCCCGTCCGCAGCGCCCTCAGGAGGGAGGACTTGCCCTGGCGCGGCGGACCTATCAGCAGCATCTTCAGCAGGCGACACGGCACCGCCCTGCGAAGGTGGGCGCGCAGGAAGGCCAGCACCGCCGCCGAACCTGACCGCCGCCGACAAACAATCGCACCACATGGTCAGGTTCTTTCCATTCGGTCGATGGCCAAGTTGAAAATAGTTCGACGCGGGATAGCTAACTTGCGATCGGGAGCTAAACGACCCGAGAGCGCTTGGAGATGTACGTTTCTAATGCAGGTCAGTGCTTTTAATAAGAGTTGGGCCAGCAGAGAAGGGTCTGATTTGCAATTTGGAGAACTACAGCGCGAGATTTGCTTTTCCACATTTATACCTTCTCTCCTGACGTCTTGAGGCACGTTGCTGATGTTGAGGTTTTCGATGTCCAGCTGCCACAGGTTGCTCAGCCCAGCGAGTTCTGATGGGAGCTCCCGGATGCCAGGGTTACTGCTCCCTCGCAACGCGCGCACACACGCACACACACACACTTATGAAACAAACAACTGCAAACATCTGGATCAAAAGAACCCAGCAGCACCGACTGCTATGTTCTTTTGCTGCTTTTAATGACCAACTGGACCAATCCTAACCGGTTTCACCAATGAGGTGTTCCCATCCTAACCCTATAGATGCATACCAGTCATATTTATCTCCCCAATTCTGCCCTTTCTCTTGAGCATCATTGGTGAGAGCCGCACATGGAATTAGGATGAAAGCGTCTTGATTTCGGGGGGCACAAAATATTAACCCGTTTTGCCGCATTTGGAAGCCACGCCCACAGTTCTGATCATCAGCTGTACTCCTTTTGGTACGAGTTAATGATTCCACATTTGTTTTTTTTGTTTTTTTTAATCGGGTTGGTCGTATTGGTCCAGTTGGTAGGTGATTTCCCGTCGGAAAAATGCGTTGTATCGTTTAGGGCGGGACGTCCCACGTCCCGCGTACCACATAAACAAAAGCAACACTATAGTAGCCAAAGTTGTCGAATCTCGTAACCAACGCGGGTGTGCCATTCTGCTGAGTTCTCACGAAACGGGTTGGTGTCTGCACTCTGAGGGCGGCAAGCACAATGGCTTCTCAAATTAATGTGCAGCATGGTTCCTATTTTATTGATGATTTCATTTCCAAAATGAGTCCCATTATCGCTGTGAACGGTTTCAGGCATGCCACAACTGCTCCGACGCAGGGCGGTAACGCACACGCCACGCTGTCCGGTTTAGTCGAAAAATAAGCCGTCGGTCTCGGCTTATCACCGTTTTGTCATGTAATAGTTTTTACAATCTACCATTTGAATGAATGGTTGATCATCATTTGGAAGGGCCAGCGCAGCACTGGACACCAAATGTCGTTTCATGTCACAGGAGGCCTTTTCCGCCTCTGTATTCCATTGAACAGGCGATGTCATCTTAAGGTCTGCTTCACACATCAATTTTGTACAACGGTGCAATAATGTCTGCATAGTTTGGAATCCATGCTCGACAATCATTTGTCAGGCCTAAAAATGACATCATATGGTTCTTTGTTTGCGGTTTAGGGGCTTTTAAAACTGTAGTTTTTCTGTCTTCTAACATCGCCCTTCCTCCTACACTCGGATTATGTCCCAGATATTTGACTTGCTTTTTACACCATTGCAATTTATTTGTGTTCACTTGCTAGATGACGCATCTGGAGATGCCAAAAGCACATCATCGACATATAATAAGATTTGGGTGGGAGTGAATGGGTGGGTTCTCGTTGAGCCCTGGGTGGGCTGTGAGTGTGGGATCCGGCAGCGGATTGGTCGGCTTTAGCCGAGTTCTAGGTACGTCGTAGGCGGGTCGTAACTGAGTTCTAGTTGGCGTCTAAGTGAGTTCTACGTCGGTCTCATGTTTACAGCAGCCACGTCTCAATGGCGACCGGCTCACGCGACTCACTTGGCCAGGTAGAGTTCGCTGAGGCCGCTCAGAGCGCACACAGAAGGCGGGACGCACTCTAGGCGGTTGTTGTTCAAGTACAGAACCTCCAGTGAATCTCGCAGAACCGCCGGGAACTCCACGGGACACCCTGCTCGGGAAGAACCGAGAGGCGGGTCAGTACTCAGCGAAGGTAAGAAAGCGAAAGGTCCTCGATGGGAGATACCTGGATCGGGATCTTTTTTGCTCCATGTGGTCAAGAAGGAAAGTTTTCGGGACTTGGGGCCTTCTTCACTCCTACAGGACACAGGTGGAAGTGCACCTGTCAGTCACGTGACAAATTCCGGAGCAGGACGTACACAACTGCCACAGTTAAGGCCACGTCATCGTCATGATTACAATCTTTGGGCGAGCGGCGGGGTACACCCCGAACTGGTCGCCGGGCCGATCGCAGGGCACACAGAAACAAACAACCATTCGCACCTACGGGCCGGATTTGAACCCGCAACCTCAACCCCAGAACCGGGAGGCGGACGTGCTAACCCGTCGGCCGCCGTGCCGCCTGACTGCAACATGGGTTTTCAAAATAAAGTCCGCTCGGGCGTACTTTCCCAGCAGGTTCCTGGACAGGTCCAGCGTCCTGAGCTGAGAGCAGGTCCAGTCGGACGGCGGCGGCAGAGTCCGGATGACATTCCCGCACAATTTCAGCGAAAGCAGAGCCTGGCGGAGGGAAGTCGAGAGAGAGAGAGAGAGAGAGAGAGAGAGAGAGAGAGAGAGGCTGGCGTTCTGGTCGGATACATTCATCATAATCAAAGACGTGAAAAGATGCTGGCACCAGATGAGGCAAAAAGATCATTTCCATCTGTTCTACAACACCCGAGCCACGCCGCCCCTGTGGTGGTTGGGGTCTTGGTGAGTTCTAGGTGGGTTTTAGCTCATTTCTGCTAATTGTGGGTCCTGTGTCAATTGTTATGTCTTAGGTGAGTTGCAGTTTCGTCGGAATCGCGTTCTGCTGCACCGTCGCTCCGCAGTCGTTACCTCCAGTCGAAAGAGGCTCGGGGGCAGATGTTCGAGGAGGTTGTCGGAGAAGTCGACGTCGTGCAGGTGATTCTTCCAGAACACGGAGATGTTGTCCGGTAGATCGCGCATCTTATTGCACGACGCTCTGCACCGGTTCTGAAACCCAAAGGGATAAAGTCATCGATGGTGGGACAGACGCCCAACACTGACTGTGTGTGGATGCGCTCCGACCAGGGGGCAGGCCCAGCAGTCCGGGAAGCCGCCCAGCCGATTCCGGGACACGTCGAGGCGTCGCAGGGACTTGAGCGCGCGCGTGACGTCGGCCGGCAGCGCGCTCAAACGGTTGTCGGACACGTCCAAGTCCTCCAGCTTACGCAGGCCCGCCCAGGCGCTTGCTGGCGGCGCACAGACAAACAAACACGCAAACCGTGCGCCGGTGTTCCTAACGAGGTGGCCGGGGGTGGGGGGGGGAGGAGCTTACGTGGCGGCATGTCAAACAAGGTCGTCAGCCGGTTTTTGGAGGCGCAGAGTTTCTTGAGGTCGCGCAGGTGGAGCAGACCCGCTGGCAACGCGCTCAGTTGGTTCCCACGCACGTTCACCTCGCACAACCTGCGCACCATAGCGACACGTGTGTGTGTGTGTCTGTTCACTTACGTTAACGTTCTGTCAAGTCCGCACCGAAAGCGGACTTGATTTTTTTTTTTTTTGCTCGGTGCGGTTTTGCGCTCACATTGTACATTTCGCAAGCAAACTAGAAGCTGGCTCCCGTTGGACAGAAATGACGAGGGCGGGACAAAGCGCAGACCCGCAAGTGCGCGCCGCAAACTGTCGGAGCGTGACAGACGTGAATACATCCTTCGTTGGGTTTTACACGTTCAAATTTTATACGTTCAAATCCAGAAAATGTCGTACGCACAAAACATATTCAGATGAGAGAATCGCTGCGATCACGGGGTGACGCTGTTCTCTCAGGGGTGCTGGGAGGACGTGGCTGCCTATGATGACCCCACAAGGTTAATACCATGTATTTTCATAACTCCTCATAACAAACCTCAGCATCTTCCTTTCCGCCACCTCCAGCTCTGCTTCCTGTCGTCTCTTCAGTGCCGCCGTCTTTAATCCGTCCATCACGGCCGCCCTCACCACTCTTTTATAAGCTTTGCCCTTCATCCGAGCAGAGACTCTTCGGTCACCTAACACGCCCGACACCTTCCTCCACCCGTTCCGACCTGCGCGGACCCCGTTTCTTCACTTCCTGACCACACTCCCCGTTGCTCTGGACGGTTGACGCCAAGTATTTCAAGTCCTCCACCCTTGCTGTCTCTTCCCCCACCACCCCTCTCATTCATGCACATATATTCTGTCTTACTTCGGCTAATCTTCATTCCTCTTCTTTCCACTGCACGCCTCCATCTTTCTAACTGTTCCTCCACCGGCTCCCTGCTTCCACTGCAGATCACAATGTCATCTGCGAACATCACGGTCCACGGGGATTCCAGTCTGACCTCATCTGTCAGCCTAACCATCACCACTGCAAACAGGAAGGGGCTCAGGGCGGATCCCTGATGCAGTCCCACCTCCACCCTAAATTCGTCTGTCACACCTCACCGCTGTTCTGCTGCCCTCGTACTCGTCTTGTATTATTCGAACATACTTTTCTCTGCCACTCCAGACGTCCGCGTGCAGTACCACAGTTCCTCTCCGGCTACTCTGTCACAGGCTTTCTCGAGATCTACAAAGACGCAATGGAGCTCCTTCTTGACCTTCTCTGTACTTTTCCATCGACATCCTCAAGGCAAACAGTGCATCTGCGGTACTCTTTGTAGGCATGAAACCATACGGTTGCTCGCAAATACTCCCTTCTGTCCCGAGTCTAGCCTCCACTACTCTTTCCCATAACTTCATTGTGTGGCTGTTAATGATTATTTGCTAGAAACAATCAAGTTTATCAGTTGGAACATGAAATATCTTGTCTTTGTAGTGTATTCCATTAAATATAGCTTGAACATGATTTGCAAATCATTGTATTCTGTTTTTATTGATGTTTAACACAACATCCCAACTTTATTGGAATTGGGGTTGTACATGAACGCTGAGTTCTGGGTGGCTACCAAAAATGGATCAAAGCCTGGCCCAAAAAGAAAAGTAGGGACCGTACCGTGGGTTACCTGTACCGTCCCACCCAGTACCTGGTGCAGATGACTTCCTGTGAGGCTGCGGCGGGGGGCAGCTGACCCAGACGGTTGTGGGACAGGTCCAAGGTCTCGAGACACAGCAGACCCCAGGGAAGGACGGACGGCAGCGACGACAAATTGTTATGCGACAAATCCAAATGTGTGACCAGACAGGACACACCCATGAGCCAGGATACCTCCAACCACGGAAGAGACAGGCCGCTCCAGCGCACGCTCACTACCTGCGCAGAAACCACAAGGCAACGCTACAAATCCGCAACACAACAACTTGACCTGCAACACGCACACTGACAGCGTGCACAATGCAACGAGAAGGGAAATCATCACTCAGGAATGATCAAACTTTACTTGCTTCGATTGTGAATTCTCTGCGGGTTCTACCGGAGTTGAGGTTTAGTCGGTCTTGGTTTCCAGATAGCTACTACCGGAATTCTAGGTTAGTTCTAATTATGCTCCAGGTGGATTCTACCCGAGTCTAGGTTATGTTAGTTGTAGCAGCGTTCTAGTGTGGTTCTAGGTGGATTCTACCCGAGTTCTGGGTTAGTTGTAGTTGGGTTCTCCCTGAGTCTAGGTTAGTTTTAGTTTGGTTGCAGGTGGGTTCTACTTGAGTTCAAGTTGAGTGGAATTTGGCTTCCACATGGATAATACCCGATTTCTAGGTGAGTTGCAGTTGGGTTCTACCAGAGTCCTAGGTTAGTTCTAGCTGGGTTTTACCCGGGGTCTAGGTTAGACCTAGTTGGGTTCTAGGTGGATTCTACCAAGGTCTAGGTTGGTTGTAGTTGGGATGTACCCGAGTTCTAGTCAGTTCTGGTTCAGTTCCGGGTGGGTTCTGTTTGTTGACTTTAGTGCAGCTTTGAATTCTATGAAATTACCCATTCTTCTGAAAAGGCTGCCAGATTGAAAAGTTGAAAAGGTTCTGATACTGTGGATCAGAGACTTTCTTTCTTGCCTCCCTCAACTCTGTCAGGAGACCTCATCCCTCAGGCTGCCCACAGGTTAAGTCAGCCTGCTACAACGATCTGACACTTGTGGTGTGACGCCCCCTATCTGGCCCACAACCAGGCCCTTGAAGCACCAGCCACCTAGAAGTCAGCGTCAAAAAAGAAGACAAACTCATCATGTACCAAAAACAAGATCTGACAATAGCGCCAGTTTCACTTTGATGGCCAGCTTGTTGTAACTGTCCCAAATGTTGACATATCTTGGAACAGTGCTTGGCAGTCTCTTGAGCGTCTCTATAAAATACAGATTTTATCTTGAAGAAAAGCTCACGGCGACTCAGTCTTCTTAGAAGATAAAGCTGTCTTGGTGTCAGTCGGCAGATTTTGGAGCTTCTTGCGCTTGGGCCGGTCCACTTGAGTTGGTGGGAAACGGCCAGAAACCGCTGCACAGCTCCTCTGGCCAAAGGTACTTTCCAAAACTCTTTGATTCCAAATGCTAATGCCAACCTGAACTCAAAGTGAACAATCCACACTTATGACCTGAACTGATCCATGCTGATCTTTTACTTGTTTTACTAGATCTTATTCCAACTTTACTTTTATTCCCTCTCAATGTACAGTATTTGACTTCCGCGTTTGTGTCTATTATCGGTTTTATGTATGCCAGTATCTGTATTTTAGTACTGTCGGTCTTCTGTTGGTGTGCAAGAGGTGCGTGCATAGAGTCCATTCATGTTCATTCGTGACAAATGTGAATTGCTCTGATGAAAAGAAGTCAACCTGCTGCCCGTCTTGCGTGCTGTGTTCCAGCCTTCTTGTGAGAAGTCGGGTGCTGAAGTCAGGATGGTCCATCAGCGTGTAGGACGACAGACCGGCACCGTTCTGCAGCAGAAAGTCAGCAAGCTCCTCGCTGCCTACAAGAAGGCGAACGCAAGCAGATGGGATGCATGGTCAGTTGGGTTAGTCGTTAAAAATGCGTCATTTGACGAAGTCAGTAGCGTTAGTCGTTAACAATGCGTCATTTGACAAAGTCAGTAGCGTTAGTCGTTAACAATGCGTCTCGTCGACGAGATCAGTCAGCGTTAGTCGTAAACAACGCGTCATTTCACGCGGTCAGTAGCGTTAGTCATTAACAATGCGTCATTTGACGAAGTCAGTAGCATTAGTCGTTAACAATGCGTCATTTGACAAAGTCAGTAGCATTAGTCGTTAACAATGCGATTCGTTGACGAGGTCAATAGTATTAGTCGTTAAAAATGCGTCATTTGACGGGGCCAGTAGCGTTCGTCATTAACAATGCGTCATTTGACAAAGTCAGTAGCGTTAGTCATTAACAATGCGTCTCGTCGACGAGATCAGTAAGCGTTAGTCGTAAACAACGCGTCATTTGACGAGGTCAGTAGCGTTAGTCGTAAACATTGCGTCATTTGACGAGGTCAGTAGCGTTAGTCATTAACAATGCGTCATTTGACGAAGTCAGTAGCGTTAGTCGTTAACAATGCGATTCGTTGACGAGGTCAATAGTATTAGTCGTTAAAAATGCGTCATTTGACGGGGCCAGTAGCGTTCGTCATTAACAATGCGTCATTTGACAAAGTCAGTAGCGTTAGTCATTAACAATGCGTCTCGTCGACGAGATCAGTAAGCGTTAGTCGTAAACAACGCGTCATTTGACGAGGTCAGTAGCGTTAGTCGTAAACATTGCTTCATTTGACGAGGTCAGTAGCGTTAGTCATTAACAATGCGTCATTTGACGAAGTCAGTAGCATTAGTCGTTAACAATGCGATTCGTTGACGAGGTCAATAGTATTAGTCGTTAAAAATGCGTCATTTGACGGGGTCAGTAGCATTAGTCGTTAACAATGCGTGATTTGACGAGGTCAGTAGCGTTCGTCGTTAACAATGCGTCATTTGACAAAGTCAGTAGCGTTAGTCGTTAACAATGCGTCTCGTCGACGAGATCAGTCAGCGTTAGTCGTAAACAACGCGTCATTTCACGCGGTAAGTAGCATTAGTCATTAACAATGCGTCATTTGACGAAGTCAGTAGCATTAGTCGTTAACAATGCGTCATTTGACGAAGTCAGTAGCATTAGTCGTTAACAATGCGATTCGTTGACGAGGTCAATAGTATTAGTCGTTAAAAATGCGTCATTTGACGGGGCCAGTAGCGTTCGTCATTAACAATGCGTCATTTGACAAAGTCAGTAGCGTTAGTCATTAACAATGCGTCTCGTCGACGAGATCAGTAAGCGTTAGTCGTAAACAACGCGTCATTTGACGAGGTCAGTAGCGTTAGTCGTAAACATTGCGTCATTTGACGAGGTCAGTAGCGTTAGTCATTAACAATGCGTCATTTGACGAAGTCAGTAGCGTTAGTCGTTAACAATGCGATTCGTTGACGAGGTCAACAGTATTAGTCGTTAAAAATGCGTCATTTGACGGGGTCGGTAGCGTTAGTCATTAACAATGCGTCATTTGACAAAGTCAGTAGCGTTAGTCGTTAACAATGCGTCTCGTCGACGAGATCAGTAAGCGTTAGTCGTAAACAACGCGTCATTTCACGCGGTCAGTAGCGTTAGTCGTAAACATTGCGTCATTTGACGAGGTCAGTAGCGTTAGTCGTTAACAATGCGATTCGTTGACGAGGTCAACAGTATTAGTCGTTAAAAATGCGTCATTTGACGGGGTCAGTAGCGTTAGTCATTAACAATGCGTCTCGTCGACGAGGTCAGTAGCGTTCGTCGTTAACAATGCGTCATTTGACAAAGTCAGTAGCGTTAGTCGTTAACAATGCGTCTCGTCGACGAGATCAGTAAGCGTTAGTCGTAAACAACGCGTCATTTCACGCGGTCAGTAGCGTTAGTCGTAAACATTGCGTCATTTGACGAGGTCAGTAGTGCTAGTCGTTAACAATGCGATTCGTTGACGAGGTCAACAGTATTAGTCGTTAAAAATGCGTCATTTGACGGGGTCAGTAGCGTTAGTCATTAACAATGCGTCTCGTCGACGAGGTCAGTAGTATTAGTCGTTAACAATGCGTGATTTGACGAGGTCAGTAGCGTTCGTCGTTAACAATGCGTCATTTGACAAAGTCATTTGTCAATGCGTCATTTCACGCGGTCAGTAGTGTTAGTCGTAAACATTGCGTCATTTGACGAGGTCGGTAGCGTTAGTCGTAAACATTGCGTCATTTGACGAGGTCAGTAGCGTTAGTCGTTAACAATGCGTGATTTGACGAGGTCAGTAGCGTTCGTCGTTAACAATGCGTCATTTGACAAAGTCAGTCAGTAGCGTTCCGTAGCGTTCAGTCAGTAGCAAAGTCAGTCAGTAGCGTTAGTCGTAAACAACGCGTCATTTGACGAGGTCAGTAGCGTTAGTCATTAACAATGCGTCATTTGACGAAGTCAGTAGCATTAGTCGTTAACAATGCGATTCGTTGACGAGGTCAATAGTATTAGTCGTTAAAAATGCGTCATTTGACGGGGTCAGTAGCGTTAGTCGTTAACAATGCGTCATTTGACAAAGTCAGTAGCGTTAGTCGTTAACAACGCGTCTCGTCGACGAGATCAGTAAGCGTTAGTCGTAAACAACGCGTCATTTCACGCGGTCAGTAGTGTTAGTCGTAAACAACGCGTCATTTGACGAGGTCAGTAGCGTTAGTCGTAAACATTGCGTCATTTGACGAGGTCAGTAGCGTTAGTCATTAACAATGCGTCATTTGACGAAGTCAGTAGCATTAGTCGTTAACAATGCGATTCGTTGACGAGGTCAATAGTATTAGTCGTTAAAAATGCGTCATTTGACGGGGTCAGTAGCATTAGTCGTTAACAATGCGTGATTTGACGAGGTCAGTAGCGTTCGTCGTTAACAATGCGTCATTTGACAAAGTCAGTAGCGTTAGTCGTTAACAACGCGTCTCGTCGACGAGATCAGTAAGCGTTAGTCGTAAACAACGCGTCATTTCACGCGAACAGTAGCGTTAGTCATTAACAATGCGTCATTTGACGAAGTCAGTAGCATTAGTCGTTAACAATGCGATTCGTTGACGAGGTCAATAGTATTAGTCGTTAAAAATGGGTCATTTGACGGCGTCAGTAGCGTTAGTCATTAATGCGTCTCGTCGACGAGGTCAGTCGCGTTCGTCGTTAACAATGCGTCATTTGACAAAGTCAGTAGCGTTAGTCGTTAACAATGCGTCTCGTCGACGAGATCAGTAAGCGTTAGTCGTAAACAACGCGTCATTTCACGCGGTCAGTAGCGTTAGTCGTAAACAACGCGTCATTTGACGAGGTCAGTAGCGTTAGTCATTAACATTGCGTCATTTGACGAGGTCAGTAGCGTTAGTCATTAACAATGCGTCATTTGACGAGGTCAGTAGCGTTAGTCGTTAACAATGCGTCTCGTCGACGAGATCAGTCAGCGTTAGTCGTAAACAACGCGTCATTTCACGCGGTCAGTAGCGTTAGTCGTAAACATTGCGTCATTTGACGAGGTCAGTAGCGTTAGTCATTAACATTGCGTCATTTGACGAGGTCAGTAGCGTTAGTCATTAACAATGCGTCATTTGACGAAGTCAGTAGCATTAGTCGTTAACAATGCGATTCGTTGACGAGGTCAATAGTATTAGTCGTTAAAAATGCGTCATTTGACGGGGTCAGTAGCATTAGTCGTTAACAATGCGTCATTTGACAAAGTCAGTAGCGTTAGTCGTTAACAACGCGTCTCGTCGACGAGATCAGTAAGCGTTAGTCGTAAACAACGCGTCATTTCACGCGGTCAGTAGCGTTAGTCGTTAACAACGCGTCTCGTCGACGAGATCAGTAAGCGTTAGTCGTAAACAACGCGTCATTTCACGCGGTCAGTAGCGTTAGTCATTAACATTGCGTCATTTGACGAGGTCAGTAGCGTTAGTCATTAACATTGCGTCATTTGACGAGGTCAGTAGCGTTAGTCGTTAACAATGCGTCATTTGACGAAGTCAGTAGCATTAGTCGTTAACAATGCGTGATTTGACAAAGTCAGTAGCGTTAGTCGTTAACAACGCGTCTCGTCGACGAGATCAGTAAGCGTTAGTAGTAAACAACGCGTCATTTGACGAGGTCAGTAGCGTTCGTCATTAACAATGCGTCATTTGACAAAGTCAGTAGCGTTAGTCGTTAACAATGCGATTCGTTGACGAGGTCAATCGTATTAGTCGTTAAAAATGCGTCATTTGACGGGGTCAGTAGCGTTAGTCATTAATGCGTCTCGTCGACGAGGTCAGTAGCGTTAGTCATTAACAATGCGTCATTTGACGAAGTCAGTAGCATTAGTCGTTAACAATGCGATTCGTTGACGAGGTCAATAGTATTAGTCGTTAAAAATGCGTCATTTGACGGGGTCAGTAGCGTTAGTCGTTAACAATGCGTCATTTGACAAAGTCAGTAGCGTTAGTCGTTAACAACGCGTCTCGTCGACGAGATCAGTAAGCGTTAGTCGTAAACAACGCGTCATTTCACGCGAACAGTAGCGTTAGTCATTAACAATGCGTCATTTGACGAAGTCAGTAGCATTAGTCGTTAACAATGCGATTCGTTGATGAGGTCAATAGTATTAGTCGTTAAAAATGCGTCATTTGACGGGGTCAGTAGCGTTAGTCGTTAACAATGCGTCATTTGACAAAGTCAGTAGCGTTAGTCGTTAACAACGCGTCTCGTCGACGAGATCAGTAAGCGTTAGTCGTAAACAACGCGTCATTTCACGCGGTCAGTAGCGTTAGTCGTAAACAACGCGTCATTTGACGAGGTCAGTAGCATTAGTCGTTAACAATGCGATTCGTTGACGAGGTCAACAGTATTAGTCGTTAAAAATGCGTCATTTGACGGGGTCAGTAGCATTAGTCGTTAACAATGCGTCATTTGACAAAGTCAGTAGCGTTAGTCGTTAACAACGCGTCTCGTCGACGAGATCAGTAAGCGTTAGTCGTAAACAATGCGTCATTTCACGCGGTCAGTAGCGTTAGTCGTAAACATTGCGTCATTTGACGAGGTCAGTAGCGTTAGTCATTAACATTGCGTCATTTGACGAGGTCAGTAGCGTTAGTCATTAACATTGCGTCATTTGACGAGGTCAGTAGCGTTAGTCGTTAACAATGCGTCATTTGACGAGGTCAGTAGCATTAGTCGTTAACAATGCGTGATTTGACAAAGTCAGTAGCGTTAGTCGTTAACAACGCGTCTCGTCGACGAGATCAGTAAGCGTTAGTAGTAAACAACGCGTCATTTGACGAGGTCAGTAGCGTTCGTCATTAACAATGCGTCATTTGACAAAGTCAGTAGCGTTAGTCGTTAATGCGATTCGTTGACGAGGTCAATCGTATTAGTCGTTAAAAATGCGTCATTTGACGGGGTCAGTAGCGTTAGTCATTAATGCGTCTCGTCGACGAGGTCAGTAGCGTTTGTCATTAACAATGCGTCATTTGACAAAGTCAGTAGCATTAGTCGTTAACAATGCGATTCGTTGACGAGGTCAATAGTATTAGTCGTTAAAAATGCGTCATTTGACGGGGTCAGTAGCGTTAGTCGTTAACAATGCGTCATTTGACGAAGTCAGTAGCATTAGTCGTTAACAATGCGTGATTTGACAAAGTCAGTAGCGTTAGTCGTTAACAACGCGTCTCGTCGACGAGATCAGTAAGCGTTAGTAGTAAACAACGCGTCATTTGACGAGGTCAGTAGCGTTCGTCATTAACAATGCGTCATTTGACAAAGTCAGTAGCGTTAGTCGTTAACAATGCGATTCGTTGACGAGGTCAATAGTATTAGTCGTTAAAAATGCGTCATTTGACGAGGTCAGTAGCGTTCGTCATTAACAATGCGTCATTTGACAAAGTCAGTAGCGTTAGTCGTTAACAATGCGATTCGTTGACGAGGTCAATAGTATTAGTCGTTAAAAATGCGTCATTTGACGGGGTCAGTAGCGTTAGTCGTTAACAATGCGTCATTTGACAAAGTCAGTAGCATTAGTCGTTAACAATGCGTGATTTGACAAAGTCAGTAGCGTTAGTCGTTAACAACGCGTCTCGTCGACGAGATCAGTAAGCGTTAGTAGTAAACAACGCGTCATTTGACGAGGTCAGTAGCGTTCGTCATTAACAATGCGTCATTTGACAAAGTCAGTAGCGTTAGTCGTTAACAATGCGATTCGTTGACGAGGTCAATCGTATTAGTCGTTAAAAATGCGTCATTTGACGGGGTCAGTAGCGTTAGTCATTAATGCGTCTCGTCGACGAGGTCAGTAGCGTTTGTCATTAACAATGCGTCATTTGACAAAGTCAGTAGCATTAGTCGTTAACAATGCGATTCGTTGACGAGGTCAATAGTAGTAGTCGTTAAAAATGCGTCATTTGACGGGGTCAGTAGCGTTAGTCGTTAACAATGCGTCATTTGACAAAGTCAGTCGCGTTAGTCGTTAACAACGCGTCTCGTCGACGAGATCAGTAAGCGTTAGTCGTAAACAACGCGTCATTTCACGCGGTCAGTAGCGTTAGTCATTAACAATGCGTCATTTGACGAAGTCAGTAGCATTAGTCGTTAACAATGCGTCATTTGACGAAGTCAGTAGCATTAGTCGTTAACAATGCGATTCGTTGACGAGGTCAATAGTATTAGTCGTTAAAAATGCGTCATTTGACGGGGTCAGTAGCGTTAGTCATTAACAATGCGTCTCGTCGACGAGGTCAGTAGCGTTCGTCGTTAACAATGCGTCATTTGACAAAGTCAGTAGCGTTAGTCGTTAACAATGCGTCTCGTCGACGAGATCAGTAAGCGTTAGTCGTAAACAACGCGTCATTTCACGCGGTCAGTAGCGTTAGTCGTAAACATTGCGTCATTTCACGCGGTCAGTAGCGTTAGTCGTTAACAATGCGATTCGTTGACGAGGTCAATAGTATTAGTCGTTAAAAATGCGTCATTTGACGGGGTCAGTAGCGTTAGTCATTAATGCGTCTCGTCGACGAGGTCAGTAGCGTTCGTCGTTAACAATGCGTCATTTGACAAAGTCAGTAGCGTTAGTCGTTAACAATGCGTCTCGTCGACGAGATCAGTCAGCGTTAGTCGTAAACAACGCGTCATTTCACGTGGTCAGTAGCGTTAGTCGTAAACAACGCGTCATTTGACGAGGTCAGTAGCGTTAGTCGTAAACAACGCGTCATTTCACGCGGTCAGTAGCGTTAGTCGTTAACAATGCGTCATTTGACAAAGTCAGTAGCGTTAGTCGTTAACAATGCGTCTCGTCGACGAGATCAGTCAGCGTTAGTCGTAAACAACGCGTCATTTCACGTGGTCAGTAGCGTTAGTCGTAAACAACGCGTCATTTGACGAGATCAGTAAGCGTTAGTCGTAAACAACGCGTCATTTCACGCGGTCAGTAGCGTTAGTCGTTAACAATGCGATTCGTTGACGAGGTCAATAGTATTAGTCGTTAAAAATGCGTCATTTGACGGGGTCAGTAGCGTTAGTCATTAACAATGCGTCTCGTCGACGAGGTCAGTAGCGTTCGTCGTTAACAATGCGTCATTTGACAAAGTCAGTAGCGTTAGTCGTTAACAATGCGTCTCGTCGACGAGATCAGTAAGCGTTAGTCGTAAACAACGCGTCATTTCACGCGGTCAGTAGCGTTAGTCGTAAACATTGCGTCATTTGACGAGGTCAGTAGCGTTAGTCATTAACAATGCGTCATTTGACGAAGTCAGTAGCCTTAGTCGTTAACAATGCGATTCGTTGACGAGGTCAATAGTATTAGTCGTTAAAAATGCGTCATTTGACGGGGTCAGTAGCGTTAGTCATTAATGCGTCTCGTCGACGAGGTCAGTAGCGTTCGTCGTTAACAATGCGTCATTTCACGTGGTTAGTAGCGTTAGTCGTAAACAACGCGTCATTTGACGAGGTCAGTAGCGTTAGTCGTAAACATTGCGTCATTTGACGAGGTCAGTAGCGTTAGTCATTAACAATGAGTCATTTGACGAAGTCAGTAGCATTAGTCGTTAACAATGCGATTCGTTGACGAGGTCAATAGTATTAGTCGTTAAAAATGCGTCATTTGACGGGGCCAGTAGCGTTCGTCATTAACAATGCGTCATTTGACAAAGTCAGTAGCGTTAGTCATTAACAATGCGTCTCGTCGACGAGATCAGTAAGCGTTAGTCGTAAACAACGCGTCATTTCACGCGGTCAGTAGCGTTAGTCGTAAACAACGCGTCATTTGACGAGGTCAGTAGCGTTAGTCGTAAACATTGCGTCATTTGACGAGGTCAGTAGCGTTAGTCATTAACAATGCGTCATTTGACGAAGTCAGTAGCATTAGTCGTTAACAATGCGATTCGTTGACGAGGTCAATAGTATTAGTCGTTAAAAATGTGTCATTTGACGGGGTCAGTAGCGTTAGTCGTAAACAACGCGTCATTTGACGAGGTCAGTAGCGTTCGTCGTTAACAATGCGTCATTTGACAAAGTCAGTAGCGTTAGTCGTTAACAACGCGTCTCGTCGACGAGATCAGTAAGCGTTAGTCGTAAACAACGCGTCATTTCACGCGGTCAGTAGCGTTAGTCGTTAACAATGCGATTCGTTGACGAGGTCAATAGTATTAGTCGTTAAAAATGCGTCATTTGACGGGGTCAGTAGCGTTAGTCATTAACAATGCGTCTCGTCGACGAGGTCAGTAGCGTTCGTCGTTAACAATGCGTCATTTGACAAAGTCAGTAGCGTTAGTCGTTAACAATGCGTCTCGTCGACGAGATCAGTAAGCGTTAGTCGTAAACAACGCGTCATTTCACGCGGTCAGTAGCGTTAGTCGTAAACATTGCGTCATTTGACGAGGTCAGTAGCGTTAGTCATTAACAATGCGTCATTTGACGAAGTCAGTAGCCTTAGTCGTTAACAATGCGATTCGTTGACGAGGTCAATAGTATTAGTCGTTAAAAATGCGTCATTTGACGGGGTCAGTAGCGTTAGTCATTAATGCGTCTCGTCGACGAGGTCAGTAGCGTTCGTCGTTAACAATGCGTCATTTGACAAAGTCAGTAGCGTTAGTCGTTAACAATGCGTCTCGTCGACGAGATCAGTCAGCGTTAGTCGTAAACAACGCGTCATTTCACGTGGTCAGTAGCGTTAGTCGTAAACAACGCGTCATTTGACGAGGTCAGTAGCGTTAGTCGTAAACATTGCGTCATTTGACGAGGTCAGTAGCGTTAGTCATTAACAATGCGTCATTTGACGAAGTCAGTAGCATTAGTCGTTAACAATGCGATTCGTTGACGAGGTCAATAGTATTAGTCGTTAAAAATGCGTCATTTGACGGGGCCAGTAGCGTTCGTCATTAACAATGCGTCATTTGACAAAGTCAGTAGCGTTAGTCATTAACAATGCGTCTCGTCGACGAGATCAGTAAGCGTTAGTC
Organism: Phycodurus eques; assembly: GCF_024500275.1. Taxonomy (NCBI): domain Eukaryota; kingdom Metazoa; phylum Chordata; class Actinopteri; order Syngnathiformes; family Syngnathidae; genus Phycodurus; species Phycodurus eques. The sequence goes on from NC_084526.1 coordinate 1,281,507, forward strand.
GTAAACAACGCGTCATTTCACGCGGTCAGTAGCGTTAGTCGTAAACAACGCGTCATTTGACGAGGTCAGTAGCGTTAGTCGTAAACATTGCGTCATTTGACGAGGTCAGTAGCGTTAGTCATTAACAATGCGTCATTTGACGAAGTCAGTAGCCTTAGTCGTTAACAATGCGATTCGTTGACGAGGTCAATAGTATTAGTCGTTAAAAATGTGTCATTTGACGGGGTCAGTAGCGTTAGTCGTAAACAACGCGTCATTTGACGAGGTCAGTAGCGTTCGTCGTTAACAATGCGTCATTTGACGAAGTCAGTAGCATTAGTCGTTAACAATGCGATTCGTTGACGAGGTCAATAGTATTAGTCGTTAAAAATGCGTCATTTGACGGCGTCAGTAGCGTTAGTCATTAATGCGTCTCGTCGACGAGGTCAGTAGCGTTCGTCGTTAACAATGCGTCATTTGACAAAGTCAGTAGCGTTAGTCCGTTAACAATGCGTCTCGTCGACGAGATCAGTCCAGCGTTAGTCGTAAACAACGCGTCATTTCACGTGGTCAGTAGCGTTAGTCGTAACACACGCGTCATTTGACGAGGTCAGTAGCGTTAGTCGTAAACATTGCGTCATTTGACGAGGTCAGTAGCGTTAGTCATTAACAATGAGTCATTTGACGAAGTCATTAGCATTAGTCGTTAACAATGCGATTCGTTGACGAGGTCAATAGTATTAGTCGTTAAAAATGCGTCATTTGACGGGGCCAGTAGCGTTCGTCATTAACAATGCGTCATTTGACAAAGTCAGTAGCGTTAGTCATTAACAATGCGTCTCGTCGACGAGATCAGTAAGCGTTAGTCGTAAACAACGCGTCATTTCACGCGGTCAGTAGCGTTAGTCGTAAACAACGCGTCATTTGACGAGGTCAGTAGCGTTAGTCGTAAACATTGCGTCATTTGACGAGGTCAGTAGCGTTAGTCATTAACAATGCGTCATTTGACGAAGTCAGTAGCATTAGTCGTTAACAATGCGATTCGTTGACGAGGTCAATAGTATTAGTCGTTAAAAATGTGTCATTTGACGGGGTCAGTAGCGTTAGTCGTAAACAACGCGTCATTTGACGAGGTCAGTAGCGTTCGTCGTTAACAATGCGTCATTTGACAAAGTCAGTAGCGTTAGTCGTTAACAATGCGTCTCGTCGACGAGGTCAGTAGCGTTAGTCGTTAACAATGCGTCTCGTCGACGAGGTCAGTAGCGTTAGTCGTTAACAATGCGTCTCGTTGACATGGTCAACCTGCTTGCGCTGCGGCGTAAAGCGGCAGAGCGCTGATGACGGTGAAGCGGTCGCTGTGGCTGGCGTTGCTGTCTTTGGCATCAGCGCCGTAGTCCTGAACCAGAAGGCGGACAGAGTCCACATGACCACGCTGACAGGAAGTGGACAACAGGAGGTTCAAGAGGTCCCTCCTCTGACGTACACCTGTTTTAATAATGAAAAAAAATAATCTAATTAATTTCTTGTGTTGACCCTCTCAGTTCTGATACTGGTTCTGGTCTGACAAGTGATTGTGGTCATGATGTGGGTTCTGAAACGAGGACCGGTTGTGATTCTGGTTCTGCTCCTACAACTGGTAATCCCGGAGTCGTCCTCTGACCTGGGATGGCGTCCAGCAGAATTCTTAGGACAGCGCTGTGTCCAGAGTGGGCCGCCACTACGGCCGGGTTCTGGTCCGACACTTCTGTCGGAACCCGGACTTCGGCTTCCTGCAGGAGGTAACGAACACTCCGAGCATCGCCGTACTGGGACACCACGCGCAGAACACCGTCCTGAAACACAAACACACACACACACACATATGCTTGTATTTAAGTTAGGCTATAACTTGTGCTCATGTAGTTTGTGTTTATGCTAAGAGTTCTAGGTGGGTGCTAGCTGAAGTCTAACTGTACTTTGGTTCCAAATGGGTTCTCTGTGCTTTGTCGGGCTGGGTTGAAGCACCGTTCTCATGGACTTGGAACTTTGTTCGAGGATGTTCCAGTTGGGTTCTGGGAACATTTCTTTGTGAGTGCTACTTGGGTTCTAGGTGAGACTTGTTGTATTGTCTCTACCTGGGTTGTAGGTGAGTTCTTGTGGCCTTGTAGCGTTGTTCAATAAAAGGTCTAGTTGGGTTCTAGGTTAGATCTTATGGGATTCTAGCTTTGTTCTAGCTGAGTGCTAGTTGGCTTCTGTGTGCTTTCTACTTATGTTTTAGGTGGCCACTAGTTGGGTTGTGAATGAGTTCTCTTCGGCTTCAAGTTTTGTTTAGGGTGGATTTAGTCGGGTCCTGGCTAAGTCTTGTGGGGCTCTAGCCTGGTGGGGCTCTAGCCTGGTTCTAGGTTAGTGCTAGTTTGCTACTCAGGTGCTTTTGAGTTGTGTTTTAAGTGCCCACTAGCTGAGATGTAGGTGAGTTCTAGTTGTATTTCAGGTGGCCTTTAGCTGGGTTGTAGCCGAGTTCTCTCTGGGTTCTAGCTTGGGTCTTGTTGGGTTGTAGGTGCTTTTAAATTGTGCTTTCGCTGGTTGGCGGTGAGTCATCATGGGCTTTAAACTTTGTCCGAGGATGGTTCTAGTTGGGTCCTGGGTATGTTTTGGTGAGGTTCCAGCTTGATACGAGGCGAGTACTAGTTGGCTTCTAGGCGCTTTTTAGGTTCCAGGTGAGTTCTAGATGGGTTCTAGTGGGTTCTACGCATGTGCCTGAAGCTAATGCAGCTAGTGCTTATGCTAAGCTAACACTTTGCTACAGCAGCTAGTGTTGTGAGCAAGAATCAAATCGAAACACTCACGACGTGGACGCAATTGGCGACCGTGCCGCTGCACCGCGCACAGGCGGCCTGCCGGATCAAGTCCCTTGCCGTTTCCTCTTGGCCCGCCTCGTATGCCCTCTGGATGCTGGCCAGGGTGGGGCACGGAGGACTAGCATCCGGACCTGGGGCCTCGCCCCCCATCTCATTTTCTCCTGAACAGGAGGAAGGGGGTGATGAAGGTGAACTTCCTGGCGTCACATCAATTGGTCAGATCAAAAGACACACAAACACTGTATTGCCCACGCTAACACACACACACACACACAAATACGTGCGCCCACTCATGTGATGTATGCTTATATTGTATAACTCGTCTGTGCGTGAACATGGGTGTTTATTGCAGGGTGGATAAAATGAAAGCACAGGTTCCTTTAATCGGTGACCCCGACGTGTTCCTGCAAGGGCATTAGATAAAAAGGACAGAGGAGTGGACAGGGATTCAGCCGGACTGCAATCACCCCGGTGCGGTGCGCCGGCAGAGAAAGGTGAGCAGAAACCTGTTTGATTAAATCCCAAATTCTGCACATTGGAAATTGTGAAATTTGGGAGATTTGTGGTACAGTCGTTCCATTGTCAAAAGTTACTAGGACGCTGTGTTGTTGTTGTTGTTGTCGGGCTAACGGATGACCTGGGAAAAGTAGGGTCACGCCTCCTCGTCCCGTCGTAGACCGACTTGAAATCGGACACGGTTTCATACTGCGATGTTTCGTGAGGGATTTGGGGACCCCAAAAACCGTTTTAGAATCAGATGAGTGTGCCACCAAAACCCCCGGGTGTGAATTGGATGGGTTAATATAGCAAGAATTGTCTCGAAAAGATTGGGAGGTTTCCCCCCCCCCCCCCAGAAACGGCGGTGAAAGGTGGATTCGGGCGCTGAAAGAGTGGACGGACGGACGGGCGCTCTGGTCTGAACAATGTCACTTTTGGATACTGTTGTGCTCGAGTCTACACTATCCAAGACCAAATACTTGCCCCGCGACCAGAACTCCGTGAGACCAAGACAAGACCGAGACTTTTAGGAGTCGAGACCGAGACTGAGACCGTAAAAAACACTAGCAACTCTTTCAAAGTGCACGCCCAAATCCCAAATCTTACTTTTTGTTGGGAGCTAAATCCTTGGATGAATTTAAGAGCCGAGATTTCAAGAAGAGCTTAGTTGCATCGAAGAACTGTACGAACCGGCGGCATTTTGCGCTGTCGAGGCGCACGCTGGGCTCTCCTCGCGACGCCGGTCGGGTTTCACTTCCCCTTTGCAAGCTAACGTCAACCGAAGGAGAGGAAAGCGCGGCGGGACTCACCGCCGGCTGCGTCCGCTTCGGCGTCGCTCATGCTCGCGCTCGTTCGTGCCGACGATCCCGATCACGGAGCACCTGCGCACAAACGACGCCGCGCGGACAAGAGCGGTCACGAACGCGCGTATCACATACGCATACAAAGAAAAACAGACACAGGTCAAAAAGGCAAATACACGACCAACTCCAACAAGCACGCGAACGCACAAAGTCGCACACGCTAACAAAAAGAAAAGAAAAACACAATAACAAATCAATAAACACACAATGTAATCACATGATTTTCTTTTCCAGCCGCGAGCGCGACAGAAAATTCATTTCAGAATCAGAATCCTCTTTATTTCGCCAAGTATGCCCCAAAACAATAATGGTCTCCCGTCGTCGGAAGTGACCGAGAACGCTTTTGAGACGTAGCGTCTCAGTGAACACGACGACGGACGACTGTGAACAATTTCTTTTCTGCGCCCGATACTTCAAAACGAGGCCTGGCCGACCAGCGAGCGGTCTCGGTTACGCGCCCGTCCCTCAAAACAAAAAAAAAATAACGAAAACGTTCAATCTTTTTGACAAAACGGCAACCCAACTGAAATTCCGAGGATTTAGTTTGAGTTTACGTTGCGCCTTTGTCGTCATTCCGACTCAAGAGCTCGGTGCCCGCGTGGCTCCGCTTTCCTCCCGCAACCTGAAAACATGCATGAATTGGAGACTCTAAATTGGATGGATGGAGACAGCAACACTGCCACCTCGCGGATGGAGGGAGGAGCTTCCCACACGTGCGATTTTTTTTTCCACTTGAAACTGCCTGAGGTTTGTCGCCACAATAAATGCGCGAGCCCGCTGATCCACAAACGCACCTTCAACGATTCACAAGCAGAGCTGAACATTTACAAATGATAAATGCACACGCAACGTTAAAAAAAAAAACACACGTAAAGATTTTTTGAGACAGATCTGTCCCCGTAGCAAACATCTCCCGAAATAGTCAGACAACTAAAGATGACCTTGCTTGTTTCATTTTACACACAACTGCCTTTCAATCCACGGGGCGACTCACTCTCCCCTCAAGCACGCTGCAGATGACACACGTAGTTTGTCGGCTTTTCCATTCCGCCGAAGATGCGTTCAACGAGCCTCGCCTGAATGCGTCGCTGCCTCGTGAAAGAAGAAGTTGCGCGACATCGGGAAGCCAAACGACGGCTGAAATCTCAAACTGAAGATTTCTTCCCCCCCCCCCCCCCTTTGTTTTCTTATGCCAGTTGTGCTTCAGTGATGCGTTCAATGACTAATGTCTTAAAAGTCACTCACCGAGCCCCCCAAGTCGGACGCGATGAAGCCGAAGACGCGAGCAGAATTTCGCAGCCTGAGTCGCTTCCTGCTCCGCACGCGCGACAAGCGACACGACGTCACACACGGGCGCTTCCGGTGCCCGTGTTTCACAATAAGAGCGCGACCCGGACACCGTTGGATTTCGTAGAACACAAGTGAGATCGTGACAACGCTTAACCCTAAACCACTTGAATCCGACTGAAGTGCCTTCAAAATGATGTTCCTCCATTATCGCCGAATTCCAAAATATCTCCACAGAGATGTGAAAGACGTTCAACGCATACAACGTTGTTCATAACTATTTTTAGGACAACCCCAATTCCAATGAAGTCGGGACCTTGTGTTAAACAAGAAATTGTGGACGTTAGCGTGATTGACACACACACTACATATGCAAGTTGTGTACATTCAGTAAGCTTGTCGCTTGTTCTTTTAAAAAAAGAAATTTATATTTATTTATTTTTTTTTTTTTAAAGTCTAGCAGCACAAAAACTCACTTTATTATTAAATGGGTATTTTCATCAGAAATACGTAATGGACGTTTTGTGTGTAACAGCGCCCCTTGTGGCAACAGGGTGACACTGCACTGGCATGAGTCATGGGCGACATTAAATAGGATAAAAGTTTGATTCAATTTCACACTGCGAGGGGCGCTCAGACACACAAAGGTCATGTTGTCATGGCGACAGAAGACGACGACACTTTGGGCACGTCGGAAGATTTTGTTAAAGTAAACGTTTTCATTGGCAACAAAACAAAAGTCACTTCCTGTGGTGCACTACGAATTGTTTCGCCATCACGCACACGCCGCAACATTTCATGTCGCCAAGGTGAGAGTCCACGAGGGAACTATTCTGGGATGTCAGAGGCAGTACACACACTTTTGCGTCTTTTCCATGTCAACAAAATCAAATGGGCCACTTCCTGTGTTTTATTGTGAAAGTTGAGAAATTCACAGGTTCTTAATCACATACAAACATGCTCTCTCACACACACACACACACGTGAACATCTCATGTTGTCACGGTGACAGAGTGAGGCAACTATTCTGGCACATCAGAGGAATCTTTTTTTTTTTTTTTTTTGTTTTTTTTTTAATATCAGCAAAATAAAATAACTTCATGGCATTTCTGGAACCAATTTCTCCATCTCTCTCACACACACACACACACACGCACAGTTATATGAGAGGCATTTAAATAAATGTAGAAAAATATCTGTGACCTATTTACATTGTGACAGCACAGCGGACAACCAGCGGCGGCGACCGAGCGGGACAACCTTTCGGAAGCTTCCGCGAGGCCAGCGGAGTCATTGCATAGGTCTTTTCTTCTCCGTGTTCTTCGTACTAGGTCCCGGCGTGTGCGGCGTTAGTACTTGTGTTTGAGATAGTCCTTCATGACCTTGGCGACGGGAAGCTCCTCCAAGAGACGCAGCCGCTGCAGGCCGACGCAGCGGCGGATCTTGATGCGACACACGTCCTGGAGGCTCCGAGGACGTCCTGAGCACACACGCGCGTTGCGTTACGTTGGATGTAAATGACCCTCAGCAAACATATTTGCGTGTGTCTTAAGTTAACCGTCGCCTCAGCGCAACACTTTGCCAAGATGATATTGGACAAAAGGAGGCTCTCGCGGCGCGGCGTCCGACGCGCTTTCCGAGCCTCAGCCGACCGGGTGAGTGAAACAACAAAATACGGCGATGCCAACGTTGAGACCGGAGACCAGCACAGCTGTGCCGGGACCCGGCCCGGCGCCCGCCCCGTCACCCCTCGTGCCAGCCCCCCCCCACCAGGGGCTAACGCCTGAATGAGATAACAATGTGCAAAATGAGTAACAAAAATGAACAAAAACCACCGAGAAAAGGGGGGGCAGCCCCTCCCCACCCCAAGAACGAAGACTTTCAGTTTGGAGGACCCTAACTGTCACTCTGTGCCTCTTCTTCGGTTTTTCTTTGCTGCATTAGATTTCTTCCGTCGTAAACAAAGCCGTTTACCGTATATTGTCATTTAAAATCAGAAAGTCAATCAAAAATCTATTTGCAAACATCTGCTTTTACTTTGGAACATTTTTGCTGACGTTACAGACCAAAGCAGTCCGTGAATTATAGCCAATTATGTGCATTTTCTGCACTAGCGATGGGCATTAAAATCGTTTCATCCGATTCACTGATCGAAAAAAAAAAAAAAGATCGCCGAGTTAACGGGTAACGGTTAGTTGCGGTCCTAATGGATCAAGACGTGTCCAAGTAGTTTTGCTCTCGCGTGCGTCTGTACTCACTGGTGACGTCCTGCAGGAAGTCTAGACACGGTCTGCTGTGTCTGGACATGCTGACGGAAACGGCAGCGGGCGTCTGTCCTTCGTAGTTCCTGGCGTTGGTGTCGGCGCCGTAAGCGTGCAGCATCTGAGCGCACTTCACGTCGTCGTGCAGCGCCGACAGATGCAGCGGCGTTTGCCCGTCCTCCAGCCGGCCCAGGTCGGTGTCGGCGCCGCGTTTGAGGAACGTGCTGCAGTACAAGTGGTTGCCCTTGCTCACGGCGTAACGCAACAGGAAGCCGTTCTGAATGTTAATGTTGGCGCCGTGGTCCAGCAGGATGCTAACGCATCTGGAGCGCTCGCGGATGACGGCCAGCTGCAGCGGCGTGGTGCCCTTGTCGCTCAGCGGGTCCACTTGCGCACGGAACTCCAGGAGAAGGCTCACAAAGGAATCGCGGCCGTAGTGGGCCGCCACGTGTAACGGCGTCCAGCCGTCGAAGCTCTTGGCGTTGATGATGTCGCCGCAAAAGTCCGACTCCAGCATCAGGCGGGCGATGCGAGCGCGCCCGTGCATGGCGGCGTAGTGCAGCGCCGTAAAACCCCCAATGAAGTCCTTCACCGTAGGGTCCGCTAAAGGGGAATAAAGTGCTTTGGTTGTCAGCTTTACAGATGCCGAGTCGGTAGTGCATGCAGCGGATTGAGGTGAATGCCCAATTTGGGTTGAGGCTTTGAACAACAGTAAAGTTATCACAGAAGCTAACAGTTAACCTAGCTTTGCAACTACGACCACCACTGCGAGCTGTGATCTTATTATATGCGTTAGAACACTGGGTGGGAATCTCTGCCGCTACTCTGAACTGGTTGACGTGTCACCTCGAAGACAAGGACGTACTTGGATGAAACGGGTAACTGCATCTCAGGCCAAATGCTCTGACCTGTGAGATTCCCCAGGGGTCCACCTTGGGATTCCTATTGTTCCAATCTGTTTTTGCTTCCATGGGGCCAGCTACTATGCAGCTATACGGTATGCTAACACAACTGGGCAGATGACACGACTCGATGTCACTGACGGGAGGTGGTGAATGTGGGCCTGCGTCAAACAGATCCGGGCGCAGTTACAAACCTCTTTCCTCCAGCTAAACTATGAAGTCGTCTCGCAGCAAATAGGTCTGACACGTTACGGCCAAATGAACCCTCCGAGACCCTGAGGGAGTCGTCTCCTGTTGGTGTCAGGGCTAAAGACAGTGAAACTGCGTTTCAGTTCCACGCTGGCTGCTAAAATCTGGAACGGTCTTCCAGAAGACGTGTGACATGCCCCAACTCGGACAACGTTTCAACCCGGGCTGAGAGCAGGTCTATTTCGCTGAAGTGTGTTATGTGCACTTTTCCCTTTCAAGGAAAGGGAAGACAAGTTAAGTATTTGGGGTGTGACATTGGCTCTATGGTGCCTCAGTCAACGTGAAATATGAATTAAAATGGTTCACGCGTTCCTGAGTTGCAAAACGACGCGTTTGTAAATCCCCGCCTTAGTGGGTGGGGGGGGAAAACCAAGACGTCTGACCTCCGTGCTCAAGGAAGACGCGCACACATCGCTCCTTGCCCTTGGCGGCGGAGAAGTGCAGCAGCGTCCATCCGTTGGCGTCGCGGATCTTGGGCGAGTAGCCGCGCTGCAGCATGCTGCGCACCACGCACACGTTGCCCGCCGCCACCGCCGCCTGGATCTGCAGCTCCTCGTGGAGCTCAGGGTTCCTCCGGTTCAGCATCCTGTCATCACATTTCAGAACGGGAATGTTCATCTTTGAACCGAGACGGGGTGAAAGATTCTGCACGTCTGGGGAGCGCTGCTGCAAAACGTGAACACATTGTTTTCGCGTTGAACACACCAAATCGATAACGACAATATCGAGTCAACTTCCTCCTCTGTTTTGGCTGTACCTTTTTACAAGCTGAGGAGACAAAGTTCTCTTCTTCATAGCGGACACTTTGGAGCTTGGACTTGAATTTCCTGCAATACAACAAACACACGTCCCGTTAAGCACTGGACTTCTGATGCGTGTCGGCATCGGCCGTTGTTTTTTTTCCCCCAATTTTAACATAAATTCAGCAATTCATTGATCACCCTTGAAAAGAAACCTCAGTCTCAATGGGGTTTTTATTTTCACATTCGATGTGATGAGGAAAAGTTACGGGAATTTGAGATAAAGCGGACACCTCAACCTTGACTTTGCATGAAGACGTGGGCCGGAAATTGGTGCATTTTCACCATTTCGACGTGTAACTGCCAAAAACCAACAACACGTGCATTGGGTGCCACAGAAACATCTGCAACTTACCGCCAGGTGTTTTCCCAAGTTACAAGTGGGCTGTAATGTCCAGGTTTGGGTCGTCACAATTTAGGAGCTGCACGACAAAGCTGTTGTTGTTGTTTTTCCGACTAAACACACTCTCGTGGCTTTTCTTTTTTTTTTTTTTTTTTTTACCCAAAATGGGTCATTTTGATTGGCTCGCAAAGTCATGTGATCGATCCTTCTTCACACAAATACTCGAGTAAAAGTAAAACGTACGGTGCATTCAAAGTATCCTGACAAGAACAGTTTATCGAAAAATGTTACTTGAGTAACTGTAGCGCGTCACTACCCACCTCTGGCCCCACGTGATCAAGGGGACAAGTTGGACGTTCGGTGGCGACATTTGAATGAACGGGACACGCTAGCACTGTTAGCCGAGCAGGCTAACCCGCTGCAGCTCATTGGAACGCAACTGGAGTCAAATAATGTGCCGGGAGGCTAGCACTAATTAGCCGGGTGAGCTAACCCGATCAGAGTGCAAGAACATACGTATTTCGACGTATTCGTGGCGGGGGGGGGCGCAATCTTGCTACAGCGTCCGACGACAAAAGTTTGCTAAAGTGTGCAGCATCACAACCCAAACAAACCAAAACGACAGTTGACACACGTCCAGTGGACATTTCACGAACCAATCAGCGTCCAGACGGCAGGAAAAGGCAGCAGAAGAAGAAGAAGAAGGGGGGCGGGGGGAGAAAAGTTGTTGTCAACGGTGCATTTTTGTGCCTCGTCGCCGCCGCGGCTGCAACAATCTTGTTGTCCTTTTGCACGCGCATCTAGCTGAAGTGCATCTTGTTTTGCTTGCACGTCAAAAGTCAGAGCTGTCGTCAAAAGACGGCTGGGCTCGGAAGCGTCAACGTCGTCACTTCCGTCATCATGACTTCACCAGAAAAGCAGCAGCAGCAGCAGCAGCGCCCCCCCCCCCCCCCCCCCCCCACACACCCACCTTCGGCCAGCCAACAAACAAACCAAAACACACAAAACGCCAACACGTTCTTCTTGTTTCATTTCCTAATTCCGGAACTCACTGTAACCAAGGCAGGACCAAGATTTTTGTGAGTCGAGATCAAGCCAAAACCGCGATAAAACCAAGGCCATAAAAAACTATTTTCCAATTTCAAATTGACATTTTGAGTGTCAAAAACACACGTCTGCAACTCTTTCACACCACAACATGCAAAAATATCAAATGTTAACCAAATCAAATCCTATGCCCAACCCCCAATTCCAATGAAGTTGGGCCATTGTGTTCAACATAAATAAAAACAATACGATGATTTGCAAATCATGTTCAACCTATATTTACTTGAATACACTTCAGACAAGATGCTTAATGTTCAAACTGATAAACTGGATTGTTTTTAGCAAATAATCATTAACTTGCAACACGTTCCCAAAAAGCTGGGAGAGGGTCATGTTTACCACGGTGTTACTTCACCTTTTCTTTGAACAACATTCAATCAACGTTTGGGAACCGAGGACACTCATTGTTGAATCTTTGTCGGTGGAATTCTTTCCCATTCTCGCTCGATGTACAGCTTGAGCCGTTCAACGGTCCGGGGTCTTCGTTGTCGTCTTTTACGCTTCATAATGCGCCGCACGATTTCAATGGGAGACAGGTCTGGACTGCAGGCAGGCCAGTCCAGTGCCCGCACTCTTTTACGACCAAGCCACGCTGTTGAACGCGGTTTGGCATCGTCTTGCTGAAATAAGCAGGGGCGTTCGTGAAAAAGACGTCGCTTGGATGGCAGCGTATGTTTCTCCAAAACCTGTACGTAGCTTTCAGCGTGAACGGCGCCTTCACAGACGTGTAAGTTACCCATTGGCACTAACACGGCCCCGTACCATCACAGACGCTGGCTTTTGAACTTTGCGTCCGGAACAGTCCGGATGGTTCTTTTCCTCTTTGGCCCGTAGGACACCACGTCCACAATTTCCACAAACAATTTGAAATGCGGACTCGTCGGACCACAGAACACTTTTCCACTTTTCCCAGAGAAGCCGGCGGCGTTTCTGGGTGTTGTCGATAAACGGCTTTGGCTTTGCATAGTCGAGTTTCAAGTGGCACTTCCGGATGTAGCGCGCAACTGTCGTTACTGACATTGGTTTTCTGAAGTGCTCCTGAGCCCACGCGGTGATATCCTTTACACATCGATGTCGGTTTTTGGTGCAGCGCCGCCTGAGGGATCGAAGGTCACGGGCGTTCAATGTGGGTTTTGGGCCTCGCCGCTTACATGCAGTGATTTCTTCAGATTCTCGGAACCTTTTCGAGGATGAAATCCCTCAATTGCTTGCAATTGTCCGTTGAGGAACGATGTCCGTAAACTGTTGGACTATTTTCTCACGCACTTGTTCACGAAGAGACGAAATCTCTCTGCTTGTGAATGATTGCTTCAATTGAGGGAAGCAATCACGGCACCCACCTGATCCCAATGAGTCCGTTCACCTGTGGGATGTCCCAAACGGGTGTTTGATGAGCATTCCTCCACTTTCGAGTGGAGGAAACGTCCAAGGGTCCTGTTGATGCGGTCGTTCAAATTTAAGAGAAGTCACCAAAGTATAATCAAATGTAATGAGGTCTATTGCTTCCAGAAAGTCAGTGAAATGGTTCCACGACCATTACATTTTCTACAGGCCAACTTGTAATTGTAACCAACTAACATAGTTGGTTACAAAGTCATCTTCCCAAAATTGGCGTTAAATACAGCTTATATATAAAAAAAAAAAAAAAAAAAAAGCCCCGACCCACCTTTGAACCGGAAGTAAACATAGACACGACCACAGATATGTGTTGGTAGCGAGGAGGTCCAAGTTGCGAGCGCATTTCGTGCGTGTGGACGGCCAGAAAACCAAAAGACCAAAAGGATGCCGGTACATCGTGTTGCGTAAAACGCCCTGCAAGAACTACAAAGGAACTGGGAATCCCTTTCACATGAAAACAATATTCTTCTTGTGCTTTTTCTAAATAGTGTGGATTGATGGCGTTGACAAAATAGTCACGCTCCTGAAAATCGGTTGAGAACTGAGCAAGTTACCGCTTCATTTCCGTGTGCATACATCGCCTTCTTCAGGAACGTCGACCTTTCTAAAATGGCCGCTGCGTAGCACTTTGATTAGCATGCCCCCAGGTTCCGACTGTTCATATCTACGGAGGCGGTGGCAAGGGCGGGCCGATCGGGACGCTCTTCCTTTTACTTCCTGGTCATATTAGCGGCTACCGGCTAGGTGGCTAAGGGCAGCTTCTTTCCACATTCTCCTCCAAAGCGCGGGAAGGGTGACTCGTTTAAACACGACAACTGGTGGTTTTGGACATCTGAAAATGGTGAAGCTATCCGCGGAGTTAATCGAGCAGGCTGCTCAATACACCAACCCGGTCAGAGACCGAGAGCTCGACCTGAGAGGTAAGCGCACGCACGCTCGGTAGCTCGTTAGCATGCTTAGCATGTTAGCTCCTCGCCTGTCCATCGCGGCTTTGGAAGTATCTTTCATTTCGTTAGGAATGGGTTAATTTCATCCTGAATTGATCTGCATTCAAGATATCCACATTCTGGTAGCTTAAATCAAGTTTCAGTCAAGCATTTTGATCTTTGCAAGCGAGTCGTGCTGCTTGATTTATTTGTTTTGAAAATGAGAAATGGAAACCCAAACAGGGCTTTTGTCCTTTGTGCGCAAACAAAAACACGCAGCACAGGAGGACCGGAACGATGGTGCAAGGACACTGGCAACTTTGCGTTCCTCGCAGCTCGGGCTGACGACGTGAACATAAGATTTGATCTGCTGCGACGTAAACATCAATGGGTTGCCAAATAGCCAGCTAGCTGACGACGTTTATGCTAAACCTATTTATTTCTTCTTCTTCTTCTTTATTTTTGAACGATTTTGTTTTGAAATGTTTCCAGGTTATAAAATTCCAGTTCTGGAAAATCTGGGGGCCACTCTGGACCAGTTTGACACGGTGGACTTCTCGGATAACGAAGTCCGCAAACTGGACGGCTTCCCGCTCCTCAAACGACTCAAGACGCTGCTGATGAACAACAACAGGATTTGGTGAGGCGCACACGCGCCCGCACGAACACACGCACTGCAGCTATGGAATATTTGTACTCGATTATTCTTTCGATTCCCCCCCCCCCCCATCGATGAATCAACTTCAAATTTATTTGCGGCGCACGAATAAGGTGACTGTAGGGTGTGTGTAAAATGGCGACGTCCCGGTCAATTCGGCCACTGAGTCAGCAAAGTTAATAGCAAACGTTTGTTTTGGACCGAGTTCACGTGTCGGCTGCGGCAAATCGGGGAGTGGGCGGCAGTGAGCGACGTGTTATTTGGGCCGTTTTATTTTGGTGAAAACAATTCTTTCGATCCAAAACCTTCCGACTGCCAAAATATCGGTGCATCACTACTGAAGACACACCAAATAGGATTCGCACCATGCAAAGCCAGCACTTAAGTGATGGAGAAAAAGGCGCAAAAAGGAGAAGGTTTGCAGGGTCCCCTTTGCGATCCGATTCAAACGTACGCAAAAGTGCTGCCGGATTGACTTTTGCCTGCGTTTTGTGTTGGCGCCGCAGTCGTATCGGAGAGAACCTGGAGCAGAGTCTTCCCAGTCTCCGAGAACTCATCCTGACCAACAACAACATCCAGGAGCTGGTAAGTCACAACAGCAGATTGACACGAAGCCAACCCTCGGGGATGTGTTGAGGAGCGTGTGAATGCGAGAAGGCCGGTTTTGCTCCAAATGGATTTGCAGGCAGTTGTGCCGGCCCTCTATATTCAACACATCATACGTCAGCTCGGAGCGAGTGGTTCTTCGCTATTTCGGGCCAATCCCTCGTCTACCCCTTAGCCCAGGAGTGCCCAATACGTCTTTTTGTTCCATTTCCTAACACCGGATGCGTACATACAGTCAATAGCTACGAGAAGAAAAGTTCTCAGTGGTGGTTAGGTTTTGAGGAGCGTCTGAACGTTGACGAATGACAAATGTTGTTCATTGTCGTGGTTTCAGGGCGACTTGGAGCCGCTGGCGTCGGTGAAGACGTTGACGCTGCTCAGGTGAGAACTTGGAACCGCAGGTGCTTTCTAGGGCCGTCGAGCTCCCGGCCGGGCAGGCAAGCCAAATCGCACTCTTTTGTACATTTGAATGCAATTTCATTCACACTAAAATGAAAGAAGCTGAACACATTTGGGAAAGTCTGTGACGACATCGTCAAATCTGATAAAGTTGATTGAAACATTGAAATCACAAAAGAGGAATGAATTGGAATCATAAAATAAACCCACTTTCGCCCCAATTTCTGGGGGAAGAGAACTAGGGCCGGGCACTCACTAGCTTAATGCTGTCCCTCAATGATAAACCCTATTGACTGGCTAGCTAAAGTTAGCATTATCTCACGGGAGGATCTTGCCTTCAAATAACAAACACACAGGTGATATAACAATACTCACGGGCATCCGTTCTTTCTAATGTGTGGGGGAAATCGCACTCAGTCGGGCGTCCTCCCGTTTTTGTCCCTGTCGTCCGTCCAGCTTGCTGAGGAATCCCGTGACCAACAAGAAGCACTACAGGCTCTACGTCATCAGCAAAATCCCGCAGATCCGCGTGCTGGACTTCCAGAAGGTGAAACTCAAGGTGGGTGCCGGGGAGCGGCCATTTTGTCTACAACTGTCCCGTCGAGATGGAGTCCGGCGTCCCGGCAGGAAGTCCTCGCGGTCACGTTGGCGATAACGTGTGTGGCTTTAACCGCGTCTGCTTGTGGTCGCAGGAACGCCAGGAGGCGGAGAAAATGTTTAAAGGCAAACGCGGCGCTCAGCTGGCGAAGGATATCGCCAAGCAGAGCAAAACGTAAGAGGATCGGTCCTCGGCGGGCACGTCGAGCGCATCTCGTATTTGACTCGAGAACAGATACTACGCCGGATCTGCGGGCGGAGAAGCCGACGATTGCGTGTCGGCTAACTCTGGCTTTTCCTGGCAGGTTCACGCCCGGAATGGCAGCGCAGCTGGAGAAGAAGAGGACGGGCCCGTCGCACGCCGACGTGCAAGCCATCAAGGTAAAAATGCAGATGCGGTCAAGGGACAAAAATGCACGGGGGATAAAATCCTATATTATTTGGGGGGGGGGGGGGGGGGGCGAGGGGGCTTTTCACGCTAAAATGTTAGACAATTTCTGTATTATAGCGTCCTGAAACAAATGTCCTCAAGTTTGAGAAGCCCCACTTTTAAATGCGGCGGCTTCTCCGTCGCGCGCCGCTCGCGTATCGTAACTGACGACAAAGCGGACGAGACGGCGTCCGTGGCCGCCAGTCATCCGAAGAGCACAACGAGGGGCGCGCGGCCGTCTCAGCTGCACTTTTGTTTGTGGTCAGAACGCCATCGCTAAGGCGACGTCGCTGGCCGAGGTGGAGCGCTTGAAAGGAATGCTGCAGGCCGGACACATCCCGGGACGAGAGCTCGCCACAGGTCGGTTCCCTCGCCGTCGGCGCGCTCCCGTCGCTCGGCGTCACTTTTCATTTTCTCCTGCAGATGCCGCTGGCGAGGAGGAGGAGGAGGAAGAAGCGGCCCACGCATCCCAGATGGACACTCAGGTGGAAGAAGGCGAAGAAGACATGGAACAAGATCCTCACGTCAACGGATCCTGAAGACTTTCACTTCCTTCCTTTTTTTTTTTTTTATTTGTAATTTTGATTTTTAAGTCAAATGACATTAAAGGTCCCATATTTTGTCTATTTTGACCGCTATAGAGTGACTCTCTAACATTGACTGTCCATTTCATTTTCCAAAACATTTTGCCGTCCGAGTGTTCAGAAAAGGTCACAGCTACACGGAAATCGACTTCGGTTTGAGCCACCTTTGTGTCGGCTTTGTCCAGATTTGCCCAAGGCCGCCCCCTTCCTCTGATTGGTTGCCTCCGTCTTGTGAGAGAGAGCACACGCGTTTGTTAGATCGACAGCGGAGATCTTCGCTCGTGATGTCGAGCTTCTTTTCCTTTGGGGTTGGCCACAGCGTGTCCTCCTCTCCAACACCAACTGGCCTCATGTCTTCCCTCACATCATCCATCATCAACCTTCTCTTTGGTCTTCCTCTCGCTTTCTTGCTCCATCCTCATCACCCTTCTTGAATATACTGACTCTCGGCCATCCCGCCAATGAGCTCATTTCTACTCCTTTCCAAGCTGCTGACTCCTTGAGAGAAGCTCAACATCTTCATTTGCTCTGCTTCCTGTCGTCTCTTCAGTGCCACTTTCTTTAATCTGTCCATGATGGAGGGGGGAGAAGGAGGAGAGCTTTTGCGGTGATTTTTCAAATCTAACTTAAAATTGGAATCAAGGAAATTGCCAAAAGCAAGTGTAACAATGCCGTTCTCTTCCAGTCACGTAATGGATTACAATGACATGCATTGTCGTAGTTAATCCCCGACAACGGTCGCCGCCCGGCCAGAGCGCCACGCTTCCTCTCGGGAGACGGGAACAGTGTTGTCTTGGCAACGGAAGGCTGAGCGAGCACGCGTCGAAGGAACGACTCCATCAACAGAGAATGCCATTGGTCCATTCTGAGGTGGGTGTGGCCAACAAACAACAAAAAGACATTTTCATGTGTGATTCTAATTCAATAACAGCAAATGTCAAATGAAAATTTGAGTAGATTTTTTTTTTTTTTTAATGAAAATGAAATCAAATACAACTCAGAGAGCTGACTCCTGATTGGCTGCTTTGTGGTCATGGTCACAATAATTCAAGATGAAAGGTGAATTTATTGGATGTGCTAAAGCCGTTTTGAATGATGTCACCCTCCCCCAAAAACCGGGACAATGATTGGAGTTCATTTGGTGTACTTGACGCGAGCGGCGTTGGGGTTGGCCCTGCGGCGCCCGGCGCCGCTGTCGGCGTCTCGGAGCTTGAGGCCGGCGGCGCGGCTGTACACGTCATTCTGGCAGAAGGGCGAGGCGCCGCCCGCCGCGTAGTCCGGGTCCGAGGCGTCCGTCTTCTGCCGAGCTTTGCGAGACAGACGCTGCTGAGGGAAACGCTGGTCCTCGCAAAGTTGCGGGTTCCGGCTGTGTTTGCCGCCCTGCGGCAAAGGCAAAGAATGCTGCGAGGGGGACAACAACGCCCGTTAGCGTGCGTGTGTCTGCATGTATGTACTCAAGCTTGTGTCTTTGTGTGTCTGTGTAGGGTTTCGCCTGTGCGCGTTGCTTACGCGTCTCTCGCAACGCTTGAATGAAGGCGACTGGACGGTGGTTGTTTGTTGAAGACTGTTCACAATTAACCCAAAAGGGTTCTACATTTCGGGTACATTCCTTTCTCTACTTGGCGAGTGGCTAACGCATCCGCCTCGCAGTTCCGAGGTTGCGGGTTCAAATCCAGCCTGGCCTGTGTGCAGTGATCCCGGTAACGTGTTACAACATTCCGCCACGTTGAGTAACGAGCAAAGTAAGGCATTACTTTCCCCGGGAGAGTAATCGGATTACAGTTATTTTTTCACACCAGCAATAGTTACTTTCGAGTCACCAATGTTTTTTTAACTGTCGTTTTAAGCGCGCAATGCATTGTGGGTTAATTATTCATACCGAAGTGCGCAGTCATAAATGAGTCATGGAGGTCATGTCGCACTGAAGGACTTACAATACTTCACTTAAATAATATTTACAATGAAAAGTGAGAAGTTTCAAGTTCATATGTGAAGCTGGTAGCGTCTCCCGCCGTCATCACCCGCAGCTTTGCTAGTTACACAGTTGCATGATCTTGTCACCTTTTCTCGCCCTTCGCATCAAAATTACAATTGCGGGAGCAATGGTGTGTGTGTGTGTGTGTGTGTGCCGCCCAATATCAAACTGCCACTCACTTTCACGTTTACACACACGCGCGCAGTTGCCTTCATGGAATACAATCGGCATCTATCAGTTATGATTAGAGAAGTTTACGGAGAATGGTGTGCGCCTTTACGTTTAGGTAACTCACTGCACTGTGTTGTCTAAGTACCTGATTTAATGCGGCTTCGCCTGAGGATACGCGGTACGGAAAACGGATGAAAGAATGAACGACTCCTCCGACACGTCCCTCGGTGGGGGTGGTCAACAATAGGGAGTAGTTGCCTTCATTCAACCTTTGCGGATTACCATGACGACCCGGATGACTGACAATCTACACAGACAGACTCGAACGTGCGTGTGCGCGTTTTCACCCGGAGGCCGCGTGTGTTGAGCACTTTGGGGTTTTTGGAGAAGTGCATGTGCACTTGTCCGTCCTCGTTGACGCTGACGCTGACCTTCTTCAGCGTTCGGTTGCCACACTTCGGACAAAACTGTTTGCTCATGTTGCTCGTGGTCCTAACATACACACGCAAACACACAAAGAGCACGGACGCTTTTCAACTACATATACGGACGTAGTACTTTCTTCCTGTCCGGCAAGTGTGCGCGTGTACTCACGTGAAGCAGGCGTGACACCTGAGGATGTAATTGCGAGCCTGTTTGATCAACATTCCGTTCATCGACACAACGTGGAGACCCATCTGGATCAGAACGTTCTGCCCACACACAAGTCACGGGATGAGTCACGTCAAGAGTCACTTGGTGAGTCACATGACGAATCACCCAGTGAGTCACATGAAGAGTTGCAGGTGAGTCACCGATGAATCACAAAAATTGTCACACGTTGAGTCACTTGGCGAGTCACATTGTGAGTCATGAGTCAAATGGTGAGTCCCGACTATTGGGGCCCCCATGCTTGTTGTGTGCAGTTGCCGTGGTAACGTCGCTCGCTCCCTCACCTGCATGGCGAAGTCCGTGGTCATACATCCCACTTTGACCTGGCCGGCTGTCGTCCAATCACACGAGTCCATCTTCATCTGCTCGATGTTGCTGGGCGTGATCCAACCTCCTCCGTCGTCATCGTCCTCCTCCTCCTCCTCCTCTTCATTTTCATTCCCCTCTGCCTCTTCTTCCTGGCCGCCATCTTCCCCCTACGACGACGACAAGTCAACGACCCGTTCAAGGCGAAGCCGACGTGCGTTGTAATGAACGGTACAGCCGGCAGGCGGCGGCGTTTGGCAGCTGTTGAAGTCGTCTCCCGTGCAAGATGGCGGCTACGCGCCGACGGAAACGGCCCAGCTACTTCCTGTCCCCAGAAACCGTGCAGCGCAGGTATCTTGATGCCGAGCCAGTCAGTATTCCCCAATTGAATCGGTTTTTCTTTTGTGTTTTCAATCAAGAAAATTAGCACGCTGCTGTAAAATACACAACCGTTCAACGACTCGACTACACGACTACCTCAATGCCGTCGCGACTATCAGATTACGTTACAACTACTAGAATACGTCCCAAGTACTCGATTACATCAAAACTACTAGACTACTCCACGACTACCACATTTTACATAGCAGGGGTGTAACGATTCATTTATTACATCGATGTAGCGGTTTGTATTCCTACGATCCAACTGGATCGATCCGTGTGGCCTCCCGGACAACAAATTGATTTTCAATCGTTTTATCGAGACTAGGAAATAGCGCCTTGGATTTGGGCACATCGCCCTTTATAAGGAAACACGCTTGTAATTCCATTTCGATGTATTTTTCAGTTTGCGCACAGACGTTATCACATTGCTACCTTCTTCATTGTCTCTTTTCTTCCTCGTACGCCATCTTTAAACCGCAGCGAGACATTCCTCTCCATAGGACCCCTAGTGGTTGGACTGAGACAATTACCGGTAGCGAACTTCTACATGAATCAATATCGTCCTTGAATCGAATCGATCCGTGGCGACGTCTCCTTGGAGACGAGTGAGATGATCTTACGTGATGACGCGCACTCATGGGATGAGTCACGAGTCACGTGCTGAGCAATAGCACTATTATTTGACTTTTGGTCTGAGTTGAAGTCATTTCAACACTGCGACATTTCAATATGCGATAGTTCAGTCCAGTTTTAGTCCATGGAAATTCAGTTTCTTTCTCCCATAATTCATCAAAAAATACATATTCATATACAATAATAACGAATCTATTTCCTAATTTGAACACAATACGCCCACGTGACTCACGTTTTGTTGACTCACCAACAAAGTGCGCAGGTCCGCCTCGATGCTCGGAAGAACTTCTCTCCAGAACTGGAAACTGTTGAAGGAGTCGGCGGACGAGTCGCACGATTCCCGCGAGACGTTCGAGGAGTCGGCCGCGAGTGTCTCGGGGTGGGCGGCGTGGCTAGACCTCTGCAGGTGACACACACACACGCGCGCGCTTGTGACTCGCCTTATTTCACCGTTGAGTCGAACGAACCGGAAGCGAGCCCCACTGCGACATCTGACCTCGGAGGGGAAGTGGAATCCTGCCACGCTGACGGGCGTCTCCGGGTGGCGCCGCGTGCCGCTCACGTGAACCTGCGAACGCGCACGCACGCACACACACACACACACAAGGAAGATGTAGAGGGAGGACGCTAGCGTTCGCGGGTTCAGGCGGGCACCTGGAGGCGGGGCTCCTTGCGCAAGTGTTGCGTTCCCACGTGTTCCTCTTCCAGCTGCAACGTCAGCGCCACAACCTTGATGTCCGTGGACGACAGGCCGCGATAATCTCCCGTCTTCTTGGAGAACTCCGTCACTGAGGGAACCGGCGCCGCCGTGAATTGACGTCCATCGACCGGGACCCCCGTCGCGGACGGAGACCCCTCCCCGACCCCGGGCGGGCGTTACCCAATCGGACGTGTTCCGCTCGAGGCTGTCTGAGGTCGAGCTGGTAGGGAAGGAAGGCCAGACTCCTCCTGGTGGCTTTGTCCCGGATCTCGTCCACGACGTCCTTCAGCGTGTACACGTTCTTCGCGACGTCCTGAAACGTGTCCCCAAACACGGTCGTCATCGGCAGTCGTTGCCTGTGGCCGGGGCAGAGCCCCAACAGCGTCGAGTTGGGGTTCTGATCCAGACCCAGCCCGCCACATCTTTAACGTGGCCCGCGAAAGCAAATCATGTTCGTCGACTTCCTATTTCTTGCTAAAATACCACAACTGATTGAGAATTGCAAGCAGGTTTTGTTACCAGTCCCCCTTCGAAAATCAAATTCATAGTCCGCAACAGTAGCCTATTTTTAGGAACCACAATAATGACGACTACATTATGCCACAACTAGATTACGTCACTAACAGTAGAGTACACCACAACCACTTGATTGCACTGTAACTACTACATTACGTCGCAATACTAGATTACACTACAACAACTAGATCAAATAGTAGATGAAATGTTGTTGTGACGTGCGTGCGGTACTAAAATAAGAGCAAACCGGGTCGGAATCTCTTTTCACATTTCGATGCGAGTCCAAATCACCTGGAGAGGAACTTTATTCAAAAAAGCTGCCGCGTCTGCGACGACGTGCTCCACGCGGGACTGCGCCATCTTGGATCGGTGACGTTTCGGTCCGGCCAATCAGAGACGCCCTTCTTACCACGTGTTATGGTGTGGCGTTTTTTTTGTTTTCTGTTTATACAATCTTTATTGAAAAACATATAACAATAAATGTGACTATGACAATAAAACGAAGATGGAAACGTGCGAGGGATAAAATAAAGTAAAGAAAAGAAAACGTCATACATTATTTATTCAATTAGTCGCTGATGGAAGTTGTTATAACAATATTCTCCAGATTGTGGGTGGGTGTGGGCTTTCTATGTCCTCCTCACACGTTCTGCGAAACCAACAAAAACAGAGATTGGAGACGTTATATCCGATATCAATGAACAAAGACTATTTTTCTTGGCAATTAAAGACATACAAATTTCAGATAGTACATATGTTTTCTTTTGACTCGAAGACAGTGACGATTTGTTTCCCCATCGAAGAAAGCGAATCTTTTTTTTATTATTGTTTGGCAACAAAAAGTACGCGTTTTGCCTCTCGATGACGTCACCCGCGCCAGGTGACGAGCTGGCCGAATTCCCTCTGCGCCTCCTCCAATCATAGTCAGGCAATATTCTGCGGAGTTCTTTTCGACGCTGACTAGGTTTAGGCAGTTTTTCTTTTAAGTGACGGAAAAAAAAAAAAAAAAAAGAAAAGAAGTCCTTTTTTTTGGGTCACGTGACTCTTTGTTGCCGTCGTCCAAGGCGGCTCCAACAACAAGATGGCGGCGCGCTGGAGCAGCGAGAATGTGGTTTTGGAGTTCAGGGACGCGCAGGTGCGTTCTTCTTCAACTCTACTCCTTCTTATTTGTCATTGTTAAAAAGCCCTCGTGTCACAGCGGCAGGTCAACGCTTGAAAACAAGTTGCGAGTGTGTGGAGCTAGAGGAGGTTCTTTTCAGTGGGGAACTTGGGGTCGCCAAAGTTCATCAGTTTGTTTTAGTCGTCACGTAAGAAGAAGGACTTGCTCGGGCTCGGGTGCCATCAATCCAAAGTCCTCCCACGACAGAAGACATACATTTGGGACACATACCCAAACGGGAAAGGTCACGAGAGTCATGAAGCAAAATAAACGCAGCAATGCTGATCAAATTGAATGAAATTGTGCAAATGATGCATGAGTGACAGAGCAGTAATAATGCTACTACTCTGCATACATCGGCAAAGTGTCACGATGGAATTGCATCAGAAGGTAATGTCAGCTGGAAAGGAGCTATCGTATGATCTGCTGCGTTTATTTTGTATGGTTCGATGACGCCGGAAAAGGCGATGTGGGCCACTTCAACAGAATCTGGTCCTCGAGAGTGGAATTAATTATGTCCTATGTCTTACTTTGTAGCCACACTAAATAAACCAAAGTGTTGACGGATCAACACAGGAGCGATTGAACTCCGACAGCTCCTGCGGCAGGCCGTGCTTCCTCAGCAGCTGCGGGAAGCACGGTGGCAGGAAAAGAGTATGTGAACCGTTTGGACTTCCCCGCATTTCTGGATGAAAAATCAAATGTAGTCCCAGCTTCATCGACATCACAAAAATAAACACCCTCCGCTTCAACTAATACGACACAAACTCTTATGTTTTCATATTTTGATTGAAGGTAACGTCAACATTCACAGGACAGGGAGGAAAAAGGAAGTGAACCCTTGGATTTTATACCTGACCCTTGACCCTTTGGCAGCAACAACCTCAAGCGAGCGTTTCCTGTAGTTTCAGATCGGACGTGCACAACCGTCAGGAGGAATTTTGGACCCTTCCTCTTTCCAAAAGGGTTGCCTTGAGCTCATGCCACACCATCTCAATGGGGTTGAGGTCAGGACTTATATATATATATATATACACTTGTATAAAGCTGGAAAAGCTGACAAAAGTATCTGTAAAAGTCTGATGTTCATCAGTCCACGGTTAGACAAATTGTCTCGAAACGGAGAAAGTTTAGCAGTGTTGCTTCTCTGGTGGCCGTCCCGTGAAGATGACTGCAAGAGCGCCACTCTGAATGCTGAATGAGGTCAAAGAGAACCCAGGTGAAAGGGTTCACATACTTTTTTGGGCAGCTGAAGACTCGATCAGTCGCAAAACTGCAAACGAGTCGACGCGCGTGAGTTCCCTCGCCATTTGATCTCGTCGTTTTTCACTGCGGTCAGGCCGGCCGAAAAGCCGAGGTCGAGCGACCGTTGTCCAACTGTGCGTTAGGAAAAGACGCCCCCAGACCTCGCAGCGCATTGGCGGAGTGTTTCCGTAATGCACAGTATGAACAATCAGCGTGGCGGCCGGTTTGACTTCATCTTTTTGACAGGAGACCTGAACGGATTACTTGCGTTAGCTTGCGGGACGGACAACTCTGCTGCAGTCTTTGAAAATGGCTTCTTGTTTCACGTCACTTTCGAAACATCCAGAAAATGGATGTCGATCCTTTTTCCAGGCACGAGCTCCTCAACATCATCTCCAATGTTCGCTGTACTTTTCATGCTCTAAAGCTTCGGTAAACATTGGTCTACATTTGGACAACGGCGGCCAAGTATGTCGACAACGGTGAGCACGGGAGGCCAAGCGCCGGTCACAATACGCAACGCTATTGGTCGACGTTGACTTGCGCTGTTGGAGACTTGTCGTTGATATGTCACACTACCCCCCAAAAATCTAACATGCTAGACTTTTCATTTTGGCGTCGTAGGGCCAAATCGTTGGCCCTACGACACTACATGAAGTTTTGTCCTTCCCGACAAAATAAGTCTGGCCCGGATGAAGAAATCGCCCGTGATCGCTAATCGGGCCAATATCGGGTCTAAAATCCTGCCGTCTGACTGCCGGTTGAGAAAGTGCTTCGCATTTTAAATGTCAAAATAGTCGACGATCAGGCTAATTTAATCACGGCAGCCAAAATCGCGACCGTTAATTGCGCAGCCTTTGTGCGGGATGCAAAATGTACTTTTCAAATGTTCAGTAGAACACCTTTAGGTTATCAGCCAGACCCTCTCGGACAGATGGTCTCTTGAAGTTGGTGGTTGCGGGCAGGCCTTGCCGCAGGTCATTAGCGTGTCTGCTTCGCTCCTCCCGGCGCCGTTTCCTTTGTCGGCTAGTTTCTTGCCCATTTTTACTGGACTCTGTCCCCACTCCAGTCGGGGAGTCTTTCAGCGTGGAATCGATAGCAGCGGTCTGTATCGGCGATCCCCAGCCTTCCGGACATTCCAGAAGCGCATCAAAATCTCGCTCCAGTTTCTTTACAGTCCCTAAGCGGTATTTACCAATCCACAGAGTTTACCTCAAGGTTGAGACTTACAAAAAAGGAAAACATATTATCACGGAGCTAGCATTGCTTAATTAGCACCGAAGCTAATACCGGTAGACGATGCAAAGTAATCCTGAGCCCTTTAGCCTGCTTCTCCACCAATGGTTGTCATCTCCCAGAATAATCTTCACAGTCCAAAACGTGATGTTCAACAAAGTGAAATAACTTCAATAGTGTACGTTCCCACAGCTGTAGCAAAGAGCGACTTCTTCTGAAGCCTGAAGCTTTCGGAGATACAGGAGCAGGCAAGTTTCCGGTGTAAATATTTTCAAAATAAAATCCCATCTTTCGTAAGAATCCCAAATGGCTGCCCTTACACTAATTATGAAGCTAACCTTCGACGGAAGGGGTGCGGTCAAACCCGTGTCCGTGGTCTCGGATGTCCTTCTGCCCGGTAGGCCGTCACTCTGCAGCTTCTATTTAAGAAGTTCATGGTTGACTTTTGCTCCGTTGAAGTACAGTTTTATTTACCTTCTTTATACTGATGTTTCTTATTGACACTGTCACCGTGGGCCCTTGAGTACCATAATTTCAGTCCTCTGGATGTGTGCTACGCATATTGTGGAAATGACAATAAAAGTACCTTCTACCCAAGAATAATAAGGAGCGAGTCTGGGTGTTTTTTTTCAGCGATCAAAAGCCGTCAAGTTTGTGACGACACAAGGGGGCGTCAATGGAAGAGCCCACCGATGAACAGGTTGTGATGTCGTTGATTTGTGTTGCCAGGCGACCACCATGTCCGTGGACTGCCTGGGCTCGCACGCCGTGCTTTCTGGGTGAGTCGCTCGCCGCACGTCGATTACTCGAATAATCAGCGGGTTCATCGGTAGAATCATCGATTCTTCAAATATTCCATCGCCCCAGCCCCAGCCCCAATAGGACGTGTTTACCAGAGTACGGGAAAGCTTAATAAGAGGGTCGTGAATCTTTAAAATGTTTATGGCTCATTTTCATATCACTCGATGAATAACCGTAAAGACACTTGTACAAATATTTGGTTGTAATTTAGCAATCTTCCCGCTTCTGTCAGGCGGCGTTTCCTGTACGTGGTCAACCTGGAGGCGCCGTCCGAGCAGGCGAGGAAGATGTCTCGCCAGAGCAAGTGGGACGTGGGCACGGTCCAGTGGAACCCTCACCGCTCTCAGGCACACGTCTTTGCCGCCTCGGTCCGTTTTCCTCCAGACGCCGACCTCACTTCCCGTCGGCCCCTTTTCACTGAGCGCGCGTGTGTGCGGTTTCCAGAGCAACCAGCGCGTGGACTTGTACTCGTGGAAGGACGGCAGAGGAAGCATCCACACGTCACTGCAAGGGCACACGCGAGTCATCAGGTGTGTGCCGGGGACCCGCGACGTCGTGTGGCCTCGTCACACGACGTGCGGCAAAAATGAAAAATATAGTGTACATTTTTGAAATCGATGGGCCGATTAATCTGTTATCAGAATTTCTTTCTGCCAAATATCGGAATGGGCCTGAAAAATTCCGTCTGGGTGGGTGGGTGGGGCGGGGTGGGGTCCAAATGTTTTTGGGGTCCGTCGCGTGCCATCACGTGACTTGCGTGTGCGCAGCGATCTGGACTGGTCGTGCTTCGAGGCCGAGTTCCTCGTCAGCAGCTCGGTGGACACGTACATGTACATCTGGGACATCAGGTGAGAGCCAAGAAGGACACGCTAACCTCCTTAGCATTAGCTCAGTGCCCACTTCCGCTGCAGCTTTTTGTTCGTCTGTTTGGCTTTCTTTCCGCAGGGACACGCGCAAACCCGCTGTGGATCTGGCTGCCGTCGGTGAGCAAAAAAACGCCGCTGTATTTGTATTTCCGACTTGGAGTACTTCGGAATACGGCGCACTCCCTGCAATTCGCGCCGGACGGGGCTGACCGCAGTTACACACAATTAAACAATCATCGTTATTGAGCATAGTTTTTCAACATCCATTTGGTTGTCATTTTTGGATGAGGAAAAAAACATCTAGCGAAGGCGGCTTACCAAATATTCAAGCGAAAAAAAGGTTGCTTTCGATTGAAGCGGACTTACCAAGGTCCGTCTGTGTCGGGTCATAAAATCCATCCATTTGACCCGCACCCTGCCAGCCAATCACAGGGCACATAGAAACATGTGCCCTGTGATTCGACGGTTCGGAGACGAAGTTGGAGAGGGCAGACTTGGATGGTTTGGGCACGTCCAGAGGGGAACTAGGTGAGTATATTGGTAGAAGGATGAGGAGGAGGATGGAGCTGCCAGGCGAGAGAGCGAGAGGAAGAGCAAAGAGAAGGTCGACGGACGTCGGTCGTGAGGGAAGACATGAGGGCAGTTGGTGCCGGAGAGGAGGATGCGGGAGATAGGACGCGCTGTGGCCGCCCCGAACGGGACAAGGCCGAAGGAAAAGAAGAAGAAGAAGAAGGAGAAGAAGAAGACTAGTGGGACCGCGAGGCGTAAACCGCAATATAGCGGGGATTTACTGTACTGTACTGTGTTTTACCACCGTGAATGAACATATGTGATTTTTTTTTTTTTTAATAATAATAATAATTCAACGTACGTCGGGCGAAACGGTCGTCAGCCGCAGAGCTGTAGTGACAGTGAGGCGCCTGTAGAGGGCTGCCCGCCAAACGCAGCGCTCAATAGACGTGTCGGCGATGTCCCTCGCCATCGAGACATTTTTGAAGACAAACGCTTTCATTTTCGCCCGACGAACCTCTCATCGTTTTATTTATTGCGTCACCTGTGGCTCGAAGACCCCCTAGTCGTAGAAAACCAAGGGGGCCTAAAATAATTGCTAAGTCGTCATTTTTCTTTATCCGTGTCTTCACTGTATTGATCCAGTTCTGTCAAAATGAGTCCGATGCACATTTCAAATAATAGACATTTTGGGTTTGATTCCCCTTTAAAAGTGTTTCTTGTGGACAGCCGGCGCGTCACAGGTGAAATGGAACCGCAGGAACCCCAACGTGCTGGCATCCAGTCACGACGGAGACGTGCGCATCTGGGACAGGCGGGTGAGGACGGGCGGGCGCGAGCAAACTGGCAAACTCGGCGGGCGGAGCGACGCACTTCTGAAGTGCGTGCGTGCGTGTTTGCAGAAACCCAACACGGCGTGCGAATACGTGGCGGCGCACCTGTCCAAGATTCACGGACTGGACTGGCACCCGGAGCACGAGTTCATCCTGGCCACCAGCAGCCAGGACAACTCCGTCAGGGTCAGACGGGCACACGCACGTGCGCACATAAACACATTACACTCGCTATTCCCATTCATCTCAGCGCATCTTGCGCGTGCGTCTGTGTAGTTTTGGGACTACCGGCAGCCCAGGAAGTACCTGAACATCTTGTCGTGTCAGGTTCCTGTGTGGAAGGCCAGATACACGGTCAGTACGCATGGCACGCATCTGGGAACGTGAATGTGTGTGTGTTGAATGTATGAATGTGCATATACAGTATACGTGTGTTTGTAGGAAATGTGTTTGTGCGCACCTGTGTTTAATGTGTGTGCATGTTTGCGCGTGTGTTCAGCCCTTCTCCAACGGGCTGGTGACGGTGATGGTTCCTCAGCTGCGCCGTGAGAACAGTCTCCTCCTGTGGTCCACGCTGGACCTCAACAGTCCGGTCCACGCCTTCGTGGGGCACGATGACGTCGTCCTCGAGTTTCAGTGGAGGCCGCAGAAGGAAGGTCGTGGTCACGCCCGCGCACACTTCCCGTCTCCGTCCGTGTTCACGCCTTCCGGCAGCTTTAGCGGAACTTGGTGACGTCGACCCCTGATGGAACCACCGCCACGTCGATATTTTCCTCACTCCAAAAATCACAACAGGAAGTTGAGATGACAGACAGCATGTCGAGGCAACGGGAAGTTATAACAATGGGCGTGGGAGGGAACAGGAAGTTGGGACAATAGGAGGGTGAGAAAAAGGGAAGTTGGAACAATCGGAGGGCGGGAAAACGGGAAGTTGGAACAATCGGAGGGCGGGAAAACAGGAAGTTGGAACAATCGGAGCCACTACCTTGCTTCCTCACGTAGGCCCGGTATACACGAAGACAGTCGGGCTGCTTGTGTCCCAATTTGGATCCATCCCACCGAGGACGACCACCGCCAGACTATCTTTTTGATCCTGTGCTCTGAGGTGTGTTCGGAGTTCGTAGGGTCCCCGAACGGCTCGGGGCAGACAATCTTGAATAGGAAACGTCTTCAAATGTAGCCAATCGGGAAACGACCTGACTGAGGAACAAGGAAGCGGCCTTAAATCAAGGCAAATGTCCGACGCGAAACACAAAGGATATTGACAGCCGTCATAATTTGACATTGAGAACTGACCTGGAGCTGACGCAGTAGACTTTCGAGTCTCCGTTTTCTGCTGTCTCCCCGAGGGGGAAAGAGTTTGTGCGAGCGAACCCTTGACCCTGACAAGACCTCGTCTGTTAGTCAAACATACAATTTGTCAATGACAAAAAAAATACAAAAGGATCTTCTTCAAGAGAACCCGAGAACATGCTCTCAGCTCCAGGCATCACACACGAAAGAGCAGCCAGCACTGACGTCTTTGGTCTTCCGGATCCTTCCGACGACGCCGTCATGTCGTAGAAATTAGCTCACGCGACGCGGTGTTTGTCGGAGTGAGGAATCAACACGCAGTCCCAAAAGCATTCCGTAGCAGTCAGGGATGGTTTAGGGTTGCTGGGATTCATTTTAGGGGTAGCGCACGGTAGCTGTGTTTTTGTTGTTTAAATATGACATTACAACAAAGTACATTCTTCTAGGTTCTTTAAAAATGACTCACAGTTAAAAAAACAAAAGAACATTTATTTTGATCTCAAGTTTTAGGGGTGCTAGAAACGCCCATGGTCACAGTCCTACCACAGACGACAGGAAATTGGACATCTTCGGACCAATGAGATGTTTTTTTTCCTTTTGGTGGTTTGTTTCACAGGAAAGCTGATTGTCGCGGATGTCTTTGTTTGTGTGCAGGTTGTAAAGACTTCCAGCTGGTCACATGGTCGAGAGATCAGACACTGAGAATCTGGAGGGTGGACCCGCAGCTCCAGAAGGTCCGCGTATGGCCCTTCCGCCGACCACCTGTCACACCTCTGAATAATTATTTTGGTCGCGCTGCAGCTGTGCGCCAGCGACTCGGTGGATGACCCGATGGACGGCGCGTCTCTCAACACGGAGACTGACAAGTCGCTGGCATCGGACGATTCTGAAGGACAACGCTCCAGAATTCCTGTCGGGCAACATCCGCACGGTGGCACGCATCGTCCACCCGTGTCACTTGTACACCCGCATATGGCTAGGGATGGGAATTGAAAATCGGTTCTTTCTAAGAAACCGGTTCTCAGTATTTTGAATTCTCGGATTGAATTTTTTTTTTTTTTTTTTGCCCGACGATTCCGCTTACAGGCTCCTCCTGAACAAAAAAGAACCGGCACTTTGAATGGGACCGGGACGCTGCCGAGGCCACTTGAAAAAGTGCATCGTTCTCGCTAAATTCTTAACAGTTCCCATCCCTACTGATGTCTCATGTCCACCCAGGACTCGCTGTCCTCCATCTGTGTCTCGCCATCATGTCTCCCCCTTACGTCCACCTGTGTCATGTCTAACCCTCGTGTTATCCTGATGCTCTCTCTCTGGACTTCTTGGTCACACCTGGGCTCCATCCCCCAGATCAAGACAGCGTCTCGAGTCCAGGCGGTAGTCGGGACTCTGCCGTGGCAGCGGCGGCTTCTTCGGGTCTGGCTCAGACGCTCCAGCAAGAATTCTCTCTGGTCAACCTGCAGATCAGGAATGTCAATGTGGAGGTGAGAAGCGGACACAAAGACAAAGACGGCAGACGCTAACTTGCTGATTCTTATTCGGATTTCTTCCTTTTCTCGAGATGGACGCAGTGAACTGCAGCTGCGTGGTGTCAGCTCACTTCGGGATTCATCAGGTCCGACTGCTCATGAAGTTCCCGGGCCAATATCCCAACAACAGCGCCCCCACCTTCCAGTTCATCTCGCCGACTAGCATCTCTGCCGCAATGAAGACAAAGATTCAAAAAGTACGACACAGACGCACGCTCCTAAACGCGCCGCCTCCCGCGCTCCGTCCTCATGGGCGTTTTTCTTTCAGATCCTGACAGATGTGTCCCTGCAGAAGGTTAAGAGGAACCAGAACTGTCTCGAACCTTGCGTCCGGAAGCTAGTGTCCTGTCTTGAGTCCGACAT
Source organism: Phycodurus eques (assembly GCF_024500275.1). NCBI lineage: Eukaryota > Metazoa > Chordata > Actinopteri > Syngnathiformes > Syngnathidae > Phycodurus > Phycodurus eques. Next base: position 1,313,402 of record NC_084526.1, read on the forward strand.
GGTGAGAAGATGCTAATGAATGCTTTTTTTCCCACAGTTTTATGGGGAAGAAAGGGGACCTGACCGGAAAACCCGAATGAATCAATGATATGGATTGGTGGGCTCAGCCCTACAACTAGTCGAGGAGCTTTTTCATCTTTAGGCCTGGCACGATAATTACTTATTGTTCAGTAAATAAAATGGACAACGACCGATTTTGCCGACTCGCTAAATGGTCATTGCAGCTCACACAGCGAGGTAGCGAGTTAAGGAGCTAAACAGCTCAGTGCGTCTCCGAGTTCTTGTTTGCGTTAGTACCCAATTACCCGTGTTTGTGTTAAGGAGGTCCGTCGTCTATTCAGCCCAGTGGTCGGGATTGTTTTTATATGTTTATTTACAAAAAAAAAAAGCCAAAAGAAATCGTCATCTTGACGGGCCTAGTCATCTTTGTCCTGCTCACAGGAGGACAGTCCATCCTCAGCACCGTTCGTGTTGTCCAATCCCGTTGCGCCGACCCTGCAAGCCTTCCCGCGAGTCACCAACACCTACGGATCCTATCAGGTAAAAATGTTATGGATAAATACGTAGATGGCGAAAAAAAGACACAGACGGATGATTGGATGTGATGAGCTGATCCTTTTACTGGCGCAGCGCTCATGTAGTCACGCTCAGCAGCCTTTCTTGGAACTTGTGAACAATCGAAACAAAAATATTAATCAATGAGATGTATAGCGCTTTTCAGGACACCCAAGGACGTGTTACAGATTAGACAACAACAGGAAACAAAACACAAGGCAGGACTAACTAACTAACTAACTAACTAACTAACAACAATTACAATTCAAGGTTAACTATGGGCCAAGACCGGGCAGTGTTATCGCGAGCTACCTAACCCTTCCATTGTAGCCTCAGGAGTGTCTGAGACCAACCAAGCGTGCTGCTCTCGAGTTTGAGATGGCTGGTGTGCCGCTAAACTTGATCTTGCTGAATGGGATCCAAAAGACGGAGTGGACGAAAGGGGGCTGACTGAAGAATTGTTTTTTTTTTTGGTTTTAAGCTTTGTTTTGGCACTGGGCAAATAAATATGTCGGAAACATTATGCTGATGCTCAAACATGACACAGTTGACTGCCAGCGAGTTAGATTGCAACAGGCTTAGCGTTGGATTTATCTTACCCAACATTATAAAAAATAGACAGCAAAGGAATGAAGACGCTGGTTTCTTTTTCTCGTGAGGAGGGCGCATGGGAGATTGCTCAGAAACGCTCGAAACCATCTCTCCCGTCGCTCCTGCATTGATTTGAAAATAGGGAGGTTTCTAAGTTTACAAGACATACCGTACTAAGCTACAAGACACAACACACTAAGGGGAGGGTTTCAAGGTGAAAACATGGGACCAACACCTGCCACGTCCCGGCCACGTCCTTCTCTCTGATGATTCCTGCTGAGTCATCTAATACAAGCTAAGCGAATAAATGACACTTTGCCCCCACTAGCATAAAAGACACTTTGCCCCCACTAGCTTACGCTAAGCTAGTGGGCCATAGGAATGCGGCGTGTGGTATCTACGATGGCTGCGATCAATGCGCTCGACGCACTCACTTCCGGTTTCTTTTTTTTTTTTTTTTTTTTTTTTTTGGTGTTGTGCTTTTTATATCGGGCCATCGCTTGCTTTTGAAGGCTTTAAAAGTGACAAGCTCATTTTTGAAAGGTAAGGAGTAGAAAGTCCAGATATTTGAGTTGGAAAAGTAAGGGGGGAAAGTAAAAAGTCGGCAATAAAATGAATACTCAAGTACAGATACCTGAAAAATCCACTCAACGAAGTCGTACAATGACTTTGTTACTTCCCACCTCTGACGGCAGTCACTGCATGACATGTTTGCTATCCCATTTTGTCCACGGTTCCCTGAAAAAGGGCTGCCACGGATGCCGGAAACAGCGTACAACGTAGCTTCAACACATACACTATGTGATCTGTTGGTACTGTTACACGCGTATGCGACACGTTGCTATAAGCATACACACAAGGACACAATTGTTGGTACCCCTCCGCTAATGAAAGAAAAACCCACAGCGGTCACAGAAATAACTTCTATAACTAATAATAAGAATACCTTGCTCGTCTTGAGATTTCATTTTGTACACTGCACAGATTCAAGACACCCTGTGCCAGATGTGGCGAAGCAGCCCCAGAACATAACAGCGCCTCCTCCATATTTCACAGGAGGGACAGTGTTCTTTTCTTGGGATGATTCATTTTTGTGTCCATGATCATAGAGCCGATGTGCCGTGCAGGTCAAAGAGTTTCTTTCGTGTGTCCATCGAGCATCTCCCAGAAGCTTTGTGGCTTGTCAACACGCAGTTTGGCAAATTCCAGTCTGGCCGGAATGTGGTGTCCTCCTTCGTCGTCTCCCACTTTGGCTCAAACGACGACGGATGGCGGGATCTGACACTGATGCCCCTTGACCTTGGAGTTCACCTTTAATTGCTCTGAAGGTTGGATGGTGATAAAGGGATATGGTTTTGCCATTTGATTGGTTTGTGCTTGAACAGTGGTACTTTGTTGCAGTGACGATAAAGTGAAGTGAAGTGAAGTGAAGTGAAGATAAGGGTGTGGGGGTGTGCTGCGTGAAAGTTCCCAGTAGGGTGCATGTGGACGTCACAGGAAACATCCGTCGGAGATAACCGTTGCTACAAAGCGTTGCCGCAAACCTTATGAGGAAGTGAGAAGTGTTGCGACAGTGTCTGGCACGAGCCGCAAAGGGCCATCATTCCGCATAGCAACGATGAGGTCAATGGACCCTGGACCAACCAGACGAAGACAACGCCACTTCCTTTTTGAAAAAATTGTATGCGACTGGGTCAGGAACAGATAGTTTTGTTCGGACTCCGCTCTTTCCGCGAAAGCAAAGCGAAGAATTAGCATTTTATTGTTTGATTCATTTATTTTTTTATTAAATGGATGTTCCTGCTGTGGTTAAAAAAAAAAATCTGAAGTTAGTCACTCTTTACTCAGTACTTGAACAATTCTTTCACGGTGTGCTCTTTTTCCGGAGGGCTACTTTTGACTTCGACTCGAGTCAAAAAAAAAAAAACTCCGCACAGGCGGGGCCGGGGATTGAACCGCGTCCTCAGAACTCTGAGGCAGATGTGCTCGCCCGTCGCCCGCTGTGCAGCCTTGAACACAACCCTTCTTCAATCTTTTCTCGGTTTACCATCGTTTTTGTCCAGGCCTGTTTCACTGTTGTTGTTTTTTTTTTTTTGAAATCATTCCGTTGAACCGCAACTCAAAAGCAATTTCTGATTTCCATCGGTTAATTTTCATTAAATTAGTATTTTTGATGACTTTTGTCTGTGGGTTTTCTTTCATGAACGGATGGGTACCAACCATTTACACTGTACGTGGCGTGTTACCGCCGACTTACTGTTGATGCTTTGGCATTCTCCTGCGTCTCGCTCCCGTGTTTCCAGGACGCCAACATTCCTTTCCCGCGCACGTCGGGGGCTCGCTTCTGCGGCACCGGCTGTCTGGTGTACTTCACCCGACCGATCACCATGCACCGCGCGGCCCCGCCCACCGAGCCCACGCCCAGGTAACGTGCTTTTGTGCTGGATTTGAACAAGTTTGCAAGGAAGAGTGGGCCAAAATATCTCCCCAGAAATGTGAAAGACATTGATTTCAGTTGTTGCGGCTGAGGACGGTCCAAACGGTTCTTAGGTTAAGAGAAGAATCATTCTGACGGTAGCAATTATTGTCTAAAATGGTTCCGACGGGGAGTTCATATGAATATTAAAGTCACCCATGATGAATGTACTATCTGCGTGGGTCAGCAATAAATTTGTCTTGTAAGCCAGAGTGGGCGCTAGACCACTGCAAGGTAAAACGGCAGCGGTGCTGCAGATCGCATAACGAGAACCTTAATGTTTTAAAGTCGTTGTTGGAGCAATGTTTTTAATGTGTGTGTGTGTGTGTGTGCCAGGTCGTTGTCGGCTCTGTCGGCCTATCACAGCGGCGTGTTGACACCCATGAAGATTCGCTCTGACTCTCAGAACGCACTCCGACTTTACAGCAGCAGCCCGACTCGACTCGACAAAGACACTGTGTCCATTTCGTCGTTCTACTACAAAGAACGGGTGACCGGCACGCATTCGACACACACACACACACGCGCACGCACACACACTTGTTCAAACACATGAGCACACATCTGAATATGGTGCGAGCTGGGTTAGAACGGCCGGACGGTTCGTCGAGGAGCCGTGAAGGGAGCGGAGCGCTCGGAGCGAGGCTAACCCAACACAAAACGCCATCCTGCGCTACGTGTGCTGCAGAAATCCCGGCGCTTCAAGACCAAAAGGGACGGGACGGACTACGGCGGCCGCTCCATCAAGTTGGCGGGAAAGGTCATCATTCAGGAAATCTCCTGCCTACTTCCCGTCCATAAAGTCCTGGGAGAGAATTACATGTGAGTGGGCGGACCCCCAACGCATCATCGTTTCAAAATGCCTCTCGCTTCCTGTCTGAATTCACAGGCTGGCTGGCGAGTCCTTCGCCCGTTGCCTACTCACCATATAGTGGACCGGACTGTATTGTACAGTCAAAATCCGGCCGTAGTGATTCAGGAGTATTCGATTCATCGTTTCAGCCCGAGAATCGACTATGTAGTCCGCTGTATAAAAAGTCTATGTGGTGATTTGGGCATATCGGATGAATCGTTTCAGCCGCTATATACCGGGTTCCCATCACAGCCCGACAGTTCCAATATGATATCGGCCGCTTCCTGTTGTTCTCAGCCTCAACATGCGTGACACCAAAGACACGTGTCAGAAGAACGCCGCCGCCGCCCTGGCCGTCGGACGCAGAGACGTGGCCAAGGTACGTGATTGGCCCGCGCCCCCGCCACGGCAACGCGTGTATGTTGAACGCGTGTGCGCGTTCAGGTCTGGGCCCTGGCCTCGGCGGCGACCGGTCGAGGCTTGAGTCCCGACTCGGACCCGGACACGGACGCTCCCTGGGCGAGTCATCCGTTTGGACGCCGCCTGCTGGAGACGCTGTGAGTTCTCAACGTGCGCGCATTTACATGTCATGTAGTCGGCAGTGATGTATTGAGTAGTAATCTGCCGCGTTGGCCCGTTTCGGGATTCTCGGGGGAATGCGGAGAGAGCGATTACCGAGTAGAACAAAGGCAAGATTCGTTTCGAACACGGAACACTACTTTCCGCCGTGTGAAATCAGAAATAGTCGGATTTCCCCCGTCGCGCTTTGTTTGGGCGACAGTACTTTTCCATCCCAGCTGCGTCTTTTCTAAAGAGTGTTAAGAGAGTGTCAAGCAAGTCGACGTGTGCTGCGCGGTGGGTGTCGCCCTCAGCGTGGACCACTACAGTCACATGAGCGACGTGCAGACGCTCGCGATGCTCTGCAGCGTCTTCGCCGACTCGGACCCCGAGGCGACGCCGCGATCCCGCCAGGCCGGGCCCCCGCCGCACCCTCGCTATGTAAGTATCGGAGACGGGGACACTCGGGTCAGGTGACTCGACTTGCCAGTTTCATGACTTCCGACTTGCTTTCCAAAAGCTTGACTTTGACTTGAACGGATTTTGTTCACATTACTTTTTTTTTTTTTTTTTTGGGGAAGGATGGCAACGTTTTGGTCATGTCTGATTCCCTTCAACGTAAATCTCTTTCATTCTTCTCGCGCCCATTAGGTACACGTCGAATTGTATTTAGCAACACAAAACATTCTTGGCTTTTGTGTTAGGGTTTGGCGTTTTCTTCAAAATGTTCTATTACCACTCGAAGAGTATATGTTGCGACTGGAGCGAGACTGTATGACCTGACTTGCTTGATTTTTTTTTTTCTTGAAGGTTATGACTTCAGACTTGCACGTATGGGCACGTGACTTACTCCCAGCTCTCGTAAGTATGGACACGCCCTCTTCGTTTGCATACAGTTACAGTGATGTCAAGACGGAGTTGCCAGCAGCCGTGATATTGTCAGCGGCGATACGGTGCAGGCGGCACAAATGCATTGTGGGCAGTCGTCATGAAATGCGATCTATTGTAGTCAGCAAAACTGTCATGAAGGCAAATGTAATGTCGTAACCTCGTCAGCATTAATGCCGAATGTTCCAATGAGCTCGCCAACGCGAAGTCCGTGAGGGAGATGGCAGGAAGTGATGTCACGTGCCGTTTGTTCAGACCGCCCTCGGCGAGTCGACGGTGACGTTCGGGGGTCGACTCGAGCCGGAACGCGCCAACGCCCGCGGCGACTCCCCTGAAGGCGGTCGCCACGGCAACCAGGGACACACAGACGCACGGGAAGGAGAGCGCGAGCGACACGACGTGAACAAAAGGTGGCGCCCCCGCCGGTGATATCGCTTCCGGTGTTGCTGCCGCCGTGCTGATGTCACTTCCTCTTGCCCGCAGTCTTTTGGACCCGAGCAACACGCCGCAGTTTGACGACTTCAAGAAATGCTACGCTGAAATTTTGTACCGCTGGGACCTCCGAGACAAACGGGCCGACGTGCTCAAGTTCGCTTCCTGCCCGCCCGAGCCGCACCAACAAGTCGGTAGGGCCCCGTCCGCGCTCGCTTCGTGTTTGACACCCGTGCTAGCTTCCTTTTCGACGTCCGTGCTAACTTCCTGTTTGTTGTTCGTGCTAATTTCCTGTTTGACACCTGTGGAAACTTCCTGTGCTAAACCCACGCTCACTTGCTTTTTGACACCTTTGCTGACTTCCTGTTTGACAACCGTGCTCACTTCCAATTTGATGTTCGTGCTAACTTCCTGTTTGACACCCGTGCGAGCTTCCTTTTCGACGTCCGTGCTAACTTCCTGTTTGTCCACCCATCCGTTTTCTACCGCTTATCCGAGGTCGGGTCGCGGGGGCAGTGGCTTTAGCAGGGACGCCCAGACTTCCCTCTCCCCAGCCACTTCATCCAGCTCGTCCCCGGGGGTCTCCTCCCGGCGGGACTTGCCCGAAACACCTCACCGGGGAGGCGTCCGGGAGGCATCCGAATCAGATGCCCCGGCCGCCTCATCTGGCTCCCCTCGATGTGAAGGAGCAGCGGCTCTCTTCGGGTCACGACCCGCGGCTCGTGACCGTAGGTGAGGGGAGGAACGTAGATCGACCGGTGAATCGAGAGCTCCGCCTTTCGGCTTAGCTCCTTCTTTACCGCAGCGGACCGATACAAAGTCCGCATCGCTGCAGACGCCGCGCCGATCCGCCTGTCGATCTCCCGTTCCGTTCTCCGCTCACTCGCGAACGAGACCCCGAGATACTTGATACTCCTCCACTTGGGGCAGGATCTCGTCCCCGACCCGGAGAGGGCACGCCGCCCTTTTCCGACCGAGGACCACGGTCTGGGATTGGGAGGTGCCGATTCTCGTCCCAGCCGCTTCACACTCGGCTGCGAACCGCTCCGGTGAGAGTTGGAGGTCACGGCTCGATGAAGCCAACAGAACCGCATCATCTGCAGAAAGCAGAGATGCGATACTGAGGCCACCAAACCGGAACTGCGCCTTGAAATTCTGTCCATAAAAGTTAGGAACAGAACTGGTCACGCCAGTGCTAACTTCCTGTTCAACACCCGTGCCAATTTGCTGCTTGATGTTCGTGCTAACTTCCTGTATAACATCTGGGCTAACTTCCTGTTTGACGTCCATGCTAGCTTCTTTCACGACGCCCGTGCTGACTTTCGGCGCCTCGTTTTTTTGTCATTTCAGAATTGTGCGTGTTGTGCTGCCACTGCGGCAGTCCAAGTCGCAGCGCGCAGTGCGCGGCGTGCAAGCGTGTGAGCTTCCAGTGCGCCGTGTGTCACGTGGCTGTGCGAGGCTCCTCCCACTTCTGCCTCAGCTGCGGCCACGGCGGTCACACGGCTCACATGATGGACTGGTTCCGGAAGCGGGACCAGTGCCCGGCCGGCTGCGGGTGCCGCTGTCTGCAGCAGAGCAACTTCTGAGCGATGCCAACCGTCTGGCACGTGACGCCTGACCGCGTGACTGCTCACGTGTGGGTCACATGATCTGACATGCTGTCAGTGGATGAAGAATAGTCTGCCAAATAATAAAGACTTTTATTGCAAAATGTGATGAATTCACTTTTCTTCACGTGATGATGTCGTCGTCAACGATGAGAAGGTCATGCTCTTCTTCTTTTCCTTTTGGCTTGTCCCATCGGGGGCGGCCACAGCGCGTCCTACCTCCCGCATCCACCAACTGCCCTCACGACGTCCATCGACCTTCTCTTCGCTCTTCCTCTCGCTCTCTTGCCTGGCAGCTCCATCCTCATCCTCCTTCCGCCAATATACTGACTCCCTCTCCTCTGGACGTGTCCAAACCATCCAGGTCTGCTCTCTTGAACTTTGTCCAAAACGTCTAACCTTGGTCGTCACTTCCTGACCACACTCACCGTTGCTCTGGACGCTTGACCCCAAGTGTCGAAAGTCCTCCACCCTTGCTATCTCTTCCCCCACCAGCCCTCTCATTCATGCGCACGTCTTACTTCTACTTCATCTTCATTCCTCTCCTTTCCAGTGAATGCCTCCACCCATCCTTCTCATCTCTATCCCTCTGCCTGGCCAGCCCGTATAGATCCTTTTCTCCTTCTTTAGTGTCCGACCTGCCATACATGTCGTCATATGCCGATTGCTACGCTGGTGTATTTGAACGTTGCTCATTCTAGTGCAACGCGGACAGCCAATTATTTTTGGGGTGGCAATTTGAAAATCACCCAGCTCGACAAAATGAGTCAGTCCTTGTTTTGAATTCATGTAGGAAAAGTGGCAGCAGACGCACACGCACCGACACCGGCGGTGCGTTCAGGAAGTGTCTTCAAAGGGTGTGAAAAAGCAGCCTTTAGGACATTTGTCCCTCAGGTCGCCACGGCAACGGCAGGCGTCGTCGACAGGAAGCGTCCAAAGCGGGTCGGCGCCGGGCCGACGACGGACTCCGCCCCCTGAGGACGAGCGGCCCTTTCGGGAAGCGATGGCACTCAAATGGGAAGCGTGTGCGCGCGTGACGACTCAAAGTTTCCGGGAGGAGCGAGAGGACGAGGCGGAGCTCGGGTCCCGGAGGCGGGAGGAGGAGGCGCAGCCCGAGTCGGAGCCCGTCGACCCCGCGCGGCGACGAGGTGACGAGCCGGAACTTTCTGTGGCTGCCGGACGACACGAGAGAAGGTCAGGTGTGCTGCAGGGAACCGTCCAATTTCGCTTCAAGTTTTCATGAACTAGACAAATCTTTTTTTTTTTTTTGTCGACACAGATGCCAAAGTTGGGCACGGGTGCCAATGTGGTTTTTTCAACATACCGATGGAGGGCTGGCTGGCGGTCTCGTGCTCCCGCTCGTCTTCCTCGATGCACGGCGACGTGACGAAGGCGGCGTCCCCCGGCGGCTCGTGGCGGAACAGGTGCAGGTCGAGGGAGCCCAGCAAGCTGGACGACGAAGGGTCAGAGGTCGCCGCCTCGCGCTCGAAAGGGTCGGCGCGATCGGAGGCCGACACGGCGATGGACGCTCGAGTCCTTGCGCCTGGGGGCCAATAGAAACAAAAACCGTTGCAAAGAAAATCGCTTCGTGTCACCAATCCAACGATGGTTTACGTATGCGCAGAGTAAGAACATTTCTCCGCATTTCTGTGTGAATGAGGGCCCATTGTCGTTTGCATTCTCAAATCCATTCAAAAGGCATTTCTTGTGAAGAAAGTGTTCAAAGGCCTCGACGGAGGCGTGGAAGGCGGGCGGAGGGCGTACCTCGTGTCCCGGTGACGTAGTGAACGGCTCGGTCGCTGATGGCGGCGGCGCTGGGCCGGATGTCCGAATAAGGCTTGTTGCCCACCCCCATGGACAGCATCTCCTTCAGACGCGCCTCTGCGCACACGCGCAGCGGGCGGCTCACTCCGTGTGCGCGCGCGGACGGCAGGCGCCGGTCTCACCTTTGTTCCTGGTGGCCTGCGTCCAGAGGATTCTGGTCAGCTCGTGCGTCCAGGCGCGTTTAACGTCGGCGCCGGCGGCCTGCAGGGTCAGTGTCTGGTTCTTGGACGTCCTCCTCCGGAACCAAATGGCAAAGCGAAGACCGTCATCTCCCCTCGACTCGGTCAGACCCAAGTCCGCCGTCTGACGTGCGTCGTCGAGTGAGAGAGGCACGAATTGAGGAGAAAAAGTGCAGGTAGTGAGGAGGACGTGAGGAACTGCGAGTGACAGAAAGCGATGGAACGAAGAGCACGAAAGCGACAGGAAGCGAGGCGGACTTGGCAAGCCTGTACCTTGAAGGAGTGTTTGTATACGAAGACGTCGAGGCGTCCGTCCATCTTCTTGGCTTTGCTGAGGAGCAGCAGCTCGTCAAACAGGAAGACCCGCCTCTCGCACTTCCTCCTCCCGGTCCACACGGTGAACTGGTCCTGGCGCAGCAGCTGACCCTGCTCCTTCAGGTTGACCTGCAGCCAGCCTCAGCCGTATTATTTCTTATTATTATTATTATTATTATTATCACGACCATCTTATTATCGAGACTCGGTCGGGACTAGGGATGTGGACCGATCCCCGGTATTGAACTGGCCCTTTTTCAAGACCGGAGTATCGGTAAGCTCCACCCATAACGATTGTGTTAACGGTCTTGCAAAAATGATTTACTGATTTAGTTTTGATTTACTCAGGCTATATGAACGTTATTTCGCACCTCGGACTTCGCCGATAACTCGCAATCAAGTTTCGAGATTCGTCATTTTCCCAATCGGAGGCGAGCCGTCTCGCCCGCCTTCCTGTGCAAGCATTTTACGATACGATCCGCGGTTCCGTATAAGCCGACGGTTGGAATTGCGTTGGTTTTGACGGGGTGTCGGGTTAGCGCTGTTGCGACACTCGCGCAGCATTTGAGCATTGATTGCGTTTCTCTCTCCGGGCACGAGCGGTCGATGCGTTGGGCTCGTGTAAAAGTCGCACGGATTTCATTGTGTGATACGAACAAAAAAGTGCATCACGTGCGAATCGAAACGGATGCTTGTACGCGAGCAATACGCAAGTGCAGCGGGCCTCCGCTATTCGGCCGGATCTCAAAAGAGCAAAAATACGCGGATAATTGACACCCGTTCGAATTGCGTTGAAAAGAAATCAAGTAGGGATACACTGGCAGAGTGTTTTGGGGGTCGGTTCCTCCCAAAAACAAAAACCAACTCGAAAGCAAATGTGTGAATCGCGAGTATGCGGTGAGCAAGCTAACAACCACTTAGCAAACGCGCGGCACACTCCGGCGTTTGCTAACAACCGCTTAGCAAACGCGCGGCACACTCCGGCGTTTGCTAACAAGCGCTTAGCAAACGCGCGGCACACTCCGGCGTTTGCTAACAACCGCTTGGCTTACGCGCGGCCCACTCCGGCGTTTGCTAGCAACCGCTTAGCAAACGCGCGGCACACTCCGGCGTTTGCTAGCAAACGCGCGGCACACTGGAACGTTTGGGCTGCCTCTCAACACGCCACCGCCTCGTCTTCCTGCAGTTCTACGTCACGCTCTTCTTTACGTGTGTAAATCATTGTTTGCATTTATTTTACAGTCATGTTGTTGCAGTTGCAAGACAAGTTGACTTATTTAAAAAGGCTGAGCCAGCGTTGATCGTAATATGCGGAAGTACCGGATCGTCTCAAGAAGTCCTATCTTTCGCATCTGAGCGATGCTCATCCCTAGTCCCGACGTATTCAAACAAACGAGAAGAGCTGCAAACGCACGTCGCAATGTCGGATGGCGTCCATGGCGAGAAGGTCGTTGCCGTGGCGAAGCTGGAACTTCACCATGGCGACGGCCTCCCGCAGCGAGGTGAGCTCCGCCTCTTGCGCCCCGCCCACTTCCTTGATGAGGTCGTCCAGCAGCAGCGCGTACTTGCTCATCCGCTGAACCGGCTTCAGCAGGTACGAGCACAAGTCCATCTTGTCGGCCAGCTCGCGCTGCTTCCTCTGCGCACGCACACACCCGTCAGCAATACGTCCAGTGACGGGTCAGCTGAGTTGAAAGGTCACGTGCTGAGTGTCATCCCACCTTGAAGAAGGCGAGGCCGTGATTGGCCAGCAGAGCGTCCGACTTTGGCTTGTTTTTACTGTACAGCGCGTACAGGCTAAACTGCTCCTGCTACACACACACACACACACACACACACACACAGTGTCAAGCAATAGAAGGCTAACTATGATGTCACATAACAGACACACCTGTGCGTGCAACCCACACACTAAGATCAGTTTGACTTGTGTCTGCGTCACCATGACAGTCGTCGGACGGGTTTGTGTGACCGTGGCAACAATCACCTGACATCAGCTTGACTTGTGACCACGGCAAGAAACGCCTGACCTTTTGCCCTGCGTGTTACCCTGACAACCCGATGTGGGTTTGGCGTGTGTTACCAGAGCGACAACCCCGACATCAACGTGAATGTTACCATGACAACAGTCACCTAACAGCGGGTTGCCGTAGCAACAACGCCCCGAGATCAGCTTGAATGTGACCGTGACGACAATCAGCTAGCGTCCGGTGGAGTGCGTTACCACAGCAACTGCCTGCCAGTTCGACATTTTTTACCGCCTGTGTGTTACCATGACAACATCCACCGACCGCGGCGCGTGCGGCGTCGTACGTGTCTGAGGAAGCACTGCGACACCCTCAGCGGATGTTTCCAGCAGGCCTCCAGTTCTTTCAGGAAGAACTGGCTGTGGAAGTCCAGAAGCTTCTCCAGGTTCCCGAAGACCACGAAGCGTTTCCCGCGCAGGTCCTGGGGGAGGTCTTCGCGCTCCATCTCGGGGAAGTAGTGATCAATCACGTAGCGTAGAGAGCGCACGTACTTGCGCTCCGTGGTCACCATTTCCTCCACGATGTGACGCAACTTCCTGTCCGGGGCAAAAAAAACAAAACGCTTTCAGTATGTCGCCGAACGTCCTTTCGCGGCAACGGACAACGACCACTCTTCTTGTTTGTTACCATGGCAACAGTTACCTGATCATGCCAGCTTGATTTGATTTGTTATGACAGCCGTTCAACTTGAATTTGAATTCCAATTCTTTGTGTTACCATGGCAACAACCAACAGACAGCAAGGCGATTGTTACAATCGTCGTCACCTTGACTGGTGTGTTACTATGGAAACAACCAACTGGCGCCACCACCGGTTGCCGAATGTATCTGATCTGTTACCACGGCGGCGAGCCGCCAGCTTGACTCGCGTAACCGCGGCAACAACCCACCTTCCGTCACCCCGTCCTGCCGCAGAGTGACTCTCAGGCGCGGCGGGGGTCCCCGGCGTGCCGGGCCCACGCCGTCCGTGCCCCGCCCGGACTTCGGGCCTGGGGCGCGGGTTTCGCTCGGCGCACTCAGTGCTGCTGACCTCCAAACCTCGGATGAACACGCCCGTGTTTCCTCTGCGCGCCGGCTCGCCGAGGGCGCGGGCAGGGGGGCCCGAGCGGCACGCCTTCTGGCCGGCGGCGGCGGGACAGTCGAAGCTCTGCGTTTTACGAAGCAGGCGGGGGAAGGAGCAAGGGGTGGAGCCGGCGGACGAGTGGAGGCGGGGCCTGGCGGGGTCGCCGCCAAACAGGCGCCAGAGGAGGGACGCTCGCCGGGGGTCGACGGGGGCCGACGGAGGGCTCCGGGCGGCGTCGCCGGCCCCCGTGGGCGTCTCCGCGGACGCGGCGCTTAAGCGCGAGCGTCGCTCGCGGGCCGAATCTCGAGCCGACCGCGCGTCGGCCATCTTCTTGTCGAACGTGGCGCGGGCCTCCAGACACGTGGCGCGGGCGAAGCTCAGCTGCCGCACGGCGCGCTCGTCCCGCAGCTCGTCGGCCAGCGCCTCCATCTCCTGGAAAGCGGCCTCTGGGATCGGAGGGTAACGGCGCCCGTGCTCCTCCAAGGAACCAATGGCGGCCCGGCACCGCTCCGGCGACATGTTCCTCTCCGCGGCGATGGCGGCCAGACGGTGGCGACTCTCGATCGCCCGGCCGTATGCCTGCACGCACGCACACACGCACGCACGCACACTCACAGGCTGGGAAAGTCGCGGCGTTGTCGGAGCGCGCCGTTCCCTACGGGCGGAACCGACGCGTTCAATATGGCCGACGCACCGCCGAAAGTTCGAGAAAAGCGTCGGACTGAATTTCCGGACGCCGAGGCGACGCTAGGATCGGTCCGAGACACACAAAAAACAAACGCGCAAAACAAAACAGTGTCCGCACGTAGATGGACACACAAACACGTCAATACTCACGCACAAAAGTGTCCCTTTTATTGTGAGCGCGTGTTTGTTGTGTTTGTCGAAGAGGAATGCGAAGAATTGCACGTACGTGGTCCAGGAATCGGTAGAGCGCGACGGCCTTGTCGATTTGCCGTCCGGCGGCGTCCACGCGCCGCGAGAACTCTCGGAGCTGAGCCCACATGGAGCCCACTCGGACCTCGTAGGCGCGCAGGTCCGAAGTCCAGACGCGGCGCCAGCGGTCCAGACCGCGCAGCAGAACCTCGCCTTCCTCGCACCGGGCCTACGCACACGCACACGCCTTGTGAGCAAAAGGAGCGACGTGACGGGATTTGCACAAAGTCCGCCGGGATCGGACGCCGGCGTCGGCTTTTCCAAATTGCGGCTGCGCTGCGCCCGTCCCGACGGCCGGGAGAATTTCAAAGCGGATCAAATGCAGAATTTGGCTAAGGTGGGAATTTTTTTCCAAATGGGATTTTTTTCTGTCTGTTTGTAGTTCCGAATGAGCTGAAAATGTAGAATTTGGAAGGGGAATGATAGGAACCCTTGTTGAACGTCTCGCTCGGAATTAATGGGGAATTTTGATCGCAGAAAAATGCGGCAATTCCCGCAAGGTGGAAACTAGTTTTGGGAGTATGTCGAAGCCTCGACGCAAGAAAGAAAGAAAGAGAAAAAGGAGGACCCACGCGCGCCGAGGAGCAGAAGTCTCGGAAGTCCCGCCGCTTCCGGCGCAGGGCCTCCGGCGAGCCGTCCGGTCGGCCGAGGCTCCCGAGTCGCAGCTCGCCCTCGCCCTCCATCCACGCCCTCACCTGGAACGCACACGCGCGCTTATCGATCACGCTCTCAGACGGAAGAGACATTATTCATTTGACCGATGCGAGTCTCGGCTTGCTTCTTATCCATCGCATCAGAAAACTTGATTGGGGACACTTCGCGGTCAAGCGACTGTGCCATTAAAAGTGTCCAAAAGGACACAATGATGACCTTTGACATTTTGGGGCTTTTCTGAAAACGAACTCGGGTGTCCAATTTTGTGCTCCTCATTCTTCTTCTTTTTCAAGCTGTCGTTAGTGTGAACAAATCTATATCGATACGTAGATATAGATATATTCTGTAGCGCTTCCCCTCACGCGGGTCGCATGCGCGCTGGAGCCTATCCCAGCTATCTTCGGGCGAGAGGCGGGACCGAACCGGTCGCCGGCCAATCGCGGCGCACATACAAACAAACAACCATTCGCACTCCCATTCACACCTCCGGGCAATTTAGAGTCGCCAATTGACCTACCGTGCATGTTTTCTGAGACCGGCCGAAATGACTTTAGAGAACGGGTGAGAAGCTCGGTCATCCGGGAGGGGCTCGGGATCCCCCCCCGGGAGAGCTGGAGGAAGTGGTCGGCCACCTGCGCGAAGGCGTCGGCCGCTGCCCAGAAGTCTCGGATGAAGTGGAGCTGCCGCGTCCTGCCGTTGTTGACGGCCACCAGTCGGTGGAGCAGCTCGTCCGCCCGCTCGTACAGACGGGAAACGCCGTCCGCCGCCGCCGCCGCAGGGCCGCCCTCGCCGTCGCCGTCCCGCCGCAGCAGCGACAGCGAGGTCCCGCCCTCCCGCTGCAAGCGCGCCAATCGGCCGTCTCCGAGGACGCCGCTCATCAACGCCCGGTAGCCGCTCAGCTGACGCTCGGCATCCTGGGAAACAACAACCGTAGGTGTGTGTGTGTGTGTGTGTGTGTCATTTGTGTATGCGTGTGCATTGTGTGTTCCTGTTTGCGCGCGTGTGTGTACCTGGCGGGTGTCGGGTAGGCGCGTGTCCTCCATGATGTCGACATTCTCGCGCAGCAGCTGGATGACGTCTTTGCACTGATTGGTCAGCTGCTCCACTCTCTGGCAGACACACAACACACGCGTGCCGTGCCTCATTGCGTGCGCATCGTGACGCCGGCGTGCGTGCGTGCGTGCGTACTGACGTATCGGAAGGCCAGCCAGCTGCTGTGGCTGAAGCGGAAAGAGCCTCCAAACTCTCCCGGAAGCTGCTCGGGATCCACGCGCTCAGCAAGACACTCGAGCGAGGTCAACACCTCCACCTGCGCGCGCACACGCATAAAAGCATGCACACGTGCTGTATAAAACGACCAACGCGCACACACGACACGTCACCTGCGTCCGTTTGTCCACCCGCACGGGCGCGTCCGCGTCCCGGTCGACGAGCACCAACACGCTGCGCAGGCGGTTCGGAAGCTCCTCCTACACGCGCAACCGAGCTGTCAATCGAGTCACGGCGCGCGAGCCGGCGCGTCCGGTCTCACCTGCACGGCCTCGAGAGCGGCGAGGAGGGCGGGCGCGGGCGCGGCCCGGCGGGCGTCCACCAGCGCCGTCACGGCGGGAGCGTCGGCCGCACTAGGGGACACCACGCGACGTCACCGCAACGGGAAGTGACATCATCGCGGGGGCCAAAGCGAGGTACCTGAGCGTGGAGGCGTAGTAGAGCATCAGGCGGAGAAGCTCGCCACGCCGGCATTCGGGCCTGGACCACACGGCGCCGTTTCCGGCGTCCACCGTCAGAAGAGCGCGTCCGCTTCGATCTCGACTTCCTGCGGGAAGGAAAACGCGTGCCGCAAGGAGGAGCTCAAAACAAGTCGCGCTGGTGACGCTCTGTGGCTCACCCCTCCGTTTCCCAGAGTCCTGAAACATCCTGTTCCCAATCCATTTCCAATTGGAGCTGGCGCTAACATTCGGTTACAGTAACAGTTTTTATGGCGTGTCGCAATGTTCCACAAGTATTACGAGCGACCGCAAAAAAGGTCACGCGTCGGGTGTACCACAATCGACTTCCACTCGCTCGAAGATAGCCGGGTTAGGCTCCGGCACGCCCGCGACCCGCGTGAGGACAAGCGGTACAGAAAACGGATGGGAAACAAAACCAACTAAACTCGGAAGTCAAGGCACCGCCGTAACCGTGAATGTGCGCGTGTGCGCGCTTACCAGGCAAAGCGATGACTCCAGAGTGCAGCAGCGTCCTGCTGAAGCTGGACTGGAACGAAGCCAGGCTTTGGTAGGACTCCCTGTGTTGCCATTTCCTTTCACAATAAGAGTCTTTGGTGCGCGTGGCGATTGAAACGGGTGCCAAACTGTCTTCAAAATAAGAGTCCTCAGCAAGACTGTGCATTTGTTGTATTTGTTCTGGAAGCTTTTCAGAACAAGAGCCTTCAGTCTGAATTTGTTCTGGGAGCTTTTCAGAATAAAAGTCTTCAGTGTGTATGTTTTGTTGCGGAAGCTTTTCAGAGTAAGAGTCCTCATTGTGAGTTTGTTCAGGAAGGTTTTCAGAACAAGAGCCTTCAGTCTGAATTTGTTCTGGGAGCTTTTCAGAATAAAAGTCCTCAGTGTGTATGTTTTGTTGTGGCAGCTTTTCAGAATAAGAGTCCTCATTGTGAGTTTGTTCAGGAAGCTTTTCAGAATAAGAGCCTTCAGTCTGAATTTGTTCTGGGAGCTTTTCAGAATAAAAGTCCTCATTGTGTATGTTTTGTTGCGGAAGATTTTCAGGGTAAGAGTCCTCATTGTGAGTTTGTTCAGGAAGCTTTTCAGAATAAGAGCCTTCAGTCTGAATTTGTTCTGGGAGCTTTTCAGAATAAAAGTCCTCAGTGTGTATGTTTTGTTGTGGCAGCTTTTCAGAATAAGAGTCCTCAGTGGGAATTTGTTCTGGGAGCTTTTCAGAATAAAAGTCCTCAGTGTGTATGTTTTGTTGTGGCAGCTTTTCAAAATAAGAGTCCTCAGTGGGAATTTGTTCTGGAAGCTTTTCAGAATAAAAATCCTCAACGTGTATGTTTTTTAGGGGAAGATTTTCAGGGTAAGAGTCCTCATTGTGAGTTTGTTCAGGAAGCTTTTCAGAATAAGAGCCTTCAGTCTGAATTTGTTCTGGGAGCTTTTCAGAATAAAAGTCCTCAGTGTGTATGTTTTGTTGCGGAAGATTTTCAGGGTAAGAGTCCTCATTGTGAGTTTGTTCAGGAAGCTTTTCAGAATAAGAGCCTTCAGTCTGAATTTGTTCTGGGAGCTTTTCAGAATAAAAGTCCTCAGTGTGTATGTTTTGTTGTGGCAGCTTTTCAAAATAAGAGTCCTTCTCTTCTTGCCCTCCCGGCCCTCCTTTCGCTTGCTTTTTCCCTCCGTCTCCACCCCGTCCGCTTCCCGTTGGGATCGTCGGCCGGACTTCCGCCGCCCCTCGTTTTCCGGCGGCTTCCGTCCGGTCCCGTCGTTCCTCTCGTTCCCGCTCTCCGCCCGTCGCCGTCTCGTCCTTCTCCCGGCGGAGCACTAAAGGTGCGATAAGGTGCGTTGATTAATGGACAACTCATCGACGATCAAATCTATCGACGACTATTTTGATAATCCGTTAATCGTTTGGAGCCACCGTTAAACTTCAAATTGTGCAAATCTTCGGAATTTCAGCCTCTCGAGATGAAATATTCTCCGATTTCTGTCGTCCTCCACGAAAGCAGACAATTCCAAAGAAGTTGGCACGTGAAACAAAACAGAATCCATCCATTTTCTGAGCCGCTTCTCCTCACGCGGGTCGCGGGCGTGCCGGAGCCAATCCCGGCTATCTTCGGGTGAGAGGCGGGGCGCACCCTGAACCGGTCGCCAGCCAATCGCAGGGCACATACAAACGAACGACCATTGGCACTCACATGCACACCTACGGGCAATTTAGAGTCTCCAGTTCATGCCTGTTTTTGGGATGCGGGAGGAAACCGGAGTGCCCGGACAAAAGCCACGCAGGCACGGGGAGAACATGCAAACTCCACACGGGCGGGGACGGGGACCGAATCCGGGTCCTCAGAACTGTGAGGCGGACGCTCTAACCGGTCGTCCACCGTGCCGCCTAAAACAGAATTCAATGATTTGCAAATCATTGTATTCTGTTTTTTTTTTTTAATTTATGTTTAACACAACGTCCCAACTTCATTGGAATCGGGGCTGAGAGACATTTGCAAACGTCTGCAAAACAATCAACATTTTTACCGATTTTCCGACGCCCGTTAACGGACCAAAACCAGAAGAACCGACTCATCGGCAATTTATGTTGCTGCATTTTCCGCACTGTCAATTTGAAATCATGTTCTGAAATGAAGGGATGGAAGTCAATCGTTTCTTTTGATCCAATGTATCGAGTCATCCCAAAACGAAGACCGTCGAATGGCTTGTCCAACTAATGGTGAGTCAGCGCCCCGGACGGAAATGAAAAGCGTTCGATCCGATTTATCGACGGACCGAAGGAAAAGTAAGTCGGCCGTCTTAATGTCTCATTGAAGCGATGGCGAGTCGCAGCCCTGCGGAGCGCCGACGCTCCCCCGGTGCGGCGACCCCTACCGTCCTCTCCTCCCCGCCTCCGCTGCTCCGAGCCCTTCGTCCGCTGCCGCCTTTCGGTTGGCGCGGTCGGGGCTGCCGGATCACGCGATCGGCGGCCGGAGGGCACCCGATCGGTCGGCGTGCGCGTGCGATGACCGGCCCGGGTCGAGGATCCGTCCTGCGGGGAAAATCCGGGCAGCCTCATCTCCGTCGCAGCCACGTACTCGCCCTCCGACTCCTCGCTCTCGCCGCGGGCCGCCCGTCGGTCCGCTTCTAGCCCGGCGTCCTCGGGGGAGGCGACCCGGAAGACGTCGCGCTGCGCAGAGAGGAGGCGGCGTCCCGGTCCGGAAACTCCCGGCCGCTCCCCGCTCACGGAGTCCAGCCAGGCCATGCCCGAGACTCCTAGCGCAGACGCTCGCCGACGCGCAGAGCGGCAAGTAGAAGTCGAAGGACGACCTTCTCACGCGGCTCGGCCGACGCGCGGCCCGGACGGTCACGCTGAGTACGAGAGAGGGCAGACATTAGCGCCGCATCGGCGCCACTTGGCGAATCATTTGGAATTATAGCGAATGAAGTAGAATGAGGTGAACACTTTGGACTTGAGACTGTTGGAGGGAGCGGGACCCGTAGGATGGGTCCTAATACGGGCAAAATGGTGACATATCGCGTATATTGTGACAGAACCCAATGTTCCGTGGTCTCTCCGTGGGCTGGATTACGGAGCGGAGCGGATCGCATGTGGCCTGCGGGCCATATTTTCCCTGGCCCTCCCCTAGCATGTGCTGGTTACAAAAATAAGACCCCCCCCAAATTATGACGACGACGACCGGCAGAAGTGTTGAAGAAGGAAGGCTCGTTCGGGTGCGAACTGATCCACGGCGCCGTTGTTCAGGTTCTGCCGGTTTGGATGAATGGTCGCAGGCAGCAGCTCGGAATAACCTGTTCTTCTCTTGTCGTCACGGTGACGTGAGTGTCAAAATGAAAACATCCCGGAGCAGACCGTCGGTCTTGCAGTCGGAACACAAACGCACGAAGATTCCGAACGCCAAAGCCGTCAAAAGCCACGCCTGCGAGCGGAGTGCCCGTTACGAAATTCGCTCCGTGGTTTATTTCCGAACCCTGCAAAAGCAAACAACCGCCGCACGAATCCCTCGCGATATCGCCGTTCACTTCTTGCGGATTCAGTGCGTCCCAGATTTCTTTTGCAGGTCCGTGTTGTGCACTTACTCACCGACACATCTCTGATGCGCTTAACTTTATTGGCTGTACGATTTTAATGTGGCAGCAATGACTCACACGAGGTCAACTGAAGATGACCGGAAAGTCACGATTTAAAACACCAGCTCCATTCAGAGTTTTTATTAAATACATTTACGAATACAAAGCTTAGCCTGACCCATCGCTTATGCACACACTATCGACGAGATCGCAAGGGCAACGTTTAGCTTGATTTTCTACAACTACAATACTGTCATTAACTCACTCAGTGCCACTGACGAATATACTCGTCAAATAGAATCAATGCATTCCCTTACCATTGATGCGTGACACTCGTCAATTATGTTTTTTTGCGATTGCATGTTTTAACACAGAACATGGTCATTATCAGTGCTGCTACATGTGCCGTTTCCCTGAATGACCTCACGTCTGATCGTCTCAAAATGACAAGCGTGGGTGTGTGCATATGCGCTGGGAGGGGCTATTTGCTCACTGCAAAGATTGCCTGCTTAATTTGTCGATCGTTTTCATTTCCCTCCTTATTACAAACAGTCACGTGTCACGGTTTTAATAGCTTTGTGATGAAGCTAGCCGAGCTAACGACGCTAAGCCCTGTTTCGAGCGTATGAAGATACTGTATGTGCAAAGTTAAAAGGGCCAGACTCCTTGAAAGAGAACTGTATTATTACTTTTGTATATATTATATTGTAAAACAAACTATCATTAAAATAGAGTGAAATAATCGCAATAGTATATTTGTACCCACCCTGACACACTTGATCAACGCCAAGACACGAGCGTTAAGGCTTTGCCCTTGTTTTGAGTGTCCCGTTTGTTTCCTATTCAATTTGGACTTGTGGACAGAAGTCGCATTGCTTCCGGCTGAGGTGTGTTTCTATAAACACAACCAAGCGGCGTTGAGACGCGTCCAAATGTCCGCCACGTGTCAACACCGACAAGTAGCTTTCGCAGGTGTCAGCTTTCGGGGCTCGTTCCGCTTTTGTTCCGGTTTCTGCAGTTTTTGAAAGTGCCCTTTGAAATCCGTTTGCTCTTTGAGGGCGAAAACTAAACGACTTGCTACAACTTGGTGGAAACCCTGCACCCCTGGTCGCCCCGCCCCGGCACATCGACCAACGGTCACGATATACATGTGACAAAGCTAGCAGGAGCGAGTGACTCCAATGCGTGTGCGTGATCGTACCGTAGCGCACGCAAGCGTGTCCTTGCTTGTTGTGCGTTCCGCTTTGTAGTTGTGTCTTCCGTTCAGGAATTTGGGAAATGTCGAATTTCTGTGACGCTGTTAAGGGGTCGCGCGTCACCTTTAGGGATGATAATTGAAAACCGATTCTCCGGGTGCTCTGATAAGAAATGAATCCATTCCATTGAATCGAATCCTTATCAACGCCACAGTAGCAGTAGCATTCGGTTCCTCGTTCGAATCCCTGGGAACCGGTTTCGCCGGTTCGTCGCGCCGCTCAGTCAGACCGCGGATTTAGAACGGAGCAACAATGGACCGTGAAAAAAATATATATAAATTAATGCTCGGAGTAGTGGGTATCTCGGCACGACACACCCGTCAGGTGGACGGATTAGCTCGACAAAGGCGATTGACGCAGATTGAAATCAGAATCGTTACATCCCGTTTGGACCATTGCAATCCCCTCTTCTTTGGTCCGACCCATAAACTGCAACTGGTCCAGAACGCTGCCGCCCCCCGTCATCGGAAGAACGCAGTCCACCAATCACACGCCTTCAAATCTCTCCTCTCATCTCACCGTCTCCGAACCGACAACAAATCCCACATCGACTGACCTGACGAGCAAAAACGTTGCAATGGAGGATGCCCGCTCCGGAGGTGGGTAGAGGAGCCAAACGTTGTCCTCAAGTGAGACGACTGTTACGTGACGAGAATGGGACTCGAGTCAAAGTCAAACGTAGCCCCCCGGAAAATGACTCGAGTACGACGAAAAAAGTACACCGTGCCGAATAAATAGCAACTTGTGATTGTTTTTAACCACAGCATGAACATCAATTTCAAAACCAATCCCACCTTCGCCGTATTGTCTGGATGTTTACCATCTGCGGCGCACACTTCGCCGGCGGACTTGACGTCGCGTTCGATGTTTCGGACTCCCGGGGTAACGCTATTTTGCTATCGTCGTGACCACGAAAGTAGCTTAACTTCTGAAAATCGAGTTGATGTTGGAACAGTGACGCTACGAACTGGTCGTGCCGCTTGTATCCGGCACTGCTGCGTTTGGTTGTAAACGTAACGAGAGCTCTCGCGCTCCTTTTAGGAGATGAAAACCATAACACCGATTCCTAGCCTCGCCATAAAACCGATTCCTAGCCTCGCCGTATCCGGCCCGCAGCCCTACAACCGATGTATCTCAAGATTCCTGGCGGATTTTGGATCGATGGTCTCGTCTGCTACCGATACAAATCGCATCTCTCGCCTTAAAGAGCAAATATTCGATTCCGCCCTTAATTGATTGGAAAACTATTTCACAGTGAAAAACCCCAGCCGACACAATCGTTTGTTTGTTTCCGTTTTCCCCTTTGACCCCTCGTGGCAGGCTTCGGACCACGTGACCTTTCACCTCGAACTACGGCTCCCTTCCAGACGGCCTGCTTTGATTCCCGTGAGTTCAAAGGTCAGGAGTTGAGGACGCCGCCGCCGAAAGACAATTTGCCGTAACCTAACTCCGTTGACGCCTTCTTATACGCTTTGAAAGTTATTTCAATGATCTTTGTGAGACAAAGAAGGATGGATAATTGCAATTTTATCTTTTAAATACAATTACAATGTTACGAAAAATCAAGTTCTGCTCGCTTGTTCACAAGTCAAAAGTTTTATATTCAAATCACACTTTGTTTTTGTTTTTTTTTTCCCCCCCCTAAAAGAACCCAGTGACCTCTTGGCCTTCCCTTTGACATCCCCCCTCCACGTACACACACGCGCAAGCGCACAGGCACGGACACGCAGCCACCTGCCCGAACTCCGCCCCCCCTCCGGCTGGCATTCTTTACACACCCCGCTGAGCGCGCTCAGTCGAAAAAATTCTTTTCCGCATCACGTCAACAGTCACGAGATGACGCGGACGCGGTCGTTCGCGAGGTCCGCGTTGCGATGTCCGCAAAAGGGAGGGCCGACGTTCCGACGATTCCGAGCGAAAGGACAACTCGGACGACACGGCGGCGGCGCGCGGAAAAAACGGGAGCCGACTCGCTCGGTCACGTGCGAGCGCGGCAAGGTAACGTTAGCGCGCTCGTGAAGCAAACTCCGGCAACGAGCGCTTACCCTTGAGCGGGGACTCATCCTCCAAAAGTATCCAAACACGGCGCAGCGAGGCCAGCGCGCGTGCGTTCCCAAAAATCCGTCTGCCGTCTGGCACAGCTCGAGCCCTCTTCTTCTTCCTCTTCTTCTTCTTCTCTCTCTCTCTCTCTCTGTCTGTCTCTCACACTCAGACGCAGACAGACACACCCGCCCTCGCGCACCAGCAGTGTGACATTGTTCAGCGAGCAGCTCAGACTTTTAAATAGTTCAAATAAACCTGACGTGATCAGACATGCAAACACCGAAGGCAAAAAAAAAAAAAAAAACAACACTGGGGGTCTGGGGTCTGGGGGGGGGAATATTCACCATTTGGACATAAATGAAGCAATCTGGAAGACCCGAGAGGCAAAATAAACATTTTCTTCACGCAGAAAAACTTTTACACCGCTCAAGCGCACGTTGATGTACAAACGTGGGATTCAAATGTGATTTGGCGCATTTCTTCGCATTTCTGTTTTGGCCTCCAACACCTGCACTTGATGCCCGCCTCAAGCTGTGCCACACCAATAGCATCCCCCTCTTTAAGCGCTCTCCTTCTGGAACTGAATTGACCAAAATCATTGTCTCAATCATGACCGACTTCAATCCTCATCCCAAATGCATCCTCCAGCCAAGTCCAAGTCCCTGATCTATGTTCGCCATCTACAGTCCTCATTACCCGTTCCTAATCCTAAACCCAGCCCCTTACCCGTGTTCCTGCTGCTAAAGCCAGACCTGGTCCATGTTAACCAAGTCCCTGAGCCATGTTCCTGATCTAAACGGAGTCCACGGTCCAAAAGCTAGACGTTGATCCACGTTCCCGATCATGATCGCAGTCCCCGATCCATGTTCCTCACGTTGCCATGTTCATCGTCCTTGTTCCGCAGCTTTCGGAATCTTGAGAAGTCGGGTGCGTCTGTCGTGTGCGAGCTCTAAATTCTGTGTGTAATCTTTGACATACGAATCAAGAAGCAGGATCTGTGCTGACCTGTGCTAACCAGGGCTAATGCGTGCTAGCGTGGCGATGACCCAGATTGCCTGACCGCAGCTATGCTGGGAACACTTGCTGTGCCAACTGAGTCGCGTCCATAAAAGGTGCTGGTAGAAATCTACTGTTGCCCCTGTTTCATTTCTTCTGGCCCGGTTGAGCGTGTTAAATTTGCTCAAGATGAATCTCCACCTCTATCAATACAAATGGGCATCCCACAGGGCTCAATACTCAGACCTTTGCTGTTTAGTCTCGTTATACGTGACTTGCCCTGAATCTGTGCCGGTGTCAGTTGCCAGCTGTACGCAGATGATGCAGTTCTTTATGCACCCGCCAAGACACCAGCGCAGACTGCTGATGCGCTAGCTACGTCTCTGGTCGAGGAACAAAAATGAGATGGTGCTTAACCTTTCCAAAACAGAATCAATGCGTTTCTCGATTTTAAAAAAATATCTACATTTAGAAGCAAGCTTTTGTTGAAATTTACAAAATGACAAAGTGCAACAGAATTGAAATACCTTGACCCCCAACTTAAATTCGATAAACACGCATCAAATTATTTTATTTATTTTCCCCCCCCCCCCCCCCCACATACCTCAAACTGCATGACCGTTTGGGCTCAAGCGGCTCCCACAGCCACCAAACACATTTATTTGTTCCCTGTGGAACCAAATTCATGGTTTCTTAAACAAACTTTTAAATGTGTAAACAACTTAAGCACCTGTGCCAACCAGTCGATTGACCGAGAGACAAAAGAGCGTCACTAGAAGCTCCTCGAACCAAATTCGCCACAATTTAAAAAATTGCAGGACACCGTTTGGACAATCAGCCTTTTCCTACTCGAGTTATCAGAAATAAAATCCATTTTAGAGCTAAAGATGTTCACCACCAGGACAAAAACCTGGTGAAAGAAGAAAAAAAAAAGAAAAAACTGTACTCATCTCTAAATAGTGTGGATATGGTGTGAGAGGAAGTGAGTGAAGGTTGTCTATCACAATAACGCAATATTGGATTCATGAATGATTCTATTGTATGTTAGTATTTTTATTTGATGCATATTTGATACTGCAGTGCGATGTTCTTAATGGCTGTATATTTCAAGTTGTACGGCATTGTTGTGCAACAGCCCGATCACATCAGCTGCAAGCTTGGAACTTTGTCAGATTGTCCCTGTCAAATAAATACAAAAACGAGAGGGGGCCCAATACAGAACCCTACGGAGTACCGCGGTCGTGTTTTGCAGTGACAGGCGGAAGCGCAGCACAACTCATCACACAAGAATGTCATGAACGCTTTCCACCTCGCAGGGCAATTTACAGCGCACCAATCCCTCACACTCATTAGCGCAGGGGTGTCAAACTCATTTTTGTGCGCACATTCCTCAAACGGACAGATGAAACGTCAAAATTGAAACATGGCAAATTTGAGTTGAAGTCAATCATGAAATTGCGGTATTTGGAGGGGTTAACAACCGGGCTGCGGCAATTACGAAGAAAAGACAATTGACGCCAGCTTTACCTTGACTTCGTGGCTTGCGGCAAATGTTTTTCCGCGTGTCCAAACGAGCAACAGCTTTTCCACTTGGTCCACGGGTTTCTGTGGCTCCTTTCGATACGTCGCTCTTTTCTCGGCCACGTCAACAGCAACAGAAACACGGGGGCAATTGTGGACTCATTTCTCTCTTTCTTTCTTTCTTACAAGCAAGCTGTGCGTGTGCCATTGTTTTTTTCCACAATGAGTCCCCCGCTCTTGCCACGCAAAGTCCGTTGCTTTCCTGGGACACATCGGCCCATATTCTCCCGCTGGTGCATAAAAAGTCCTCGAGGTGAGCGCCTACAAGTATGGAGAAAGCACATGTCGAACAATTATTTGCACGTGCCTTTTTCAAA
The DNA here is from genome assembly GCF_024500275.1 of Phycodurus eques. Taxonomy (NCBI): domain Eukaryota; kingdom Metazoa; phylum Chordata; class Actinopteri; order Syngnathiformes; family Syngnathidae; genus Phycodurus; species Phycodurus eques. The sequence goes on from NC_084526.1 coordinate 1,340,332, forward strand.
TCCACAAATATATCCGCGATTAACACGTGGTTTTTTTTTTTCACTCATCATTTGTAAACATTCAATTTTGCTTGTGAATTGTTGAAGGTGCGTTTGTGGATCAGCGGGCAAGCGCATTTATTTTGGAGACAAACATAACATAACATAACCCATTCTTGCTCGATGTACAGCTTCAGCTCTTCAACGGTCCGGGGTCTCCGTTGTCGTATTTTACGCTTCATAACGCGCCGCGCGTTTTCAAATGGGAGACAGGTCTGGACTGCGGGCAGGCCAGTCGAGTACCCGCACTCTTTTACGACGAAGCCACGCTGTTGAACGCGGTTTGGCATCGTCTTGCTGAAATAAGCAGGGGCGTCCGTGAAAAAGACGTCGCTTGGATGGCAGCGTATGTTTCTCCAAAACCTGTACGTTGGGGACTTCATCGTACTGCTGGGGGACTTCAATGCTCACGTGGGACATGGAAGGGCGTGATGGGGAGGAACGGCCACCCCGATCAGAACCCGAGTGGTGTCCTGTTATCGGACTTCTGTGCTCTGCTACGTCAGGTGGTCGGTGCCTGTCGTGGCGGCAATCCCCGGAGGCAAGCTGAAAGAGGAGTCCTATCGGGCTTTTTTGGCCCGTGGGACTCCTGAGGCAGCTGATGGGTTATGAATGAATGAAAGTAATTCCAGCCTAACCCCAAATAAACATTTTGCTCTTTATTTTTGAGAAAAATAGCACTGTACAGTGCATCATAATTTATGATAAAAACATACTGTCATGACATCATTCAGTAGAATGAAAAAGAATTCAGCTGTTTGCCTCACATTTTCTTATCCATTCAATGCACATGGTGCTGCTCATTCGAGTCTGTCATCGGGTCGGGCATCATTTGAATTGGAGCATTTCCGGTTCCTCATTTCGATTCCGGTTCTCTTAGCGGGCTGGGTCCAAAACGTTTGCATGGTTGAAATTAAGGCTGGCCAAATCATGCGCATCCATTTTCTTAGCAGCCCGCAGCATCGACTAAAATGAACTTTGACTCGGGGTTCTTTAGAACCAGTCAGTATCAATATCAAACCGATGCAGAGAACAAATTTTGGTTTCTATTCTTTTTTCCTATAGCTTCTACGTGCAAGTTTTAACTTGACTTCCTGTTTTAAGCTTGTAGCCTTTTGTTTTGAAGGGTACGCACCAACTGCAACGCCACATTTTAGCACGATAAGTAACGGAAGTAAACCTAGACGGCGAGAGGAAGCGTAACGAATGGAACCGATTGTTCTAAAACGTTGATTCCTTTCCCTACCCACTTGATGAGACACGAGTTTAGTGTTTGTGATACTGCGAGACAACATTTATGTGAATTTGGTCCCAATTTATTGTGGTGTAAAGTTGCTAAGTGTAACCTTTGGTGAACTTTTAGTCCAATGTTAATCCTTCCCCCCCCCCCCCCTCCCGTCACCAGGTCTGGTTAGAAGACTAAAATAAACGCTAAAAACCATCAGCGCAAGAGTGCAACCCCAGCGTTGAACTGGTGAGCTGCCTCAATGTTGGCATAGACGTATTTGATTCTTTCACTCACCCAAGTGACTTGACCGAAGTTCCCGCGCGGCGGAGGCTGAGGCTCGGAGCGCGTCAGACGCCACACGTCGCGCAAAGCCTCCTTTGCACAATATCATCGTATTCCAAGGTCTTGCGCTGAGGCAACTCGACATTCGTTTTAGCAAAGTTAAGACACACTTTTGTTTGGCGCAGCTGTCGGGCACAGCGCGTCTTCCTGTGCGTTCTTCTTCGTTGGTTTTCCCCTTCTTCATCGGGTGGGCGGACTGCAGGCATCGAAACTGGGAACCGAAATTATTTCATTTGAACGATTCCGGGAGAACCGGAACGCTAGTCCCGGTTCCAATCGGTTCGCCATTCTCGATGCCCCGCCCTAGTCTGCCACCCGGGGGCAGTATACAGGCCAGCTCAAGAGGAATTCATTTTGTCGTTTTTCGCGGAGGATAAACAACACAGTGTATGACTCGGTAGTTATTTCTTATTGACTCAATGTGTTGCTGCGCCGTTGTGCGTTGACAGCCGACTTCCTGTTTGTTGACATTTGACTTCCTGTCACATGACACGCGAGCTGATGAATAGTTTTTAGTTACTGTCAAATATTAAAGAGTTTCTCGTATTTCAAAACTCTTTTTTTAATGACAAAATGCAATTCCGTCACAGTGGACATTTTTCTTGTTGAGCGACGAGGGTCACCGGGGGGCGTGCGAAGACGAGACGCTCTTCAGCCTGGCAACAAACACACACACACACACACACACACAGAGCCATAAAAGATGTTTTCAGCGCAACCTCCTGTCAAGTGACCACTGCTTTTCTTCTGACTTGACCTCTGACCTTCTGATCAAGTCCTTCTTTCCGTCTTCGTCGTCATCGCTTTGCTCCGATGCGTCCTCCTCCTCCTTTTTCTTCGTCTTTTTCTTCTTGTCTTCTTGGTGCTTCACTTTGTTTTTATTCTTCTTGCTTTTCTTCTTCTGTGGAAGAAAATGAACAACAACGTGACAAAGAAGAGTAAAAAGAGGAGGAAGAAGAATTGAATGAGCATGCGCACCTTCCTGTCTTTTCTGCGTTTGTGTTGCTTCTTGTTCTTGTGTTTCCTGTCACGGGCCGGCAAGGCGGCGGCGGCGGCGCCCCCCGTGGCTGCGTGGGGTACAACGAGAGGATCCGTCAGCAAATGAGATGAAAGGGGAGGCGGGGCGTCAAGCAATGGACTCACCGGGACCGAACCAGAGAGGAGGAAGCTTGGGACCGAACTCCAGAACTTCCTGGGACTCTGACAGCGCACAGGAAACCGGAGCTATGAGGAAAAAAATATATATATATAGGAAGTGCTTCACATTACTACAGGAAGTGCGTCACTCTGACCTCACGTGGCGCCAGCTTCATAAATTGCCACTCTTAGTGGAAATTGGAAACACCCCACTGCGTCATGAGTCTCAATTACCCGCACAGTGAAACATGAGGTATTTGCTCAACTTGAAACAAAGTAACAATTTCTACACTGCACTCAGATATTTGGACTTAGTGTGCGGTGCCTGTCGTATTGTATTGTTCAGGGGAAAAAAAATAAGAAAACAAAAAACAATTCCAGCATTTTTCATAATTCAAAATGTTTTAATGCCGTATGCACGACAGGGAAATCCTGATACTACTTCTGTTATTTAAAAATGTGAATTTCATGTAAAGTTTACATGTTTTTGTTTTTTTTTCATGTAAATGTGTTGTTGTTGTTTGAACTACAGTTTATACACAAATGTTAAAATAAAACATTTGGCAATTGGCATTAGGTTTGGGTGGGTGGTTAGCATTCCAGACTAAGTTTCATCATGTATGACTCGTGTTGATCGGGTACGCTTTTTGTTACCAATTCATTCTTGTTTAGCCATGATTTCAAACGCAATGCTTTTTGAGTGACGTTTTTATCGATATATACGCACGCGCGCACGCACCTCCGCTACATTCTTGTCAGAGTTCTGTGAGCCACTTCACCTCCGTCTGGTCCATATCTTCATCGACAGCCACGTGGACCCCAGCAGCTCCAAGTTCCCTATCAAGTTCCTGTTGCTGCTGGAGTGCCTCAAAATCACACATGTCCAAGGTCCTACCCATGCAAAAGGTCACACCTCGGACCTGGTATGTTCCACGGGTCCACCCACCGCCTCATATGCACTCCGTTTCCGACTACCACACCATTCTGTTCGCCATTCCAGTCTCCCCGGCCAAATTCTTGTCCTGAACGCTCCGTCTAGTTCGGCACGCCGACCCTATCAAACCGGACAGCAGCACATTTGGTCTCAGAGTTGATCTACCAGCAGCTACTGGTTCCTGTCCCGCACCCACTTCACCCACGCCAGTCACAAGGCGACCACCCCCTTCCACAGACTGTCGCCGCCTCGACAACACGCCTGCCCCCGGTGCCTTCTCTTTTCATGCTCACCTTGTCGCCAAGTTGGTCTCCAAGGTCAACGCCTCCACTTGCCCCCTGGACCTCTTGTTAAGGACTGCCTGCCTAAAGGGTAAATGGACTGCACTTATATAGCGTTTTATCTACACTATCACAGTGCCCAAAGCGCTTTACAAAGCCTCACGCTCACCCATTTACACACCAGTGGGCGGCTTCTGCCAGGGCCACTGGGGGGGGGCAAACTAGGGTTCAGTGTCTTGCCCAAGAACACAGCCGGGATTCGGACCAGAGACCCTCGGACCCGCTCTACCTACTGAGCCACAGCCGCCCACTCCGCCCGCCAACACTCTTTTTATGCTGATTCAAACTAAAATTGGCATGCTGATTCCAAAATTGCAGTCAGTTTTTTTTTCTAGCCCTTCAGGTTTTGTCTCCACAGCTTACCCTCCGGATGAGCAAAATTCTACGGATGACTTTGCCAGCTGATTACGATTGGACTCATCTCCAGCTCCGTGGCAACTTGTTTGTGCAGTCCCAATTGAGACAGTGCAGTGAGAGGAGCGTGCAGCTCCCAATAGGTCAGTACTATCAATATCTGCAAACAGAAAGCTAGCATAGTAGGAATTAAGAGGATGTGTGCTCTTTCCTCTTAACCTTGTAACCATGGGCATACCATTGTAAGTTCTATTTCGTTTTATGCTGTTTTCTTAGTTTTCAAAGATTGTAACTATTCCACCTTAGTTTTGTATTTACATAGGTGTAGACTGTATGTATTTCCTTTGTTCTTACTTTGCTCAGAAACGCGACGCGATAGAGAAACACCGAGATCAGTTTTGGTTTCCGGACCCAAAAATGTGTTGAAAACAGCAGTCAGACCTAACTCAACAGAAATTGTATTCCCCAGTGTTATTATTGACTACAGGAACAGGATGCGTTATGTGAGTGTCATATGGCAGCAGGAAGTGTGTTACATGACTACAGGAAGTGCATAGTGACGAGACAAGAAGTCATCACCTACCCGTCTGCTGTGAGGAAGTCGTCCCCGATGCCGTGGGAGCGGAAGACGAGGACGAGATGTCGAAGAGGTTCGTCGGTTGCGCATCGACTCCTTCCTCTTCTTCCTTGCAGTCTTCATCCGAGGAAGACGAGGAGGACTTGCTATCGTCTGAGGAGCTGGCAAAGATGGCCTTGAACACGTCCATGGGAGGACGAACCTCTTCCTCCACTTCCTGCTCATCCTCCTCCTCCTCCTCCTCCTCCTCCTCCTCCTTCTCCTCTTCCTCCTCCTCCTCCTGCTCCCTGTTCTGTGAGAGGTCACATGATCCATCAGGTGTGCTCTGAAGGAGAAGAAAACGAAGTTTAGGTAAGAGAAGGAAGAGGCGGAGAAGACGAAGGAAAAAGATTTTGGGATTAAAAAAGATAAAGAAATCATGACGTTGTACCTCCGCTCTGCCTTCAGGTGTCACCTCCGACGTTTTACTGGACACCCCTGAAGATTCGTTGATGTCACTTGTCTGCTGAGCCGCCGCGTCATTCTGCTGCGCCTCCTGGTCCCACCTGGACTTCTTGGTGGCCTGCGCCTTCTTCGGAGGAGCTGAGGTAACGTCCAACAGGGAAAACGTAGGAAAACGTAACTCCGCTACCAGGTAGTAAGTCAAACGACGAACACGATTATCTCAGATGACAAAATCAGGAACTAAGTGACGTGACTTGACACAACTACCAGGAAGTCACTCGCACGGCCACCAGAACGTCCAGTGCTTTCGCCCTTCTCAAATTCTGAGATTTTTGGAAATTGGAATTTCCCAACTTTGTTTAACATCAAACAATTTTCAATAATCAGACAAAGATAACCCAAGTAAACATAAAATGTTCGTTTCAAATGCCGATTTCATGTCACGATTGGTTTTCGAAGGCGAGCAATGCAAGGCAAAAACGTGGAGGACCCAAGTGCAGGGAACACAACTGATGGACCAACATTTTCCTTCATCAGGAATAAATAAAATCACCGTTTTAAAAATGCATTTGAGGTTTGACGAAGAGAAGTCTGATATTTACTTTTGTTTGATGATCTTAAACATTGAAGTGGGGAAAATATGCAAAACAAGAAGAATTTGAGAAGCGGGCAAATACTTGTCACAGCGCTGTATATGTGATGCGACTACCGGGCGGTCACATGACCACTAGGAAGTGCGTGCGCACGTACCTGGATGTTCGGCACCTTGGGTCAGAGTCAGAAAGTTGAAGACGGAAAACTTGTCTCGCTTGACTTTGGGAAGGCCGACGGTGGACGAGCTGCAGTGACGTCATACGAACATGACATCATCATCATGTGAAGACTGTTCGCTCAAAGTGTGTGTGTGTGTGTGTGTGTGTGTGTGTGCGCGCATGTACCCTGGGTAGGGGTGGGGCACGTTGAACCGCTTACAAACAATCTTGTCAGGATGCCACTCAAACGTTTCTCTGGTCAGTTTGCCGAACATTTTCATCTTGACGGCGGCTTTTTTGTCCTGCAGGTTGTCCTGGACACACACACACATCCACACAGCCGCACATGCATGAACACCAAACACACACACACACACACACACACGAACATATGTAAATGCTCAAACGCAAACACACACCCCGCACACACAAAGGCATGCACATAGGTACACACTTGGGCACTCATACAGACCTAGTACAGACACACACACGTGCATGCGTACGCAACACATCCCTCGCGGCGCTTCCCCCTGCGCCCCCTAGGCGGCGTTACCTCTCGCTCCGGCTCCACTTCCACGGCGCGGTCGTCGTCGTCTTGGCGCGTGGCGCGCGTGAAGCGGCTGGCTAGCATGGAGGAGCTGGGCCGGTAGAGGATGGAGGCGCGCACAAACTCCTCCTTCTCCCTGCTGCGCTCCCACTCCGTCATGGAAGGATCCAAACTCTCCTCCATAGCGCCTGACATGTACAAACATACGTGGTCGTGCGTGCGTGCGAAGGGAGGAGCTTGATGGTGAAAGAATCTCCGGTGGGGCCCGCTCCATATGGATTTTTTGAGGCTGATGCCGATCCCGATATTTGACAAAGAAATTCTCACCGATGAATTAAAAGAAAAACAACAAACATCATGTATCAAATAACCTTTTGAGTTTTTTTCTTAAAATTACTTGAAATGAATAGCAATTCTCTATTTGTTCTATAGAACACACAATAAAATGAACACAAAAATAATGAAGGAATGAAAAATATCGAGTGGCCCCAAAAAAAACTCAATCATAAAATATGTGGTTTTCAATATAATCCAGAAGATTGCAGCCCATTTGAGCAGATGTTTAGGAACACACATTTGCCACGTTGTCGTAGGCCCCGTTTCTTCCAACGGTGGCGAACGCTCGACAGCACACTGCAGACGTGTCGAACTCCTCTTTTGCCGCCAGGCCCACTGGGAATAAATTAGGAATCGGCGTCTTGCCCGAGGACACGTCGGCACCGGCAACACTTCGATCACCGGACGGCCCGCTCTACCAACTGAGCCGCCACCGCCGACGGGGCGCCGGCAATTTGCCACCTACTAGCTTGAACGCCACCGTAGGCGTGCAGCTCCGAGGGGCGTGTCTTAACGACCTATTGCTCATATCTATGGTAATGACGGTGAAGCCGTAAATTGCTCCTCTCTCTTATATTCGTTAAATGTTCAAACTTGTATTGGAATGGGAGTTCTTTTTAAGTTGCTCAATAGTTATTGGCACTCACTGCATTTGTAAAACGATTAAAGTTAGTTAAGCAGGGTCCGACGTGAACCCTTTCTGAGTGCCAAAAGTTGCGGTGTGGCCCTGTCAGAACTTGGACTGGCCCCGTATCGTCATACGATATGATACATTAAGGTTTCGTATTCAGCGTCTTCATACTGCATTATTTTAGCCTCTTTTCAAGAAATTATTCCGCAATTTTTAGGACACACGTTCAAAGCGATGACTCTGTACTCACCTCACTAAAAGCAAGGCATTGCAGTTGCGCAAATTAATAATCATGCGTCAAAGAATAAATCAATTGCAAATGGATTCAAATGTTTTGCCGATGATTTCTGCAGATTTGGAAAGCGCTATCGGCCGATTAATCGAATTGCACCAGCAGGTACATTCCGCAACTATCACACGACTGTGCACATGTGTCTATGTGTGTGTGTGTGTGTGTGTTTGTGTGTGTGTGTGTGCGTCACCTTTGTCTCCCAGCCGCAGCCGTCCTAAGTAGGCTTCGTATCTGGCTTGTTTGCCGGCGTTCTTCTCGAAGGGTTTGAACGCCTGCGAGTGGCTGCCGCCTCTCCACGCCGCCGCCGCCGCCTCCTGCTGTTCATCCGACACGGCCGACGACGAGGCGGAGGGGGGCGCGGTCGGGGGACACGACGGACGCGCCGCACGGCCGGAGGCCGCGCCGGCCGAGGGCGCGGGAGCGGGAGCGGGAGCGGGAGCGGACGCGCGGAGGCGGAGCAAGCGCTGGCGGTCTTCGGGCCTCAGGAGCTCCATGACGGAGGCGGGGCCTGGACAGGAAGCGGTGAGACGTGACAACCCATCACGACAGAGGTTTTTAATGCGCAGTAGATGTTTATGTATGACTCCGTGTGTGAGTGAATTTGCATTCCAGCCCCTCCCACCAAAGAAAAAACACATTTTTGAGTGTGTGTCTGCATGTGTATATAGACGATCCCCAAATCCAGGTGGGAACAACTTGTTGCATCATTCCCAAAAAGACTCATGGCTGTATTAGCTCAAAAGGGCGCTTCTCCTAAATACTCAGCAAAGGCTCTGAATGCTTACGCCTGTGCGATACTTCAGTTTTTCTGTTTTAATAAATCTGCAAAAATGTCAACAATTCCGTAGTTGTCTGTCAATACGGGGTGCTGTGTGTACATTAATAAGGAAAAAATAAAATAAAAAATGATTTGAGCAAATGGCTGCAATATAACAAAGACTGCAACATTTAAGGGGGTCTGAATAACTTTCCGTACCCACTGTATAATTACAAGAATAGAGCAGGATTCACTGGAACTAAAAAAAAAAAAGAAAAAAAAAAGAAAAAGTGGAGGGGGGTCAGGGGTTCTGTCAAACTTTGGCTCATTCTTGCAATCAATCTCTGTGAGAGTAGAAGGAGCGGGATTCTCTTTTTCCCCAAAAACCTTTGGATTGGTCCAGATTTTTATTTTTTTTTTTTAACCCTCAGGATTAGTCAGGATTTTTTTGTTTGTTTGTTTTTGTTTTTTTTAAACCTTGGGAATTGGCGAATTGCCGTTCTTTTTTTAAAACCCTGGGGATTAGTGGGGATTTGTTTTGTTTTTTTAAACCTTGGGAATTGGTGTTGTTGTTTTTTTAAACCCTCGGGATTTGGCGGTATTTTATTTTGAAAGACTGTGAGGGAGTAGGCTCAACATCTACTCCCGTGTCAGCCTCTCGTGTGTGTGTGTGTGTGTGTGTGTAATTGCACGTGTACAAGTGTAAGTGTGCTAGTGTAGGTGTGTGCATTGTGTATGGTTGCGTGTCTGTCTGTGTGTGTGCGTGTGTCACAAAAACTGTAACGCGTTTTATAATAAGTAGCACTATAATATTGTACTTTATAAAAACATAATGACATGAACAAATGCAATTTAAAAGAATTTTTGCCCCACTTTTCATCTTAATTCAATGGACATTGTGCTGCTCCTTCTGGTGGGCTTCCCTTGGCCACCTGGGGGCAGTATAACTCAGATAGAGAGACACACACAAGGAAGCGTTTCACAGCTGACTCAGAAAGCTTTCCCACCTGGTAGGGCGTCTTCCCCCAGCAGCGCCCCCCTCTGGCCCGACGCCATGTGGCGGCGTCCCGCGGGGGCCGCGTCCTCCCGGACCATATGACCTCTGGACGACCTCAGAGCCTCGGCCAGGGCGGCGCTCACGCCCGAAACGTGAGAAACGGCCACCGGGGGACGGAAGTGGTGCACCGGGCGGAAGTTGGCCGGCAGCGAGGGCGGAGGAAAGATCTGCGAGCAGTTTTTGGAGTCATCGCGTGTTGGAAACTTTTCTCTTCAAAAACGTTTATTAGCGAACCTTTGAAATTGTTTGCAAACGTTAAAGCCCTTTTCTTTTCATTGTGAACAAATACAATGTTTATACGTTATACTTTTTCCATTCACATAAAATGTTATTAGTTCATCTAAAACATGTTTTTACATTTAAACACGTTTTCTTTTTGAAATAAAACAAACATTAGGAAAACAAAAAAATGTAAAAATAAATACTGAAATTCAAATAAACTTTCTAATTACTTTAAGACGGTTAACATTTAAACATGTTTTCTCTTGTAACTTTTAACCTTTAAACATGTTTTGCAACAAATTCTAACTGTTAATTATCATTTTAAACTTGTTTTTAACCGTTAAACATCTCTTCTTCAGTTTTTAATCCAGTAAAATGTTAATCATACATTTAAATTAATTTTTAACCTTTACCCATGTTCTTGTCTTTTTAATCAAGTCAAATAATTAACATTTAAACTTGTTTTTAGCCTTGATAGGTTTTCCTTTTGTAAATAAAAACAACCTCTAATAACAATCACTTTAATATTGATTTTTATCATTTAAACATCTCTTCGAAAAAACAAAAACAAAACAAAAATGCTAAATTTATATGTTGAAATTGTCAAACTTTTTGTTAACGATCGTTAACACGAAAATGTTTATTCGGCATCATTTTTAAACTTGTTTCTGACACTTAAACGTCTTTTTGTTGTTAGAGTGTTTTATTATGACATGAACCATGACCTATAATCAATAAAAATACAAGTCATAAAAACAAATGTTTTCATCTCAATGTGTGCAAATGTTTATTCAGGACAATTTGGTCCTCGTCTTAAACATTGAACCATGTTCTCTTGTCTTTTGCAATCAAGCCCAATGTTCATTCGGGATCAGTTTTCGCTTTTTCAAGACATCACTCACAGTTTTCTTCTCTTCAGAATTCTGCGCCAAGGTGAAGCCTTCCAAGATTTTGCCAAGGTACGACGCCTCCTTGTGGTCTGCAAACACATTTACGTGACCATTTTAACAAGAACAAGGAAACAAAAGCTTGATTAGTTCCTCATCAGTAAGGTCCCAAGCGTCTGTACGTGTATTTTTTTTCTTGTTGTGCGGCGCCGTCCAGCCGTAGAGTCCGTCTCCGGGCTCGTCCCCCAGCACCGTGTCGTACTTGGACATGGTGTCCCGCTGGTACACGTCTTCGTCGTCGTCGTCCTCCAGCGCGCCCACGCCGAACGCCTAAACAGCACAGCGCTCGCGTCAGGGACCAAAGTACGGCATTTTACAGGGGGGGGAAAAAAAAAAAACGTGGATTGTCAACTTTCCAAAGAAAGTCGTAAAATAAAAACATGTAGGTTTTCTAGTCAGTTTTCAGCGAAAACGTGCAGAATCTTGCCAACAATCCTCCCGCTTTGCGACCGCTACTTCAGTAAACCAGCGAGCACTGTTGGCATCATTTACGGCGGTGTACCAAATTGCTCGGTGCTTAAAAAAATAAAAAATAAAAAAGAAAAGAAAAGAAAATCAGAGGAGCTGACAATGTTATACACGCAGGTGTACTAATGACAATTTCATAGACAAATTATACTATTTATAGTCGCACGTGGGGGGTGCAAAATGTCTTCTTCTTCCTAAGGGGGCGTACCAGAAAATAATTGGGCTAAGGTTAGGAGTTGTGCATTTTTTTCATAAACCTGTCTCATATTCACCTTTTGATGTAAAACCCAATACAACAAAAACAAAGGAATTGGCCTTGCCGTTCCAATACTTTTGAAGGGGACTGAATAATTGCACTACACTGACCTTTGACATAGATCCGATGCACTCAATCCACAATAAATGAAGCGCAATATAGCGAGGGATGACTGTAATATAACATGCACACAAAAGGCTCATTTGTCACATTATTCTACGTGCCTTCTGCAGCCAGCTCAGCATTTCAAATGAGAATCTGTTCTAATTGCCTGACGTGAATGACTAAAGGTTCAATTTAAAAAAATCATAATAACCCCGATCGCAAAAAAGCTGTGTGTATTTTTCAGACTGGCACGGTCCCGGGTACCGGCGCAGGCCACGCCACTCACCTGGCCGGCCACGCCCCCTCGTCGCGAGCCCCGGGGTGTTTCCCCGAAGAGTCTGCTGGTGGCGTCGGAGTGCGGCGAGAACAGGTCCACGTGCCCGTCGCCCGCCTCGCCGCGAAGAGCCAGCATGGGATCCAGACCGCTGTAGCCCAGACCCTGAAGCCCCGCCCTCACGCTGAAGTCCACCGCGATCACGTCTTTGGGGGCGAACGTCACGTTCTCGGGGGCAAACTCGTCGTCGTCCTCCTGAAGGACGCACGGTCGTCACGGTCATTAACGTAATTATCGTCGTTGCCATCATTACCGTCATTTTTGTCATCGTCATTGTGGTCATTGTTGTCATCATCGTTGTAGTCGTGATTCTTGTCGTCGTCATTATCATCGAAATAACTATTGCCTTCGGCATCACCGTTATCCTCGTGACCGCCGTCGTCACGATCGTTCTCGTTGTCGTCAACGCCGTTATCCTCGTCGTCGTGGTCATTGTCAAGAGTTGTCATGTCATCATCTTTGTCATCGCCACTATCCTTGCGACCATTGTCATCATCCATTGTAGTTGGGGGTGGGAGAGTTTTGATACCCGATATCGGCATTATTTCAACCGCCAATACTTATGGCAAAAAAAAAAATTCTAATCTGAAAAAAAACTACTAGTCAGGCGCTTACACTGCAGCGCTTTGACACATCAGCACATCATCGTCATGCGCGTCAAAAAGAGAGAGAAGGAAGGAAGGAAAGAAAGAAAAGAATAAAGAGAAAGAAAGAAAGAAAGAGAAAGAGAGGTATTTTTTCCATTTGTCATTGTGTTAAAGGAAACTGGTGTGTATTGGTGAGTCCTCCTACTGGTATCGTACACCCCGAGTTGCAGTCATAGTCACAATTGTCGTCGTCATCTTTATAAACATCGTGGTCGTCATCATCCCGCAGCGCCCAACAGACTCCACCCACCTCGGAGCCCTCAGAGCCAGCAGGGGGAGGAGCACAGCCAAAAACTCTCGCGCCGCCATCAGCTGAAAAGAAGGACGACACGCATCCTTGTCAAACGGCCGTCACGGCAAGCGCTAAGATGGCGTGCGTGCGTGCGTACGTGTGCGCTGGCGCCGTGTCTTCCTCTTCACCCGAGGTCCCACACCCTGACCCGCTTTCCAGCCCATGCGGGTCAGGAGATCCACGCCGATGCAAGACCTGACACGCAACGACAACATTGATCATACAAAAGGGTCGACCGTTTCAACATGAAAGAGCTTGTCTTTCAATTGAATATAGGTTGAAGAGGATTTGCAAAAAAAAAAAAAAAATAATATGTGTACAGCGGAACCTGGTTTTAGCAGAACCCGATTTAACGGACGTCGGAAACAACGGACTGGTGCTGTGAGCCCAGACGCGTGGAAATCAGCCATATGCTTACGCGCTTGCGCTCTTGAAAACGCTCTCTAAGGGAGAGCCCGGAAACCTTGCGGAGGATTCCCAATCCGTTCTTCCCAATCACGCACGTCCAGGTCTCACTGTCATTGCCCAGGTGGGCAATGACAGTGAGACCTCAATTCTGGTCTTGTTGGACCTCAGTGCGCCTTTTGATACGGTAGATGATAATATACTGCGGAACAGGTTGGAAACGTGGGTAGGACTAAATGGAACAGTCCTTGAATGGTTCAGGTCCGACCTGGAGGAAAGGAGTTATTTTGTAACCATTGGAAGTGCTCAATCTCATCGAAGGGCAATGACCCAAGGGGTCCCTCAAGGGTCAGTTCTTGGACCCCTACTCTTCAGTCTGTATATGCTACTACCCTTGGGTCAAATTCTTCAGAACTTTAATTTTGACTATCATAGCCATGCAGATGACACACAAGTTATATCCAGCAGTGTCTCCAGATGACTACAGTTCAATTGAGGTGTTGTGTCGCTGTCTAAAACCGATAAATATCTGGATGAGCCAACATTGTCTTCAATTCAACCACAACAAAACTGAGATAATTGTTTTTGGCAAGAAAGAAAAGTGGATTGCTGTGGATTGCTCTCTTTAAAAACCAAAACCAAGTCCGAAACCTGCATGTTTTTAAGTCCAGGTTAAAAACTCTTTTCCCATGCTTTTTAGAGCATTTCCACTTTTCCCAATATTTCTTGCACTGTAGTACGCTGTTTGAATTGCATTTTATTTAATTTTGGTCCTCTTTGTTTCAAATGTTTAGAAGCAGTTTTTTTCTGTTTTCAAATGCTTTTAATCGTGTAAGGCACATTGAGTCACCTTGTGTATGAAATGCGCTATATAAACACATTTGCTTTGCTTTGAGAAATATTGTCCAAATGGAGCTCCTCCAGCCAGGTTTTGTTTTCAAGAGCGCAGGGAACCAATGCGAGCGCGTGGATAATTTGCACGCGTCCTGCTTTGCATGCAGATTAGCCACGCGCTCGAACGGGCTCACGGCGCCAGTTCGTCGCGTCGCATATTCGTTAAATCGGGGTCCGTTAAAAACCAGGCTCCGCCCCCTGAAAGTAGAGTAGGATTTCCCGGCGTCACCTTGCAGGTGCGACGAGTTCCTCGAGGATGTTGTCGCCCGGTATGAGGGTCGTCTGCGCATTGACGGTCTTGGCTTTGTCCCGCCGCGTCGCAGGCGCCGCAAACGGCTGCGTCGTGGTGATGTGGGCCGGGGCGATGCCATGCTCGCCCATATCCTGGCGCAGGACGTCGAAAAACATCAACAATGCCGACGGAATCCGTCACGTCCACGGGGTCGACAAAAGCAACGTCTTTGTCGGGTTGCACGTGTGTTGCTACTAGAAGAACTTCTTTTTTGACTTTTGATTTTTGTTTTCTAATATCAGTGTACAGTGGGGGGGGGGGGGGGGGAAACGTATTTAGTCAGCCACCAATTGTGCAACTTCTCCGACTTCAAAAGACGAGGCCTGTAATTTTCATCATTGGTATACCTCACCGATGAGAGACAAAATCCCAATGTCTGATTTTTGACTTTCTGAATTTATTAGCAAATTATGGTGGAAAGTAAGTATTTGGTGACCTCGAAACAAGCAGGATTTCCGGCTCGCACAGACCTGTAACTTCTTCTTGAAGAGGCTCCTCTGTCCTCCACTCGTTACCTGTATTAATGGCACCTGTTGGAACTCGTTATCCGTATAAAAGACACCTGTCCACAACCTCAAACAGTCACACTCCAAACTCCACTATGGCCAAGACCAAAGAGCTGTCAAAGGACACCAGCAACAAAATTGTAGACCTGCACCAGGCTGGGAAGACTGAGCAGCTTGGTGTGAAGAAATCAACTGTGGGAGCAATTATTCGAAAATGGAAGACATACAAGGGCACTGATAATCTCCCTCGATCTGGGGCTCCACGCAAGATCTCAACCCGTGGGGTCAAAACGATCACAAGCACAGGGAGCAGAAATCCCAGAACCACACGGGCGGACCTAGAGGGCAATGAAGATGAAACGTGGCCGGGTCTTTCAGCATGACAATGATCCCAAACACGCCGCCCGGGCAACGAAGGAGTGGCTTCGTAAGAAGCATTTCAAGGTCCTGGAGTGGCCTCGGCAGTCTCCAGATCTCAACCCCATAGAAAATCTTTGGAGGGAGTTGACTGCTCTAGAGGAACGGGCCAAAATACCAGCAGCAGTGTGTGAAAACCTTGGGAAGACTTACCGAAAATGTTTGACCTCTGTCATTGCCAACAAAAGGCTAGCTATATAACAAAGTATTGAGATGAACTTTTGTTATTGACCAAATAGTTATTTCCACCATAATTTGCTCATACATTCTTTGAAAATCAGACAATGTAATCTTCTGGATTTTTTTTCTTCTCATTTTCTCTCTCATAGGTGAGGTATACCTAGGACGAAAATTACAGACGTCTCTCATCTTTTTAAGTGGGAGAACACAATTGGTGGCTACCTCAATACTTTCTTGCTCCACTGTATATTTCACCAAATATTTTACCATTGTCACTAATATACTGTATATTGTTCCTAATAGTGAATTCTCCACTTAATATTATGGTATTATTTTATATGAGTAAATTCTGTAGCTCATAATTCAGTCATTTCTTTCTAAGATTAGTTTTTTTTTGTAGTTTTTTTTACCCAATCCCTTGCTTCTTTGCAATTTTTTCAGGGGGTGGGGGTCCCTTTTCCCCCCCTCATGGCAGTCATAATGAGTGTCAATTGTTTGCGGGTTTTCCCAATTTGCGGTCAAATTACGTCAAAAAACGTAATTTTTTACGTTTCAGAGTTTGGTCCGCATATCTGGCGGTAAGTCGGACTCGTTTCCGGTGAGGGTTGGACTCCGCCAAGGTTTGCGAATTCTGTTCATAACTTTCATGGACAGAATTTCTAGGCGCAGCCGAGGCGGAGAGGGGGTCCGGTTTGGTGGCCTCAGAATTGCATCTCTGCTTTTTGCAGATGATGCGGTTCTGTTGGCTTCATCGAGCCGTGAGCTCCAACTCTCACTGGAGCGGTTCGCAGCAGAGTGTGAAGCGGCACGACCCTGCGGGTCGTGACCGAAAGAACGAGATCCCGGATACGAGCGGCCGAAATGAGTTTCTCTCCCTTAAGAGAGAGGGTGAGAAGCTCGGTCATCCGGGAGGATCTCCGAGTAGAGCCGCTGCTCCTCCGCATCGAGAGGACGGGTTGCCAGCCAATCGCAGGGCACATACAAACAAACAACCATCCGCACACACATTCACACCTACGGGCAATTTAGAGTCCTCAATGAACCGAGCACGCATGTTTTTGGGATGTGGGAAGAAAGCGGAGAAAAGCCACGCAGGCACGGGGAGAACATGCAAACTCCACACAGGCGGGGCCGGGGATTTGAACCCCAGTCCCCAGAACTGTGAGGCCGATGTGCTAACCAGTCGTCCACCGTGCCGGCGCATTTGGTCCGAAATAAAGCAAGTGAGATGAACCAACTTCACCGTGCCGACCGTCAATCAATTGCACGTGCAGTAAAGCAGTAAAGTCACCGAATGGGAATCAACAATACAGGCGCTACCTCGTCGTCCATGAAGTCCTGCGGCGTGGCCTGGTGTTTCTCCGCCTTCTGTTGCCGCGACGACACGAAGGTCGACGGCGTCCATCCTGACGACAACACCGCAAACGACATCAACGCCGGGCGCCGCCGCACGCCGAAACGGAAGCGAGGCGGTCGCGGAGCGGGGCTGACCTTCCTTGGATCCGACGGTGTTGAAATATCCCGCCGAGAAGCCGCCGGTGAACGCGCCGTGGAACCTCTGGTAGCGACCTTTCTCGTCTCGGACCGTCTGCTCGTGGAGGGGGAGGGGCTTGCGGGGGGCCTCGTCTGAAAGGGTTAACGGGCGCACACACATTCGTCAGTGTAACATAAATAAATAGGGTATCTCACAAGACAGCCATAATTCAGGTAAGCCCTCGCCATATCGCAGTTGACTTCTTGTCAGTGCATCACCGATTGTTTTTGCACGTCTCAGATACACACTTCACGTTATTGCCTACATGATTTGAAAGTGGCAGCAATGCCTCACCTCAGGTCAGCAAGGCAATCAATGAGGCAGGCAGCACATTCAAAATGAGTCAACGTTTGCACCGCCGCTGGCTGGCGACCAGTTCAGGGTGTAGCCCGTGTCTCTCGCCCGAAGTCACGTGCGCGCGCGCGCGCACGCACGCGCGCACGCACACTGACGTTCGTGTAACAAGAACGTACACACACAAACCCGAAAGACGAGTTAGATACTTAAAAAAGGGCTTTCTTTTGGAAAACATGACATTTGATAACATTAACTTTCATCCCGAATTCAATACAGCGCATCAACAAATTATTGTCCCTCAGTTTTGCTCGGCAACCGCGCGCAAATATCGAATTGATCTTCAGAGGAACATCAAAACGGCAAAGTTGCGCTTGAAGTCTGGCCGCCTTGCTAACAGCTAAGCTAAGGCGACACAATCTCGCCGTTGTCACATAAATGGCAAATTAATGTGGGACGCCTTCACGTGAACACGACGAACACGGCGAACCTTCGTCCAGAGGCTCCAGAGGAGTCCCGTAAGTCACAAAGTCCGCCGCGGTTCTCCCGTCTTCGCCATCGGCCGCCATGTTGCTGGTGGCAATACGGCGGCCTCAGAGGGACCAAAGAGCGCGAAGGCGACGCTTTTGCGCTGCTGCGATATGATTGGCTGCTGCCTCCAGCCATCAAAAAAGCCGGCGAAAGCGAAGTCTGGAAAGCAACAGGAGAGGGCGCCATATTGTTACCCAGTTTGTTACCCTGCCGATAAAAGCGTAAGTAACCCCCTACCCACTTTTGAGGACTCGAACGCTTGCAAGAACTAAGACAAGAGCATGGAAAATCTTTCGGGTGCCATCCCCAGTCTAACGGCCAGACCGAGCGGGCAATCCAAGACCCGGAAAGTAGCGCTGCGACGCGTCTGTCACCAGCATCCCTTGTTTTGGGCCTTCCGTCTCTTCTCTCATCGGCAATCAGACATCTCCATTCCCTCTGTTCGCCATCACCTGTTCCAGCAGAGCGGGGCGCAACCGACAGTCGGCGGACCGTCACAGGATTCCTGCTCCGGTGTTGCCCAGGTGTGGCTTTCTACCAAAGACTGGAAAGTTGCAGCTGCTACTAAAAAGCAAGGTCCATGCTTCATTGGGCCTTTTGAGGAGGAGGCTATCGTGAATCCTGCTGCCGTACGGCGCCATCCTGCTTTTCACGTGTCGTCGCTGAAGCCAGTTTCCTCCAGCCCGCCGAGCCCTTCGGAGGCACCCGATCGACGGTGAGCACCGCGGTTTTCTCCGTAAGGTAAATTTTGGACTCCAGAAGGAGGAGCCGGGGGCTACGCTATCTGGTCGACTGGGATGGATATGGGCCGGAGGAACGGCAACGGGTTCCCTGGATCCTTCTCGTATCCGCGTCTTCCACTCAATTGCGTCAAAGTAAATGTTGACTCTATGTATGAATGTGATATAGATATATATAAAATACTCTTATTATCATCTGAGGACAAAGCAGGGGGCGTTTCATGCTTCTTAAAACTTTTAGATTCCCCCCCCCCCATACATTTGAAATATGAACTTGACATGATTTACTGCAGGATGAGAGGTCACGCAAGAGACGTTGAGGACATGACCTTTGGGCTGAGTCAGCACGTTGGCCAACGGCGCTCAGCGTCCGTGGAGAACCTCCCCCATCGCCACGGTCCCACCCAGACACCCCACTGGACCAGGACACAGGCCACACGTGCGCACGCACGCACGCACACACACACACACACACACACACACAATCTTTAGCGACGTGACATTTGCCTCCATTCTTCTGCCAAAAAGAAGTGCGACAGACAAGACAGACGACAAGAACGTTTCTCAAAAGTCCCGAGGCGCGCATTAAACACACACACACACTATTCAAATTCATAACGCACATACCACAGTCACAATTAACACGCACACAAACACACAATTCCATTAAAAAAAGACCTGCAAATAGCAGGTGCTGCCGTCACAAGGAAAAGAGCGAGTCATCTACTCCGCCGCCGTGCCCTGTGTGCACGCTCACCACGCAAGCATGTCAAAGCTCGCTGAAAGTTTGCTGAACAACATTTGGATAAGCCAGTTCTTTGGAAGCCGCAATGCACACCACGTTTGGAGGAGAAATGGCACCGCACAGCAGCCTACAAACACCATACTAGCAGTCAAGTTCGGAGGCGGGAACATGATGGTGCGGGGCTGCTTTTCAGCAAATGGGACTGGTAAACTTCACCTTATTGAAGGAAGGATGAATGAGCAAATGTACCAAGACATTATTGACAAAAACCGATGAGGATGAAAATGAAAGGTGGGTGGACATTTCAGCAGGATAATGATCCAAAACACACTGCCAAGGAAACTCTCAATTGGTTTCAAAGAAAAAAAAACAAATAAAGCTGCTCCAATGGCCCAGCCAATCACTTGACTCGAATCCGGTCGAACATCTATGGAAAGAATTCAAACTCAAGGTCCATAAAAGAAGCCCGTGGAACCTTGAAGATTTGAAGACTGCTTGTGTGGAAGAATGGGCCAAAATCACAGCAGAGCAATACGTGCGACTAGTTTCTCCATACAGGAGGCGTCTTGAAGCTGTCACTGCAAACAACAAGTAAATAAATACCAGCTGGTGTGTTCAATACTTTTTCCCTGTGTCATTTGCCATCATGACACACAACTTCATTTCTGAGCTTATTTGTTCTGCGTTCTTTGTACGTATGGATGACGTGGCTTCTTTCCAACATCTGGTGAAATGTCCATGTCAATAGCACCTTTGGAAATATATTTAAGGAGCAAAATGGCGGCGAGTTAAATACTTATTTCAGCCGCTGTGTACATATCCATCCATTTTCTAGACGGCTTATCCTCACTAGGGTTGCGGGCATGCTGGAGCCTATCCCAGCTGACTTTGGGCGAGAGGCGGGGTGTGTGTGTGGATATATATATATATATATATATATATATATATATATATATATATATATATGTTAAAGACACATACATTAAATGCACACAAACACACTAGACTTCACCTTGTGACCATGTGACCTCGGACAAGAGTGTGTGCACGTGTATATTTAATGTGTGTGTGAAGCGATTGATTGTGTGTTATCAGGCTGGCAATGTTTGGTGATAGAGCACACAAGAAGCACAAAGACTGGCCACGCCCCTAACCCTGAACCTATCAGGAGCATTCAGGACTGCGCAGCCTTAATATTTACACTCGGACACACAAGACGCACTTTGGGCACTTTTGTTTGGCCGTGTCAATTATTGGCAGACTTTTATTGTGAAGAACCTCTGTCGGCCTGATTGAAAAGGGCCACTTTGGACGTCCACAATGAGCACTTCCTGTTAAGCCAGGAAGTCCACCGTCCACATTAAGACCTGAGAAGACCCAATCCCACTTCCCCAGCCAAACCCCCCCCCCCCCCCCCCCCACCCCACCCCCCACCCCAGGAGCACCGCCATGCAACTAAGTGAGAAGCCACCTCCCCCCCTAAAGTCAAGAGCCATGAGTCAAGCATGAAGAGTCCTGAATCTGGAGTTTGCAGTCAAGACTGCTCCTCTTTCTGTACCCTTGGCGTCAAGGGTACAGAAAGAGGACTCAAAGTCTAGCATGTAGAGTCTACATATTAAATCAATTGTCCGGAAGTAAGATTCCAGTGTATGGAGTCTAAAGTCAAAAGCCTAGAGTTCACTCCCAACAGTCCATAATCAAGAGTTAAGAGGGAATATTCTGCAGCCTACTGTCAAGAGCCTGGTTACAAAAGTTAAAAGTCCAGAATTAATAATCTACAGTTTAGCATCCCGAAAAAGAATCAAAACTCAGGCAGGAGTGTAGGATCTAAAGGCTTGAGTCAAAAGTGCAGATTCAATCAAAGTTTTAGATTGTAGAATCTAAAGAAAATAGCCTCGAGTTAAGAACCAGAGTCAAAGAGTCTGGTGAATCAAGAGTTACGAGTCCAAAGCAATGCGCTTCGAGTCCAGAATCAAGAAGAGTCTGGAGTCAAGACATTAAGAGTTCCAAAAATTAGACTCTACAGTCTTATTTACAGTGGGTACGGAAAGTATTCAGACCCCCATCAAATGTTTCACTATTTGTTATATTGCAGCCTTTTGCGAAAATAAATTAAGTTCATTTTTATCCTTATAAACGTACAGGGATACACTGGACGAAAACCTTCTCCAGAGTGCTCAGGACCTCAGACTGGGCTTAAGGTTCACCTTCCAACAAGACAATGACCCTAAGCACACGGCTAAAATAACCAAGGAGTGGCTTCAGAACAACTCCGTGACTGTTCTTGAATGGCCCAGCCAGAGCCCTGACTTAAACCCAATGGAGCATCTCTGGAGAGACCCGAAAATGGCTGTCCACCAACGTTCACCATCCAACCTGCAGAACTGGAGAGGATCTGCAAGGGGGAAGGGCAGAGAATCCCCAAATCCAGGTGTGAAAAACTTGTTGCATCATTCCCAAAAAAGACTCATGGCTGTATTGGCTCAAAAGGGCGCTTCTACTAAACACTCAGCAAAGGCTCTGAATACTTACGGCTGTGTGATATTTCAGTTTTTCTTTTTGAATAAATATGCAAAAATGTTAACAATTCGGTTTTTTCTGTCAATGTGAGGGTGCTGTGTGTACATTAATGAAGGGGAAAAAAATGAACTTCAATGATTTTAGACAATGGCTGCAATATAACAGAGTCGGGTCTGAATATTTTCCGTACCCACTTTAAGTAAACAGTCCAGAATCAAGAGTTAAGAGTCAATATTATGGAGTCTAGAGTCTAAAATCTTGGGCCTTAGGTCAAGGCTTAAAAGTCCATAGTCTACAGGCAAAAACCCTTGGGTTCAGTATCTCGAAACAAGTCAAAACTCTTGAGTGTAGAATCCAAAGCCTTAAGTCAGAGTCCAGAATTGAGAGTTTGTAGAAGAGTCAAGAATCCAGTGTTAAGAGTCAACGGCCTTGGCTTCAGAATCAAGAGTCAGGTGTCAAGACTCGAGAGTTTAGAGTCCCGGAACAAGCGTGACTTAAAATTTTAAGAGAGGAGAATCTAAAGACAAGAGCCTTGGATTGGTCGCTAGTCAGTGGCAGGGAACCTGTAGACACGGACAAATATTCTCACTCACATCCACGCCGATTTTCACTGATTTGCAACTGTGAAATGCACCCAAGTCAGGCTGGTTTACCACTACACCGGTCTGGAGAAGTTAAGAGTACATAATCAAGAGTTAAAGAGTCTGAAATCAAGAGCCTTGAGTGCAGAATCAAGTACAAAGAGTCCTTGACTCAAGACTCTTTTGAGTTTGGAGTCGAACACCAAGAGTGTCGAGTTCCAGTGTCAAGTGTGAAGATTCCAGAATCAAGAGCCGACGAAGGCTGGAGTCTAGAGTCCAGAATTTAGAGTACAGGGATAAGACGCAAGGCAAGAGTGTGAAGTTGTCACAGTTCCCCAATTGTGCCTTCCTTTTTCTTTGGCTTTTTTGTGACGCTGTGTGAAATGTGACAATGAGCACAGAAAAAAGGGAAACACAACTTACCGTCATGTCGGAAAGCACCCTGCATGTCAAGAGACTGAACTCCCAAGAGGACAAAAATGAAATGTGCAAAAGTGCAAATGTCCATCCAACAGGTTTTTATTACCGTTCAATTCAAAGCACAGAAAGATCAAGAAAAAAAATATCAAAACCATTTTTTTTCCCCAATGGTGTAAATAAATAATATCTGGTGTTGTTGGTCCAATTTCAACGAGTTTATTTCACGAAAGCCTGATGAGGATCTGGTTGGTCCTCGTTACTGCAAGGGGCGCAGCATCCAACACAAACGTCAACTGGGAAGCCATCTCTGCTGCCATGAAAAAATAAAAGACACCACACCACATTTAGTGTTAGCCATGCTAGCGGGGGAGGAACATGCTCATGAACGTTTAGCGTGTGCCACACAAAGGGGGACATGCGAATAAAAAGAATTTTAGCTGCGGTTTGGAACAGAATACTCATAAACAGATGAGGTTCGACATGCGAATTACAGAGAGTACAAGCGGTGAACAATGCTAGCTAACACGCGAACTGTCACAAGAGTCTAGAGTTCAGAATTCAGGGATCAGAGTCTCAACTGTGAAGTCAAGAAAAGGAAAAGCACTTCAATTCGACAGTCGAAAATGAAGAGACCTTTAGGGTTCAGGGTCCAGAGACGAGAATCAAAAGTCATGTCTAGTCCGGAATTCACAGTTATTAGTCTGGAGTCCTCCGTGAATAATCTAGACTCGACAAGAAATAGTCATGACCTGAGCGTCAAGAGCGTAGAGTCATGAGTACAGATTCAACAGTTAAGAGCGTTGAGTCGACTGCAGAATCAAGAGTCAAGAGCGTGGAGTCCAGAAGTCCATCATTCATGTTCCAGATCGCTTCTCCTCACGAAGGTCGCGGGCGCGCTGTAGCCCATCCCAGTTGACTCTTGTGAGAGGCGCGGCAAACCCAGGACCGGTCGCCAGCCAATCACACGAGTCTACGAGTCGAAGTGTGAGTCCATCCCGAACAGTCGCGCTAGGGACCACGCGAGCAGACATCAGAAGGTTAGCCGGCAGCAAATGAGCATTAGCGAACAGGAAGTGAAAGAAAAGGAAGAGCTCGAGTGTCATGTGATGCCCTCGTCCAAACAAGTGAAAAGTTTTCAAATGGAAAACGACGAAAGGTTGGCAGTGCCTCATTCCTATTGGACGAAGGCGCTGCGACGTGACGGGCCAATCGCGCGGTTGGCTGTGTCGAGTCACCGCGGGGGCGAGGGGTAGCCAGTGAGTGTCACTCACTGGTTGTCGGGGGCGGGGCTGGCGTCGGTGTTCCCGGAGGGGGGCTGCACGTTGTCGGCCAGGTTGTGAGCATGTTCCAGGAAGAGGTCTTTGAGCACGCTCAGTTCTTTACTGAGCAGTTTGATTTTGGCCTCCAGACGCTCGTTCTCCTCCTTGAGCTGGTTGACCCGCTGCTGCGTGTCCATGGCTTTCTGCTTGCTGCGCTGACGACTCTTCTTCACCGCCAGATTGTTCCGCTCGCGCCGCTGACGGTACTCGTCGCTGTCCTTGTCCGCCTGGGCCTTCTTCATCTTGCCGGGGGCGGCGGCCTTGCCGCCCGGGGACGACGGGTGGGCGGGCACCAGCTGGGGGACCTGCTGTAGCAGGGCGGCGGCGGCGGAGGAAGCGGCGGCGTGGCTCTGACTCTGGATGACGCTCACGCCGTTGTGCTCCGATGACAAGACTTTAGGCTGCGACGGCCGGCTCATTTGTGTGACCGCTGACCGGGAAGTGGAAGACGGGCACCTGAGGGATGACAAAACGCCGCGTCAAACCGCACGACCGAAGGACGACAACGCGCCGGGATGACCGACGTGCGACAATTGGAAAGGATGACATCACGTCAGGTCAAACGACACGCGGGAGGGACCGCAAGGCGTCAATTGATGCGCTCGGGCTACAACTGACAACTCTTTTCATAATCCATTCATCTGTCGATTATTTTTTCGATGACTCGGATAAAAAAAAAAAAAAAAAAAAAAAAACCATTTGAAATTTCCACCCGGAGCGGCAACTCACAATTTGTATAATGATTGAAAAATCTGTAGACTTTTTTTTAACTTCTCAAACAATTAGATATATTTTTTAAACCTCTATCTAGAGAGGCAACTCACAATTATTTTAATAATTAATGAATATGGCCACTATTTTTTCAATTAATCAATGAACCACATTAAGAATTTTTTTTTTTTTTTTTTTCTTTTTTATAAATGTCCACCCCTTTATTCAAAACCAGGACATTATTTCAAATACACGAAAATGAGTTGATGATGATTCAGTTCCTGGTTTGGTCCGTAACATCCGTCAGAAAATCGGCAAAATGTTGATGATTGTTTTCCAAAGTAATAGCGAATGTTTGCAAACGTCTTATTTGGGGGAAAAAAACACAAAGGTAATCCGTCCGCTTTCGTGGAAGACTACAGAATTCCGAGACTATTTTATTGTTGAGAATCTGAACTCATGAGGATTATAAATTAAATAATGGCTTTAAATGATCATCAAAATAGTTTTTATATGCTTTATTTGACATTCAATTAGTTTTCGAATAATTGATAGTGCCACCTCTAAGGTGGATTTTTCGGTGCGACTGTGACGGCCAAATCACAATTAAAAGTTTGAACTTCAAAGACAATCTTTCAAAACAAATCAATTAAAACTCAAAGTGACCATCTGTTCTGTGATTGGTCAGCGCGTTGCTAGGCAGCCTGGCGGAGATCAGCGCGCCTGCGTGCAGCTTCCGGGTAGTAACGCGCAGCGATCAGTGGCCGACTTCTTGCCTGCTGTTGCATCATCACCATCATCATCATCATCATCGTCGTCTCCGTCTGAGTGAGGGGAACTCCACGTTCGCGTGGAAGCCGACTTATAAAAAGACGCCATGAAGCGTACAAACAGGATCGTACACGCGGACAACATGTTAACGCGGCTAACGAGTGCTTCATTTGGCATTTCCGGACTACTTTGAGGAACTTTTGCTCGTTGTGAAGCGCCCCCGAAGTGACGTAATAGCGTGACGCGATTTGACGTGAAGTGGACTAAATGGGCCAGCTCGCTCCGTGAAAGTGAAACGTCAAAACGAGCGAGCCTCATTTCTTTCGTTTCTTTTGTCAATGTTGACCCTATGGCTAGCTTGTTAGCATGTGGCGCTAACAGCTAACTCCACTGTTTGCTGCGTGGAAAAGCGACGTTACCTTGACGGGGCGACACCAGCGTGAAGAAGCGCTGACAGCTCACACTGGTGGGACAAAAGTTTCCTGCTTGAATTGCTCCAAATGTCCGCGAGCGCTCGTCCTGTTTTTGTTTCGAGCGTGGACGCGAGCCGATTGCGAAATCTCTGTTGCCATGTAGGGCAATGTCTGGCGCCGGCCAATCACAGGCGACCCAGACCCGCCCGATCGCCAGCTCGACCAATCACGGTGGCGTGTGCCCCACATGACGCAACCTGGACTGCGAATGACGTGTCGTTGAACCAATAGGCGCATCAGACTTTATGTAATGAGCTGGCACGAGTTTGACGTCACCATCCGCGACGCCTCCGCCGTGAGGAAACGGCAAAAAATATCAAAAAAAAAAGGAAACGCCAAAATATTGAACAGTCAAAATAAATCAAAACAATGAACATTGAACTTTCAAAGCACATCAAAACAATACTGAACCGTCAAAAAGACATCAAAACAATGAACATCGACCCGTGACCCGTCAAAAATACATACAGAACACGAAACATTGAACCGTTCATGTGTCAAAACAATAACCATTGACACGTGACCCATAAAAAACACAAAGACACACAAACATTCATCTACCAAAACAATAAACATTGAACTGTCAAAAACACATAAAACTAATCATCCACATCAAGTAATTCACATGAAAGCACCGTGCTAATTAAAATGTTAAAGCGCCTATAGCAGCTAGATGGCCAATATTTCACAAACAAAACTCTTGTTGATGATGTATTTTTTTGCTCAGCTAACAAACAATGACGACTTGCATTTGGAACGCCCCCTTTTCGTCATCACAATGGACACGCCCCCGTGTCTTGGTGTGACGTCAGTGGAAGAAGCGGAGACCAAATTTACTGTATAGCCGCTGTGGACAAAGGAATGTACTATACTGTAAAGTGGCAGTATTAACTTATATTTTACATAACGTAGCTGTCAGGTGGGATCCTCTCACCTCCAAAATGACAATTTTTCAGGAAATTACAACCCCCAAAAAAGTTTCCAAACACCGCTTGTTCAAGTTGGTATTATATCTGATATTGCTCCAAAAAAATGGCTCATTTCTTCGGGTGTCGTCAATGAAAATGACCACCACATCCACATCCACATCCTTGCTAGCCTCGTGCACGAACGCAAGAAACGTAAGCGTCGTGTCTCAAAAGTGTCACCGACCGTCATTAACATTTTCGGGGACATCTCTGCTCACGGCATCTTCAATCTCTGAAAACATCGCCCCGATATTTGGGCTTTTGTGGACGTGACGTAGTTTCCTTTTCCCCAAATGATCGTCTACGGAGAGGAAAGCGGCCATCAAATTCAAAATATCAGGCCGATTGTTCTGACATTTGCAAAGATGTAAGTGGGCATAAATAGGGACGTCCACATCAGTTTTGGTGGCCATCGATCACGGTTTTGGGACATAAAGCGACGTCACGCTCGTCAGCCAAAGTCTCCAGAAACGCCGTTGTCATCCACAGGAACTCTTTTCAAACGCCTTCCAGGCATTTGGGATGCAATCGATACAAAGCGGACGGCAAGCAAAAACCCGTTTATATATGCGGAAGTGAGTCGGCAGGAATGACTTCACGTGGGATGGCGCATTTCAACGGTCGATTGTGTTCAAACAAGTCTTCCCCCCCAAAAATGGAGACTTGAGAAAAGACTTGAGACTTCCGCTGGCCAAGCGGAATGCAGCTTGGGTAGTCGCTGGAGCAAAAACTCGGGTATGGCAGGAGTTCGGCGAGGTCATGGAGAAAGACTTCCGGCCGGCTTCGAGGAAATTCCGGTCCACCGTCTGCCGTCTCAGGAGAGGAAAGCAGAGTGCGGGTTCTCTGAGGCGGGGCTCTCCTATCTCTGGGGTCGAGGTCAGCGAGGTGGTTAAGAAGCTCCCCGGTGGCAAGGCCCCGGGGGGTGGATGAGATTCGCCCGGAGTTAAGTGTCGATGAAAAAAAACGCTTGATCTCATTTGGACGAATCATCGCGACACTCTCGCGGTCGGAGAACGGGCGCTCAGGGGTAAGGTTTTCGAAATCATTCCAATTTGATTTGTGCAAATCGAACACGACGCGCCGGCGGTGCCGCTCGGCCTGCTTTAGTGGGGCTTCGGCGCCCCTAAAATCTTTTCAAGCCCCCCCCCCCCCCCCCAAAATATTTGCCAATATGTGTTAATGGTGAAGGTTCGTCGTTCAAATATCGCCCACTTTTGGGGTGAGAGTATTTTCCGTCGAACCTAATGAGTCGCGTTCATTTGCGCCGCGGCGCACTAGAGGGCGCTGCAGCTCACACAATCCGCGTACACCTTTGCACGTGACGTCACGGCGCGGTCAGGACCTCTTTCTGACGAAGGGCTTTTGATCTGATCGCGCATTTATTCGAGCAGAGGTGAAAGGTCAAGCAATCCGGGATTCGCTCGTGCGCGAGTTTGGCCCCGCCCACCTCCACCTCCACCTCCACCTCCTCCTCCTCCTCCTCCTCCTCCTCCTCCTCCTCCTCCTCCTCCTCCTCCTTCTCGTCGCGCTATAAAACGACTCGGGACACTTTCGCCACTCGATCGCAGCTTGCGCCATCTCGCCGGCGGACACGGGCGCGCTCGTCTCGCCGCCGCATGGAGCTGCACAACCTGCTGTACGAGTCGGCGGCGTCCGCGGGGGGGCTGCTGGCCCCGGGGGGCCCCGCGCACGCGGCCGAGCTCGGCGGGGACATCGGCGACGCCGAGACCTCCGTGGACCTGAGCGCCTACATCGACCCGGCCGCCTTCAACGACGACTTCCTGGCCGAGCTCTTCCACCACCCGTCCCGGATGCGCGCGGTCGCGGCGGCGGAGTACGAGCACGCGCACGTCGGACCCCCGCACGTGTACGCCAAGGCGGACGCCGTCCCGGACGCCAAAGTCTTCAAGGTTCGAGACGTCGCGATCCCAAAAACGAACGCGGCACCGTTTCGATCTCTTCCTTCGACTAACACCGATTATCACCCAAAAAAAAAAAAATCACACTTTTGCCACATTTGAATCGCAAATGAAAGTGTTTTTTTTTTTTTTTTTTTTTTTTTTTTCCCCCCCCAGCGCACGACAATGGGCAGCATTCAAATACCGGGCGCCTATTCTGCTTCCAAACCAGCCACAGGACCAAAAAAAAAAAACCGCACATCGAGACACATAATATTGCGGAGGAAAAGCAACAAGTGAAATGAAAACGTGGTGATATTGTGGGGGAAAAATTTCAAAAGAATAAAGTCAGCTGAGGCAAAAGACTACAAAAAAAAACAAAAAGACTACAAAATGGTCAAGAGGAGGGGAAAAAAACGCCACACATTAAACAGAAGCAAAGTTATTTTATGTAAAAAAAATATATATTTTTTTTTCATTTCTAGGGATCAAGTCAAATTCCCCCCAAAAAGAAAGTTCAAAGTTTGGGGAAAAAGTTGTGATTCTTGCACATCAAAGCTGAAAAGCGGAGGGTCCAAATGTCACTTGGCCAGCGTTTCGCTTGCGCGCCACTAGGGGGAGCCCGCTTTTAGGATTTCCTTCGCCTATGTGTGTCAAAGTTCAAAGATGAATTGGCTTCCAATATTCCCGGACAGACTTTATCGAGCGGGTCAAAGCGGCGGAAACGCAGCAGAATGCGGACGCCCGATTTGACATGAACAAAAACGCTGGAAGTTGTTAACGTCAGTTAGGGCTGCAACTAACAATTGTTTTACAAATCGATTCATCTATCCATTCGGCGGGAATTCATCCACAAGTCAGACCAAAACCAAAAATTGTTCATTTCCATCCCACCGTTCGAAATAGGAACTGACTTCAAAACGCCCGAACGTACGTGAATTCATTTCCGTCCGGTTCGCGACCTCTGCCAGAAAATCGGCAACAAACGCGGACGATTGTTTTCCGAAGTCAAAGCAGACGTTTGCAAATGTCTTCGCTTGAAAAACACAAAGCGGAGAATATGTGACGTCCGGAGGCGGCCGGGCGAGCTCTCGAAACACGTGATCGATCGCGAGAATCGTTGTCCGTCGACTCGATCGCGCGTCGATTGTCGTTCCGTATCGCTCGAGGCGTCGGTACTTGATCCGACGAAAAAGCCGCAACAATTGGCTGATTTCGATTTGAAAAGGGCTCGTCTTCAATCTTATAATGGAGTCAAATTCAAAGTGCTTTAGTTTTTGTTTCGCGGTGTCGAACGTTGACTTTGCCATGAGCGCACACGAGGGCAGACCAGCGGCGCTTGGGACATTTTGGACATCGCTGTCTGGAAATTGGACCGCCTTTGTGTGTGTGTGTGTGTTCCAACCGGCATACGATGCCAACCGCCGATACTTAAGGCAAAACAAGATGACATGGAGTAGGTCGTCATTGCCGGCAGTTGGCGCTACACTGCTGACACGTCCCTACGGCGACACTAAGCTAGTGGGGGCAAAAGTGTCGGCGCATTCCATGTAGCTAAGCTAGTGGGGGCAAAAGTGTCGGCGCATTCCATGTAGCTAAGCTAGTGGGGGCAAAAGTGTCGGCGCATTCCATGTAGCTAAGCTAGTGGGGGGGGGGGGGGGGGGGCAAAAGTGTCTGCAATGCTTTGGTGTTTTAGGAAGCTAGCTTGTTGAAGTCGAGCTGAGCTCACTGGTAGTAAACGATGTCATGTTTGATCATGAGCATATATTTCCAACACATTTATTTGCCTGCTGCCCAAACAGAAGTATAAAATAGAAACGGTGAAAATAGCCATCATTTGCTCGTTTTGGACTAGATTCTGTCAGCCCCGTCCAGCTTTTTTAATTTTTAACGTTTTATGTTGCAGTGTATATAACTTTATTTTGATAGTACAAATGAACGCGCCTCTTTTTTTCGCATTGTTTTTTTCTAAACACTTTACAATTGCACACTTTTGCTTAGTCCTGCATTGTTGCCCCCAGAGAACACCTGCCAATCGTCTGGAGAGACAGAAAATCTCACTATATGTATTTTATTATTGGATTGAAAAATGTCAATTGAGTTTTTACTTTTTTTTTTTTTTTACTTAAGTACATTGATAATTGTGTACTTTTGTACTTTTACTCAAGTAAGGGAATGGCTCCAGTACTTTTATCAGAGTAAAAAAAAAAAAAATTGTTTTTTTTTTTGGGCAAGTATCATGACTTTTACTTACAAGTACTGAATACCAGTAGGCTTGAGACCTCTGCTCACGAGTGACTCCTCGTACTGGTATCGGTCTGGGAAAAAAAAACAAAATCGCAAATGTTCTTTCTAACGCTGATCCTTATTGCGGCTTCGAAGGCGGACACGGACGACCTGTACGAGCACGCGCGTCTGCGCCCGGTGGCCATCAAGCAGGAGCCGCGCGACGAGGACCTCCTGCACACGTCCGCCGCCTACCGGCACCACGCGCACCGCTACGCGGCGCCGCCGCCGCCGCCGCCGCCGCCGCCGCCGCCACCGCC
The DNA here is from genome assembly GCF_024500275.1 of Phycodurus eques. Lineage (NCBI taxonomy): Eukaryota > Metazoa > Chordata > Actinopteri > Syngnathiformes > Syngnathidae > Phycodurus > Phycodurus eques. Next base: position 1,372,116 of record NC_084526.1, read on the forward strand.
GCCGCCGCACCTGCAGTACCAGGTGGCCCACTGCGCGCAGACCTCGGTGCACCTCCAGCCGGGCCAGCCCACTCCGCCGCCCACCCCGGCGCCCAGCCCGCACCTCCACCACCGTGACCTTCATCCTCATCATCATCATCATCATCATCATCAGAGGGCGGCGGCGGGCGGCAAGCCCAAGAAGCACGTGGACAAGAGCAGCCTGGAGTACCGCCTGAGGCGGGAGCGCAACAACGTGGCGGTGCGCAAAAGTCGAGACAAAACCAAGATGCGCAACATGGAGACACAGCAGAAGGTTCTGGAGCTCAGCTCGGACAACGAGAGACTCAGGCGCCGCGTGGACCACCTCAGCCGGGAACTGGACACCCTGCGGGGGGTCTTCCGCCAGCAGCAGCAGCAGCACGCGCCCGACGCCCTCTACCGGGGGCACGCGCGCAGCTGAGGACCCGAGACTCGGCGTCGGATCCGCCGCAGGCTTGCGAAAGTCAAATCGGCGGCGGCGACGTCGCACGCTCCTGCGATTGTGCGCGCGCGTGGACGTGTTGCCGTGCAACGCTCGTCTTCCGCTTTCCTCTCTTCGCTCATCAGACGCGCAACGCGCACGTGCACGCAGACTCGAAAGAAAACGTCACACACACACACACACACGCACACGCAGGTCCAACACGCACACAATAACAAGGGACACACTAACCCATAAGGCAAACACACGCGCACCAACGCATGCACACGATTGCATTAATAACACGCACACACGCAGGTCACACATCCCAATTCACGCAATATCGTCGCTTCCACTTCCACACTCAAGTCTCTCTCACACACATACGCGCACGGACGTTAACATGTTGATGTATCAGAAGAAATGCAAAAGATGATATTTTGCCTATATATATATATATATATATATATATATATATATATGGAAATGTGCTCTGACTTGTTCCCCAAATAAAAGATGTTCTTTCATGGTATTGCGTTGGGCACCGTTCGCAGCGAGGCGGCGCTCCCGACGACCACGTGTCGCGAATTTCAAAATAAGTTCAAGTCAAGTCAAGTCAAGTCAATAAAAAAAAACAACAAAAACAAAGTTAGACGTGCTCAAATAAAGAGCTGAACTTCCGATAAAATCGAAAAGTTTGAGTTTCCCTTTTTGGGTTTGGCATCTTCATGAGCACAACAAGCGCTAAACAAGTCTCAAACAATCGTACAACAACTGACGGGGGCGGCGGCTGAACTCGCGCGCGATTGGTCGAATATGTCGCGCCGCTTGAAACGGAAGCGCCCCGTATGTCTTGAATCCAAACCTTCCTTTTTTTTTTTTTTTTTGCTATGGTGCGGGACCTTACGGGACCGCTTCTGGGTCCGGACCTGGACCGCGCTGCGCCGGTTAGTGACCGCGGTCATATCACTTGATGTAATCAATACGCGTCGTGTGACGTGACGTGACGTCACCGAATGGGATGCTGTCACGATGGGTGTTTTGGTTTGATTGTAACTAGATGTAATGTAACTACATTGTAATGCATGTGTCATGTAACTGTGTGTGTGTGTGTGTGTGTGTGTGAGAGAGGGTCAGAGTTCACATGTTAGTTTGTTCAGGGAGGGGGCCCATACACACACACAAAGTCAAAGGTGAAAGTCTGATGAGTTTGAGTTGTTTGCGGTCAATAGGGGCCTCATAGCGGACCACCATTGGTGTGCGCGCGTGTGTGTGAAGATTACTGGGGGGGGGTTATCGGTCCCAATGGGGGTCAGAGTCCGGGTCTTCTGACCTGCGAGACGGGCGGGGCCAGGACGAGCGGCAGAGCAAAACGAACGGTCGGCCGAATGTGACGAAGAATATTGTCCGGTATCGTCATAAGGTGGGGGGGGGGGGACCAAAAGTTTCCCCGATCAAAATAGAACTTTCCGAAAGGGGGTATCGCGTCAAGCCGCGAGGTCATATTCGGGGTCGTATCGTGTCATCGGAAGGTCTCGTTAGGTTTCGTCCGGTGTCAACTGCTATCATCGGATATTCCCAAACGTTCTCTGCTGTGCCCCCTTTGGTCCTGAGAAAGTTTTGTGCCCCCCCAAAAAAAAGACTTACATGCACATTTTGGCTTCAGAGTCCATTGCAAATTGCAGTTGCTAAGTTTTTCTTTTGTGCGACCTTCTCTCCTCGCGGAGGTCTTCTGGATTCCATTTCAGACGAGAACGCAAGCGGGGATGGTTCGCTATCCGCGCGAACATTCGTGCGATTGGCGGCGACGTGCGGTCGAGCCGGATGACAATCAAGCGCCCCCCCCCCCCCCCCCCCCCCCCCCCCGGGAAGACCGACCGAGCCAGAAACCCCCCGCCTCCCGGGCAGACCGCGGCCAACTGGGGGAAAAGCGGACAAAGATGGCGTGCGTCCAGGCCTCTCAAGGCGACCGCGCTCCCGCACACAACGCTACATTTGGCCTGTCTGTTCCATTGTGTCAGACCCGCGACACGCGTAAAAGTCAACGGGCTCTTTTTCGTCCGATTTTGCTGCTTCCCGACCGAGCGCGCCAAACGCCTGCAAAACTTCAAAAACATTGAAGTACGGCGTCACGTTTCAACTTTGACCCTGGATTCGATGAAAAGGATCCATTTTGCGTATCCTGACCTCAACGTCGTCATTCAGTTCCGCGCCGTGCTGTTTCGTATTCGTGCGTGCGTGCGTGCGTGCGTGCGCGCACAGACAGGCGGGCAATTGTCGGATTAGGGCGCCGCCCCCGCAGTCGGGATTGGCGGGCGTGTCGGGATTACGCCGGAGCCGAGCCGTGGGAGCGGTCCGAGACGGCGGCCGTCGCACGTCGCGACGTCCGAGGCTGGAGCTAAGAAGGAAGTAGCGGTCTCTGGGGGACGGTGTCGGTTGGTCTGGTCGGCCCGGCAGAACCGGTCGCCAGCCAATCGCAGGGCACGTCGAAACAAACGACCACTCGCACTCCCGTTCGCACCTACGGGCAATTTAGAGTCTTCGGTCAACCTCGCGTGCGTGTTTTTGGGATGCGGGAGGAAAGCGGAGCGCCCGGAGAAAAGCCACGCAGGCGCGGGGAGAACACGCAAACTCCACACGGGCGGGGCCGGGGATCGAACCCGCAACCTCACAACGGCGAGGCAGATGTGCTCGCCAGTCGTCCACCGTCTGCTAGTCCTCCCAGCACGCGCAACGGGTGCGCGATGTTCCGACTCGGACGATGTTGCCGCACGCGGACGTAACCGCATTTGTGCGCGCACACGCGTCCACGTCTCCGAGGACTTAGAAACACACGCTTAGTGTACATGCGGTGTGTGCGTGGGCGTGTGAGTGTTACTTTGTTGAGTTGCGTCGACTGTGTCGTCTTTGTCGTGTTTTTGTGTCCGCGTGTTGACTGAGGCTGAAGAACAGACGAACGAGTGTTGTATTTTTAGCGCTGCAGCAGACAGGCAACGCGCACATACGGGTCAAGGCAACTGGACTGTTCTTGAGCACAGTTGCCAACGCTTCGACCTCTTGCCGCTTGACTCTGACCCGGATGACCGAGGATCGACACGCACGATAAAATACAGACCTGTTTTGAATTTTCAAACAAACCGCATTTTATTTTCCTCATCCGCCAGGGTTCCGTGAAACCGCCGACGAGGTGGTCGAGTATCATCCGGTATCAGCCGGTTTCAGCGGGTATCGATCGGTATCGCGTGGCATCGGGCCGTTGTGAGCCGCTCCGATCGGATTATCATCCCCAAAAACAAAAACAAACGAAATGCAGAAAAAGAAGAAGCTGTCCTATCTTCATCATCCTCGTGCGGGCTTCGCAACACACACAATCTTATCTACGCGCGCGCGCGCACACACGCGCGCGCTCGACACGCATGCAGACCAGGCAACTCCAAGATAAGAGAAAGAACACCCCACAGTTTGCGTGTGCGTGGCTGAGTGTGTGTGTGTGTGTGTGTGTGTTTGTGTAGGTGTGTGCGTGTGTGCGGTCTAAGGCGTCTGGGCGGTTTGCTGACGCGCGGAATTCCCGCCGGCTGGCGCTGAAGCTGCGGTGGGCGGCCGCCATTGTCCCATTGTTGCGTTGTCCCGGGACGCTTCGTGGTTTCGGTGGCGGACGCTGATTGGATGACACGCTGGTGGGCGTGGCCCCGAGAGGTGCTCTTGCTTCACGCAGCCTAAAAACCTCGACTGCGCTGCGCCGCCGGCGTTAGCTTAACGCCACAAACAAGGCTTGGGAGGCTCCGCGCGCGCTTTTTTTGCAAAAACTCACACACAAACATACTTACACGTACTGTATGATCACATGAACCCACAAACACATTCGCACGAAAAACGCAGCTCCACGTTCATTGACACACAACCACGCATCCACAAATAAACACACACAAACTTAAAAGCACACACACTGACACGTACACACACCATTTCCGTCTTTTACTGTGCATGTGTGTCTTGTTTGGTGTCTTGTGTAACTTTTTGTGTGTCTGTGTTTTGGTGTCTCGCGTGTTTTCAGTGTGTCCTGTGTCCAGTGTGTTGCTGGGTTTTTGTTTCTTTTTGTGTGTCTCATTTTGTGTTTTTTTTCCGTATGTTTGAGCATATTTACTGTATGTATGTGTTTTTTTTGCGATACCTTTTAAAATGCGTCTTGAAAAACAACACGTAGCATGGAGCTTTAGTGTAAAAATCGAACACCTTTCTTGTCGAAATATTTGTCGTAAAGCAAAACAGGTATTTATAAAATCAAATTTGGTCCTTGAAAACTCCTCTGCATTTGAAAATCCAGCTTGTCAAAAGACACGCTTGTTCTTGTCGTAAAAAGGCGAAAAGCTACTCTGTTTTTTTCTGATAAAAGGTTGGTTTTTGTTTTGAAAATGTGTTTTTTAGTGGGATGATCGGTTCGTGCCGTGGCGTTCGGGAGCTCGGCGCGCGGCGGGCGCGCGACAGTTCGGGGTGGGGTGGCGCGCGCCGGCCGTTGACGTAAGGGCGCACGAGCGAGCGGACTTCTTCTTCTGCGGTCGTCGTCCTCAAATGTTAGTCAAGCGTTACGGGACGCGATTGGTCCAACAGGAAGTTAGCAAACGCCGCTCGTTAGCGGTTAGCTAAGAGGACGCGACGGCGGGCGGACGGGTGCTACGAGTTACATCAGCAACGTGCTAATGCTATTAGTGCCTGCCGAACGCCGGTTTGCTTCAGAGGCGGCATTAAAGATCCAAAGTCCAAACCGGCGCTGCCCTTTCTCCCCACCGTGGACACAACGCACACACGTTAACGCAACACGCAAACACTTCGCACTCACGGGCAATTTAGAGTCTTGGGTGGACCTCGCGCGCATGTTTTGGGGATGCGGGAGCAAACCGGAGTACGTGGAGAAAAGCCACGCAGGCACGGGGACGACACGCAAACACCACACAGGCCGGGCCGGATTTGAACCCGCGACCTCAGAACTGGGAGGCGGACGTGCTAACCGGTCGTCCGGCGCGCGCGCGCATGTACATTTTGAACACGTGTATACGCCGCGCTTGCCCGCACCAAAGTCAGGCGAGTGGACCGCCACACCATCGGTGACACGTGCACGTAGATGATTGGTATTCTTTTACTGTTTGAAACTACAAAGACAAACAAGGTTGCGATTTGAGTTCTGCTCGAGACTCGAAGGTTGCGACTTGAGACTCGCACCGTATGTGACTTACTCCCACCGGTTTTCACAACAAAGACATGCAATATAAGGTGGTTATTTTTTAGAAGTCAGCATTGTTTTCCACATTGGATAGTAAAATGCTGTCTGGGGAGCTTGTTAGCCTTGTTAGCATGCTAAGGTCCTTGTTTGCAGAGATCACTGCGGCCGCAGCTAGCAGCTAGCGGCCGTGGACGGACTCGATGGGAAACAGGAAGTGAAACCGAGCCGTCCGTGGCTCCCCTGTCAGCCTTTTTCTCTTTCTCGCCTTTTCATGTTTTCACTTCTCTTTTTTCGCCGTCCATCACTCGCCGTCGTCCGTTGTGGCCTGAGTCACGACCGCTGGCGCCGAGTGACCAAGTACAAATGCTGCTCACTCGCTGGAACACAAGTACAATTGTCACACATCTCTGTATATACAGCTGGGCAAACAAGTATTCGGTCGGCCACCAATCGTGCAAGTTCTCCCACTTAAAAGATGAGAGAGGTCTGTGGTTTTCCTCCTAGGTATACCTCACCTATGAGAGACAAAACGAGGGGGGGGGGGGGGAAATCCAGACAAATCACATTGTCGGATCTTTAGAGAATTTATGAGCAAATTATGGTGGAAAAAAACAATTCGGCCAATAACAAAAGTTCATCTCTATAATTTATGATGTACCCTTTGTCGGAAACGACAGAGGTCAAACGTTTTCCGTAAGTCTTCCCAAGGTTTGGCATTTTGGGCCGCTCCTCCATGCAGATCTCCTCGAGAGCAGTGATGTTTCGGGGCTTGTCGCCGGGCAACACAAACTTTCAACTCCCCGCCAAAGATTTTCTACGGGGTTGAGATCTGGAGACTGCCTAGAAATGAAGCCGCTCCTTCGTCGCCCTTGCTGACGGAAGGTGGTTTTCACTCAAAATCTCACCGTACACGGCCCCATTCATTCTTTCCTTTACACGGACACTTTTCCACCCCCATGCTTCACAGCAGGTCTGGTGTTCTTTGAATGGAACTCCGCATTCTTTCTCCTCCAAACACGACGAGTTGAGTTTTTTTTTACCAAAAATGTCTATTTTGGTTTCACCTGACCATACGACATTCTCCCAAATCCTCTTCTGAGTCATGCAAATGCTCTCTAGCAAACTTCAGACGGGCCTGGACATGTACTGGCTTAAGCGAGGCAACACGTCTGGCAATGCAGGATTTGAGTCCGTGGCGGTGGTAGACCTTTGTTACTTTGGTCCCCAGCTCTCTGCAGGCCATTCACTAGGTCGCAGGTGGAGACAGCCGGGAGCAACGAGACGTGTAAGGTCGGCTGAATCTTTAAGGACTGTGGAAGCTTCAACTGGACGGAAGTGGGATTGATGATTTTGCTAACTGGGAAAGGGCCAATGAAACGGGGAGGTCCGCGGAGGATATCCCGATGACAAGCCGGCTGCTCCGCCCACCGCTTTACAGAATTCCTCGCACATCGGGGATGAGAACCGAGGACCTCTGTCAGAGACAATATCGATGGGAATACCGTGGAGTCTGAAGACGTGCTGGACAAGGAGGTCAGCAGTTTCGATGGCGGGATGGTAGTTTGGGGAGGGGTACGTAATGGACAGATTTGGAAAAGCGATCGACAATAGTGAGAATGATGGAGTTACCTTCAGAAGGAGGTAGACCGGTAACGAAGTCCAGAGCGATATGGGACCGAGGGCGGCTCGGGATAGGCAACGGACGCAGCCGCCCAGCCGGGGGCAGGTGTGAAGACTTCCCTCGGGCACAGACGGAGCAGGCTTGGACGAACTCCCGGGTGTCTTGCACAAGTCTGGGCCACCAGAAATGCTGCCGGATGAACTGAATGGCGCGGGCGATGCCAGGATGACAGGTGACTTTGGACTTGTGAGCCCACTGAAGAACGTCGGAGCGTGCGGAATGTGGTACGAACAGGCGGTTTGGAGGCTCAGTCTCGGGATCCGGGTGAGCCTTCTGGGCCTCCTTAACCACCAGTTCGATTTGCCAAGTGGCAGCACCAATGAAGCACGAGGAAGGAAGAACGGCGTACATGGAGGTCGGTGTTCTTCGGCGGAGCGGGAGACAATGACGATGTCATCAAGGCATACAAACACGAGCGGGCGGCGGGACACGAGGTTCTTTGGGTGGCGCTGAGGCCGCGGGCTCGGGAGGCGTAGCGAGACGGGGGCGAAACACGCTGGAAGTAACTGCGATACTTTGGCCAGGCGGGCTTATGTGCCGGTGGTGATGAGGCTGATTGGAGACCGGTGCTGCAAACAGAGAGGGGAGGGGCCGAAGCGCTCCGATCATGGAACCGCAGGGCAGTATATGACATTTCACCTATGGTGGGGGTGTGGTCCGGAATCTAAAATCCATAAACGAGCGCTTATTCAGTCAGAAAACTCTCCAATATTCTTTACGACGAATTTGAGCGTGACTGAGGAACGAGCCATATTCACGTATGCCTTTGTTATGCTGCCCCTGGTGGCCAAGCGGCACATACCAAAAGAAGCGGCACGATTTCCACGGAATCGAAGCAAAACGTGTGACGGAAAACAGGAGAATTCGGTTTGCTCGAGGATTCGCCGACTTGACATGACTGCACCACACACACATTCGCAAAAAACAAACTAAATGCACACACAAATATACTAACAACACACACAAGCACGAAGATACACACACACGCATACACAGGCACCCAATAAAATCGCGCGTGCACACACACACAGCACAGACGCTGACTGCAGACACACACATACCAAAACAACACACACAAACCTAACCCAGCACTCGCATAGTACACACACACACGTAAACACGTATACACGAACAACACAAACGCAAGTCCGCATGCACGCGCACACACAAAACAGACGCACACAATTGCATGCAAACACACGCACACAGCGAAAGAATGTGCGGTTACACCCTTGCGGCCTCCTGCAGAGCGACTGACAATCACGACAGGATGATTTTCCTCCCAAGATCTCTCTCTCACTCCCTCGACTTACTTAACCCCCCCCCCCCCCACACACACACACACACACTCACACACACACACGCACACACACACCCCTCCCCGTTCCCAGGTGGGATTTAGTGATTTATGGGAATTACATAAATTAAACTGTGAGACTGACACATGTGTTTGCTCACCACTCTGTGTGTGTGTGTGTGTGTGTGTGTGTGTGTCCATAAATCCAGCTTGCTGGGTTTGGACCAACAACAACAAACATGAAGTTTTGTGCATTCTTCGTTTTTCGCTGCAGCACATTTACAGCAAACAACTTTATTCTCCTGCAGGAGGCGCTACACACGTTCTTCTTGTTCTCACACACACACACACACACACACACAATGGACACACACATAGGAGGACAGACACACACACACACACACAGAGGGGACACACACATGACACAACAACAATACATACACGGGACACACAGTACAATAGAAACATGTACACAAATGCATCACATTGACACACACACAAACGTAAATCGGAAGGGGGACACATGAGTGCGTGTGTTTGTGTGTGTGCTTAGCGAGAGGAGAGAGAAGTGAAAAAAGAGGAAGTGAGCTGTTGCAGGGTGCGCACACTTCCTGCGAAGGAGGGGCCTCCTCCGCCGCCGTCAATCACACCTCATCGTCTCACTATCGCAACACACATCTGCCTCGTGCACACGCACACCCACACACTATGGGCGAGTCTTTCGTGTATGGGTGTGTGTGTGTGTTTCTGTGTGTGTCCCCTGTTTGTGTCGTGTGTGCGAACTGTTGGTGTGAGTGTGCCCATTGTGGTCGAACGTGTGAGTCCTTTGTGTGTACCCACTTTGTGTGTGCGCGTGTACATGTGAGAGTATCCTCAACGTGTGTGTCTTGTTGTGTATCTATTCGTGTGTACGCGTGCCCGTTGTACGTGTGTGTGCATGTGTGTGTCACCTTTAACACACACACACGCATATGTTCAACACTCGGAATTATTCACACAGAGTGGACACACACACACACACACACACACAATACACACACCAAGAGCGCACAAATCTGTGATGAGGTGAAACCACGGGTGCCGACGCGCGACTACGCGGGGTTCCGCCGCGGGCGGGCCGCGGTCTGGTCTCGTTGCAGACGGCCCCGTGAGGCGTTATTAGGAATTGCATTTTATGTATGACAGGCGTCGTAGAAATAAAGTTTGAAAGCGCAAATTGGCAAAAATGCGTGCGTCACGGGCGACTTTTGTTTTCTTTCGGTGCCACCTGGAGCGTGCGTGCGTGTCCATGTGTGCGTGTGTGAGGCTCGCGTCAGCTGATGCACGGCGTGCTCGCCCGTTAAGGCGCTCGCATCACAAGACGAGACCAACGGAGGAAGTGGCGCAAACCACTTCCCCTTTTTTTTTTTTTGTGCCGAGTCACAGCGACCCTTTTCAAAGGCGGCAAACACCTCGGAAACCCGCCCGGTCGGGCCTGATGATGTCATCGAGGGGGCGTGGCCTCAAACCCGTTTCCCTCCCGCGTGCGCATTCCTGAGGCGATCGGCCACGGACGTCCGCGCGCGTCGTAGCGCGTAATCCCGGCTGCCGTCTTAATCCCGCTAACGTGCGGCTAACGAGCCAGCGATTAGCCGGCACAGAGGCGCGTTTGTCAGCTCGACCTTTCCGTTTGCTCGCGGCCTGCGCATGTGACTCATCTGAGGCTAACACCTCCACTAGCCAAAACCTCCGCTTGTCGCCGATGTGCTAGGGTTCAGCTGAGGGTCGCGCCTGGTTCACGCGGGGGTCAGCCGTGCGATTTACAATCACGGGGCCGTCGGGAACGTGCCACGAAGCATGTAGCGCTAGCCGCGTCATACGACACACCGAGAAACGTAGTGAATGCGTTCATAAAAACATTGTATTAGACACATACGATAATATCAATCACGTAGCAATTGCCACGGGGGTTTAGGGGTGAGCCAACTCGAGAGTTTGGGGCGTTACGATGGGATGAGTCACGTGATGAGTCACGTGGTGAGTCAAACGAGTCACATATAAGTCCAACGGTGACTCACATGGTGAGTCGTATGAGTCACGTGTCAAGAGTCATGTGGTGAGTCACGTGAGTCATGTATTGAGTCACAAGGGGAGTCGGCAGTAACCTGGTGAGTCGCATGAGTCACGTAGCGAGTCTCACGGTGAGTCGTGTCGACAGTAACGTGGTGAGTCGCATGAGTCGTGGTCAGCCACATGATCAGAGTCAAATTGTGAGTCAAACGAGTCATGTGGTGAGTCACGTTTTAAGTTCTTTAGGCCCCGCCCCTTAAAGGCCCATCGTTGTTGTTGTGCCTACTGACACATAACATGCAGTGATTCCACCTCATCAAAAACGTTATTTATTATCATTAGTTTGATACAAAACGTGTCACTTTTGTTTACAAAGAACATGGAACAAAAATATGTCTTTTTGAAGGTATCACTATCAAAAGTTAAGAACAGGAAGTGCCGCGGAATGAACAGGACGTGCCCCAAAAGTTCCCAAATTTTGCGATAAAGCTTTCACGAAAGCGACTTTTTCCTCCTTTTTTGTTTTTTTGTTTTTGTTTTCTAAAAACACACAGCAAAAATGGCGGTGTTTTTCCAGGTATCACAGTCAAATACGAGGACAGTAGGACAAATAAAAACATGTCCTTTCAGATAAACTAATGAGCGACATTTACTTGACAAAGTCCAAAGTATTTGTTCTTTTTGTTCACTTCTGCTTTCTTAATCTCCCCCTTCCCAACCCAAAGCCCCCAGAGTCCATGTTGGGGTTCAGCCAGCATCCAACAACACCAGCCGCCCCCTCGGCCCCCTCGGCCCCCTCCCCCCGCTGGCAGCTCTCCGCGTCCTGGGGAACCTCGGCCCCCTTTTTTCTCCCTTTACTCCGGAAGGCCGCAAAAGGCAGCGAGACGTCGACCGGGGACGGCCGGACCGTCCGAGGCTGGACCCGCGTCACCTGACCTCGCGTGACCTCAGCGTCAAGAAGAAATATGTCCATAAGTTCCCGGACATCATGTCGTCGTGTGTTTCGAATGTGCATGTTTGTGTGTGCGTGCGTGCGTGCGTGCGTGCGTGTGTGACGTCAACACGAAGAAGAAATATGTCCACGTGTTTCCCTGACCTTTGACATCTTTCATACACTGTATTTAATGTGTGCGTGTGTTTTAAATGCGTGTGTGTGTGTGTAAAAGGGTTTGTGAGTGTTTAGCGCGTTTGTGTGCGCGAGAGTTTGTGCATGTGCACGCGTGAGTGTTTAGTGTGTGTTTGTGTTGCGCGCACGTGACGTCAACATGAAGAAGATGAAGAAGAAGAATTTGTCCACGCGTGTCTCCCTGGCGTCATCCCAACATCCGAGCAGGTCAAAGTTCAATTTTCGGCCCTCCTCGAAAATCTAATTTTGTCCAAAAGTAAGAGAGTAAGTTTTTTTTTTTTTTTTAAAAGTGCTACAATTATATATTTTTTAAATGCACAAATATTTGATGGAGAATCCAAATCAGAGCAAGTCCTGAGGTAGTAGTGTTGCCGTACTTGGAAAACTTGACGCCGTGACGTTGGAAGAGTGAGCGGACAGCGCCCTCTCGTGGCGACTAAGCGAGTCTCTTTTTTGAGCCGACGCAAGGGATCCATTTGCACGCGAGATGTCGCCACCGCGTTATTCTGAATCCCACGGAGCGTTCAAGGGCGCTCGAACTTTTTAGGTCTGCCGGGGCCGCACGCGCAAACATTTCCAGACACGAGCGTCACGTTCGCAAACTTGGATAGGAAAATCACACCACGATTAAGCAATTAAGACTTCGACCTTATTTCCCAAACAGTTTCCAGTCTTGACTGAGACATTTAAGACATTACACATTTAATCGCCCTAACAGAAGCAAGGTATTAGAAGTTCTTAGGGGTGTTGCGACACCCCCACTTTGCATGCTGCCCCGCCCCCTTTTCCCCTTTTTCAACAACATCCTCTGAAAAGCACTGACCTTCATTCAATGATTTCATTTTTTCGATTATTCATTCTAATAATATAGCTACGCACAATAGTCTATATGGATTTATAGCATGTGCGCACGCGCTTCGCTCAGCTTCCAGTCGCGTTCAGCGTCATATGTGGCGATTTGCTTTTTTTGTCCAATCAGATTTTCAGGTCCTATCTGTTGCCATGTAAATGTAATCTGCCCAAGGCCTTCAGAATCCCAATTGCTTGTGTCAACCAAGTCGAACACCCTTGAAATGGTGTAACCAATCAGATGTTAGATTCGGCGTTCAGCTCAATATGCGCCTGCGAATTGAAAAGACGGCCGGTGCCCATACGTATTCGTCTGGGCACCGGTGCCCTCACCCTTACCCGAGCCACGAGAGCGAGGTCGCGGTCTCGTATAACCCAAGGTCTGTGTTGCATCACCTTGATGACGTCATTTTCAAGCGCCTCTGAGGGCGTCTCACCTGAATTAAAAAAAAAAACAACCAAAAACTTTATTGACCATATTCAATGTACAAACAAAAGCAGACAAACGGACGACACATCGAAGAGTACACCAGAGGGGAGCCAGGAGGATTTGAAATGAAAACATAAACGAGCAGTTGGACACCTGAGCGTGTGGGATCGAGGAGCGACATCCGGTGGTCGTTGAGCCTCTTTGCCTTCAGAATAAAAGTTGTGAGCCAACAGGAGCCCAGCTGGAAAGCTCCACTGCCACTTCCGCGTGACAGGAAGTGACACGTTGGAACCTTTGTATGAAACAATGCAAAAACTATCATTTCGATTTTTTTGGGAGCACTTGAGCTCAACAGGTAGGTTTGGTTTCCGGTTGGGCGAGTTGACGCTGCTTTTGTTTTTCTTGTTTTGAAGGGCGCGAGCGGAAGTCGTCTCCCTTAGAGCGGCGCGCTTGTGTCGTATTGATTTAAAGGCCACTCGCGTCGGCTGGCGCGGCCTCATTTTCGCACGTTGACGCACCCGCGGCAGACGTCGTCGGCATGTCTGCGGTCACCTGCCGCGTCCAGTTCCTGCTGGACCAGGATCCTTTCATCTGTACCAACTTTCCGGAACCTCGGCGGCCTCCCTCCCTCGACGTGGACCAGAACGCGCCGCTCGGTCAACTGCTTCCGGTCGTGCACAAGCTGCTGGACGCGCCCCTCAAGGTGAGCGAAGCAGGTGACGACGTCAGCCGTTCAAGCAAAGTCCGTTGACCGATGACGTCGGTTAGCGCGACCAATTCCGCTCCACTTTCAAATCCACCCGTCAACTTTGTTGACTGGCAAAAGACAAAAGCAAAACAGCCGTTAAAGTGAATTCAAGCATTTCCTTCAATGGAGTCAGCGTCTTTCCGAGTTCAGATTTGCTAGAAGACAGAAGATTTCTTTTGAGGGTTTGAAATGTATTATTGCTTGAAAACATTGTTAGAAAATGGCACTTTATTTTTTAAAATTTTTTGATAACTTACAATAAAATCGCTCTTTAGGGTTGAGGGAGCACAAGCCCACACACAGACACACACTCAAAAACGCACGCACACAGACATGCGCACGCACGCACACACGCACAGAACCGCGCACACATGCAATGATACACACAGCCATAACCACGCACGTAGCCACAGACACACACATAACCACAGACGAACACACAACCACACACATTACACATGACTACACACACGCACACACACACACACACAATTGAATACACACACACTCTCCCCTACTGTCACATCCACACAATCTAGTTCACACACCCGCACACAACCACGCATACGTGCACACACACGCAGACGCGCACAAGTGCCACGTCACAACAGGACGGCACACACGTGACTGTTTGTTTGTTTTGATGTGTATGCGTGCATGCGTGTGGATGTGTGTATTTTCTATTTGTTTCGTTTGCCCGTGTGTGTGGTAACGTGTATTTGTGTGCGCGTGCGTGTAGTGCACGTACGAATATTGTTTAGCGCTTCCGGTACGTTCTGGACAGGGGCGGAGCTTGAAGCGAGCGCACGTATCTGTAAGCGTGCCGTCTTCCTGTCACCGTGGCAACGGGAAGGCGTTCTTCGGCTCCCTCGCTTCGAAAGGAGCCTTTATTGTGAAAGGGGCGGAGGTCGGAGTGAGCGAATCCTCCGTGAGGAATGTGGACCTACCGCAAGACTCGCACTTCCTCTCCGCAACCTCGCACACTCCCACAGCACGCTCATGTGTACGCCTGTACGTATGTGGTTTTGAGTGCACTTGTGCGTTTGTATGTTTGTGTACACGTTAGCATGTATGTGGGTCTATATGCACTAGGGCTGCCAAAAAAACGAACCAGTGGCCGATTATGTTGCCGATTATTCCACAAATCGGATCGCGTCGCTGGCGCTGGGCCGAACCCACCGATGTCCAAATTTGGTCACGTTGCCTATCTTTTCCGCTGTTGAAAATGGCTCGCTCTCTTTGACGATTAATGGCACAACAATACATTCCGTTTTTCGGTTTTGGAGGCACGAGGATTCCGCCCGACGTCGTCGATGTGTAAATGGTGCCGCTCTCACACGACCATCGTTGGCTTCCAGCTTGACGTGTGCGCAAGAGATAATGAAGGTCATTTGTAACCTTTATTTATCCAGCTACAACAACCGTTTCTTATTTACAATGTGGCTCTGGACATTCAACTTTTAATCCACTTTGCAGCTTGGAGCCCAATTCCTGAAATGGTTGTGCAAATTAAATGAAGGCGCAACTCTGGCCTTGAACATTTTTAGCTGTAAATGTTTATTGCACTTTAAAACGGAACCAAAAACGCTTTTGTCGATCGTTCTTTTACTAATAGCACATGACAAACCTCGTGAAAGTCTACTGAGAAATGAGCAAGTTCTGGTTCCTTTTCAGTGAAGGTGATCGGAACGTTGACCCTGCCAACATGGCCGCCACGTCGGCACATCGCTAACGGCCTGCCGAGCTGCTGTTCCTAGCCGTGCTTCTTACGTGACATCGAACGCATAACCTGTGCGCTGAGGCTACAGGAATCGTCATCGATTAGATGACGATTTTAGACGTTCATGGCTTGAAGCAAGTAGCTCACACCTGTTGACGCTAAAATTAGCAGCTAACCGGGCGAGCTAAGAGCTCACCAAAATGAGTGTTTGTTTGTTTGTGCCGTGTACTTGAATGTGTGTACTGAATGCTGCCAACAATGTGAATATCATATCTTATTTTATCTTGTGCGTGTGCGTGTGTGTGTGTGTGTGTGTGTGTGTGTGTGTGTGTGCGCGCGCGCACGTCAGTTGGAGGAGTGCACGTTGCAGCTGTCTCCTCAGGGGAACTACTTGGACTTGGACTCGTCTCTGGCGGAGCAGCACGACGAGCTGGAAAACTTCTACCAGGACGTCGCGTAAGAAGCCGCGACTGCCGCCGCGCTACCCGCAATCCTCTGGCGCACGCGTGCACACGCTTGCTATTTCCATGGCGATGCCACTGTCCAAACTCCATTTCGAAATGTGCGCGTGTGCATCGTCGCCAAGAGACTGCGCTGACATTCTCCTTCAGCGTTCGAACAAACGTACCTTCTTTCTTTACCCCCCCCCCCCCCCCCCCCCCCCGCCTCCCTTTTCACATTTGCACAATTCCAAGTTTCCGTGTTTCCATGCGCTCATCCTGGCACGCTGGCGTCATGACACATTTTTAGAAACTCAGCTGCCCTTGGATCAACACATACGCACTGAAGAAGACGCACAAACGCGCACTCGCATACACACATTCACATTCTCACACACACACACACACACGCGTTAAAGCATCTCGTTCGCAGTACACGCACACACTCTCACGCACAGATTGTCATCTTGGTGTGTTTGTGTGCGTGCGCGCGCGCGTGTGTGTGCTCGTCTTCTCGTTCATATTGAGACTTTTCTTCCATTTGACTCAACGCGCGCGTGTGTGTGTGTGCGCGTGTGTGTGTGTGTGTGTGTGTGTGTGTGTGTGAGTGAACAGGAAGGGGAAGAAACCCATCTTGATCCTGAGGACACATTTGTCTGTGCGAGTCCACACCATCCTGGGTAATTATGATTATGATATATAAAAAAAATAAACCTCATGCTAATCATAAATGATTCCGATTTTTCTGATGATTATTATAGTTGCACTTGATGACAGGACTTCTCTCGACCACCCTCCTTGAATGCTGTTTGCAAGCCATCACCATCACAAAACCTCCTAATGCAATTTAATTCTAACAAAAGTGAGATTAGCTGCGACCAATGATATTTTGGGGGAGGGGGATATCTTCAGTGGACAGAATTAGAATGACTGAAAGTTGTTTCGGTTACATGGCGATAAGTTACGCTCGGTCACATGACGGAAGTGGGTTTCCCGACTGTTGGGTTTATTTTTGTTATTTTTTTTGAAATTTCTTGTCATCTCAAACACTGCCTCGACTTATCTTGCGCGTCCAAACCTTTTTTCAAATGTGCTGCTTTCTTCCGTCTCTGTCGTCCTCGTCTCCTTTTGTTCCGTTTTGCCACCAACAGGAAATACCAGGCTAACTTTATCAGGACCGCTTCCTGTCTCCACACTGCTAACAACGCTGCGTGCGTGCGTGCGTGCGTGCGCGCGCGTGCGCACGTGTATCCCCATTTTTGCAAGTTGTGTGTGTCCTTATGTGTTTGCAGCACGCTGTGTTTTTGCATGTGTGTCTGTACTGTGTTTTGTGTGTGTGTGTGTATGGCCCAGCAACATGTGACACACACACACACACACACACTAATCGATCTTAGTAAATAAGAAGGTAACCAATCAGACGTCAGATGTCATGTGGGCACTGTTAGCCTTAGCGTCTTCGCAGCCAAACAAAGAATGAAAACATTGGCAAATATTTGTGTCGCACGCTTTCGCGAGTGTGGCGGGGCGGGGTGGGCGGTGAGTGCGTGTGTCACAACCAAAGTGTGTGCGTGACTTCGACTGCGTTGGGAATCGTTGAATCATTCGTAACGCCCTAACCACGCGAAACCGTTTCATGTCGTGGACTATAAAGTTCATGACCACGAAAAGTCCCGTTTTAGTGAACGGGGAGTATTCAATTAATCGTAGTCAAGTGTGTACTGTCGTTCCCAATGCAAAGTTGCATGAGGAATCGTTCATCATTCCTTACCCACGAATCACGAGGACGGGATTTATAAATGGTGGACGACATAGTTGACACGCGTTGCTGAAACGATGACTTGAATGCTCCCGGATGACCTTATTCTTGTGGTGTTGCAGTAAGATCCCAACTTGATGACCCGCGTCCAGGCAAGGGAAACCTAGATCCATATATTTTGTTCGTCATCGGGGTCTTTGAGCTCTGCTTTGTCTGGTCCCTCACCTAGGACCTGTTTGCCACGGGTGACCCTGCCAGGGGCGTGAAGCCCCAGACAACTTAGCTCCTAGGATCATTGGGACACACAAACCCCTCCGCCACGATAAGGTGACGGCTCAAGGAGGGGTGGTCTCCCGATATCGAAGATATTCAAATTGTGCACATCTCATTTTATATCGTGGATATTTGCAAATCTCGTTTGAAAGTAGTTTCACCTTCTTATCACACGGGCGCTTGCGTTCCAGACCACCCCCGCGGTGGATGATGCGTATGTCTGCATTGTACTTACCCCGGTCCCCAAGTTGCTCACAGAAAGAGTCGCAAAAACCGAATCCTGCAGCACAAACGGCGGTGACTTCACTTCCTGTTTCCCGCCATTGTCTTGCAGAGAAATTGTACAACAGTCACGGTCCGGAGCTGCGGCGCTCGCTCTTCTCGCTCAAGCAGCTCTTCCAGGTAAGGCCCGCCACGCCCACTGCTATGACATCATCACGGCGTCATCGTGACCTCGTCGCGACAGGACGACAAGGACCTGGTTCCGGAGTTCGTGGCGTCCGAGGGTTTGACGTGTTTGGTCAAAGTCGGCGCTGAGGCCGACCACAACTACCAGAACTACATCCTCAGAGGTTGCAGGCACACGTGCGTGCACGTGCGCAGTTACCGCGGTGACATCCTTCTCTTAGTGTGTGCGTGTGTGCGCTTTGTTTGTGCGTTTGCGTATGCATGTGTTTGCGCGCACATATGTCCGCGTGTTCCCAGCTCTGAGCCAGATCATGTTGTTCGTGGACGGCATGGACGGAGTCATCAACCACAGCGAGACGCTGGAGTGGCTCTACACCTTAACAGGAAGTCAGGTCAGTCGTGTGCGAGCGCGAGTCGCGATGCTTTTCCGGCTGTGTTACAAACAAACCGAGATGGCCGATTGGCGTCTGTTTTGCGTTCAGTCTCGCCTGCTGGTCAAAACGTCGTTGAAGCTCCTCATCGTCTTTGTGGAATATAAAGAATCCAACAGCCCGATCCTCATCGACGCCGTCAACGCTGTGGACGCACGAAGAGGTGCGCGCACGTTTTCCTGGGAGTCGTCGACAGTCCGCCAAAATGTTAATAATTGCGTACATCAATCGTTTAAGAACCCGTTAATGTTCCCTTTTGTGGCTATAAAAATGAGACCAAGGTCAGTCATTTCAAAACTGTGACCACTAACCCTGTGCAATGCAATTGGGGAGGGTGGAAGTGCGGTTAGTTGCACAAGCGTGCACACACCCTCTTGTAACTGGGGAGGGGGACGGGATTAGGATGAACCGGTCACATTCAGACTCGTACTAAACTGGAGTCGGCATACGGCTGCCACCGTTTAAAACGCACCCGAGTCACCCCGAGTAAAGTTCAGCTGTTCATTGATCTTCGAGATCACAAGAACCTGGCAATTGAGCAGGGTGTGTAGACTATTTCTGTCCTCGTTTGTTGGCCCTGACAAGCTTACGTTGCGCAGCTAGCTGATGGTTAGCTGTTAACTTTGACCAATGGAAGCATAGAAGCACCTCGAATCAAAGTGTTCATTCCTTGGAGAAAGTGTTGGAGTTTCTGGTGGGCAGCAATCAAGCTCCAGTGCAATGCATTGTGGGTATGTGAACAATTACGTGTGCGTGTGTGTGCCTTGCGCGTATTAGGCGAGAAGCCGTGGTCGTACGCGATGGACGTCCTTCGCGAGAAAGCCGGCTGTGACTGTGAGCTCCTGGTGTTCGCCATGACGTTGGTCAACAAAACGCTGGCGGCGCTTCCCGACCAGGATTCTTTCTACGATGTGACCGACTGTCTGGAGAGTCTCAAAATGGAAGACGTGGTCCACAGGAACCTCACCAACGCGGCCACCGAACCGGACCTCCGGGCGCAGTTCGCCATATACGAGGTAGGACACGCCCACTATGCCGCACAACATCCGCAACGCTGCAAACTCTCCAGGCGAGCGTGTGCGTCCAGACAGCTTTGCGTTACGAGGACGCCGACATCCCGGACTCGTCCCCTCACGTGCGGAAAGAGCGCCGTAAGATGGCCGCCGGCGAGCAGGAAGGCCGCAGGAGTCTGCGCTCATCCAATCAGAACATCCCTGACCTGCCGGCGTCCTCGGCCGGCTCCTCCCCCTGCGCGTCGCCCGCCTCCGCCGGTAGCCCCGCCCTCTCCGCCTCAGACCCGAGCAGTGCCGCCTCCAGCCCCTCGGGATCGCTCGGGGGCTCTCCGACTCCGCCGCCTCAATCTCTTTCGCCTCCTCCTCCTCCTCCTTCCTTGACCCCGCCACCCCTCCGCCTGCAGGACGATGACGACGCCAAGACTCCGCCGGCCGGCCCGTAAGTGCTTCTCTCCCTCGGCCGATCGCGGCCTGACGCCAACGGCGACGTTTGCGGACTGAGCCCTGCGGCCGAAAAACAAACAAACAAACAAACAAACAAAAACACGACTTCAAGATTTTAAAGCATAAATATACCCCGAACTATGATCCCAAAACGCGTTTTAAAATCATTTCAAACTCCTTTTACAAATGCTACCCTTCCAAAAAAATGAGCTTCTCCATCCATTTTCTTCTGCTAAGCCGGAGTCGGTCGCTGAAGCGGGGAAGCCCAGACTTCCCCTCTCCCCAGCCGCTTCGCCGAGGCGGTTTTTGGGGAAAAGCCAAATTGCGCGAAAGGCGAAAAAAATCCGACGCATCCGAAAAACATCATTAGCATCTTCGCAAAACATGTCGCAGATCGTCAAACTTCATTTGGGACACCCGACGGTAAAGACATTTGGGCATCTTGGAAAGGGCGTTGAGCTTAAAATGGATTACAGCTGCCAATATTTCAAATACGCTATGATACTCCAATATTCAGTGGGCCGCGTCTTCACGGCTCATTGATCAAATGATATGAAAATGAGCTCGAGATCACGGATTCCCAGCACACCTTGCCGTTTGGCGGTCTCGACTTCTCCCTTTTGGTGCACGTGGCTTTGTCTCTTGTTTGTCGGGTCTTTTAACCACGGGTGTGTGTCCCCCCCCCCCCCGGACCCCGTCCCTCCTTGTCTTCGCCCTGCGCCGTGGCCTCGGTGCCGGCAGGAGTCGCTCTTTCCTCAGCCACCACATGTCCTCTTTGGGTCTGAGCAGAAAGTCCAGGACCTTAGCCAACGCCGGCGGCACCCGAGACCAGGACACGCCTGCTTCCTCTCAGGACACGCCCACTTCCTGCAGGTCTGCACGTGCACACGCCGAACATACGATGCAGTGCCGTCCGCTAATGTGTGTGCGTGTTTGCGCAGGTCGCCGACAGATCATGCGAGTGTCAACAGGATGTCTTTCAAGTGAGTCCCGGAGAGTGAATGTAACGTTGCCACGGTGACGCGTGCTTTCCCCCACCCCCCACCCCCCCTTGTCGGAAAACGCGTCACTTCCCGTCTGGTTGCTTGAAAAGATTTTGTGCGCACTCTTTCCTCACACAGCGACGAGCTCGTCTTCCACTAGTGAGTACCCGCCTCCTTTTCACCTCCATCTGCTTCCTGGTTTGTCACCTCATCAGTCACGTGATGCGCCGTTCACGCGTTGTACTGTTGCCACGGCAACCCAAGCCGGAGCCCGACGGGCTTCGGCGTGACGTCACGCATAAGCTTGTGTGTTGTGTGCGTGCGCGTGTGTCTCTGCAGCCCAGACGAGTGTAACATGAACGCGGACGACAAACCCGTTCTGAGGAGGTTTGAGTAAGTCTGGCAGCTGAAGCAATGCATGCTGGAAACTGTGCGTGCGTGCGTGCGTGTGTGTGTGTTTTACTATTTTGTGTCTTACTACCGCTTCGTCGATTTCTATTTTGTATGTTTGTGTGTTGCTCCTATGTGTGCGTTATCCATGTCTGTGTGTCCTATGCGCATGTGTGTGATTGTGCGTGTTTCGATGGCGATGGTGTGCAGTAGTGTCGGAGAAGTTGGGTGGTGTCTAATTGCTGGCTTGGGTTCGTTGGTGATGAATTGCTTTGAAATGAACCGATCAGCCAATCAAGTGATGTATTTCTCAAGGTTCCGCCTCCTCGCCTCAAAGACTCGTGTTTTCAACAATAAAACGTCAACCCTCAAAGAGACATCAACGACGACCGTCTCCACGGTGTCGGATCGTCCGTCAGGCGTCTTTGAACAGATGGTCGCGACATCACTTCCGACTCTTGACTGGTGACTCTGCCCCCTCCCAGAGACAACTTCCTGCGCAGTTTGGCCACCACCCAATGGGAGAAGAGGAGGCGAAGTTTCAAATCGAGTCACTCCAAGCTGTCCTCGTCTGATGACGTCATCAGCCAGAGACCAACGCCAAAGGAGGATGCCGACAATGGAGGACTTCCTGCCAACGGTACGTTTCACAATAAAAGCCTCTGACAAGTGTTACACTCTGCGGGTACTAGTGCAGAAATGATCCCCACTACTTATTCAAGCCATTGCTCCCTCGTCTTTATGTAATCATGAGAAGCGTAAACTCATGCAATAGTGGGCGCACGTTGACAAATTGATACATATCCATTGATGCACGTCTGTGAGATAACAGCATTTGTTTTGTCTGCAATGCAAAATGGCTGCCTCATCGCAGATCCCGCTGGCGTATTGCAAGATGCCGAAGCGCCCCCCAGTGGCGTTCGCGCTGAAGACAACTTGAGTGTCATTTGTGAAAGGAGGCCAAAATGGAACTCTTGACACCGAGATGCATTTGTGTTAGTTTTCATGCAATAGACGAATAACGGTAATAATAATTCAACCGCCATCTTTGTTTTCCCACTCAGGTGACGGCGAGGCGGGAGGTTCGCGGGGGGGGCGGGTGCTGGAGCGCCTGTCCAGCCTCCGAGCGCGCTCGGTGGAACCTGCCGTCCCCAGCGAGAGCAGCGCCTCCCGCAGGGCGGAACTGGAAGGGCTGGAAGGCTCCGCCCAGGTGGCGCTGGCGAGGCTTGTGGAAGAGCGACAGGTCAGAAGGTCGACGGCAACGTGGCGTCATGTGACTTTATAGCCCCGCCTCCGGCTAGATGCCGCTTGAATTGCTGCTGGTGTAAGATCTTTGGTTGTGTCGCCCCCTGTTGGTCACGTCACCAAACATAACTATCATTTAGCGCAGCGGTGTCAAACGTACGGCCCGCGGGCCAGAACCGGCCCGTCAGGGAGTCTAATCCGGCCCGCGTTATGTTGTTTTATAAAATGTACATACAGTTTATAGATCTACTGTGATCTCTTAAGTTGCAACTGTAAATGAAAACACTGATTCACAATGTAGTTGAAATTGACATTTGAGAGTGCTCATTTGATTTGCAACAAGATAATAATGAATGAATGTGAATATTTTCACAAATGTAGTTGGGATTTTGCGCAGCCAAAAAAATGGTTAAAAAAAAATGAGATTGACAGCCCTGATTTAGCGCAAGAACATGTTTTTGTGCATGCTGGCCAATCGGTGCTGTTGTAACCTCTTTGCTAATTTCGCCCTCTGTTGGTTCAAAACTTTGTTGATATGGAATGACAGGAACGCTTGTGATTAGTGGTGGTGTTTGTGGGTGGGGCTAAATAACTGTGTGTGTGTGTGTGTGTGTGTGTTCAGAAGAGTTGCGTGCGTCAGCAGAGCAGCGTGGATGTGGAGAGTACCGCCCACCGCCCGGAGAACACTCAGATGACCCCTCTGGGTCCCGGTGGTCTGGGGGACGCGTGGGACCACCTTCAGCTGAGCGGTGCCAACCTTCGCATCAAAGACTTGGACTTCTCAGATCTCCTGGACGAGGAGGACATTGACGTTCTGGACATGGACACCTCAGACTCCGCCTCTTTCGGCCTTCATGCGCCGCCTCCCTTAGGGGGGCCTCCTCCTCCTCCTCCTCCTCCTCCTCCTCCTCCTCCGCCGCCGCCCCTTGCAGGTCCCGTACCTCTGCCACCGCCCCCTCCTCCGCCGCCCCTCCCTGGCGGTCTGGCTCCTCCTCCGCCGCCGCCGCCCCTCCCTGGCGGTCCGGTCCCCCCCCTTCCTCCCTCGTGTGGGGCGGCGTCACCATTAGGGAAGAAGAAGAAGACCGTGAAGTTGTTCTGGCGCGAACTGAAGCAGACTGAGCTGCCCACCAAGTGTCGCTTTGGCCGGGGCACCGTGTGGTCGTCTCTAGACAAGGTGCAAGTGGACACGGGGCGGCTCGAGCACCTGTTTGAGTCCAAAGCAAAAGAGATGCACATCGCCAAGGTAAGCATGGATGTTAAATTAGTTTCACCTTCAGCATTAGTTCCTTATTTGTCACCGGAAGGGCAATTGGTTCTGCAGCAAGTTGTCCTGTTTATCGACTCTCGGAACACGTTTTTTGTTTGGTAGAAGGAACGCATTTGAACAAACTGACTTTTATGGCCTAACGTCGGTAGATGAATAACACCGAGCACAACCGGCACAAAACACACCGTTAAAAAGTAGGGGGTCGGACCGTCGCCTTTGGAGGCGCATAAAGTATTATCAATCTGCGTCCATGGACGCAAGCTTTTCACCCGCCCTACGCGTGTGCGTGTGCGTGTGCGTGTGTTGCTGAAGTGATTCCACACACAGCCAGTCAAAGGCGTAACCCACTAAAAATATGAGTCCTACCGACGTGCGCGAGCCAATCAGAGGCAGACTAGGACGACATATTTCAAAGCGTGAATTTCTGGCCTTTGCGCTGGTGTGGACAGGCCACCAAATCAAGGAAAAAAGTGAAAAGCGACTCCATTGAAGAACTATGACTGTGTCAACGTGGAACTGCGGCAGTTTCCAGAGAGAGTACAAACGTCGGGGAAAAAGAGCCGTCTGCGATTTCTCCGGCCCGTCCCTTTCTGGACATCCCGGGTCACATCACCGCGATGTCGTTTGTGCACAGAAAGCAGCGGAGACCAAGAAGTCCGAGATCCTGGTCCTGGACTCCAAGAGGAGCAACGCCATCAACATCGGGATGACGGTCCTGCCCGCCGTTCACGTCATCAAGACCGCCATCCTCAATTTTGACGAGTTCGCCATCAGCAAGGAGGGCATCGAAGTGGGTGCCAATTTGGGTTCCTCTTTAAAAGACGGCAAGGACCCGAAGGGGTCACACCACTCGACTACATGCTGTCACGCAAACGGTCGGAAGTCGAATGCATTCAATCAATCTGAACCAAACAGAATTTAAGTAGACTAAACTGATCTGGATTGAAGCAAACGTAGTGCTAGTTGAGTAGAGTAAGAGTAATCTATATATATATATATATATATATATATATACCTCAACCATTTAGTGATTTATAGACCAGTGGCAGAACTTTTTATAAAATCCAAGCATGTTTGTTGCGTGCGGAGCAGAAGATCCTGACCATGACGCCCAGCGAGGAGGAGCAGCAGAAGATCCAGGAGGCCCAGTTGGCCAATCCGGACGTTCCGTTGGGGACGGCCGAGCGGTTCCTCTTTAGCTTGGCCTCCGTCAGCGCCTTGACCCCCCGCCTGCAGCTCTGGTCCTTCAAGGTCAACTACGAGGCACTGGAGAAGGTCACGCGCGCGCACACACACACACACACACAGACACGGCAAAAGTACTCCACTCAAGTACTCGAGTACAGTCGCCAATTCTCGTAATTGGTTACTTCACACATGTACACGCACGTTCCCGCACGCACGATTGTCCGCCGAGTGCTTTGGTTGGAGATGGTCTCGTTGTGGCGCAGGAGATCGCGGAGCCGCTGTTTGACCTGAAGCTGGCCATGGAGCAGCTGGCGACCAATCAGACCTTCAGGAGGATCCTGGCCACGCTGCTCGCCATCGGGAACTTCCTCAACAGCTCCGATGTCAGCACGCACACGCGCCCGTTTCGTCCGCTTTCGCTGCAGCGCTTGACCCTGTGTGTGTGTGTGTGTGTGTGTGTGTGTGTGTGTGTGTGCGTGTGTGCGTGCGCGCGCGTGTGCGCGCTTAGGCTGTGGGTTTTGAGCTGGCCTACCTGGAGAAGGTGGTGGAGGTGAAGGACACGGTTCACAGGCAGTCTTTGCTTCATCACACCTGCAACCTCATCACGGAAAATGACCCGCAATCCTCGGACGTCTACTCGGAGATCCCCGCCGTCACGCGTTCGGCCAAGGTGCCTCGTCGCACTTTGGCGTCGCTCGTCGCGGCTTACTCTCATTTGGCATCTTTTTTTTTTTTTTTTTTTCTTTTTGGGTCCTTGTTTGTTTCCTTTTGATTTTGGCGTCTCATTTCGAGTCACCCGCTTCCATTTTGTCCGCGTGACTTCGGCATCCGACCGAACGCAGCGTTTTGTTTTGACGGCAGGTGGACTTTGAGCTTCTGGGCGAGAACCTGGTTCAGCTGGAGAGACGCTGCAAAGCGTCGTGGGAAAACCTGAAGGTGGTGTCCAAGCACGAGACCAAACCCACTCTGAAGAACAAGCTGGCCGACTTCCTGAAGGACTGCACGCGGAGGATCGTCATCCTCAAGGTCGTCCACAGGAGAGTCATCAACAGGTTAGCCCGGAAGCGAGCGCAAGGCCGATCTCGGCACGGTCGCGTCGGTCTTCTTTATGGCAGCTTCCGCTCGCTCCTGCCGGTGAACCTGATACTAAAAACGATAGCGGCCGATACGCGCGAGACTCCGAGAAGACCCGGCAGACGGAAAGCCTGGCCCGTGTTATGCATGAAACTGTCCCCCCCCCCCCCCCCCCCAAAAAATGGACTTTGATGGCCCTTGAAGTTATCGTAGTGAACCTTTCTGTTGGCAAGCATGGATGCTAATGCCAGCATTGTGCGCGACAGGTTCCACTCCTTCCTGCTTTTCCTGGGTCAGCCGGCGGCGTCCGTGCGGGACACCAAGGTGACCTGGTTCTGCCGCGTCATCAGCGAGTTTTCGCTCGAGTACCGCACCATGCGCGAGAGGGTGCTCACGCTAAAGCGCAAGCGAGACCAGCACAGAGAGAGGACAAAAACGCGAGGGAAGATGATCACCGAGGTGAACACGCGCACACCAAACGTCTGTTGTGTCTGTTGTGTGTGCGTTTGTTAATTGCGGGCGCGCGTGTGTGTTAACGTGTCTCGTGACGTACTTCTCAGACGGAGAAATTCTCGGGGGCAGTGTCGCGTTGCGACAGCCCGGCTCTGGAGGCGGAGCCCGAGCAGGAGGCGGAGCACCAGCAAATGACCCATATGCTGACCGAGGATCAGCGAGCGCCGAGGCGCTCGCGCACCACCCGCAGTAAGGGGCCCATCGAAGTAATTCATTCAATCGGTCAAAGCGGGCGCTGGCATGCTAATGAGATGCCAATCAGGTAGGCACGCTGTGTTTTGCTGGTTTGTGGACGGCGAGAAGGAGAGGAGCGCGCTTGGTTTTGGACTCGCCTTCCTTCTACGCCGCCGGAAGGAAGTCAAGTCAAACTTGACTTCCCCTTCCAGTTGTCGTTGCTCTATTCCGCTTTCACTCCAATGATCGTTGTTCATTTCCGCGCGACTTGTCTTTCCGTTGCTGCTCCACTTTTGCACGAGCGCCTTCGCCTCCATTTCTTGACTTAAGCTGCGACTTTGCGCGCGCAGGTTCTGCGGGCCCGGTTCTGGGACATCCGGGTCCGTCGTCTTCGTCGCCTCAGGACGAAGACGCCGCGGACGACATCATGGAGCGTCTGGTCAAGTCGGTCACCAGGAACCGCTCGGGCAGGACGTCCAGTCCCAAAACCCGAAAGCGGTCCCGAGTCAACAGGAAGTCCAGTAAGTGCGTTAATGGCATCTACTCTTCGGCCTGGTACACACGAGGGATTTTTTTTTTTTAGCTGCTGCAGCGTACGGACCCCACACAGGAAGATTTAAAACAAAAAAATAAATAAATAAAATAAAATAAAAAATGGAATTGAACCGTTATGCTCGTACTGCGGTGGGGTGGGGGGGGTGGGGGGGGGTGGGCGTGCTCCGGTCATCTCCACAAAGGACACCGCACAGACTCTGATTCCGGTCCTCCGCTGAGCTCAAAGTCTCGCGTGATCTCGCAAAAACGAAGACGAGCAGACACTTGCGGGTATGCGCCGATGTTACCCGAGGGGATCGGCGGCGAGACCGTTGTCGTCAAGAACGACATTGATGCAAAAGATGACATCGGGGAGGACGTGTTTTTTTTTTTTTTTGGGGGGTTTTGCTCTATGTTTAGTTTTTTGCGGGGCTCTTTTTGATTGGCTACATTCTGTTTACGTCACAATTCTCGGCGTCGCCACCCGAGCGAGTTTTGGTGGTCAATCTCAAACGCGTTCCTTATTTGAGATTGCCCGGCCCGGCCTGTTTCGGACCCCAAAATCGGGACGAATCCGCGAAGCGCTTCCGTCTTGTGCCGTCAAGGTCGTCGTGCGCGGGGGCGGACGTGTTTTGTGGCTCGACGTCGTCTTCGGTGTTGTGGCCATAAACACCGAGGACGCTAAGCCGTTCTCAGCTGATAGGAATCGTCGCGGTTTGCGCCGTTCGAACAGTTTTCCCAAGGGCATCGCGGCGGCCATCGCTGCTTCAGTCTGTTTGCTGACAACATAGCGCCGACACGGCCGCAGAAGACGATTTTTTTTTTCCCGATTGCCGCTGTACTTGACGGAGGCGGCGTCTTCGCTAGTGTCGGGTTCTGGGAGCGATCCCCCCCCTCCGGGGGAGGCCTCTTCCGAGCCGCGTCGGGCGTACCGAACCCCAGTGCGGGTCCAGGTCCAGGTTATTTTTAATCACCGCTCATCGTTAATGTGAAGATACTGATCGTGTTAAGGATTTTCTTAGTCATTGGGAAACGGATGCAAATCAACATGCAACATTTTATTTGTATAAATCTCTTCAAATATTTCCGTTTTCAAATGAGAGTGTGTGTGCGTGCGTGCGTGCGTGCGTGCAGTGAGGAGGACTCTGAAGAGCGGCATCAGCGTGGACACGGTCCAGGTTTTGGGACTGGACAAGAGCGGCGAGGACGTCTGACGTAAGACGACACAACAGCAAGAAAATGTTCAAGTCTGCACCTTTTTTAAACACCAAAAAAACATTTTAACTTTTCACTCAAACATCAAAGCGAAACTTGAAAGTTATTATTTAGATTTTTTTTTTGGGGGGGGGGGGGGGTGAACTTGAATGCTTTTTCTAAATTTGCAAAGAAAAACTCCACATTTTTGTCACTTGCTGGTCCTGAGCACGTCTTCAAACTTTTGCCTTTGCCCCCCCCCCCCCCCGTCCCCCCCTAGCGGATGTTACACGCACACCTTTTGGACTACATGTTAATATTGTTAACTTAAATGAAAGTTTGTTGTGCATTGTTTACTGGGTGAACATACAATTTAATAAATGCATTTTGAATACAACAATTGAGACCGGCACGGCCGCGCTGCACACTCGGTGGTACCGACAGAATCGGGTCGGAAAGACTAAACCGAAAGAAGCCTTTTGGAGTTGCTCGTCAGGCTTTGGAATACAAGGGAAGCATGTAGTGGATGCGATGAATAAATACCATGTTTAAATAAACATAACGGTGAAGTAATAATAGTATAGTGTGTGTGTGTGTGTGTGTGTGTTTAAAAGTGCGCCCCAGCCCCCACTGCAGAATGGGTCGAGAACCGCCACTGCGTGGAGCGAGCGAATGACTCCTCGAAGGCAAAAAAAAAAAAAAAATCAACAAAAAAAGGATAACTAAATAGTCCTCGGGCTGGGTCACGCGACTCCGTGGCCCCGCCCCCACCTCTGCTCCCCCGGGGGCGCGCGCGCGCGCGCGTCCAAGCGCAAGTGTTTATAAGCGGCACGAGGACGCCCAGACGCGGGAACATGCCTGCGCTCGTCAACGTGCGTGTGCGCGTGCCCGCGCCGCTGCGGCCGCCGCCGCCGCCGCCGCCGCTGCTGCTGCTGCTGTTGCTGCTGCTCCTCGCGGCTTCCGGCACCGGGAGCGGCCCCGTCGGGCCCCCCGGCTCGTCTCCCCCCGAGGAGCATCCGAACCGCGGCGGCGGGTTCCGGGTGGTCCAGTGGGAGTGGAGCTACGTGCAGACCCCTTACGTCATCGCCGTGTGGCTCCTGGTGGCCAGCGTGGCCAAAATCGGTGAGTTGATGACGTCACAGATTGCCGTCAGAATCCAAAAGTTGGTTGGGGGGGAAAGTGATGAGTCATGTTTCGGCTTCCTTGCGGTGGCCACTTCATTAGGTACACCTGTGTGTGCGAGACGTTTGTGTGTTTTGTTAACTAATACGTGTGTGTGTGTGTGTGTGTGTGTTACGTGGGTCTCTCTTTGGAAATAGGTTTGCGCGTGGTAGTGTTTGCGTAATTTTCTATATAAGTGTGCTATGTACACGATGTTAACGAAGAACCACGTTGCGTCTTGAACGCGCGCGCACAAAGTTGACGTGTCCTGTCAAAACGAGTTTGGTGATGATGGATCATGGACCGCATCTACGATCGTAATGGCGTTTTCGGGTAAAGTCCGAGGGGACGGAGGGAAAGTGCTTTGAGGCAGGATTAAACAAAAATAATAATAACAAATGTTTTGTTCACACCGGCAGCCGGGCCACGTCATTAGGGACACCCCTCCTGCTAGTTTTCATCCCGAAAATAGGAAAACAGGGCGCACATCCTGAGGGCGGAACAATGTCGCCGCAAAAGCTTCCAAGCTGAATATTCATGAGCTGCAAAGACTCCGCTCTTGTGTGTCACGTGTTTGTATTCAAACCCGCACGAGAAGACGTTAGGACGTCAACAGGTGGCGCTGTATACATGGAAGTGCGCGCGTGCGTCGGGAGGCGTTTCACATCCGTTGGCCCTCCGCGTTCGCACTTCAGCACCTTGCACATTCCCCCTATTCGCCTATTTTTGGATTGCCTATTCTCACCCAATTCTTTTTCAGTTCTTTTTCTTTTTTGATTCACTTATTCATTCGCTCGAAACCCGACGACAAAAGAATTTAACGTCGCCGAGAGAAATTAGGCAGAAAAGATGGAAAAAAACAGTTTACTGCTCACGACTCCAAGTCAGTCTGGCGAGGATTAAAATCGTGAACCGACTTCAAGCGACCCCCCCCCCCCCCCCCCCCCCCCCCCCCCCCCCCCCCCCCCCCCCCCCCCCCCCCCCCCCCCCCCCCCCCCCCAAGCGGAGAACAAAAGAGGGGAAGCTGAGGACTTGAACACCTTCTACTGCAGATTTGACACGGACCCTTTTCAAGTCTGCCGTGCCACCGGCCGCCATCGCGTGGACCAGCTCGCTCCAGTCTTCACACAGATCTTCAATAGCGCTTGGAACTCTACGAGGTACCGTCCTCTGTCAAACGCTCCGCCGTCATCCCAGTCCCCAAGAAAGCTGCAATCTCGGTTCTGAATGACTCCAGCGTTCAACACCATCATCCCCGAACTCCTCTCATCCAAGCTTCTCCGGCTCAGCGTCTCGCCTGCCATCTGCCGGTGGATTTACAACTTCCTGACGGGCAGGACACAGCAGGTGAGGCTGGGGGAGGCCACCTCGTCCGCACGCAGCACCAGCACCGGGGCGCCCCAAGGATGCGTCCTCTCTCCGCTGCTCTTCTCTCTCTACACGAACGACTGCACCTCCCATCCACCCGGCTGTCAAACTCCTGAAGTTTGCAGATGACACCGCTGTCATTGGCCTCATCGAAGACGGTGACGAGTCTGCATATCGACAGGAAGCTGAACATGCTCGAGACTGTAGAGATGATCGTGGACTTCAGGAGGCATCCTTCGCCCCACAGCTGCTCCTCACGCCGTCCAGCTGCCTTGTGTCAACCGTCGTGACCTTCGAGCTCCTGGGAATTACAGTCTCTCAGGGCGATCAACGTCGACACCGTCCTCAAAAAGGCCCAGCAGAGGATGTAGTTCCTGCGGCTTCTGAGGAAGCACGGCCTGCCACGGGAGTTGCTGAGGCGGTTCTACACAGTGGTCATCAAATCAGTCCTGTGTTCTTCCATCACAGTCTGGTTTGGTGCTGCTACAAAAAAGGGGCAAACTCCGACTGCAATTGACAATCAGGATTGTCGGAAAATTGTCGGTACCCCCCCCTACCCACCCTTGAGAACTTGCACGCTGCCAGAACTAAGACAAGAGCGTGCAAAATCCTCTTGGACCCTCCACATCCTGGTCACCAGCTCTTCCGGCTCCTTCCCTCAGCTAGGTGCTACTGAACAATGCAAACTAAAACAAGAATTTAATTTAGAATAAAAATGTATTTTTTTCTAGAAAAAAAATATTTTTTGGAGAAAACATTTCCTAATCTTATGAGAAATAGTCGTACTTTAAGGTACCACAGTTTTAGAATCACTCCTGTAAATAATAGCATTAATACTTGGTAGCTACTTCACGGGGTGGTCTGGAACGTAGCGCCCGTGATAAGAAGGTGAAACTACTTTCAAACGAGATTTGCAAAAATCCACGATATAAAATGAGATGGGTACAATTTGAATATCTTCGATATCGGGAGACCACCCCTCCTTGAGCCGTCACCTTATCGTGGTGGAGGGGTTTTTGTGTCCCAGGAGCTAAGTTGTCTGGGACTTTATGTCCCTGGCAGGGTCACCCGTGACAAACAGGTCCAAGGTGAGGGACCAGACAAAGCACGGCTCAAAGACCCCTTATGATGAATACAATGAATGGATTTAGGTGTCCCTTGCCCGGACGCGGGTCACCGGGGCCCCCCCTCTGGAGCCAGGCCTGGAGGTGGGGCTTGGAGGCGAGCGCATGGTGGCCCGGCCGAGCACAGCACAAAAGGGTAACGTGGGTCCCCCTTCACATGGGTTCCTCACCTGTGGGAGGGGCCATAGGGTTCGGGTGCATTGTGAGCTGGGCAGTGACCGAAGGCGGGGACCTTGGCGATCCGATCCCCGGCTACAGAAGCTGGCTCTAGGGACGTGGAATGTCACCCACCCCTCTGGCAGGGAAGGAGCCCGAGCTGGTGTGTGAGGTTGGAGAAGATTAGATATACTCGAGCTCGCCTCCACACACAGCTTGGGCTCTGGTACCAGTCCTCTCGAGAGGGGTTGGACTGTCTTCCATTCTGGAGTTGCCCACCCTTTTTGGAGTCCTTGGAGAGCGCTCCCGCTGGTGACTCCATCGTTCTGCTGGGAGACTTCAATGCTCATGTGGGAAATGACAGTGAGACCTGGAAGGGCGTGATTGGAAGAAACCCCCCCCCCGCCGATCCGAACCCGAGTGGTGTTCTGTTATTGGACTTCTGCGCTCATCACGGCTGTCAACTGATCACCACCTGGTGGTGAGTTGGCTCCGATGGTGGGGGAAGATGCCGGTCCAACGTGGTTGGCCCAAACGCATCGTGAGGGTCTGCTGGGAACGTCTGGCAGAATCCCCTGTCAGAAGGAGTTTTAACTCCCACCTCTGACAGAACTTTGCTCATGTTCGCGGGGAGGCGGGGAACATCGAGTCCGAGCGGACCATGTTCCGCGCCTCCACCACTGAGGCCGCCGACGGCAGCTGTGGCCGTAAGTTGGTCGGCGCCTGTCGTGGTGGCAATCCCCGAACTCGTTGGTGGAAACCAACGGTGAGGGATGCTGTCAAGCTGAAGAAGGAGTCCTGTCGGGCCTTTTTCCTGAGGCAGCTGATGGGTACTGGCTGGCCAAGCGGAATGCAGCTTTGGCGGTCGCTGAAGCAAAAACTTGGGCGTGGGAGGAGTTAGGTGAGGCCATGTAGAACGACTTCCGGACGGCTTTGAGGAAATTCTGTTCCACCCGCCGGCGTCTCGGGAGGGGGAAGCAGTGCACCATCAACACTGTGTATAGTGGGGATGGGGAGCTGCTGACCTCGACTCGGGACGTTGTGAGCCGGTGGGGAGAATACTTCGAAGACCTCCTCAATTCCACCGACACGCCTTCCCATGAGGGAGCAGAGTCTGGGGTCTCTGAGGCGGGGCTCTCCTATCTCTGGGGTTGAGGTCACCGAGGTGGTTAAAAAGCTCCTCGATGGCAAGGCCCCGGGGGTGGATGAGATTCCTAAAGGCTCTGGATGTTGTGGGGCTGTCCTGGCTGACACACCTCTGCAACATCGCGGACAGTGCCTCTGGACTGGCAGACTGGGGTTTTGGTCCCCTTTTTTAAGAGGGGTGTGTTCCACCTACAGGGGGATCAGACTCCTCAGCCTCCCTGGTAAGGTCTATTCAGGGGTACTGGAGAGGAGAGTCCGTCGGGAAGTCGAATCTCAGATTCAGGAGGAGCGGTGTGGTTTTCGTCCTGGCCGTGGAACAGTGGACCGGCTCTACACCCTCGGCAGGGTCCTCGAGGGTGCGTGGGAGTTCGCCCGACCAGTCTACATGTGTTTTGTGGACTCGGAGAAGGCGTTCGACCGTGTCCCTCGGGGAGTCCTGTGGAGGGTGCTTCGGGAGTACGGTGTACCAAACCCCCTGATACGGTCTGTTCGGTCCCTGTACGACCTGTGTAAGAGTTTGGTCCGCATATCCGGCAGTAAGTCGGACTCGTTTCCGGTGAGGGTTGGACTCCGCCAAGGCTGCCCTTTGTCACGATTCTGTTCATAACTTTTATGGACAGAATTTCTAGGTGCAGCCAAGGCGTAGAGGGGGTCCGCTTTGGTGGCCTCAGTATTGCATCTCTGCTTTTTGCAGATAAAGTGGAAGTGGAGGAGTTCAAATATCTCGGGGTCTTGTTCAGGAGTGAGGGAAGAATGGAACGGGAGATCGACAGGCGGATCGGTGCGGCGTCTGCAGTGATGCGGACTTTGTGTCGCTCCGTTGCGGTGAAGAAGGAGCTAAGCCGGAAGGCGAAGCACTCCATTTACCGGTGGATCTACGTTCCTACCTACCCTCACCTACGGTCACGAGCTGCGGGTCGTGACCGAAAGAACGAGATCCCGGATACGAGCGGCCGAAATGAGTTTCCTCCGCAGGGTGTCCGGGCTCTCCCTTAGAGAGAGGGTGAGAAGCTCGGTCATCCGGGAGGATCTCCGAGTAGAGCCGCTGCTCCTCCGCATTTGAGAGGAGACGGATGAGGTGGCTCGGGCGTCTATTTAGGATGCTTCCTGGATGCCTCCCCGGTGAGGTGTTCCGGGCACGTCCCACCGGGAAGAGACCCCGGGGAGGACCCAGGACACGCCGGAGAGACTACGTCTCTCAGCTTGCCTGGGAACGCCTCGGGATCCCCCCCGGAAGAGCTGGATGAAGTGGCCGGGGAGAGGGAAGTATGGGCGTCCCTGCTCAAGCTACTGCCCCCGCAACCCGACCTCGGCTCAGCGGAAGACAATGGATAAATGAATGCATCGTGAGACCACGAAAAGTGAACGGTGCTACGGCGGAGGGACGCGGGTGCGCTAGCGGGCGTCCTGAAATTTCACAGCAAAATGAGAACGTCGATGATGATGATCTCGTGATGATGATGGTGATCTCACGATGATGATGACGATGACGTTGCGGGTGTGCGTCAGTGTTCCACTTTTCGCAGCGTTTCACCACTGTGGTTCCCGAGAGCTGCCTGTTAATCCTGTTGGGTCTGGTCCTGGGCGGCCTGGTCCTTCTGGCCAATGAGAAGCAGCTGTACCAGCTGGAGCCCGCCCTCTTCTTCCTGTTCCTGCTGCCGACCATTGTGGGCGACGCCGGCTACTTCATGCCCGCGCGCCTCTTCTTCGACAACCTGGGCGCCATCCTCACGTACGCCGTGGCCGGAACGCTCTGGAACGCTTTCTGCACAGGATTCGGACTGCACGCCGCAAACGTCATGGGACTCATCGGTCAGCCAGCGCGCGACTCCCGCCGCCGCCGCCGCACACACGTGACACTCAACGCTGTGCGTTTTTGTGTGTTTGTCTGTATGTGTGTGTGCATCTGATTGTGGGTTTGTGTGCACATTTGTGAGTATGTTTGAGTGTGTGTGTGTGTGTGTGCGTGCGCGTGTGACCGTGTCTACAGACGAGCGCGTGCAGGCCGGCCTGATGGACTTCCTGTTGTTCGGAGCGTTGATCTCGGCCGTGGACCCGGTGGCCGTGTTGGCCGTCTTCGAGGAAGTTCACGTCAACGACACGCTCTTCATCATCGTCTTCGGAGAGTCGCTGCTCAATGACGCCGTCACCGTGGTGATGGCACGCACGCACACGCACGCACACACGCACATGCACTTGTGATGAGTGAAATTTCAAGACGATCCGTTGAACTCCACGCCTCATTCGGGTCGCAGGTTGCAGTGGCTTTCCCAGACTTCCCCGTCTAAAGTCCCTTTCACGCCGCCCACCAAAACCGCCCGTTTCCAGTTTCAGTGTTCTGCGCAGATGGCACCAATACGGGATGGGGTGTTTACGCTGCCCCACAAACTTTGCCAGCTTCGAAGGTCGTATCAAGTCCTTCTCACGCTGCCCATCAGAGCTTGCAGTTTTTTCCAGCTCGCCGTGCCAGCTCGGAAGGCGGCATCACAGGCGGAAACATTGTCCGCGTCTGTCAATGTGTGAAGTTCTCGTCTCCTGCCTCGCTGTGTTGAAAGGGGCTTCTGAGGACCTCCTGTCGACAGAAACATTCCCAGTCCACGCAGTCCCATCACAGAAGTGCTAGTAGGTCTGCTGCGAGGTTTCCCCCGCCACCAGAACCAAGTTAGCATGTGGCGGATTTCGGAGGCCCGGGCCCCCCGCGGAGACCGGATTCCGTAGCAACCGTGACCTTTCCGTCACCAGCCTTAAATCCCGGTGACCGTGGGAGAGGTTCAGGAATGTACATGGACCGGTCTGGACCGTGACATTCTGATTGACGGTTTGTTGAGCTCACCATCCGTCCTTACCTGACATACTTGGTACTTATTAGTACTTAGCATAATTCCTCCACCTCCCGCAGAGCTTTACTATCTCCCTGCTGGGAATAATCCATCATTTTCCCATTTGGAGGCTCTCAGCTTCACATTCAAAGCTGAAGGTCACAGTACACTTCATGAGGTCCTAGCAGAGATGGGATCAAGTCACAAGTCTTACCCTTCAAGTGTCAAGGGAGTCCTGAATCATTTTGTCTTGGGAAAGTCAAGTCTATTCACCTTATTAATACTGTCTTAGCTGCAGTACGTGGTCTTCACAAAGAGAGAAGACCAGCAGACCATTTCACCACGATGTCACATGTACTTCTGATGGCAACCACTCGCCAACAAAAAAAACAAAAAAAACCCTCCTTCGGCCAAGGCAGTGCCGTCATGAAAGCAGGTGAAACGGATTGAATGACGATTGTGGGAATTCACATTCAGACACACGCATAAGAATCAGTGCACAGCACTACTTCCTCCCCCCAACGATTGTTGACAAACATTTGTAAAAGTTCTCTCAAGTCAGATAATGTCATTGGATAATGTGTATAGCCTGTACTGTACGTACAACACCTCAACATGTCCTAAGTCAAGTCCTGTCCCGAATTAACTTAACTTAATCTTTAAAGTCCAAGCCCAGTCTCAAATCTTTTAGTTTTTGTCATGTCACAAGTCATCACGAGGCACTTCTGTCCAAGTGGCAGACTGAAGTCCCCATCTCTGGATCCTGGATCACGAAACTGGACCCACTCTGCGCCATGTCTGCTTTTACAAAGGAATAGTGCAAAGTGGGTCCATAACGATGGCAAACAGTACTCGTGATAAAGGTTTGGTGGAATCCAAGATCTGTAACATCTAAAGTGAATCAAGATCCCAATCTCAGATTGTGGTGGGACTCAGTAGTTTTGGACACGGGGACCCCCGAACCCGCTGGAGGTCCCCAACAGAACAGCAGCTGTGGCTCCGTCGGTAGAGCGACTCATCCACTGACCGAAGGGTCAACGGGCCGAATCCCGGCTCCGACTGTCTCCTGTCGAAGTGTCCTTGGGCTAGACACTGAACCCTAAATTGCCTACAGGTCTGAGTTGTAAATGAGAAACGTTTCTCAATTGCTTTACCTGGTCCAACAAACGAAATAGATGCGTAAATACGTAAAGCCGAACTCCACGAGGAACCCTGTCTGTCTTTTTCCTGGACTGGTCGAAAAACCTCCCCTGAACCGGAGAGAGGACGTCCTCCTTTTAGAGCAGGAGTGTCAATCTCCTCATAGTTGTGGTTTCCCTCAGAGGGCCCCCGGGTCGTGAGTTTGATATCTATGCTATTGAGGATTGAGCATTTCCCAGGAAATTTAAGGATTGTGGTCTCGCCGGACCGTCTTGAAAGGGACGAAAGCCAATCCAGAAACACTGTCCTGGATTTCCACGCCATTTAAGACTTTTATTGGCGGTGGAGCATTTAACGATTAAACCTTTGAGCACATTAGCCGCGCCCCCCCCCCCCCCCCCCCGCTAATCCTCATCAGAACTTCGAATATGAGCTAATCCTGCCAACAAGTGGACCACAGTGACCCGACCCACACTCGCTTACGCCAAGAACCGACACGGCGCCAGCTGGCATCCTTTCCATCTCAACAGCTGTCAATCACGCCGCCAACATTCAGCCACCATTTTGTGATTGGACACATCATATATTCAAACGTCATCGTCTTTGTTAGCATCTTGAATTGCCTCGTAGCTGGCTGCATGTAACAAAAACGCTGAAAAAAGACATTTGGTTCAAGCTTAACTTTCAAATCAAAGAGTCATTATCTATGAAGAGGAAGTGCCCCAAATTGAACAGGAAATGAAAGGGAAGTTGATTTGTCACTAAGAGTCTCCAAAAAATTGTTCAGCTATTCCAAAATTTCCAAATAAAGGCCCCAAATTACTTCTAATGTCTACCCTTTTTTGACCGATTCAAACCCTCCCAACTTTAATCAGTCCACCTCATTCCTATTCCATTATTTTTTTTTTTCAACATTTCTCAAATTCGATTTTTGGAAATCGCAGGAGTCGGCAGGCACAATCAGAATTTGCGCAGGAACTTTCGAGTTAAATGGAAGCTAGTGTCCAGAAGCTAACAGCTCGCGTCCTCGTGTCGTGTTCCAGGTGTTGTACAAAGTTTATATTTCCTTTGTGGAAGTTGGAGTGGAGAACGTGCAGACGGCAGATTACTTCAAAGGAATCGGTGAGTGGCGATAAGAAGGCAAAACGTTTTTCACGCCAAATGAACGCTAAAATCCTCGGAATGAAAAGACGTCATTCCGTTGTGTTGTTCGCAGCGTCCTTCCTGGTGGTCAGCGTGGGCGGGACCCTAGTGGGTCTGGTCTTCGCGGTCCTCCTGAGCTTCATCACGCGCTTCACCAAAAAGGTTCGAATCATCGAGCCGCTCTTCGTCTTCCTGCTGGTCTACCTCGCCTACCTCACCGCCGAACTCTTCTCCCTGTCTTCCATCTTGTCGTAAGTCGCGTCGCCTACTTGCCGGCTGAGGACAAAACCACGAATGATGAATGATTTTACAGCGCGGTACCTTGACTTGCGGCTGCCACAACTTAGCAGTTTTTACAGTTAGGAGCTGCGAGCCCAAATTTGGGTTCCATGCAGGCAAGGAGCGCCACGGGCGCCGATGCATTTTCAGTCTTGAAAACCGTATCACTGTTAAGCCAGGCACACACCGAACGACCATCCCCAACTTTTGACGCAACAATGACTGTGCCCGCTGGCATTCTTGTGTGGAAAAACAAAGTCGTACGGCGCCACCTGCGCGATTCTATTCAGCCACAAAGACGAAAAAAGCCGATTCCCTGCTAACGACCGCTAGCGACGACCTCCGACGACTGCTAAAGCAGTTGCCGAAGCAATCGAGCGGTCGAGTGAACTCGGTCCGGGCGGTCGGGTGTGCGGCTGGCTTAAGACACGACGTGATTTGATTGGCGGTGGCGGGCGGGGCGACCAATGGCGCGCGGTCTCTGTGCCCACCCAGAATGACGTTCTGCGGCATCGGCGCTAACAAGTACGTGGAGGCCAACATCTCGCAGAAGTCTCGGACCACGGTCAAGTACACCACGAAGACCCTGGCCAGCATCGCCGAGACCCTCATCTTCATCTTCCTCGGCATCTCCGCCGTGGACAAGTCCAAGTGGGCCTGGGACACGGGCCTAGTGGCCTGCACCCTCGTGTTCATCTTCGTCTTCAGAGCCGTGGGTCAGTGCCCCTCCCCGGTCACGTCGTCCATCAGACAAGAAAAAAAAAAAAAGAAGTCAAATTTAGTTTTTTGGTATGCGTAAATGTCTCCCATGCTGAAACTGAGACACTTTTAAGTCCTTTTTTCAAAAAGTTTCCAATTTTAGGCATTCACAGTAAAGGCAGTCCCTCTCCACTTCTTGCATAACAGTAAAGACAAAAGTGCATAACGGAAAAGACATAAGCAGCTTCTTAAAAATCGGTTTAATTATTGAATGAATTGATGATGTCATTGATATTTGTATTGCTATTGTTTTAGTTGTCACCTTGGAACGTCTGCCTTCCTCCAGTCCACACAGGCACACACGAGCTCACTGACTGTCCACGGTTGCTCTGCCGCACCCCGAGACACACTCGTCCAATCACGTTCAGACACGCCCCCATCCAATCACGCGCTCACCCAATCACGTTCAGACACGAATAGGTCTTGTTGTTTTCACTTACAGCAGTCAGAAGTTTCTCTCTTAGGGCCAATGACGAGAACTTCAGTTTTGTCCTGGTTCATGCCTGGATCAGACGACAAGAGAAATGTTTTCTTTCACGATTGCGCTACGTCAGACGGCTACAACACTACGTGACATTTATTCCGATCTTTTACGATCACGGGGCTTTGTCTCTTCAAATCAAAACAGGAAGTCCTGGATAGCGCAGTCTAAAAGTTTAAAAGAGCATCCATTGGACTAGTGTCATCGGGAGACCGAGAGATGTACCACTGCGTGTCGTCAGCGTCGCTGTGCAAGTTCACTCCGTGCCTCCTGATGACACCAGCAAGAGGGAGTAGATACAGACTGAATAGGAAAGGACCTGAAATAGAACCCTGCAGAATTAATAATACCCAGCAGTGACTGCTTGTGACTACTAATGACACTTATGATCACTAGTGACTGCTGGAGACCATTAAACAGTTAACAACCACTAGTGACCACTAACGATACGTAGTCACCACTTACAACAGTGTAAGTGTGTGCTAATGACCGCTGTTGACCACTGATGAGCCTCTAATGACTGCTAAAAGTTGCTAACAACAGCGAGTGACAGCTACCAACAGCTAATGACTGCTAATGGGTGCTGACAAGCGCGAGCAACCGCTAAAGACCGTTTAGACAACTCACAACCAATAATGACTGCTAACAACCGCTCGTAACCGCTAACGACATCTAGTCACTTACACTAACATCTACCTATCACTAACGACTAGCTCGTGCCCGCTAATGACCACTGATGTCTGCGAGTGACTGCTAACAACTGCTACTCATCACTAGTCACCGGAAACCAGCGCCGAGGACTCCTAAAAACCGCTAACAAGGTGTGACCTCCTGGGGCGTGTGCATATCCTCAGGCGTGGTGGGCCAGACCTGGGTCCTGAACCGGTTCCGTCTGGTGCCGCTGGAGAAGATCGACCAGGTGGTGATGTCGTACGGCGGCCTGCGGGGGGCGGTGGCCTTCGCTCTGGTGGTCCTGCTGGACGGCGAACACGTCAAGGCCAAAGACTACTTTGTGGCCACCACCATCGTGGTGGTCTTCTTCACCGTGATGTTCCAGGTATCGCAGCAAAACGCTCGGTTAGCAGTGTGGCATGCTAACAGGAATTGGGTTATGAAGTGAGCTAATGCTAATGCGCTAACATCTGTATGGGCGAATTTGTGACCTCATGTGTACGTCATCAGCAAAATCCAACACAACTTTATTGGCTTTGTTAGCTTGACAGCCAGGAGACAGTTTGACTGTTAGCTTGCCACACACGCACGCACCTACACACGCACATTCGCCTCCCCCCCACACACACACACACATACATACATACACTAATACATGTACACATTCTCAGTCACGCGCACACACACACACATGACCAGGGACACACAATCACGCAACAACACGCTGGCATACAAACCCACAGACACGCACGCACCTAGCCAACAGCTTGCCAGCTAGCCGCTAGCGTCTCGGGATTGGTGGGAATACGTTTGTTTATTTCAACATTTTCCCATCAGCGTGTGACTCTCAATGCAGTCTAAACATCCTGCCCGTCACCATGGAGACCTGCATGTTTGTTCCTTAGAAATGCGCGTGCGCGCGTATGTGTGTGTGTGTGTGTGTGTCCTAGGGTTTGACCATCAAGCCGCTGGTCAAGTGGCTGAAAGTTCCTCGCTCCACCAGCAGGAAGCCCACCATCAACGAGGAGATTCATGAGAGGGTCAGCGTGTGTGTGTGTGTGTGTGTGTGTGTGTGTGTGTGTGTGTGTGTGTGTGTCCCTATACAGTAGTGATGCACCAACGAAATGTTTTGAATTGAGATTTGAACCACGTGGCTATTCGGTCATCGCGCAAGCCCAAACCGGAGCGTCTCGAAGGCCCCCCCGCCCCCGTCGCCCCCGCCATAGTGGCTCCTTTCTTCCCGGGGCTCCGAACACACGGCGTCATTTGCTAAGAGCGGATTAATGGCGCCTGAATCCGATGCAAAGCGGCACGCAGAATTATGCTTATTTGAGCCGCCGGCCGTCTAAACGTAGGCCTCGCAACAAACGGATTCCTTTTCCCCGCCAGTCGAAGCGCTTGCACGTTTAGATAGCAACATAGTAGACCAGATATAGAAAACGCTTCGCGGGGTTTCGCTTATGTTAGCATTAGCAGCTAGCTTTGCGGAGTGAGCGAATAGTTTCGCAGCGGGCCGGCCGTCACCGTCCGAGCTACCGGTCGGGCTCGGTCGCTGTGGCGTTCTCAAGAATCAGTCTCGTCGTTCTTTTGTGATTCACTTCATGTACAGATCGAGACACAGAATCCAAATTGACGCGTCTTGTTTCCTCTTTGTGGCTTCAATTTTTAAAAGCGGCACGCGACAAAAGACATTTGGCTGCAAATGCGTACAAGGTTGATGCGACACATACATTCAAATCGCAAATAGCCAAGGCATCATTGAGGAACGATTACGGTTATGAAGTCACGATTCCGAATCATTTGTATCCCATTACATAATATACTGCAATGGCTGTCCCATGGTCATGCCCTCGACTTCATTTGGAAAAAAATGGAAATTCAGACAAATTGTTGTGGAAGTGAATTTCATTTCATGTTGGTGCACCACTGCGATCTTGTGATGATGATGATGATGATGATGATGACGACGACGATGATCTCGGCCAGGCGTTCGACCACATCCTGACGGCGGTGGAGGACATCGCCGGCCTTCAGGGCTACCACCACTGGAGGGACAAGT
This sequence comes from Phycodurus eques, assembly GCF_024500275.1. Classification (NCBI taxonomy): domain Eukaryota; kingdom Metazoa; phylum Chordata; class Actinopteri; order Syngnathiformes; family Syngnathidae; genus Phycodurus; species Phycodurus eques. The sequence continues at coordinate 1,415,313 of NC_084526.1, forward strand.
GAGTGACAGCGCAGCGACGATGTCATCTCCACGCGATGATGTCACGGTGCCCTGATGATGTCATCAGGTGGGAGCAGTTTGACAAGAATCACCTGAGCAAGCTTCTGCTGAGGAAGTCGGTGTACAGGAAGAGCGAGCTGTGGGAGGCGTACCAGAAGATCAACATCCGAGACGCCATCAGCGTCATCGACCGGGTAGGCGCCGCCCGCCCACGCGCACACGCGCCCTCGCCTTGGCGCGCCACACGTGACCTCGGCGCGTGTCCGTGTGCGCAGGGTGGAAACGTTCTGACCTCGGCCAGACTCTCGCTGCCCTCCATGACCGGCAGGACCTCCTTTCCGGACGCCTCCGTCGCTAACTACCTGTGAGGCGCATCGCCGCTATATATATATATGTGTGTGTGTGTGTCTCACATGGAGCCACCACTGGGTGGCGCCAGCGGAGGCCCTGAATTAGGGTGATAACAAACAGACCTGCCTTCCTCCTCGGGGGTCGTCGTGGCACGGGGTCGCCACCCGGGGGCGCCACGGCTCAAACGTGCGCCGGCGTGCTTTTCAGGCGCGAGAACGGCAGCGGCGTGTGTTTGGACCTCCAGGTCATCGATAACGTTCCCGGTGCCAAAGTGGAGGAGGGCATGGAGACTCATCACGTCCTCGCAGAAAACCTCTACAAACCCCGCAGACGAGTAACGCGCACACACACACACTCGCATGTGTTTAAGGCGCTTTGCCACATCATTTGAGCAATAACGGTAAAGACACGTCCCACTGAATTTCAATTGACTTGACCGATACGAGTGTTTGAATTATGTGTGCGTGTAGTACCAGTCGCACTACAGTCGTCACTTCATGCCGGCGGGCGAGAAGGAGCGGCAGGATCGAGAAGTTTTCCAGAGGAACATGAAGAGCCGCATGGAGACCTTCAAGTCGGGACGACACAAGCGGCACAAGAAGGAGCGAAGCGTCAAGAAGGTCAGGCAAATCGCAAATCGCAAATTCACGAAGCAATGAAGGAAAGTCGGCTGATCCGACAGCGCCGAGGGTCCGACTCCAAGGACGACGCCGGAGACGAGTCCAGAAGAAACGTCAGCCGGCAGGTCAACGGTAACGTTCGACGCCGCCGTCAAAGTCGCGCAAGCTAGGGGGCCGCGTTCACCCCGAGCGGACCGGACCGGAATATGCCGGCGGGTCCGATGAGCGGAAAATAACCACGATTCCAAATTTGCTTCGGAATTTCCAGGTCGGCCGCCGGACCGCCAATTGCCAAAATCCGCGGATAATTGATGCCCGTTCCAACTACATTGCGGAAAAACATGCTTATTTTTTCAAATTCTCGACGAAGCGGGGACCGCCAATGAGCGTTTTCGTGCTTTGTTCCCACCAACAAAAAGGAAAAAAAAAAAAAAAAAAACAAACACAAATGAAAACTGGAAGGAAAAAAATCTGCGAATAGGTGAACCGGCGGGCGGCTTCCGAAGCTAAGTATGTTTGTGTGTGTGCGTGCGCCTCAAAGGGAGTCACCACTTGGGGTCGCCAGCAGGGGGCGCCACCACAGGGCCTCAACGCATTAGCGCTCTCACCTTGACTCGTGTGTGCGTGTGTCAGATCCCGCGGCGGCTCCTCTGGGCTCGGAGGAGGGCGGAGATCAAGGCGAGCGGTCAGACCCTGAGAAGGAGGAAGACGTCGGCATCGTCTTCATCGCCGTGAAACCGGAAACTCCCCACAAACGGCCACACTCAGGTACACGCCCGCGCCCGCGCATACTCACTAGTCTGCTTTCAGGCCTCACCGGGAGAGCGGCGTTACTTTTCAATCACTTAGACGTTCCCCAAATTCTCACTTTAAACGCCGAACTAATGTTTTCAATATCGTGTTCTTGAAAATGGAGACGCAAACACGCAATCGATGACATATTGACACATACAGACGCACATGAATGACAGATGTGTGCGTCCTCAGTGGCGGCGGCGACGGGGACCCCCGGCGGCGACGCTCACCTCCCGTGGAAAGGCGGCGGCGTGCTGTGGCCGCCGCCCTGCGTGTCCCTGGAGGCCACCAAGGTGATCCCGGTGGACCTCCAGCAGGCCTGGAACCAAAGCATCTCGTCCCTGGAGAGCATCTCCTCGCCGCCGCCGGGCCCCGCCGAGCCCGTCCACCCTCGCGTCGGCGCTCTGTCCCGGCGCCAGGCCCCCCGGCCCGTCTCTTACACGCCGCCGGCCGGCACGGGGTTGCCCGCGCCGCCCGACTCCTCGCGCGTCCCGCTTGAAAAGGACGAAGAGGAAGAGGAGGCGGCGGACGAGATGATGCCGCTGGTGCCGTCTCTGAGGCCGCCGCCGCCGCCCTTGCCCGAGGCGGGGCCGGGGAGGAAGCCCCGCGTGTACCTGAGGAGTCTGGTGACGGCGCCCCCGCCCGGCCGAGGCCCCACTCAGCTGTGAGCGCCCGGCCGCGGTTCCTGTCTGTGGCGTGCGCGCCGTCTCCGGAGGTTTCCTCCGATCGCGGCCTCCGCTCTAGCTGGCCGCACCGCCACGTGTACCTCGTCTCCAATTGCACACCAAAAAAGTCACCAGCCCAATTTAATAAAAACATTTCTCCCCAGAAAAAAAAAAACTTTTTTTTTTTTTTTTTCCTCCTCTTTCTGCTGTAATAATCGGCATTTTCCAAGCGAGCGAAATGAAAGGAAAAAGGCGTTTCACAATTGCGCAATCGGCACGGTCCAGAAAAATGCCCCCAAATTGCCAATATTGGACAAATTACGCTAGCGCATGTAAATGGGGTGAGAGCTGGCCTGCAGGCTCACAGGCGGCCTCGAGTGGTCCAAGGCAAAATTGTAAAAAAAAAAAAAAAAAAATTGTTTCGAGGCGAAACTCCTCCTTCACATTCTGGGTTCTGTTTCACAAAGCAGGATTAGCCGGATCAGCTCGGTTTGAACCTGCGTCGAGTCAGAGCACGCCAGACACGCTAGCTCGAAGCCCTGTTGCCGCGGTAACCCAGAAACGGCAGGACGGCGGCGTGTCAACCGTGAAGAAACGCGTCAAAGCAACACAAACGAGCAACCGACGTTTGGGAACCGAGGACACGAATTGTCGGAGGAATTCTTTGTAAAATGGAACTTTTTGTAATGGTCAGAAGACCGTTACAATAGTCAAGTGTACTTGACAAATGCAAGCCTTCACTTTATTTACACATTAAGAATAGTTTGACTGGCGCGTTGTGCGCAATGCGTTGTGGGTTAATTACGTGGCCACGAGGAGGGCAGGGTGACATCGTCATGGAAACACAAACCAAGAAGAGTTTTACAGACAAAGAAAAAGGAGAGAAAAGTGTGTGGGGAAAAAGACTTTAATTCAAGAAAAGAATGAACACCAAAACAAAAATCTCAATTGTTTTGATACAAAATTCACAGTTTGAGTGTTAAAAGTGGAAAGGTAGAGTTTGCTATAAATATTCGCCGTTTTATTGCAGCAAGCGTGACTTCTTGTTGCGCTTGTGAAAACAGGCTGGGGGGCCGGCGCTCCTTTTAAAAACTCCCGACGCCCCACACGGGCGGAGTCGGTTGAGCCGTCCGGCTTCTCGAACCGCAACTTTTCCAACAGCAACCTTATGAACCGTCACTTCGAGAACTAGGACTTAAGACCTCAACTTCTAGAACCGGCTCGCCTTGAACTAAAAGGTCTAGAACCAGAACTAAAATCACGACGACTTCTTGAACCGCGACCTGAAGAACCACACCTGGTCGAACTACAACCTCGAGAAGCACAACTTGAAGAACCAGAATTAGTCCATGTCGAACTTCTAGAACCAGATATTGACAAACGAGAAGTTTTTAGCGGCAATAAATGATCTATAGAAACCTGCTTGAGCATACCCATATCCATCTCAGGGCCCCATCTACTAGTACACTCTTTGTCCTCCATAGTAAGACACTAGTTGATTTGGGCAGATAATATTCCACAAATCAACAGTCCATACAAAATCTCGTCTATGTCAGCGCACGCCAAGAAAGTCTCGGTCTTAAAGCGCCTCATCTATCGGCGCTGCTGTCACATAGTCAAAGCGGCTACTTGGCTTTGTCCGTCTCGTCGTCGTTGTTATTGCTGTCGTGGCGTCGGTGGGCGGCGGTCTCCTTCCCGAGGCTGGCGGCGGCGGCCGCCTCCTTCCTGAGCGCCCGGGGCGCCAGCCTCTTCTTGACGAAAATACTCTGCAGGAATCTGTTACTGAGGGCGGCGGGGAAGTAGCTGGTGACCAGGTACATGAAACCCACGCCGGGGCCGGCGAAGTAGCGCACCCGCGGCCGCGGTTCCCGTAGCGCCCGCTCCATGGCGTCCACCACGGGACTGAGGTCCGGGTTGGCGTGGCGAGCGAATTGTTGAAACAGTTCCTTGGTCTCGCCCACGTAGTCCTCGCCAAAGTCTTCCAGAAGCGCCGGAGAAAGAGAACCCAGGAGCTCCTGGTGTTGGGCCTCCCAGTACGCCGTGTTACTGCACTGACCTGATCGCCATGACAACAACAACGACGACGACGACTTTACTGAAGAAATTCGCACGGCGTGCCGTCAACGCGACGACAAATCGTGTTGTAGCTGTCACGATGCGAGCGGCACGCCGCCGCCGACGGTGCGTCGCGATTGACGCGGTACGCGCCGTCGCTGGCATCGAGCCATCGGCAGGCGGTGCCGCGCGAGCGTGACGGCGAGCGGCGTTACCCGTCTTGTAGGACGAAGGCAGGATGGTGCAGACGTGGACTCCCCAGGGCGTCAGCTCGTGTCTCAGCGTGTCCATGAAAAGGTTGAGCGCGGCTTTGGACGCGCCGTACGCTGCCAAGCACGGAAACGGTTGGTCGCCTGGACAACGGGAGGAGGAGGAGGAGGAGGAGGAGGATGACATCACTGCTTCGGACACGGCGACCTCGAGGGTCCGCAAGAGCAGTCGACACTCAACAAAAGGTTCGCAAGGTATCCGATCCGGATTCTCCTTCTGCACCTTTTGACCCGGTCTTAAGACCCAATTATTCGTATTGACGGTACTTGCACATATTTATTATTGTATGCGTTTCTGTGACATATTCTTGCCTTCAATACTCGCTGATTGCATTTGTTCTCGCACTTGACCTTTCCCGACCTCCGCGATACGTTACGCAAATATGCTCTTGTTGCAGAATTGCATTTTATGGATCAGGCCATGGAAAAAAAGTACAAGGCAAAGCATTGAGTGCCGACCAGCAATGTGAAACAATTCTAAATTGGATGTACAAATTCATGTTGTATTCGAAAAATACAACAACAACAACAACAACAACAAAAAACCCAAAAAAAATTATTCCTTTTTCAAATACAACATGACTGCGTTCGCGCGTACCGGCCGGACTGGAGACGGTGACCAGTCGCCCTTTGTCCCGTCGTAGCAGCGGCAGGAAGCTTTTGGTGACGTTGAGCGTTCCGAAGAAGTTGACCTCCATGCAGCCGCGGAAGTTGGACATGGGAGACAGCTCGATGTCGCCGAAGTTCACGCACACGCCCGCGTTGTTCACAAGGGCCCACAGACCTGCAACGCACGCACGGGATGAGGCGGCGGGTTTGCCGTGAACAGCGAACAACTGACTTGGACGCGCATCGCTTCCATGCACGTCCTGGACACCTTTGCACGCCGCATTTGATTTCTACCGCTACTATTACTATTTTATTGTTGAATAAAGCAATTGAAAGGGCGCCTGCGGCTATTCCCATCCTTCCTCTATCCAAACCACCCGTTACAGACGACAGTTCATTCTAGCCCGAACGTCGGACATTCTCGCTCTTTTATGCGTTCTTTCCTACTGGCAATCGTCTGACGTCACTTTTGACTTTAAAACTCACGGCGAAACGATGCAACGTTAGCTATCGAATTCATTGAATTCCTTTGAATTCCTCCCGGTAAAGACGCCGCGCTTGAAATCCAATTTTCCAAACGTTAGCGGCGGATCAAAAATGGCTTCCAAACCTGCAGGGATTCGAAAGTCGAACGGCGGCACAGAGAGCGGGGTCGGCCGGAGGTGAATTCGTGACTCTGCGGGGGGTCGGCCGTACCTTCGGGTCCCAGCTGCGCCTGAACCTCGCCGAGCGCCCGCCGCACCTGCTGCGGCTGCGTGATGTCCAGCTGCAGCAGCGCGAGTCGCTCCGAGCACGTCCGCCGCAGCTCGCCGGCGCCCTCGCCGCTCGCGTCCAGCACCGTCGCGAACACCCGGAAGCCCGCCGAGTCCAGATGGCGAGCCGTCGCCTTCCCGAAGCCGGAGTCGCAGCCTGAGTGGGCGCAACATCGTCGCAGACACACACAGAGAAGAAGAAGAAGAAGAGGTGGAAAGCGGGTTCTTCGACACAAAGAGAAGAGGGAACGCACACAGCCTAGAACTGAATGTGGGGACTTTGAAGGTTGGGACTATGGCGGGGAAAACGCATCTGCATCACTGACAGTCGAAGGACAGAAATACCTGGCAGAACCAAAGCAGGAGAAACCCTCACCAAAAAGCGCAGCCGCCTTAGTCCTGCCTCCATAAAAGGAAGTACTTTTATCCAAATAAAAACCATGGAAAAATACTGGGGTTTGAATTCTCTTCATTTAATTACGAGCACTAGTACAAGTAACAAAAGTGCCTTCCCAGTTCTAATGCTGTGGCCCTATCGCTTGTTTTGTAGGTGGCCACTCGCTTGTAGTCCATTTTATCGCCCTCTTGAGGGCGCCAGAGAGTAAACGATGCCGAATGAAGGGTCGGTACGTTGACTGAACGTGTCGACGCTTCATGACGCTTCGTCTCACCGTCGCGAGTGTGTTGATGCGCGATTGAAGACGCGCTCGTGCGCACGTGTGTGTTGATTGGGACAGTGAGCGATTAAAGACGCGTGCGCGTTTATAGCGCGTGTTGCTAGGATTGTGCGCGTGCTGGCGAATGATGTTTTCCTGTCGTCAAAAAGATGGCTTCTGCCGCGCTGCCACGGCAACGCTTCATCCGCCGCTTTGACAACGTAAAAAAAAATAAATAAAAAAAAAATGACACGCTAACACACACGCGCACACAAATGTTATGACTGCCCGATCGAAAGTCCAAGTGGGACAAAGATCTAATGAGCGTAAAGTTTCGTAGTCCGCCACATAACACGGCGCACTGAGAAGTCCAAGCGAAAGAAGGTTTCCGAAGTTCCGTGCTGGCGCCGCCCGGTCTTACCTGTGATGACCACCGCTTTCCCGCAAGCAGGCAGCAGTTTGTCCTTGTTTCTGTCGCGGGAGCGGAGGAAGCCCACCAGCAGCGGGGTCAGCACGCTCGCCCACGCGGCCAACATCCACCACGGCACGGCCCAGTCGTCCATTGCCCACGCCGCGCTCAACTTTGACCTCGTGCGCGAATGGGCGTGCGGCTGCCGCACGCGCTCGCTGTCCGCCGGCCTTGCCTCTTCCGCCTGCTCGCCGCACTGAACGCTCAGCGGCCGCTCACTCACTCGCTTTATAGAGCGCGCGCGCGCGCGACGTGCACGCTTCTCACTCGCTGTTGTGCAAAAAAAAAACCCCCCAAAAAAAAACAACAAAAAGGGCAGCGTCCTGTCCACGCGCGTACACCGGCGCACACTCACTCACCCAATAACACGCTGACACGTGCGCAAGGACATACACGCACACACACGCACCCATATATCCACTTATATATATATATATATATATATATATATATATATATACACTCGCGCGCACACACGTCAGATCAGCAGGTACGTGTGCGCGTGTTGCAGCTGACACTCCTCACCAGCTGGGGGCAGCAGGCGAACCGGCGGACTTCAGCTCCCATTTGAAAAGGAAAATGCTCACTTCTTAGCATGATTAGCGCACTTGACTGAGCGTTGCCTGACTTGGGCGCGCGCGGCCTTGGCAGGATGACCCCGTGCGCTAATTCTTCTTCTTCTTCTTCTTCTTCTTCTTCTTCTCGCGTGTTTAATCTGTCATTGTGTCATACACACTAACACACACACACACACACACACTATTACACGATGAGACAAAGACACAAGCAATGACACACGAGTGCGTGCACACATGCATACACACGCAAGGACACGCCAACACTTCACGCACCCTGACCCATAAACACACACATCATGCACATTTGCGCAGAGGCACACACAGAAACAATCGTTTTATTTGACAGCATATGTTATGCGTTACGTATGCCCGTAAAATGTTACACTCGCACACACGACACCGCGACCGATTGCAAGGCGATAAAGCAGTGTTTTACGACGCTGCCTGAAGGCAGCACTTTTCAGATCAGAACGTTCCCGCTGTCGACGGAACATCCAATGATGATTATTTCGTTTTGTTTTGTATCTCGCATCAACATCTTCAGGGGCTCGGCCGCCGCCTGACGCCACTGAACACGCCGTATGGAACTACTGCATGCGTTTGTTACATACGCAAGGTGGCATCAAAAATGAGCTAAATTAGTGTCTTTATATGTACATATATACATATATATATATATATATGACGATGTTTCAACGACAACATTCATGTACGACCAGTTGACTCTTGAGTGTGAATGTATTTGTTTCCTAAAAAATGATTCTGCAGTTAAAAAAATCGAAATGAAGTGACTGCAAAATGATATGAGAATTTGTGCAAAATACCTGATAAACAGGAGGGAAATGGGAAATATATTGTCGAAGTTATCATTTATTTGCTTAGCTTGCATGAGTGTTAAGGGCGATTTCGAGATGACTCAGCAGGAATCATCAGAGAGAAGGACGTTTTTTGTGTGGGACGTGAGGATGAAACCCAAGCGGGCATGCTGGCCTCCCTCTTGTCATCTGTGTGGCATCGTAGAGATTTGTTTTCAGGAGAGGTGCTCGTCAAGACCGTCAGTGTTTTTTTTTTTTAGATCAAAACCTTGCGGGCTGGGGAACATCTGCTTCCTCGCCGTCTCCGTTGCTCAAGACGGGAAAAAAAGAGAAACAACTCTTCTGGGGTCCGTGCGGGAATGTTGGCCCTTTGACAGAACACTTCCCTGTTTGTTTATTCTGGGATCGGGGGAGCTCGAGGGAGACCACATGTTCCCGCTCGCGAGGGTCACGTGACGCAGGAGACGTCGAAGCTCTGCGCCTGAAACGAGGACAAGACGACGACGCGGGACCAAAAGAGCAGCCCGAGAGCTGGCGCTCATGCTAGCGCTGAACGCGAATGCGCCTCACACTGAGACCGAGGTTGCAGTCAGATAGGATGGCCCAAGACTGTTAAGACATTTACAAACTAGTAGAACCTTAAGAACCTTAAAATCCATCCTAAAGCACACAGGGAGCCAATGCAATGATCTTAAAACCGCTGATCTTATTCCCTGCCTGACTGACTCTTTTATTATTTTTCAACTCTTTTCTTCGTCAAAGAAGTCATTGCGTTTCCTTTCAGGGAAGCCAGTTAGACTTCAAGATTACTGGCAGAGATGCACCGCACGGTTCATCTTTAGGTCCTCATTTATTCTCCATCTTCATCAATCAAGTTTGTTCGGACATACTGTCTGTGACATATTTTCATACACTTTGTTCAAGTGGAGCAGCTGGAGTGAACCAAGCTGAACACGCTCAAGACGGTAGACATGATGGTGGACTTCAGGAAGCATCCTTCTCCGCAGCTGCCCCTCAAGCTGTCCAACTGCCCCGTGTCAACAAGTCGAGACCTTTAAGTTCCTGGCAATTGCAGTCTCTCAGGACTTCCAACCTTTAACCCCTTGATCCCACAGGAAAAACTCCAAATCCTATTTGGGGAAAAAGAAAGCTTGAGGAGGGACTGCAGATGGGGGGGGGGGGGGGGGGGGGGGGGGTTACAGTTAGTCTACAGTTATTTACCGCATACCGTGCAGTAAAAAGCATTTCGAGTGATTATACTTGAATTAAATATCGTCCCAGCTGCATCATGTGATCTGGGTTGACATCACGATGCACAACAGGGAGTCAGTCTAGTTTTTCAAAAAAAAATTTTTTTTTTTATCCATTGTGTTGCTGATGAGTCACGCAAGGAAAATGGGAGCGCTTTTGGCTTGCAAGAGAAACAGGCCAAATTGAGTAATCCCAAGGAAGTACACGCTTTGTGTCTTACGCAGCTGGTAAATCACCAGATGATGCTTCGCTTAGCTTCACTTAGCCTGCAGCGGAACGGATTTTGCGCGCTCTTGTCTTCGTTCTCGGGGGGGGGGGGGCGACCGACAATCTTTCCGGAAGTCCCGATTGTCCGTCGTTTGTCCTTTTTCGCGGCAACGCCAAACCAGACCTCGGTGGACGAACACAGGACCGATTCGAAGACCGCTGCGCAGAACCGCCTCGGCGGGCCCCCGCATTCCTCGGAAGCCGCAGGAAGTACATCCTGTGCTGGACCTTTTTGAGGATGGAGTTGATGTCGGTCTCCCACTTCAGGAGATATCCATAGACTGTCGACACGCAGACTCGCTTTACACACACACGGACACACGTGCACACACGTTGACATAAGCACAGACACGCACGACGACACACTTTACAGATAGACGCACACACGCGCACTTTATAGATAGACGTGCACACGCACCAGCACTCGCACGTACAGACTTGATTGACAGCGCAACAGGTGTCGCCCCCTGTTAAAGCGCCACGGTTGCCACGGCGACCACCCCCTGTGCCACCGAGGAAATCCCTGGCCCGGTCAGCTGCTAAGTGGACCAGCAGAAGCTCGCGTGCGGGCACCCTCAGGACGCTTCGCCTTCGTGCGTCACGTGACCCTCACGGGGTCCCGTCGGTCTCGCTGACACAGTCACCGCGCTCGCCGAGTGCCGCGAACGAGCCGGCTTCCTGTCTCTCGGCTGGGACAGGAAGCGTGTGTGTGAAAAGTTCAAAGCCACTTCCTGTCTTGAATGACCGGTCCCGGCTGTCTGAAAGGAACCCCCTGTGATTGGCCGCCACGCCGGTCTTTGTGTGGGTGTCACATGACGCTAACGAGGCAACTCCGCTCAGACAATGCGTTGTTTACCGCTCGGCGCTAATGGTTAACCAAGCGAGCGCTCCTCGCTATTGTTGACGTTCACCAGCCTCGCCGTCCTCACGCCATCCTCTAATGAGAGCCCCAAAGTTGAATACGGAGAACTTTTGAACTTCCGCAGGAAGTGGCCGCGAACTTCCTGGGTGTACTGGGGCGTCGGCGGGGGGGGGGGGGGGGCTGAGCCGAAAGCAAAACTTTAGTGACTTGTTGGCATCAGCGTGGATGATGTTCCTGGAAAGTAAACAACAAACACCATGACATCATTCACTCACGCAGACGTTCTTTGTTTGGCGCTTGTCCTCATTAGTCTCACTTGAGGGGGGTCAGCTCAGTTGAGGACGAAGCGGGTCACTTTTTGGCTCACTTTTGGGGGGGGGTCAAGCCCACCGGGGCCGACGGAAAACGCCACTGTGCGGGAGCCTCAGGTGACCCCGTAAGGAGATTTCCACAGAGGGATTGGACGCCACGCTGCCCAAAAAAACAACAACACGACACCATCAACCCAAAGTGTTTTGTGCGTGTATATGTGTGCGTACGTTTTGTGTGCGCGTGTGTGTGTCAGGTCAGTGAAGGTGTTGCAGAAGGTCGCAAACGAGCGTTTAGGAGTTGCGGAAGAAGAACGGAACGGAAACTTCGTTTTGCCGTCCGCCGTCCGGCCCGCACAGGTTTGATGGAAATCAAACTTCGGACACACGGACGGATGTTGCGCAGATACGACGCATGTACGACGTATTATCGTGCTTCGTGCGTTCGCGTGTTGGAGTTGTGTAGATTGCTGACGGTGATAACGAGTGACATTTGTGGGTTGCTTGACTTTGTCCCGCCATTTACACTCGAGAAGAAAATCTTAACACACATTTCAGGAACACGCTGTTCTGGGAAAGTCTCGCCCGCTTGCGCACGCACACGTGCACACACACACGCACACGCTCCCCCCCGCCCCACCTCTTGTCCTGTCCCTGTGGGTGGTGCACCGCCCAAAACAAACCCAGCTTTTGTCTGTGAGCTGGGCCAGGATTACCAGCAACACAAGCACACGCGCACACAAACACAAACACAGGACCACAACAACACAAGTTGTCATCAAGCGACATTACACATCACAAACATTCTAATGGAATGAAAGCATCCATTTTCTGTACCGCTTGTCCTCACGCGGGTCGCGGGCGTGCCGGAGCCTATCCCAGCTATTTTCGGGCGAGAGGCGGGTACACCCTGAACTGGTTGCCAGCCAGCCAGTCGCGGGGCACACAAAAACCAACGACCATTCACACCTACACCTGCTTGGAACATCCCACAGGTGAACGGGCCAATTGGGAACAGGTGGGGGCCATGATTGCTTCCCTGAATTGCGCAGTCGTTCACAAGCAAAGATGGGGCGGGGTTCACCTCTTTGTCAACAAGTGCGGGAGAAAATAGTCCAACAGTTTAAGGACAATGTTCCTCAACGGGCAATTGCAAGCAATTGAGGGATTTCCTCATCTACGGTCCGTAATATCATCGAAAGGTTCCGGGAGTCTGGAGAAATCAATGCACGGAAGCGGCGAGGCCCAAAACCCACACTGAATGCCGGTGACCTTCGATCCCTCAGACGGCACTGTATCAAGTTGGAACCCATAGCACCCCATGAAGGGAGACATACCTGTGGCGGAGCTGGTGAGGGAGTTGTGGGCATATTCGACCCACGAGAAGAAGGTGCTCCATCTGGCCGTGGGACTGTGGGTGATAGCCCGAAGACGGACTGGCTGCCGCGCCCACCACCTTACAGAACTCCCTCCAGACCTGGGAGGAGAACTAAGGACCTCGGTCCGAGACAACGTCTATGGGGATTCCGTGGAGTTCGTATTCATGAAGGACAAGAAGGTTTGCGGTCTCGAAAGCAGAAGGTAACTTGGGAAGGGGTATGTCGTGGAAACACTTGGAGAAATGATCTATGACGGTAAGAATAACCTTCAGAGTGGGGTAGGCCGGCAACGAAGTCCAAGGCAATGTGGGACCAGGGGTGGCTCGGGATGGGTAAGGGGCACAGCAAGCCAGCTGGGGACAGGTGTGTGGCTTTTCCCCGGGCACAGACGGAGCAGGCTAAGACGAACTCCCGGGTATCTTTCGCCAGACTGGGCCACCAGAAGTGCTGTTGGAGGAACTGGAGGGATCGGGTGATTCCAGGATGACGGGTGAGTTCGGAGCCGTGACCCCACTGGAGCACCTGAGAGCGGACAGACTCGGGCACGAAGAGACGGTGGGGACGTCCAGTCTTAGTAGTCTGGTTGGTCTCTCTGGGCCACCTTAACCACTTGTTTTATCTCCCAGGTAGCAGCCCCCACAAAACAGGAGGAGGGAAGGATGGGTTCAGGCTCCTCAGAGCTGTAAGGAGGTGAATGGAGGCAAGAGAGGGCATCTGGCTTGGTGTTGCGAGACCCTGGGCAAAAGGAAAGGCTGAAATTAAAGCAGCTGAGGAACAGTGCCCAGCGACGGCCACTTTGCTGTATTCGTTGATGAAACGGCGGTAGAGATTTGCGAAACCCAGGAAGCGTTGCAGCTCTTTGCGGGTGGCAGAGACGAGCCAGTTGACGACTGCCTCGATTTTGGACGGGTCTTGGTGGTAGTGGTCCCTTAGCTATGGTGTATCCCAAAAAAATGCACCGAGGTGAGATGGAATTCACATTTTTCGGGCTGGACATAGAGTCGGTTTTCCAAGAGGCGCTGAAGCACTTGGCGAACATGCTGTCGATGTTCCTCCAGAGAGCGGGAGAAAATGAGGATGTCGTCTAAATAGACAGAGACATACTGGTTAACAAACTGGCCCGTCCAGGGCCGTAACCTTCTTGGGAAGAGGGAGGGGTTCGAGAGGCAGCCGGAGTTGACACGCCAAACCCTCGTGAATGAAACTGTCGTCTGCTCCGAAGTCATTGAGGGCGGTTACCGGGGAGTTGTGGTTCAGTCCAAGGATACAAGGGGGGAAGGGTCATACGAGAGGGAGAGCTGGGGATGGGGGCAGGAGACGATGAAATGGCCTGGCTGTCCACAGTGTATACAGAGCCTGTGACTAAGACGGCGCTGACGCCCCAGAGGGTCCAGACGGGTCTTATCCAATTGCATAGGCACCTCAAGTCCAGCGAGGGGTGATGAGGTGTCTGCTGGGGCTTCCGTGGACAGCGGGTATGCAGGGGAGGTTGTGTCCGCAGAGTGGACCGGCTCTCTTTTTCACTCACGAAGGCGATTGTCCAGAGTTTGCCCTTTTTTGTAGCAGCACAAAAACCAGACTGTGATGAAAGAACACAGGATGCGATTCGATGACCGGCTGTCCAGAACTGCCTCAACAGCTCCTGTGGCAGGCCGTGCTTCCTCAGAAGACGCAGGAAGTACATCCTCTGCTGGGCCTTTTTGAGGATGGAGTCGAGGTTGATCGCCCACTTCAGGTCCTGAGAGATTGTAATTCCCAGGAACTTGAAGGTCTACACGGTTGACACGAGGCAGCTGGACGGCGTGAGGGGCAGCTGTGGCAGAGGACGCCTCCAAAAGTCCACGATCATCTCGACAGTCTCGAGCGTGTTCAGCTCCAGGTTGCGTCGGCCGCACCGCCGCTCCGCTTCCTGTCGATATGCAGACTGGTCACCGTCCTCGATGAGGCCGATGACAGCGGTGTCATCTGCAAACTTCAGGAGTTTGACAGCCGGGTGCGTTGAGGTGCAGTCGTTCGTGTAGAGAGAGAAGAGCAGCGGAGAGAGGACACAACCTTGGGGCGCCCCGGTGCTGATGCTGCGTGCGGATGAGGTGGCCTCCCCCAGCCTCACCCGCTGTGTCCTGCCCGTCAGGAAGATGTAAATCCACTGGCAGATGGCAGGCGAGACGCTGAGCTGGAGAAGCTCGGAGGAAAGGAGTTCAGGTGGTGTTGTACGCAGAGCTGAAGTCCAGGAATAGGATCCTCGCGTAGGTCCCTGCACCGTCGAGGTGTTCTAGGATGAAGTGCAGTCCCCTGTTGACTGCATCAGCCGCGGACCTGTTCGTTCGGTCGGCAAACTGCAGGGGGTCCAGCAGGGGACCTGTGACGCTCTTGAGGTGGTCCTGCACGAGGCGTTCAAAGGACTTCATGACCACAGATGTCAAGGCGACAGGCATTCTGACCCGAGATTGCAGTTTTCTTGGGGACTGGGATGACGGTGGAGCGTTTGAAACAGGATGGTACTTTGCACAGTTCCAGAGATCTATTGAAGATCTGAGTGACGACTGGAGCGAGCTGGTCCGCGCAGACTTTGAGGCAGGATGGGGACCCATGGTCTGGGCCTGCCACCCACCGCTTTGTTCATCTCTTTGTTGTTTGAAGGTGCGTCTCACATCCTGTTCGTGGATGGTAAACGCAGAAGTCAGAGGTGTGATGCTGATCGGTACAGAAATAATAATGATAATGAAGTCAAAAAAATCATTTCAGAAGTAAGTCGGATCATATAACGAGCGGCTAATGTGCGAACCAATGGACGTGGCAACATCAAAGTGACATTTTTTGTGTGTGTGTGACTTACCAGCCGGCTGTGTGTGTGCGGGTTGCGCGCTTGCGTGTTGGTAAGAATAAAAGAAAGAGGAAACAATGAAATAGTACGAGAACACAACACGCAATGACGACAATCTCACACGCGCACACACACAAACGCACGTATACGTTCATATTTCACAAGGGCGGGCCGCTATGAATCCAAACGTAGAAACTACTTTTACCTCATTTCCTGTTTACTTCCTGTTGGACCAGCAGCCCCAAGTGACCCTAATGGACACGCACGCACGCTCAGGGGCGCTGAAGACTTTGGGGCTCGTCGCGTGGTATTTTTGGCCGACTTTCGAGGAGCCTGCGAATCGTCCCGAAAACCAAAAACAAAACAAAACAGTGCAACGTCAATCGGCAATAAATGTGACATCTAAATAAGGTATACGATCCCGAGAAACACCGTTAACATATACAGAAGCCACAACAACATTTAACGTAACAATAAGGATGTTTGTTGCCCAAAAAAATAAAAAATCCCCCGTGCATTGTGGGAATCGCACAGCTGGATGTCACGTATGCTGGTTTTCGTTAGCATTGGCAGCTAGCTGTGAAAGCGATGACGGCGGGCCGGCCGTGCGCCGTCTGGGCTTCCTGTTCATTCCAGTCCGCTTTAGTCTCTGTTTTCAGCAACCGTCTCCAATCAGCCTTATCGGGGCCGGTATATAAACCCGCCTGTTCCGGAAAGTCCTCGCCGAAGTATTGCAGTGACTTTCAGTGGCACCGCGGCCCATTTACCTCCCGGAAGTCACCCTATTTCTCGTTCCCTGTTTGACTCCTGTGTCTCCTTGTTCCAGTGCGTCCACCCCCCCCCCCCCCCCCCCCCCCCCCCCCCCCGTGTTCCCGATCCACGTGATTGCTGCCGCCAAGCCAGTCGCCTGTCCACACCGCCGCCTGCCAACCCACCCAGGACCGTCGCCATTACCTTTCATCAATAAACTATTCATCCTTTCTCTTCTGCCTCCGACGGCTCTTGGATCCAGCCACTCTCTATTCATGTCAGAATACTTCGGCCGTTATGGACCCAGCAACTCCGGAGGCACTGATGAACGTACTCACTCTCCAAGGAGCCCACGTCGGAAAACAAGAAAAGACTCTCCGAGGACTCACGGAATCCCTACACTCCCTCACACAACAGGTATCTCTCCTTTCTTCGACGATGCTAGCTAACCCTCCACCTGTAAGTACCCCTTATGAGTCCGCAGCCTCAGCACCACCCTGCCTCCTGTACAAAGAACCTCATGTTCTGCCGCCTGAGCCCTACTCCGGGGACCAAGGTGCATGTAACCAGTTTCTACTCATTTGCTCACTCGTTTTCAACCTTCAACCATACCAGTTATCCCACCGAACAATCCAAAGTAGCGTACGTCACTAACCTCCTCCGCGGCAAAGCAGCTAAATGGTCCACTTCCTTATGGCAAAACTCCTCCCTTGTACTCCACTCATTCGATTCCTTTTTCGATGAACTTTGTAAGGTGTTCGATCACCCCGTTCAGGGCAAAGAAGCCACCCGTCGTCTCCTCACGCTCACACAGGGCGCTAATTCTGCAGCGGAATATTCCGTAGAGTTCCGGATATTGGCGGGTGAATGTGGATGGGATGACGCGGCACTTCGGGGGAAAATTGGATCTACGGAAAGCCTACCACCTCATCCGTATCCGAGAGGGGGGGCGAATGGAAGACCGCCGTCAATACCCCTCTCGGACACTTCGAGTATCTGGCCATGCCATTCGGTTTCGCCAACGCCCCTGCGGTTTTCCAGACATTTATTACTGACGTCCTCCGTGACATGCTTCAACCGGTTCGTATTTGTATACCTTGATGACATCCTCATTTTCTCCCGCTCCCCCGAAAAACACCGCCTCCATGTACGCCAAGTCGTTCAGCGTCTCCTTGAAAACCGGCTATATATTAAACCTGAAAAGTGCAAATTCCACCTCTCCTCCGTACACTTCCTAGGGCTACGTTATCTCGAAAGGACAACTACAACCCGACCCTGCCAAGATCCAAGCAGTCGTTAACTGGCCCACTCCCACCACCCGCAAAGAACTACAACGTTTCATTGGTTTCGCCAATTTCTACCGTCGCTTTATACGTGATTACAGCAATGCCAGCTCCTCTTTCGTTGGACCCCGGCAGCATCCCGAGCATTCAACCGACTCAAGACCCTGTTCGCCAGTGTGCCCATTCTTCGCCACCCCGACTCCTCCCTCCAGTTCGTAGTCAAGGTCGACGCCTAGGATACAGGGGCAGGGGGTGTCCTCTCTCGCAGCGGGACCCCACGACCCAGAAACTGCACCCCTGTGCCTTTCCCCCCCTGTCATCTGTCTCCTGCCAAGAGGACCTACGATTTCAGCACCCGAGAGCTACTGGGCCTTGGAAGAGTAGAGGCACTGGTTGGAGGGGACTGAACAACCATTTATCATTTGGACCGACCACAAGAAACTCGCTTACCTCCGTTCCGCCAAACGCCTTAACCCCCGACAAGCTCGCTGGGCTCTCTTCTTGAGCAGGTTTAATTTCAATCTCTCCTTCTGTCCTGGCTCCAAAAACGGCAAACCTGATGCCCTGTCTCGACTTTAATCTCCCCCCGCCGGCCCTGACAAACCGGAACCCATTCTTCCTTCCTCGTGCTTCGTTGGAGCAGCCACTTGGCAGATCGAGCAGGTGGTTAAGGAGGCCCAAAAAACTCACCCGGATCCCAAGACTGGGCCTCCAAACCGCCTGTTCGTACCAGATTCTGCATGCTCTGACGTTCTTCAGTGGGCTCATACCTCCAAACTCACCTGTCATCCTGGCATCACCCGCACCATTCAGTTCATCCGGCAGCATTTCTGGTGGCCCAGCCTTGTTCAAGACACCCGGGAGTTCGTCCAAGCCTGCCCGAGGGAAGTCTTCACACCTGCCCCCGGCTGGGCTGCTGCCACCATTGCCTATCCCTGGCCGCCCTTGGCCCCATATCGCTCTGGAGTTCGTTACCGGTCTACCTCCTTCTGAAGGTAACTGTCATTCTCACCATTGTCGATCGTTTTTTTCCAAATCTGTCCATTACATACCTCTCCCCAAGCTACCATCCGCCATCGAAACTACTGACCTCCTTGTCCAGCATGTCTTTAGACTCCACGGTATTCCCATCGATATTGTCTCTGACAGAGGTCCTCGGTTCTCATCCCCGGGGTGGAAGGAATTCTGTAATGCGGTGGGCGGAGCAGCCAGCTTTTTTGGTCCGCGGGATATCCTCCGCGGACCAACGGCCAGACGTAGCCGGCACACCAATCCCTGGAATCAGCCCTCCGTCGTGTTGCCGCACGCGACCCCTCCTCCTGGAGCTCATTCCTCCCGTGGATTGAGTACGCCCACAACTCCCTCACCAGTATGTCCCCATTCATGGCTTGCTACGGTTACCAACCGCCATTGTTCAAGGAGCAGGAGCTGGCAGTGGCAGTCCCCGCAGTCAAGGATCATCTCCAGCGGATCCAGGCTGTATGGAATGACGTCCGTGCCGCATTGACCCGGTCGCGGGCGTGCTGGAGCCTATCCCAGCTATCTTCGGGTGAGAGTCGGGGTACACCCCGAACCGGTCGCCAGCCAATCGCAGGGCACATATAAACAAACAACCGTTGGCACTCTCATTCCCTCCTACGAGCAATTTCGAGTCTTCAATGAACCTAGCACGCATGTTTTGGGGATGTGGGAGGAAAGCGGAGTACCCGTAGAAAAGCCACGCAGGCACGGGGAGAACATGGCAACTCCGCACAGGCCAGGCCGGATTTGAACCTGCAACCTCAGAACTGTGAGGCAGCTGTGCTAACCAGTCGTCCACTGTGCCGCCTTATAAATATCCTATTTATTCAAATATATTTTTCATTTGTTTGTAAAATGATTGGCAAGGACTCGAAACCCAACGTGTAGGACTCGCGACTTGACTCGGGACTTGAGGGCAAAGACTTTAAGACTCCCTTGTGACTTGTAAAGCAATGTCTTGGTCCCACCTTTTGGTGACTTGCGTGACATTTGCCTTATTTGACGTGCTGTCGTTGTTCCTCTTTGACTCTTGTCACGCTAACACGCTAATGTGCTAACACGGCAACTTGCTAAGATGCTAACACGCTAGAGTGTCGCTCCGTGTGGTTTGTTGACTTTTCGTCATCGAACAGGAAGAGAATTAAGGCATGTGTGTTGGGGAGGCGGGGGGGGGGGGGGGGGGGGAGTGGCGGCGTGGGAGCGTCCTTAAATGGTCGCATATGTGGAGGTCAAGAGGCACATCCTGTCACACAAATTTGTTCTCTGCAACTCTGTGTGTGTGCGCTCGCGCGTGTGTGTTTGTCTGTATGCAGGCGTGTACATGTGTGTGATTTTGCACGTGCATATGTGCTCGTCCGTGTGTTCCTGTGTATGCGTGTGCTTGCGTGCACTTGCGTTTAGGCGTGTGTGCTCGCGTGTTGACTCGCCAGGTGTTCGTACTCGAAAGTTGGAGTTGGGAGCACGTAACTCCTTGGCCTTACGAAAGTCTGTTAGCTTATTGCTAACGCACATTACAAAAGGCCCGCAAGGCACGGCGGCGTTTCGTGAGGAGGGGGCGGGGCAGCTTGTTTCCAGCTTGTTTCCATCAGAAGGTCAGAGGTCGGGGGGTCCGCGCGTCCTTCTGGAATTCCCCCGACGGAACATATATGTCAAAGGACCTGCAACCTCCACCTCCGCTCCAAACGTGGCTTTCATTTATGACCCCCCCCCAATCACCCTGTTTGACCTCCAGCGGCCCCCTCGGCCTCGGATTTCCTCTTAAAGGCGCAGGAACGGCGTCTTTTCACCCTCGCGTTATTCACCGCACACACAGAAACATGTTTTTTTTTCCAGGATAAGTCCACCGTTTGTCACCCTTCCGCGACTTGCGCACGTCTGGACCGATTCAAACCGTTCCAAATCGAAAAAGACTTCCCGCGTTCCCCAAATTGCACACGTTGCACTTTAAAATTCCCAAAATGGCGGGAGGGACGACTGCGCTGCAAAATTGAGCATGGAGCGAAGAGGACTCCGCATGTGCCTATTTATTGATAATTGAATTATTAGGCATATTCATTGTATTCAACCGATTGAATAAAAAACATCTTTCATGACTGATTGATTTTTCAATCATGGCCTCTCATTATTAATAACATTACAATGTATTTGAAAACATTATTCATTTAATGACATTATTTAGCTAATGGCCTTGTTTAATTTAACGACATTGTTCTTCATTGAATGATGTCATAATTTTATTACATTATTATTAATGACTTTTTAAAGCAAAGACTATTATTTATTGAATGACTCATTGAGTGATAGTAGTATTTGTTTAATAAGGTATTTTTTGAATAACTTGTTAAGCGACAACAGTGACGTTATTTATATCACATTATTATTCATTTCAAGATTTTCATTCCATACTTACTGACATTATTATTTATTCAATGACTTATTTCTTTAAAGGCAAAATGATTTATTTAGACTTATTTAACAACATGCTTATTTTTTATAACTTGTATTATTTTGAATGACATTATTGATATAATATTATTTATTTAAGGACTATAGGAACATTTGTATAATATTGTTGTTTAGTAATTTCTTCATGGAATAATATGTAATATGTATGTAAAATGTATTTTTATTATTTATACAATAAAAGTATGTATTTGATTTTATTACTTAAATAATCCCATTATTCATACTGAGATGATTATTTGTTGAATTCAATGAAAATAAATGTAAAAAAATATTTAATGGCAGTGTTATTGATTGATTTTTATTTATTTAATGGCAATATTATTGATTTAATGACTTATTAATTTACTGGGTATGGCACAAATCAATGAATGATTTGTTATTTTTTTTTTTTTTTTTGCTATTTATTTAAAAACACCGTGATTTATCAAGTGTCCTTTTTGTATGGATTGTATTTAAAACATAAATTAATTCGTCTACGTGGTGATTTATGATTGATCAATCAATGTGATTTGGACATTTCGGTGCGACTTATTGTGACCAAATGTCGGCAGCGCCCCCCCCCCCCCCCCCTGCTGGTCACTTGGGCTCTTCACACGCTGACGTCACTGGGCGCCGCGTTGGTTGGCGGCACCGGGACTTGCTGCCCGGCAGCTGTTGCCACGGAAACGACAAGCGATTCGGCGCGAAAGGGAGGCTAGGCTAACGCTGAAGCTAACCACTCGGCGGGACTGCGCGAATGTGGCGCAGTAACGATTGAAAAACGATGCTCGAAACGCTACAGACGAGAGTTGCGGTCCGATCATGTGCGGCCCTCTGCGTTATTTAGTTAGCCAGCGTGCGTCTCTCGAAAATGCTAACAATGCTAGCGGACTGAGGCTAGCCACAAATATGAAAAGAAGACACGCCCGCGTGCTGTACCATACCGGTTAACCGACGTGCTTACGTGGCGGCCATATTGGTAGGGGCAACGTTCCAATCAAAGGCAATACATGGACATTGAAGTTAAGCTGTAACTTGCTCAATTCTCAACCGAGTTTTATGAGGGTTATTTATTTTATTTATTTTTGTCAATGTTGCATTATTAAATTACTCAATGTGGAATTGTCTACATTTATTCCCCCTCCATACATTCCAGACCAACCCCGCAGTCAGTGACATAGGCAAAATAGAAATACACTATTTTAATACACACTTGGGGGGTTTTGAACTTGACCATTTGTTGATGCCGCCTTGGTTTTCTCTGCGTAAATGTCTACCGTCCTGAAAGAGCCACGCCCAAAGTCCGATTTGCAAAAAGTTCTCTATGAGTTCACATTTTCAGCATTCTTCTTGATCAAGCAAATGGTGGCGCCCCGCTGAAAAACATTTCTTGCTTCATGGTAAAGACAGACAGCTGCATACAAATGGTGTGAGTTGTGCAACTGACGCACCAAACTACTCATCAAAGCCATTGTGCTCTTGTCTTTATCGTAATAACGCTAAAGTCGTGCCATAGCTGCGAAACATTCTCATTCATATCTGAGAAATAAGAGCATTCATTTTGCTGTCTGCTGTTGTGCGAATGCAAAATGGCTGCCTCATCGCAGCCCCCTCTGGTGCATTGCGACCACATCAAAATGCTCTCTCCAGTGGCGTTCGGGCGAAAAGACAGCTTCGGTGACAAACAAGAGAAGAAAACTAAAGAAAAAAGAAAATTAGCATGGAAAAGGAAAATCATGCAATAGGAGAAAAATCATCATCATCATATATATATATATATAAATATATATATATATATATATATATATATATATATAGAGAGAGATATGTTTTTTTGTTTTAAATTCATTCATGTTTCTTTATTTTGGAATGTACCCGACCTTATTTGTATTTCATTCTGACAAAAGCCATAGGGTTTTGGATTTTAAGCAATTAAAAGCAAGCAAACGTGAAGGTCGACGTCATCAATAGGCGCCGCGCGCTGACGTCATCCTGGAAACCAGAACCTTCGCTTTTGGCGTCTCCTTGACCCGAGGACGCATCCCGTCAACGGTTAAGGAAAGGTCAGGAGCTTCGACCTCGCAGTCAGCATGGACGTCAGCTAACGGTTCGGAGCGACCGGGACGCCCTGTGTCGCGTCGCCGGGCGCTGCTCCTGCTTCTCTGGACCGAGCCGAACCGAGTGCCTCCCTCCCTGCCGCAGCGGCGGACGAGCGAGAGGAGAAGAAAGGAGACGAGAGGACGATGTGGCGCAGAAGCTCCATCCGGAACCTGCCGAGGCCCCCCGCTCATGTCTGCTAAAAGGTGAGCGAGCGAGCGAGCGAGCGAAAGGACATTTTCCCACACACAGCGGCTGAAAGAAGTACTTAAGAAGCCACCATTTTTCTCACTCGATATATTTCCAAAAGTGCCATTGACCGCAACATTGGGAACAACCCAAGTCATCCACACATACCAAGAACGTAGAGCAAATAAGCTCCCAAATTAAATCGTGTGTACTCATGTGAAATGACACAGGGAAAAAGTATTGAACACACGAAGGTGCAAAAAGGCACGGAAAGCCAAGAGAACACCTAAAACCCGTCAATAATCTAACAGCAGCGTCAGTGCAAATGAATATCAGCTGGTTCTGTCCTAATTGATGGCCTCCAGAGAGGTCGTTCCAGTGAGCCCGAATACGGAAGGGGAAAGCCAAGCGTGCCAGCGGCGGTTTGCCTCCGTCAGACGCTCCTCGCAAGATTTCCGACAGAGGAGCGCAAAGAATAATCAGCGGAGTTGTGTCAGAGCCAAGGGCCACCTGTGGAGCGCTTCAAAAAGCATGTCCAAGCTCGTTTGAAGTTTGCTCAACAACATTGGGATCGGGAGAATAGCGTCTGGTCTGATAAGAGCAAAATGGAACTATGCTAACTACTAACGAACCATAACTAGCCACTAACCGTAATAACCCGATATATATAAATAAATACCAGTTGGCGTGTTCAATACTTTCCTCCCTGTGTCATTTGACATGATTACACACAACTTAATTTCTGAGCTTATTTGTTCGACTTTCTACTTGGGTTGTTTCCAACATCTGGTGAAAGGTTCATGTCAATAGCACCTTTAGAAATGTATGTTTAGCGGGGAAAAAGGGTGACGCGTTAAATACTTATTTCAGCCACTGTATGTGTGTTTGGCATGACGGTGACACGCGCAGGATGGAGGCACGCGCGAAGGCGAGCGGCGAGCGGCGCGGCGCGGCGCCGCCGCCGCCGCCGTGCTCTCGGACCAACGGCTGGAGCTGGCCTCCTCATCCCTTGCAGATGCTGGCCTGGCTCCTCTACGCCTACTTCGCCGTCGTTGGCCTGGGAGTGTTTGTGCCGCTGCTACCCGCGCACTGGATGCCCGCCGGGTATATCGTATCCTTGAGAGCGTGTGCGCGCGCGTCCGTCCACCGATGGTGCGTGAAGCTTCCCGATGCGCGTGTCAGTGCACCGGCGTGATTTTGGCGTGCCACCTGTGCGCTCACGTCACGGCGGTGAGCGTGGACCCGGCCGACCGCAACGTCAGAGCCAAGAGCCTCCGAGGGCCGCTTCCCGTCTTCGACCGGTCGGAGCGCGCCCACGTCATCGAGAACTGCCACTGCTACCTGTGCCGGGTGGACGTGTGAGTCCTCGCGACGTCCCCGCCAGACTCAGGCTTGCTTACACGCACGCCACATTGCAGGCGTCAGACTCGAAACCCCGAAAGCGAATCATGTGCCAACTTCCAGGATTCTCGCCAAAAATCTCAATTTCAAATTGTCATTATTTTGTGAAGAAACCCCTTTTTACAGTAACTTCATTGACTGCTATTATCCCCGCTTGTGATTTCAACTAGTTCTCCATCCATTTGTTGTGTATATGTTATACGATAAGGAGGCACTTAAGCGCGTCTATAGTTTCGCAGTCATAACGGCCCTGGGAGGGAGGCCGTACCGAGAATGCGGCCTCGTGAAAACGGCGAGCTTTGACACGCCTGCGCCACATCAGTACGACGCGCGCGGAAAACGCCTCGCTCCCGCCAAAAGAGATGTTTTGTGTGCGTTTCAGGGGGCCCAAGTCAAAGCACTGCAGCGCGTGTAACAAATGCGTCGCCGACTTCGATCATCACTGTCGATGGCTCAACAACTGCGTGGGAAGCAGGAACTACAAGTCAGTCAACATGTTGTACTTCCTGTCTTTTTGTAACACGTGTGTGTGTGTGTGTAAACTGTTATTAATGACATGAATTAATTAAAATGGATGGAGGGATGCATCGTGTGTGTGACTAACCCGTGTGCGGTTAGTGTTCGTAACACGTGCGCGTAACGTGTGTGCGCACCTTGTGTGTTTTAATCTGAGTGTGTGCGTGTAATCTGCTGGCGTGTGGTGTAGCTTGTTCCTGTACAGCGTGGCGTCGGCCGTGTTGGGCGCGTGCGTCCTCCTGGTGGTTTCGTCGTACGTGCTGATCGAGTTCTTCTTAGAGCCCGGCAAACACTTCTGGGGTGAGTGGACTCGGCGTGCGGTCGCTCCGGTAGCCTCTCGCACGCTAAGGCGCACCTGCGTTCCCGTTTAGCGCTTAACCAGACGGCGTCGCGGTTCCCGTTCGTGCCGGCGGGGCCGCTGCGAGCGCCAACCGCCGTGATCCCTGCGCTGGCCGCCGTCACCGTCGCGATGGCGCTGCTCGCCTGTGTGCTGCTCTGCCACCTGCTGGCCTTCCACTGCTACCTCAGTAAGTTCAGTGGGAGGAAAGAGTTTGTGAACCCTTTGGAAATTCTCATATTTCCGAATGAAAGAAATACAAATTATATTTGAGAATCCTGATAAATCGCTTCAGTAGAACCAATCATAACAACAAATCTGTCATAAAAGGTGGTCTGCGCTTCATCAAAATCCCATGAGTGAACAAACAGACAAATACCATACTGACAATGATATGTTTTCACAGTTGTATTGAAAATTACATGCACAATGACATTTACAGGACAGGGAGGAAAATGGAAGTCAACATTTGGGCTGCGGCTTCTCCAAGAGCTAATCAGTCGGGTGCGAGCCAACCTGGAGTCCAATCAATTCAAAAGAATTACACCGATTGGATCTTCAAGTACATCACGGAATTGGTTTGCGTTTGTTCACAAAAATCGCTAGCTCAAAGCTAGCGCACGATGAATGAAAAACACCGTTGACGAGCTAACGAAATTGCCATGGATTTCACGGCAATAAAATAATGAATATTGGTACACAAATGCTTTATAAACAAACAAACAGGCAATATAACAATACTCGCGGGTATATTCTCCACACTACAAAACAAGTACATATGATTATGGCTGATATCGGATCGTCCCGATATCGGCCAAAACTCAAGGCTGCTGCAATATCGGAATCGGATCGCAAGTGAAAAAGTGAGATCGGGACATCCCTAGCAATCGAAGTCGTTTGGGATTGTCGTTCCGTGTGAGTGGCGGAAACGTGACTATGATTGATGTGTGTACGCGTTTTGAGTGTGGAACAGGTTGAGCACGTACGAGTACATCGTGCGCCAGCGCCACCGTCGGGACGGAAGACGAACAAGCACCTCGGAGGACCTCCGGCCCGCCGCCGATGCGTCCGTCCGCTCGAAGGTGATCTCGATTATCGAAATAGTTGTTGATTAATCGATTCAAACGGTTGCACCTCGTCTACTGCCGCCATACAACATCGGAGCCTTTGTTTAGCTTTCTTAGCAATTTCAGCCTCTCAAAAAGGCACATTTTCTTGGATTTCCGTTGTCAGGCGGTTTATCTTTGTTTGTTTTTCCGGAATAAGACATTTGTAAACACCTACTTTTACTTTGGAAAACAATGTTCAACATTTTGTCGTTGAATGTATGCCTGAAGCGGCCTCAGAAGTGTACATGAAACTAGTAGCCCTTCGTTTGCAGGAATCGGTAGGCAAGAGGTCACTCTCACTTTCAAAAAGATTAACGCATACAACATCACTCCCTCTCGTGTCATATTGCACAATTATTATTGACACGAAAATGTACACAATAGTAGAATATTTATATATATTTTTTAAAAGTAAACGCGGCATGGCAAGAGTTGGAGCTGTAGTAGTAGTAGTAGTAGTAGTAGTAGTAGTAGTAGTAGTAGTAGTACTAGTAGTAGTACTACTAGTACTACTAGTACTAGTAGGTTCGATTCATTGTGATTCGAATGCGAAAATGCTGAGAGCCACAAAATACAAAAGTGTCGCGGCTGCTGACGATGTCGTCGTGTGACATGACGAAGTGGTCGCTGGCGACAACTACGACGTCGCGCGACACGACGAAGCGGTCGCTGCCGACGACGTCGCGCGACACGACGAAGCGGTCGCTTCTTACGACGAAGCGGTCGCTGCCGACGACGTCGTCGTGTCAGGTCACTGCTGACGGACATCTGATGTCGTTGGCAGGATGTGGACAACTCGGAAACTCTGGGCTATACCAACGCTCCGCTGGACGGGGGGACCGCACAGTAAGACTTCCATTTACCTTGTTTCATTACCAACTATGCAGGATAGGATAGCATTTTATTGTCAGTCATGCTTAGAAATATTGGCACTGCTGGGGTGACAATATTTTTTAGCATAAAAAAAAAAAAAAAAAATCTTCTCTCACTATTCTGGCATTTAGCAAATACAAATAAGTTCGGTAATCCTAATTGACCTAAAACAGGAAAGGTTGAGTCTGATTTGAGGTCAGACAGTCAAGGAAAAAAAAAAAAAAGCATTGTCTTTATCCATCCATCCATTTTCTGAGCCGCTTCTCCTCATACGGAGGGCTGA
Organism: Phycodurus eques; assembly: GCF_024500275.1. Taxonomy (NCBI): domain Eukaryota; kingdom Metazoa; phylum Chordata; class Actinopteri; order Syngnathiformes; family Syngnathidae; genus Phycodurus; species Phycodurus eques. Next base: position 1,443,141 of record NC_084526.1, read on the forward strand.
AATGGAAGCCGTCTTGTTTGTCAAACTCTATATTGGCGTGTGCGTGTGTCAGAAGGTCAAAGGCCAATGGCAGCGTGAGGGGTGTGGCCAGTCCCCTTCTGGAGCTAGAAGCCCCGCCCACTATCTCCACAGAGCACAGCACAGTACAGCACACACACACAAAGGTGAGTGTATGCAGAAACACATTGATGTACTCGTGAGGTAGCGTTACACACACAGTTGAGAGTTAGTCGAGTGTGTTGACGTCTTCCCAGAAGAAGACGACAAAGAAGAAGAAGAAGATCCCGCTTCCTGGTGCGATTGGGGCAGAAGGTTGGGCCCCGCCCACTGCGCCGTCTTCGTCGGAGCGGGTCGGCGCGTCGCCTCCGGGCCGGCCCCCTCCGAAACCTCCCGTCCGGGCCGCCGCCCCTCCCGCCGAGTACCACTCGGACTCGGCCGAGTCCCTGGAGGAGGTCCCCGTGGCGCTGGACAAACTGGGCTCGTCGTCCCCGCCGCCGCCCCTCCCGCTCGAGACTCACGGGAAGTACGCCGCACGGCTCGGCCCGCCCGCCATTTTCCTGAGCGGCGGCGAGGTGGCGGCCGCTTCTTGTCCTTCTCCGGCCGTCGCTTGGTGGTGAGGAGAATTTGACTTCCCGGTTGTCCCGTTGTCGTGGCAACAGCACCCTCACGCTGCCTTCGCTTTTGGTTCCATGCGCACCCGGGGGCGGAAAAAGAATTTAACAGATAAATTGATCACTTTGAACACTCTATCTTCTGGCGAGTTTGGCTTCAAACCGTCATGTCACCGACCCGTAGTTGTGCCGGTTGTGGCGTCGTACAGGGGAGCCCGATATCCCGATTCCCGGGTTTGCTCGCGTGACGTTTCGGTCGACAGCAGAGGGCGATATTGCCCGACGTGGCCGCCGCCTGAGATTGATGAAAATGTTATGAGTTTAGCCGTTTCATTATTACCCAGCAAAGGCAATATTCCTCAGAATACCGTGTTTGGATTCATGGGGGCGTAGACAACATATTGCTGCCCGCCAAAAATGTTTGTTTTCTTCCTCTTGAAATCACATTTCCACATTTGTGTCGCGACCCAAACTTGATCAATGTTCAGCTCGTTGGGTCCACCTCGTCAACTGTCCCCATTTCCAAAATTGCTCCAATTTTCACAAAAAAAGCCCCAAATTCAGACTTTGCTCACTTTCCGCATTTCTTGACCGATTCGGACTTGAAACCGTTCCGCTCGTATCGTTCCGCGTTTCCATAGGATTTCTTCAGAACCATGTTGTTTCTGTTCTGTTGTTTGGCGCTGAAGTGGTTTGACTGTTTGCTGTTTCCAAATGATGATTGTGTTTTTTTTTTTTTTTTTTTTTCTTTCCCCCCCCACAATAAACTTGACTTTAGGAAGTCATTCACTGCTGTGCGCGTTGATATTTGTCAGGTGGAATACAACGGTTCGGTGCCGAGTTAGATGACTAAAGAATGCGAACGGCGAGAAAGTCACTCCCCCCCCCCCCCCCCCCCCCCCCCCCCCCCCCCCCCCCCGAGTGACAGAAGAGAGTCGACTCTTTCTTTCAACATGGACGATTTGACGTTGAATGTAACTGGATTATTTTTCGTCCAATCAACTTGATGGACTTTAAATTGTGAGTATAAGCCCAAATAATTTTCAAGGCAGTTGGGCAAGTTTCATTTGAAAGTGGGGGGGGGGGGGCCGGCCGCCAGCGTCGTCACACGTCAGCCCTTTCCCCCCTCGCAGAATCACACAATGTTGGGTTCGAGCCCAAAAGTAAGACGGGTCAGTTACAGCTGCATAAAGACAAGAACGTCGCGGCTCCAATGAGTAGTTGGCCTCGTGTTTCGGCAGAGTTTCGCGTGGGAATTTTGCGACCCGCGCCAGTTTTAGGGAGCACTTTATGTCTGTACCGATATGCGCTGTTGTCGTTACAGTCATAACAAGAAGTGTATTTCAATTTGCTCTGTCAGTAAGAATTGCCTTTACTTACGAATGCCTAAAAATGGAATGGTCAATCTTCTTCCTTTCCTTCGGGCTCGTCCCTTTAGGGGTCGCCACAGCGCGTCCTCCTTTTCCACGCCAGCCTATCTCCCGCATCCTCCTCTCCAGCACCAACTCCCCTCATGTCTTCCCTCACGCCGTCCGTCGACCTTCTCTTTGCTCTTCCTCTCGCTCTCTCGCCTGGCAGCTCCATCCTCCTCCTCATCCTTCTACCAATAGACTCACTAGTTCTCCTCCGGACGTGTCCAAACCATCCAAGTCTGCTCTCTCTAACTTTTGTCTCCAAAACATCGAACCTCGGCTGTCCCCCTCTGATGATGAGCTCGTTTCTAATTTTATGCCACCCGGTCACTCCGAGAGCGAACCTCAACCTCTTCATTTCTGCCACTTCCAGCTCTGCTTCCTGTTGTCTCTTCAGTGCCACTGTCTCTAATCCGTCTCTGCGTTCCAGTGCACGCCTCCACCTTTCTAACTGTTCCTCCACCTGCTCCCTGCTTTCAGTGCAGATCACAATGTCATCTGCAAACATCACGGTCCACGGGGATTCCAGTCGAACCTCATCTGTCAGCCTATCCATCACCACTGCAAACAGGAGGGGGCTCAGGGCGGGTCCCTGATGCAGTCCCACCTCCACCCTAAATTCGTCTGTCACACCTCACCGCTGTTCTTGCTGCCCTCGTACTCGTCTTGTATTATTCGAACAGACTTCTCTGCCACTCCAGACGTCCGCGTGCAGTACCACAGTTCCTCTCCGGCTACTCTGTCACAGGCTTTCTCGAGATCTACAAAGACGCAATGGAGCTCCTTCTTGACCTTCTCTGTACTTTTCCATCGACATCCTCAAGGCAAATAGTGCCTCTGTGGTACTCTTTCCAGCCATGAAACCATACGGTTGCTCGCAAATACTCCCTTCTGTCCCGGGTCTAGCCTCCACCACTCTTTCCCACAACTTCATCGTGTGGCTCATCCACTTTATTCCTCTCTCGTTCCCACAGCTCTGCACATCACCCTTGTTCTTAAAAATGGGCACCAGCGCACTTTTCCTCCATTCCTCAGGCATCTTCTCACGCGCTACAATTCTATTGAACAAGCTGGTGAAAAACTCCACAGCCACCTCTCTTAGATGCTTCCATACCTCCACAGGAATGTCAGCAGGACCAACTGCATTTCCATTTTTCATCCTCTTTCATGCCTTTCTAACTTCCCCCTTACTAATCATTGCCACTTGCCTCTTGCCTCTTCTACTCTCCCTTCTCTCATTTTCCTCATTCATCAACTCCTCGAAGTATTCTTTGTAATGTAATCCACCTGCGTGTTTCTACGTCCGCTCTTGTAGGTCACCCCACGTTCCTGCCTCTTCTGGAAGAAAGTCTTCACGACAGCCATTTGCATCCTTGTTGCAAAGTATAGATCATCATGTCAACCAAGTCCCGAGATTTTCCCATCATAGTCGCAACATTCAAAGTCCCCACATTCAGTTCTAGGCTCTGTGCTTTCCTCTTCTCTTTGTGCCGAAGAACCCGCTTTCCACCTCTTCTTCGACTTCGACCCACAGTAGCTGAATTTCCAACGGCGCCCCGCAGGTTGACGGCGCCGGCGGCGGACGTTGTTAACCCGGGCCACGACCCATCCGGTATGGAGTGTTCTTTGGATCAACGCTCCTATTTGTGGCTTTTGTCCCCCATAGGGCTGCATTAAAATGGAATGGTCAAAAACTTTTTGAAGGTGGGACTTCACATACATATCCTTGACTTGATCAAATACATTTTTTTTTTTTTTTTAATGCTGTTTTCAATGTCACGAAAATGAAGCGGAAACATTCATTCCGACTGGACGTGCACGCGCGGCCAGCACAAAGCACACCACGTGTGAGGTTTCACTTCCCGCCCCGTCGTGATTGACAGCCGCGTCGGCCAACGAGAGGCGGCGCTCCCCGCTGGCCAAAATCGAAGGGGGCCAATCACAAAGCGGCTGAGGCGGATCCACTTTGGGGAGAAAAAGAGAAAAGAAAAAGGGAGAAAAAAAAAAAAAAGAGGGCGCCTGTCTGCCTGCCTGCCTGCCTGCCTGCCTCCCTCAAGGCTCGACTCGCGCCGCGTCTCAGGACGTCCGTCCGACTAGTCCCGGTTCTCATCCCGGTCGTGGCGAGCGACTCTGGTCCCGGTCCGGTTCTTGTCTTGGCTTCGGCATGCGGAGCGGCCGTATGGCGCGCCTGCTGGTGGCGCTGTTGTGCGTGGAAGTGTCCGGTAAGTACGCTGCTGCTTCTTCTTCTTCTTCTTCTTTTTGTTCTTTTTGTTGTTGTTCTTTTTCTTCTTCCTCCTTCCCTACTTCTTGTTCTTTTTGTTCTTCCTCCTCCTCCTCCTCTTGTTCTTCCTCCTCCTCTTCGTTTTCTTCTTGTTTTTATTGTTCTTCTCCCTCCTCTTGTTGTTGTTGTGCTTCTCCTCCTCCTTCTCCTCCTTCTTCTTCTCCCTCTTCCTCTTCTTGTTCCTGCCCTTTGCTGTGAAGTAACGGAGTCCAAATTCTTGGCGCGTGGCCCTAAGTGGATTTTTCAGCTGGCTCTGCTTGACTCGAGGAGTCCAGTCACCCCCCCGACCACCGCGGCGGTTGCGTTCGAGACCCGCCCGCGATAGGTCAAAATCCACAATATAGAAATAGGATTTTTTTTTTTTAATAATTTTTTTTACTCGAAATGGTTTTGGGGTCTTCAAACGCACTTTTACAACAATACACACACATTTAAACACAGACTATAGTGAGAGAGCGCGTGCAAGAGCAATCGATTAAAAAAAATGGCGAAAATATCAATATGAATAACTCATACAGTTCAACAAATACGGTCTTTGTATCCCAGAGAGACTACATGGACTGTCAACTTCCTTAACTGGTTGAAAGAGGGGGGGGGGTCAAGGTATTGCATAATTTATAAAAAAAAAAAAAAAAAAACCGCAAAATAGCGGGACGGCGACGTCTGTTTACTGTATTTATTCAACTTAAACACATATGCACTTCCTACTCGTTGCTTTGTCTAAATGCACTCGTCCCTTTTTGACGTCAAAAAGATGTAATTGGACAGCAGCAAAGTCAATTTCAATGAAGTTGATTTATTTTATTTTATTTTTTGTTTTGATTGATTCCGTCAATTTGCGGCCTTCGTGTCTAATCTGGGAAAAAAAATAGTTTTTAAGATAAGATGGGTTTTTTTGGGGGGTTTTTTGGTCATTATCATTTGCTAACTTAGCATTTATTTGCGAGGAAATTGTCATCGTGAGAAAAGGGGGGATGGGTCTTAATGGTCCATATTTCACTCACGAGGTGATTTGATGTATTTTTTGCGGAAGAAAATGAAACTGGCTCCCCTCACCTTCAGAATGACAACTTTTCAGGACATAAAAAAAGCGCCCATAAAATCAAAAGTATCAGGCCAATTGTTGTGATATTTTCAGAGGTGTAAGTGGGCACAAATAGGGATCGCGGTTTTGCGACGTGAAGCGCCGCAACGCTCGTCATCCGACGGTACGACAACCTGCGTGAGGCCAAAGTCGCGCAACGCCACTCCAGAAACGCTTTTGTCACCCACAAGAACTCTTTTCAAACGACGTGGCTTCTTGGCATTTCAACGGTCGATTTGTTTTAAACGATCACAAGCGCTACTTTCACTCATTCTCGTGTCAAAAAACGGAGCCTTCACGGGCTAGCTTCAAGGGAGAGACGTCTGATGTGTCATCTGCGGAAGTCCCGTCGCCAAAGTGACTTCGTTACACTGGCTCACGGTTACCAGCCTCACCGACCACAGATTTCGCAGGTTGCAGTTTAAAAAAAAAAAAAAAAAGAATTCAGCATTCTGTTGGTTCTACACAATATTTGTGAAAAGTTTGCAATTGCCTTTTGCTGCCACCGGATGGCGGCATAGCAAGGTTTTGATGTTCGACATGGCTTTTGACGTCGCCGTGCGTTCGCCCAGCGGGGGCGGTCCGCAGCGACGTGGACTCCGACGACTCGGCGGAGGCGGTCCCGACGCTGCTGTCCGGACCCGGCGACCCCGACCGCCTGCTGGTGTCGCTGTCGGCGTTCGGCCAGAACCTCCGGCTCAACGCCACCAGAGACGGCGGCCGCGGCGGCCTGCTGGCGGCTCAACTGGCGGTGGAGGAACGGTGGGCCGCCGGGGCGTCGCCCACCCGCTCGCGAATGGACCGGAACCAGCTCTGCCTCTACTCTGGGTCAGTCCTCGACCGACCCGGGTCGCTGGTGTCCCTCACTGCCTGCGGAGGCCTGGTACGCACGCACGCGCGCACACACACACACACACACACACACACGGAATCACATATTACTCATAAACACACAAAGTAAGGAATTCCACACGCACTCAATACAAAGTCATAAATTGCCCTTTTTACACACACAGATATACACACTCTCACAAATTACACGTTGACATACACACACAGTTTCAAATGACACAAAGACACACAAATAGTCACGATTTGCACGTGCACACACACACACATCCTGCCACCTGTATCCATCCCTCCATAGTTGGAAATTTGTCGGGAGAAAAAGATGACAAAAATGAAAAAGTGCATTTTCCCATGCAGTGATTGGCCCCTTCCAACACGGCATTTTTGGAAAATTGCCATATTAAAGTCCCAACCGAAGATGTGGAATTGATCGGCTTTTGGCACACGGGGGGCGCGCACACGTCGTGTCTGTCATTTTGCAGTCGAAGGGAGAACGGGTGAGTTTTTAGCGTGGAAGCTGACGGGTCACGCAGTTTCCCTGAATGCATCGCGTCACCGTCCCGCAATCGTGACCGGGCACTTTCCAATGTAAAAACTGCGAGTCGGCAAGTGAACAGAAACGAGTGACTCAGCAGTTCAAGTCAACTACTACGCCATTAAAAACCAAGATCGCAATTTCAGCGTAGACTCCACCGTGTAAAAACGGGACTTGGCATTTTGAGTGTCAAATTGTGACTTAGCTGTTTGAATGTCAAATACGGAACCCTAAGAGTGTGAGTCAGCATGTTGAATTTGCCACTGCAGACATCAAAAGTATGACTCGGCACATTGACTGTAAACGGGTGACTGTAGTTTGGATGTAAAACGCATGACTCGGCACTTGTTGTGGCGTTTCAGACGGCTCTGGTGCACGTGGGCGGTGAGGTGCTGTTCGTCCGCCCTGTGGAGGAGCGAGAGCCGACCAGTCGGTTGGGGGCGTTCTCGGGGCTCAAACATCAGGTGCTGCGGCGGCGGCGCCGAGCCGAACGGGACGCGGAGCACGCGTCGCAACGCTGCGGAACCGCACGACGAGGTTAGCCAACCGCAACGTCCTAGCGTCGCCGCTGCACTCCGGCCGCTAGAGGGCGCATGTGCGTCCGTCCGTCCATTTTCCATACTGCTTATCCTCACGCGGGTCGAAGGTATGCTGGCGCCTATCTCAGCTGTCTTTGGGGCGAGAGGCGGGGTGCACCCTGGACCGGTCGCCAGCCAATAGCAGGGCACATATAAACAATCGACCATTCACACTCGCGTTCACACCTACGCGCAATTTAGAGTCTTCAATCAACCTACCTACCACACCTGTTTTTGGGATGTGGGAGCAAAGCGGCGTACCCGGAGAAAAGCCACGCAGGCACGGGGAGAACACGCAAACACAGAGGCGAGGCCGGATTTGAACCCGCAACCTCACAAGTCCTGTCGTCCACTCTTCCCTTCCGCCGGCGCATGTGAATACTGTGCTGGGAGTAGCACAGGAACAGGAACACGAATGGGATCAGGAACATGCACAGCACAGAAGCATGGACATGAAGAAGAAGAAGAAACCGAAACAGGAACAGGATCATTGACACGTGCACAAACCGGGACGTGGGCAGGCACACGCACAGGAACAGGATTGTGAACATGCAAATGAACAGGAAGATGAAAAGAAACATGAGCAGAGGCCAAAAGAGGGTCACGAACAGGAACACGCACATGTGCACCAACAGGGACATCGGCACGAGCAGAATCACAAAAGGAACAACGAAAACGACTCGAAACGGCAGGCGTCCGAGTGCGACCCGGCGGTTTGAAAGTATAAACGTGACTCGGCAACTTTGAGTCAACGCGAGCCGAGAGGAAATACGCGCTCATCTTCGTCTTCGTCGTCATTCATCTCCTCTTTCGACACGCTTCAAAACAAACACGCACCCTTAACGCTTCCCACGTGTCCTCAACTGGGTCAGACGGCACGGCAGTGGCGTGCGTGTGTTGCGCGCGTTGCGGCTTCAGCTTCAATATAACCGCTTCCATGACAATGTTGTTTACGTGACGTGTCGCCATTTACTTTGCGTCGTGGGTTGTGTGCGTTTGACGTGTTGTGTAAATGTGCACACGTGATGTCACCTGAGCTTTTGTGTGACCACTTTTCGCTACATTCGCCATCATGCGTGTTCGTCCAAGTGATCAAAACGTCCACCGGGGGCACTGTGGCAAGACAACCTTTTGATGAGTTAACATATCTGTAAACCCATTACGATGACTCGCAGCATATGTATCCACGACCCGTTTGTTAGTTTCGCTGACACTGCTGCTAACGAGAAGTACTGAGCAAAGCCGACGCTCGATTAACATTCATGAGGTCGCCGTCGTTCAACGCCGGCGTGTCGCGTGCGTGTGTCGACAGACGTGACGGAGCGGAAGAGTTCAAAGGTCACGGAGGAACTTCGCGCCAAGCGCGCGGCGATCGGCGGCGAGGACGCGTACACGGTGGAAACGCTGCTGGTGGCCGACTCCGACATGGTCCGGTACCACGGAGCGGACGCCGCTAAGAGGTTCTTGTTGACCGTCATGAACATGGTAAGCTCACACGCCGGAGGAAGCGTTCAGTGGAACTCTGCAAATGTTTCAGATGTTATGGAGTCAAACAGTGTTAAGTGTTGTATTATGGCGCGTGTGTGTGTGTGTCAGGTTTACAACATGTTCCAGCACCAGAGTTTGGGCGTGAGGATCAACATTCGGGTAACCAAGTTGGTTCTGCTTCACAGCCGCCCCGTGAGTATCAACTACGACCTTCGTCTTCGACTTTCCTGCTTCCGCTAACGCTTCATCGGAACATTCTCGTTAAGAACGTTCCTGGTGCGCACATTCCTTGTTCTGTTAATTTTTCCTCGGATCATCATTGGTTCCTTAAATGTTCATCTGAACTTTCCTGGTTCTGTTAATCCTTCGTCAGAACATTCTTGGTTCTTTTAAGGCTTCATCTGAACGGTGCTCTTTTTAAAAAAAAAAAAAAAAAAAAATGCTTCCTCAGAACATTTCCGGTTCTATTCAGGCTTCACGAGAACACTCTTGGTTCTCTTCATTTGTGTGACTGCAGCCACAGACAAACGACCATTCACACTCACCTCCACATCGAAGGAAAATTCGGTGTTTTCACTTAACCTAGCGCGCATGTTTTTGGAACGGGGGGGCAAACCAGAGTACCAAGGGAGTACCAACGCTGGGTTTGCACTCTTGGACTGATCGTTTTTAGCATTTGTTTTAGTCTTCAAACCAACCTAAGGAGACAAAAATAAAATATGAATGACTTTACCATCCTGGAAAGAAAGTGGAAACGGTCGCATTACAAGCTCAACCTTCACCAAAGGTCAAACTTGGCAACATTGCATCGCAATGAATTGTAAATGGATGCTTTTACGTGTCGATTCAACTGCTGCGACGGAGTCCTGTCGGGGCTTCCCAACTAAACCCTGGACAGGCTCCACTACTTTCAAAACTCAGCTGCCGGGGTCCTCGACCGCACCAAGCGCCGGCTCCCGCTCGGTCCCGCGTTACCTACAAAATCCTGCTCCTCGGCTAAAAATCCCTCCATGCACTTGCCCCCCAGTACCTATCAGACCTCCCTCACCCATGCACCCCATCCCGAGACCTTATGTCTTCCGACTCCGGAGCCTTCAACGTTGCAGCGTTGAAGGCGCCAACGTCTTACTGTGGAGCACGTATAACATAAAACTATTAAATGAAATTAATAAAATCATTAGAACATTTCTGCTTCTGTTAATTTTTCATCTGAACATTCCTGGTTCTTCAGAAGATTTCTGGTTCCGTAAAAGCTTCATCAGATCTTGCCTTCCTGGCTTCAATTTGAATAGTCCCGGTTCTTGAAACACTTCATTCGAAGGTTCCTGATTGTTTTTAACGGTTGTGTGGCTTCATGTTCCTCAGGAGACGCTGAAGGTCGGCCACCACGGCGAGCGTTCCCTGGGGAGTTTCTGTCAGTGGCAGCATGAAGAGTTCGGAGGACCGCGATACCTGGGAAGCAATCATGTTCCCGGAGGACGTGACGAAATCCCGCCTGTGGACAGCGCCGTGCTGGTCACAAGGTGGGTTGACTTCACTGTGATCATCTTTTATTCCAACAGCTGTGAAATGAGTCGAAGAGTCTTCAAGGACAGTTTACAACTTATTTCAAAATAGCAGTAGATACACAACAGTGGAAATGCACAAATCCACGCGGGACGCCCCGTCTGAACCGGAAACTGCTTGATTCGCTTAATACCAACTTACAGGAAAGAACTTAAATGCGTGAAAGCCTTCAGTGAAAATGGTGAAAAAGTGGACCAACGAAGCCAAGGTGGAACTTCAGAGCTGCTTAGACTGCACAGACTGGATTGTCTTTTGAAAATTCAGCCGGCAGCCTGGATGAACGTACGGACACGGTCACAACCTATATCAGTTTCTGTGAAGAGGTTTGTGTACCAACGAAGTCATTTCGCACATTCAACAACAACAAGCCGTGGTTCACTGCCAAACTTAAGCAGCTTCGCCAAGCTAAGGAGGACGCATATCAGAGCGGGGACAGGGCCCCGTATAATCGCGCTAGAAACCAGCTGACGAAAGAAATTAACATTGCAAAGAGGAACGATGCACCAAAGTTGGAAAAACAGTTTAGCGCTAACGACTCTAAATCGGTCCGGCCTGCATGCCAATCCCTGACCAATTACAAGCGACGATCCCCCCCGAGCTGAGAACAATAGCACACTAGCCGACGACTTGAATACCTTGTACTGCAGATTTGAAAAGGACACTTTCACACCCCACACCCACCAGGCCGCACCACCGAACACAATCACACGCCCAGACCATGTGTCCCCGTCCTGCCTCAAAGTCTGCGTGGACCAGCTCGCTCCAGTCTCACAGATCTTCAATAGATCTCTGGAACTGTGCGAAGTACCATCCTGTTTCAAACGCTCCAACATCATTCCAGTCCCCCAAGAAAACTGCAATCTCGGGTCTCAATGACTACGGGGCTGTCGCCTTGACATCTGTGGCCGTAGAGTCCTTTGAACGTCTCGTGCCGGACCACCTCAAGAGCGTCACAGGTCCCCTGCTGGAGTCCCTGCAGTTTGCCGACCGAGCGAACAGGTCTGTGGATGATGCAGTCAACATGGGACTGCTCTTCATCCTAGAACACCTCGACGGTGCAGGGAACTACGCGAGATCCTGTTTGTGGACTTCAGCTCTGCGTTCAACACCGTCATCCCTGAACTCCTTTCCTCCAAGCTTCTCCAGCTCAGCGTCTCGCCTGCCATCTGCCAGTGGATTTACAGCTTCCTGAGAGGCAGGACACAGCAGGTGAAGTTGGGGGAGGCCACCTCGTCCGCACCCAGCATCAGCACCAGGGCCCCTCAAGGTTGTGTCCTCTCTCCGCTGCTCTTTTCTCTCTACACGAACGACTGTACCTCAATGCACCCGGCTGTCAAACTCCTGAAGTCTTCGCCACAGCTGCCCCTCTCGCTGCACAGCTGCCTTGTGCCTTCACGTTCCTGGGAATTACAGTCTCTCAGGACCTGATGTGGGCGATCAACATCAACTCCGTCCTCAAAAAGGCCCAGCGAAGGATGCACTTCCTGCGGCGTCTGAGGAAGCACGGCCTGCCACGGGAGCAGTTGAGGCGGTTCTACACAGCGGTCATCGAATCGGTCCCGTGTTCTTCCGTCACAGTCTGGTTCGGTGCTGCCACAAAAAAGGACAAACTCCGACTGCGACGAACAATCAAAACTGCTGAAAAGATTGTCGGTGCCCCCCTACCCACCCTTGAGGACTTGCACGCTGCCAGAACTAAGACAACAGCGTGCAAAATCTTTTCGGACACTCCGCATCCCGGTCACCGGCTCTTCCGGCTCCTTCCCTCAGGTAGGCGCGACCGAACAATGCGAACTTGAACAAGCAGACATTCCAACAGCTTCTTCCCTCTTGCAGTCAACTTCTTAAACGGCTAACCTACAATTCCATTTGCGACATGCTGCCATTTTTTTTTTTTGTCTTTTGAGTTTGTTGTCACATTTCTGTGGGGCCAATTATATATTACTCGTGCACTCACTGTAGTAGTATCGCCAGGCTGCACGCTCATCCCAAGAGAAGGTTCTAGTCCTGAGAGACAATTCTCATCTCAAGAGAAGGTCTACTCCTGAGAAAAAGTTCCTGTGTTGACTCCAGGTTCTAGTCCAGAAAGAATGTCTCGTTCTGAAGAAGTTCCAGTCTCGAGAGAAGGTTTTATTCCTGAGAGAAAGTTCTCATTCCAAGAGAAGGTCGAGTACCGAGAAAATTTCTAGTTGACTCAGGGTTCTAGTCTGGAGAGAACGTTACGGCTATTGTGGCTCTCGGATGAGTTTGTGTTTTAGGAATGTGCTGACTCGTGTTGTTGTTGTCGTCGTTCCTTGTGTTTCAGGACAGACTTCTGCGTTCACAAGGAGGAGCCTTGTGACACTGTTGGTAAGCTTCCTTGATCTCCTTGGCTCTCAACAACACACACACAAGCTAATGGCTTCTTTTCTGTGGAAGACGTTTGTGTTCTGGCTTCATTTGCGGGTATTTATTCTGGAGGTCAACATTTCTCAAGGGTGGTCTCATTGCGAGCCGCCTTGCATTTCACTATAAAATGGGACCCCACTTTCACCATTTTCTCTTTTCTTTCTCTTCTCAATTCGGAGTCATGTCGGATCGTCCCGCTGCGTTCCCTTTCCTAAGTGCGAGAGGCCGTTAGGGACATTGCTCGGGATTAGCTCTCACACTTACTACTCAAATGCTTTCACCCACACAAACCACTGAAAGACTCTCATAAACACTCCTCAAACGCTCTCATAAACACTACTCAAACCATCTCATAAACTATACTCTTATACGCACAAGGTTTTGCTCTCATAAACACAACTCAAAACCTCGCATAAACACTTGTCAAATACTCTCAGAAACACGACTCAAATACACTTATACGCATGAGTCGTGTTCTCATAAAGACTACTCAGACGCTCTCATAAACACTGCTCAAATGCGTTCACGCGAGCACGTCAATCACATTCACGCACTCATCGATTATGCTCACACATTAATAGTGTAAATGTTTTATTATGTAGTTCAATTCAATAAGTGAAATTATAGAGATGCGCTTGCACACACTCAGAGCGAAGTATTCCACATTTAAAACAAGTATAATATTGATTATAGCACATAGCACATGAAAAAAAAATCCCCCTATTCTAGTCCGCGGACCGGTACTGGACCGTGAGGCATTCGTTACCGGGCCGCAGAGAAAGAATGACCAATTTTACATAATTTCTCTTGTCTTGTCAACATGTTTTATTATGAAAATTGACCGGATGTTCAGCTGCGCGTCTCAGTTGACACGTCGAGACTGCACAGAAGGCTTCCGTTTACGGTCCGAGCGGGCGGGCTAACGGTGGGAGAGGTCAAAGAACGAAATCATTTCAGAAACAAATTCAGTTCATTACGTTTACTGAAAAGACGTGGTGTCGTTTCTTTTGAACGAAACGACCCCATATCAGGCGTCCCACTTCAAATACGGGTTTATCGCAACAGTTAACTCTCACACGCCGATTTGATTGCAGTGAAACCCGTGTCATAAAGATGCACTACAGACTACACACACTCGGAGTCAAATATTTCATGACTTTTTTTAAATATAGGTACATCTCAATAAATAAGAATACAGTTGAAAAGTCATTTTTTTCTTCAGTACTCATAGAGTGATTAAACACCGAAGTACTTTTCAGAGGTGAAATTCCAGCCTTTAGTTTAGTTTCTCAATATGGGGAATGTTTTTATTTGCTATGTCCTACAGTCATCAAAATGATACATATTTTAAATAATTTGTTCGTCTTTTGTGCATTTGTTTGTTTGTCGTACCCCTGCAGGTATGGCGTACCTGGGCGGCGTGTGCAGCGCCAAGAGGAAGTGCGTGTTGGCCGAGGACAACGGCCTCAACTTGGCCTTCACCATCGCACACGAGCTCGGACACAAGTGAGTTATGGTGGCCAAGCCGACGCCCCCTTCTGTGCTCCGCGTCCTCCTTTTGGGTAAACACAAAGAGGCTTGAAAAAAATACGTAAAAGTGCACATGAAAGATGCACAAAAAGACGCCCACGACGACAGTCCAAAATGCAGGAAAAGACACCGAAAGAGCCACAGTGAGAGACACAAAGGCGGATGGGTTCACCAGCCAGCCGCTATGCTGCCCGCGCCAGATCCGCCGTCCGCAAAATGGACATACACGCGAGAGAAGAACGGTGAAGAATGCGCGCGTTCTGTTGATCACCGTGCGTGTGCGTGTGCGTGTGTGTGCGTTGGCCACGTCTAGCGTGGGCATGAGCCACGACGACGACCACGCCGCCTGCGCGGGCCACGCCTACATCATGTCCGGCGAGTGGGTGAAGGGACGCAACCCCAGCGACCTATCCTGGTCGTCCTGCAGCCGCGACGACCTGCAGAAGTTCCTCAGGTGACTGGGTCTCCTCCCATCCCCTTTGCATATTTGCGCTCGCTCATTGGCACCGTATTACCGTCGCGTTTGTTTCCTTATCAGGTCCAAGTCGAGCGCCTGTCTGGCGCACACGGATCCGAGGACCCGCGATCAGCTGCCGCTGCCGCCGAAACTTCCCGGGATGCATTACAGCGTCGACCAACAGTGCCAGATCCTCTTCGGAAGCAACGCCACGTTCTGCTCCGACATGAAGGTACCGCTGTGCGTTACTACTCCTCCTATTTTCTTCATGTCCTCCTCATGAACCCGTGAATGGCCATAAGGAATTAACCCCGAAAAATGCTTATTTGCACATGATTCCTGCATGCTCAAGAATTGCTTGGGTTTGTAAAAAGAGAGGGGAAGGAAAAAAAAAAAAAAACAACTCCAATGCAATTATAATGGGCATCAATTATCGGCGGATTTTCGCGATTGGCCGTCCGGCCCGGTCCCGATCCCCCCCCCGGCGAAAACGGGGGTACACTGTAAATGGGATCCAGTTGACGGACAGATGGATCATTGACACGACCGAGCCGTGACTGGACATAAGGAACGCGTGAACGAACACGTGAACGCTAATGATGGAGCCACGAATGGTCGAGATGAACACTCGAATGGACATAAGATTGACGGCTGCTGTGTGTGCGTGCGTGCGTGCGTGCGTGCGTGTGCCTCGTAGCACCTGATGTGTGCCGGCTTGTGGTGCCTGGTGGAGGGCGACGGCTCCTGCAAGACCAAACTGGATCCTCCTTTGGACGGGACTCAGTGTGGACCAGACAAGGTGGCTCGTGCGCGCTCGCCATCGTCGCCGCTCTTTTGTCTGCGTGTGCGTGTGTGTGTGAGAGAGTGTGTGTTTGCGTGTGCTAGTCTCAACTTGTGTGTGAACATGCAATTGTTTGTGTGTGCCTTTATGCGTGTTTGCATGTGTGTATGTAAGCATTCCTGTGTGTGTGTGTGTGTGTGTGCGTATGAGTGGGCGCATGTGTTTGTTATATGTAAGTGCGTACGTGTGTGTCTTTGTGTTATGTGTGTGTATGTTTGTAGACGTGTGCGCGCGCGTGAACGTGCCCGTGTGTCTGTGGGAATGAATGTTTGGTGGTGGCCGTGGGGCCACGAAAAAAAGCGCTACAATTTATCGGACGAGCCGATTTAACGGGCGACCCCGGCCACTTCTGAGTCCGTTCCGCTGTATGTCTAATTCTGACAATTAGAGCTTACAGCCAACAAAACCCCCAAGTTCACTATCTTCTAGAATCTAGAATATTCCGTACCTGCATCATTGTAAGGATTTCTGGCGGATTTGGTACGGATTGAGAAGTCTGCTCCTGTACAAAAGCGATATAGTGAGGAGTGCCTTTCTGTAACGCGTGTGTGTTATACATGTGTGTGTTCAATGCGTGTGCGCGTCAGTGGTGCCGTGCGAGCGAGTGCGTGAGCAAGACGCCCATCCCGCAGCACGTGGACGGCGACTGGAGTCCTTGGAGTCCGTGGAGCATGTGCAGTCGGACGTGCGCCACCGGAGTTCGGTTCAGACAGAGGAAGTGCGACAACCCCCCGTACGTACGACAGCGGACCCCTGCCATTCTTTCTTTTTTTTCTGTGGGACGGGCGCGTGTAGAAAACTGCTTATTGGCCGTCTAGGGCGGACCCCCGCCTTTCCGTAGTTCGGAACCTTTGGATTCCCCTATTTGCAGTTGTAGTCGTGATTATTAACCCCCCGTTTTTCATGGAAAACGCTACAGATGGGGACCGGGCCTGACCCTAAATTAAAATTCAATTCAATTCAATGCATATTATACAGTAAATGCATTGAAAGAATGAAAAAAACAAAACAAAACAAAAAAAACCCACTTAAACCCCAAACATTCTTGAATAAGCAGAGATATACCGCCAATGAGTGTTTTCCCAGAAAAACAGGGTTGGTTCACCGCAACCGAAAAAGACAAAAAATCCACAAATCGGTGAATCCGCGGGTGCCGAACCGTGATTACGCGGGGGTCCACCGTGTTACTTAATCAAGAGTTTCTGGGGTGGTGGTGTTTTTTCTTTTTTTTTTTTTTTTTGTAATAATAATTGGCGTGAATTCTTTGCAGCTTTTCACTCTTGGCGATTTGACCCGGTGCACTCCGATCTGATATCGACACTCACTGTTTACGTTTGTTGTCTTTTATCTCCATAGTTACTGTAACTGCGACAACACGTATGTTCTGTGACAATACGCGTGTGTGCATGTCTGTGGGCGCAGGCCGGGTCCGGGCGGGCACCCCTGCCCAAACGCCAACGTGGAGCACAAAGCTTGCGAAGGTCCTCCGTGCCCAAAGGGGGCGCCGAGCTTCAGGGACCTTCAGTGTTTGTCGTACGATCGAAACGGCGGCAAGAAGAAGAGCGACGTGCTGACTGCCGTCGTCGATGACGGTGACGCTCACACGCGCGCTCGCCGTTGGCCTCGACTTTTTGGATGCGCTCCTGTGTGTGCGTGTATGAGAATGTGTGTGCGTATTTGTGCACGCGAGCTTGTGTTTGTGTGATTAATGTTTAGGTTTGTGTGCGTGGTTGCTCGCGTGTGCGCACAGAGAAGCCGTGCGCGTTGTTCTGCAGTCCGGTGGGCCGGGACATTTCGGTGCTGATGGCCGACAGGGTGATGGACGGGACGCCGTGCGGACCCTTCGAGGCCGACCTGTGCGTCAATGGCAGGTGTCAGGTATGCTAAGCTACGGGTGGGTAGGTCGGTGAATTTGCGGCTCCGTAAAAGCTCCTCGTTTCCGTCGGGTAGGAGCGAAGAGTACTTCAAGGCGCAAAAGAGCCTTTGTGTCATAACAGCTGTTCCCGAAGTCCGATATTCGAGATTCTCGCTCACGAGCGTCGAACGTGTCGTAGGCGTGGGCGTACTCTTAAGGTCCGCAATTAACTTTCACTTCTCAAGAATATGCAGCATTGTAATGTAGAACAATACGTCACAGCTATTTATGATTATATAAACAATATATATATACACACATATACATACACACGCGTCCACACAGGACGCCGCGTCTGAAACGGAAATGAATTAGTACGTCACTGCGCATGTCACGTGAAGAGTATTATTCCTCAATATTTGTAATATAAGATGAGATAACCTTGATTTAGTCCCACGATGGGAACATTTGCGTCGTTTCAGCAGCAATCGTGGATATAGGAAATTTAAATGGCGTGCAAGAGAAGACGCAATTGCATTTTTCGTCTTACGTCTCGCACAAAATAGAAACCGAAACGAGTGTCTGTTGGTCCATCGATCGATGTAATAAATGGATTTCACTTCCACTTCATGTTTATTTTGAATAGGGACATTTGATGAACTCCTGTCTGATGTACAGCGTCACAGCATTTGTAGCGACCGCTGACTTCCAATGCCCGTCCTCGGAAAGGCTTTGAAAAAGCCCTCAAAACATTTCAAACTGTCACGTGCGTAGCCTGGCACAGATTGGCGCCTATTCACGCGAACTGCGTTGATTTCATCTGAAATCGCGTCACGTGAATGGTCCAATTGGCGTAGGTCTCGCCACTAAATAAGTGAGTCTTCCTGTTGCCGTGTTTGTTTGTCGGCAGACAATCGGATGCGACGGCGTCATCGGTTCTTCGTCCAAAGAAGACGTCTGTGGCGTTTGTAACGGGGACGGACGATCGTGTACCGTTATCAGGGGAGACTTCAACCACACCAGAGGCATGGGTACGACACTCGCACGACTCATACAGCGCCGGCGTTTCTCGAGTATTATACGCGCTCGAATATAATACGAATTGGGATGCGTTCGGAAATAACCTGTGAGCGTGAGGTTATTCGGAAATTCGGAATACTCAACCGAATACTTGCACTCTCCGCATTTCCGAACGCACTCTTAGTCTAAGGAATTCAGATTACACACAGGCGCAAGGTTTATTACAGATTCACGGGTTCCTTTTGCGGTCGTCCAGGAGACTAAGACCGATGCCGTGTTACGACAAGCGGACGCGGGAGCAACGGTTATGGTCTGGGGTGCGTTTAGCAAATAACCTCCCGGCGTGCTCTGCTGCACTCCGGACCGTTCGGAAACTCGGAGCGCAGCTGGAACGCGCGGAACGCTCTCAGCCGTCGAATTGAACGTCGCGTACATCTCCGTGAGCCTCAGAACGGTTCAGAGTGTGGCAGAGTGCGCTCGGAGTGTATTTCCCGACGCACCCGCGGTACGATAACAGATAGCAATACGGCAGCGCTCACGAGACCACCATAATTCTCGCTATAATGTGGTTCACTTTTTATGTTTTTAATGTACTTACATCAAGGATTATTGCCTCTATCGCGGGACGTTGGCGGTGAGTATTTTTCCACTCAGACTGTCGTGACTGCAGGCTCACGTAGCATTAAGCGCGAGCTCACCACTGCTAGTTAGAACCCAATGGAATGCAAAACAGGTGGTTTGGATAGATCATTTTTTTCCCTCATTAGTGTAGACACAGCACCCCGTATTGACAGAGAATTTTGCAGATTTATTAAAAAAAGAAAAACTGAAATATCACACAGCCGTAAGTATTCAGAAATGTAGTAGAAGCCCCCTTTTGAGCTAATACAGCCATGACTCTTTTTGGGAGTGATGCAACAAGTTTTTCACACCTGGACTTGGGGATCCTCTGCCATTCCTCCTTGCAGATCCTCTCCTTCGAGCCCAGTCTGAGGTCCGGAGCACAGAAGGTTTTCGTCCAGGATACCCCCGTACTTGGCCGCGTTCATCTTTCCTTCCATTGCAACCGGTCGTCCTGTCCTTGCAGTTGAAAAGCACCCCCACAGCATGATGCTGCCGCCACCGCGCTTCACTGTTGGGACTGTATTGGACGGGTGATGAGCAGTGGCCGGTTTTCCTCCACACATGCCGCTTAGAATTAAGGCCAAAAAGTTGTATCTTGGGCTCATCGGACCAGAGAATCTTATTTCTCACCATCTTGGAGTCCTTCAGGTGTCTTTTAGGCAACTCCATGCGGGCTTTCGTGCGTCTTGCACTGAGGAGAGGCTTCCGTCGGGCCGCTCTGCCAAAAAGCCCCGACTGGCGGCGTTGCCGCAGTGATGGTTGACTTTCTAGAACTTTCTCCCATCTCCCGACTGCATCTCCGGAGCGCAGCCACAGTGATCTTTGGGTTCTTCTTGACCTCTCTCACCGAGGCTCCGAATACTTCTGGCTGTGTCATATTTCAGTTTCTCTTTGTTAATCAATCTGCAAAAATGTCAACAATTCCATTTTTTTTTCTGTCAATACGGGGTGCCGTGTGTACATTAATGAGGATAAAAATGAACTTAAAGGATTTTAGCAAATGGCTGCAATACAACAAAGAGTGAAAAATTGAAGGGGGTCTGAAAACTGTATGTTTTGGTGTGCGTGCGTCAGGCTACGTGGAGGCAGTTGTTATTCCTGCGGGAGCGCGAAGGATCAGAATCGTGGAGGACAAGCCTTCACACAGCTTTCTGGGTAAGAAACCGTTGTTCTTTTCTTTAAAGAAATTTCTCACAATGAGAATGTTTCTTTGTAAAAATTGCAAAATGTTCGTTTTAAAATTTGCAATATGTTACCTGTGCAAATGACAACATTAACAACAATGACAACAACAACTGAATGTGGGGACTATGACGGGAAAATCCCGGGACTTGGTTGACACGATGATTAGGAGAAAGGTTGATCAATTGTGTGCCCGGCCGGGAGAGCGGGCGGAAAGGCAGCGAGGCTCGAAGTTTAGGGGCAGCGTTGAAATGATTTGACCGTGGTGGAGATGGGAAGAGAAATGGACGAGGGGTTATTTGAAAAGAAGAGGCAGGAACGTGGGGTGACCTACAAGAGCGGACGTAGAAACACGCAGGTGGATTACATCTTGTGCAGACGATGTCATCTGAAGGAGGTTTCCGAGAGATGGAAATGGGTTGACTGGTGCCAGCGGTGTGCTAGCTAGATGGAAAGAATACTTCGAGGAGTTGATGAATGAGGAAAATGAGAGAGAAGGGAGAGTAGAAGAGGCAAGTGGCAATGATTAGTCAGGGGGAAGTTAGAAAGGCATGAAAGAGGATGAAAAATGGAAATGGTGGAGGCTCACAGAAGTGAGTATTTGTGAGCAACAGTATGGTTTCATGCCTACAAAGAGTACCACAGAGGCATTATTTGCCTTGAGGATGTCGATGGAAAAGTACAGAGAAGGTCAAGAAGGAGCTCCATTGTGCATCTTTGTAGATCTCGAGAAAGCCTGTGACAGAGTAGCCGGAGAGGAACTGTGGTACTGCACGCGGACGTCTGGAGTGGCAGAGAAGTCTGTTAGAATAATACAAGACGAGTACGAGGGCAGCAAGAACAGCGGTGAGGTGTGACAGACGAATTTAGGGTGGAGGTGGGACTGCATCAGGGATCCGCCCTGAGCCCCCTCCTGTTTGCAGTGGTGATGGATAGGCTGACAGATGAGGTTCGACTGGAATCCCCGTGGACCGTGATGTTTGCAGATGACATTGTGATCTGCACTGAAAGCAGGGAGCAGGTGGAGGAACAGTTAGAAAGGTGGAGCCGTGCACTGGAAAGGAGAGGAATGAAGATTAGCCGAAGTAAGACAGAATATATGTGCATGAATGAGAGGGGTGGTGGTGGAAGGGTGAGGCTACAGGGAGAAGAGACCACAAGGGTGGAGGACTTGAAATACTTCCTGCTCGGATGAAGGGCAAAGCTTAGAAGAGCCGTGATGTACGGATGAGAGACAGCGGCACTGAAGAGACAACAGGAAGCAGAGATGGAGGTGGCGGAAACGAAGATGTTGAGGTTCGCTCTCGGAGTGACCAGGTAGCATAAAATTAGAAATGAGCTCATCAGAGGGGGACAGCCGAGGTTCGATGGTTTGGAGACAAAAGTTAGAGAGAGCAGACTTGGATGGTTTGGACACGTCCGGAGGAGAACTAGTGAGTCTATTGGTAGAAGGATGAGGAGGAGGATGGAGCTGCCAGGCGAGAGAGCGAGAGGAAGAGCAAAGAGAAGGTCGACGGACGGCGTGAGGGAAGACATGAGGGCAGTTGGTGCTGGAGAGGAGGATGCGGGAGATAGGACGCGCTGTGGCCGCCCCCAACGGGGTTAAAGGAAACGACGAAGACAAATGACAACATTACCTTCAAAAAAACATATATTTTTTGAAGCTAAACATATTTTGCTTGACTTTTTTTTTTTAAGAAATAAATGTATGTACAAATTACAATACTACCATTTTTGTTGAGCCATAAAAAGTGTCCTTTTTTTTCCTGTATAATACAATTCTTCCAATTGGGGGGGGGGGGGGGGGAAAAAACAAAAACAAAAAATGATTTCACATGTTTTCTTTCATTGAAAAAAAAGATCTATCTGTTAAAAACACGTATTCTTAGCTAGCTTTTGTGTGCGTGCGTGGTTAAGCGCTGAAAGACGGCGGCGGCGGCGGCGGAAAGTCGATCAACAGCGACTGGAAGATCGAACTTCCGGGAGAGTTCCGGGTGGCGGGCACCACCGTCCGATACGTCCGGAGAGGATTGTGGGAGAAAATGTGGGCCAGGGGGCCCACCAGCGCGCCGCTGCGCCTCCTGGTAAGAAACAAAAGATTCAAAGATCGTCAAAGATCATCTGGGGGGGGGGAAATCATCTTTTTTGGAACAGCGCGCTTTCGTTCCAAATTTGGAATTATCAACGAGGAGCTGCGTTTTTGCAACGGTGACGTGAACTTGGAAGCAAAATCAACTTTCCCGACACCGATCCTGCATCGTTTCACATCTGGCTAAAATCCTTTTTTGCCCAATATCGTGCAGACAAGAACATTTGGTTTTCAAGAGTCAAGTATTTTTTTGCAACTTTCACAAAGATTGTAAAATAAGGAAAATAATCTTTATTTTATTTTTTTTCCCCCCCATTTTGCGTGTGTGTGTTGTGGTACTAGGTGCTGCTGTTCCATGACCGAAGTTACAGTATTCACTACGAGTACACGTTGTCCCTGAATGCATCGCACGACAAGCGCCGCCGCGAGAACAAAGAAACACACCAACGACCACAACAACAACATCATAACAACAACAATGGTGATCATCTTTACATCTGGACGCACAGCGGCTGGAACTCCTGCAACGCGCACTGCGGAGGAGGTAACGCGCGCACGCGCGCACGAACGACAACAACACCAAGAAAGAATTGCAAATGAGTTTGAATGTCGAAATCGGGCAAGAATTTGCGTTTGTTTGTGTGCGTGCGCAGGCGAGAGGAGGACGGCGGTGTCCTGCGCGCGTTTGGCCAACGAGTCCGCCGAGGTCGTGGACGATTCTTTTTGTCGAGCGGACAATCGGCCGCCGCCGCGAGTGGCGGCGTGCGACCCTCGACCCTGCCGCTTCCGGTAAACACGTTGCACAAATGACACGCGTTGACACACACGCCGCGCATTCGGCGGAGCCCGCAATATTTTGCTTTTTCCAGCCTAAAAACGACATTCCTCTTCGAAAGCTCAAAAACAATTCAATATTCAATATTCTTTAGTTTTGTCGAAGATTGAAGAAAATGTTCGGTTAAAAATATTTTTAAAATTCAAATAAAAAAATCTTTCTTCTTGTAGAATGACTTTCATTTTTAATAGTTGAAAGACACGCTTTTTTAATCTTTTAAAATGGACTGTTACGTCTCGTAAAAAAATCAAACAAACTTCTTTTGAAAATACCATTTTTGTTCGATGTATTTCAATTATAAAAAGTCTCATTTTTGTTGTTGTTGTAAAGTGACCTTTATTGTAAATGGTTTCGAAAATATTTTCTAATCCTGTAAAATTACTTTTTTTTTTTTTTTTTTTTTTTAAATTGTGGAACTCAAACGCATGTCAAGAAAATTTTCTTTCGAAGTGATCGTTTTTGTCATCGTAAATTTACGATTTTCCTTTTAAGGTTTGTAAAAGAAAAATAGCGGGAGTAGTCATTTTTTGTTCTTATGAAATCACATATTTTTCAGAAGTGGTGTAACAAATCTTTATATAAAACGCACATTTTTCCAAAAATATCACGGAATGTGTTTTTTTTTTTTTTTTTTTGTATAAACATTAAGAAAATGATATATAATCTTTTAAAATAGCTTTCATTTTAAATTTTCTAAACGTGTTTTTTTAAATCTGGTAAAACTACATTTCATTGTAAAACCAAAACTGAGAGAAATCATTATTCGAAAAATCAAACCCCCAAAATTTTCAAAATAAAATGAGAAAACATCTTTAAAAAGGACACTTTACATTTTGAACTGCTTTTTAAAAAATCTGTTTTTAAGTCTTGTAAAGAACTAAAAACAAAAATGTGTTTGTTTTCTTGTAATTTGACACTTTCATATTTTAAATTGTTTTTAGAAATGTTTTTTCTTGTAAATATCCGAACAAAATGTCTTGAAAAAAGGTTTCCCAATAAAATGAACAAAATAAAATAAAATAAGCAACATTTTTATTTGAAGATACTTATTCACATTCCAACCAATTCTTGTCCAAGCCGAAAACATCAAAGTGAAACTTTGGGGGAAAAAAATGCAAATTTTGTTTGTATTTGTTTGGGGGGGGGGGGGATTTGTTCAGGTGGGTGTCGGGCGAGTGGGGCCCGTGCTCGGCCACGTGCGGCGCCGGCACGCAGCGGCGACGGGTGGCGTGCGTGCAGCGGCGGCACGACGGCTCGCCGGCGGCGGGCGGCGCGTGGGAGGAGGAAGAGCGGGAGGGCGGGCGCTGCCAGGGTCCGCGCCCGCCGCCCCTGCGGGCCTGCGAGGGACGGCGCTGCCCCGGCGTCTGGGAGGCGTCCGAGTGGTCGCAGGTCGGTCGCGAGAAAATGGGGGAAATGGTTTGAAAACAATTTCGATGTTTGGGAATGTATTGAATAATTACATTTTGTAATTTAAAACAAAAAAAAAAAAAAAAAGAAGAAGAATCATCTTTTCTGTAAAATGTCAAAAAGTCCTGAAACATTAACATTGCAAAAAGAAATGTGGAAAACGTAGATTTGCTTTCTTGGAAAAAGGTTACAATTGTAATTTCTGTAATTTTGAATATGTTTTTGAAATGAAATCAACCTTTCATCTTTTGAAGGCTTAATTTGACTCTGGTCAAAATCTGACGCGAGTTTCTGGGAAAGAGGAGGAAAACGCGCTTTTACAAATGCCCCGAAAGAGGCCAAACCCTCGGAAGAAGGGTTGGCATCGCAAGCCCACGCCCACCCTTCCGACAATAACCACACACGACTGATTTCAATCTGGATTCCGCAGTCGGGAAACGTCTTGAAAGCAAAAATGCAAAGACCTCCCGAAGGCCGTTGGTTCCTGAGCCCTCGACCTCGCTTGGGCGTCGGCCTCAATATCGCACCGGACTCTCATCGACTGACTTTGATCGCTTGGAATTTCGGGCACTGCACTCACCTGCTTCACCTCCTCTCTTCCTGACCGTACTCCCTTGATCCAATTAGAATCCTTCGCATCGGATCCTTCCCCGGTGTTCCCCAAGGCTCCGTGCTTGGTCCAATTCTTTTCTTCATCGACATCCCTCCCGCCGGGTCGTATCTTTCGCGAAGCGCTACGCGGATGACAGCCAGCTTTACCGACCGTTTGTCTCACAGGAAATCCTACATTAAAAAAATAATAATAATAAATAAAAATATTTAAAAATCTATTTATTTAAAAGGCTATTTATTTAAATTATATATATATATATATATATATATATATATATATATATATAGTGAAAACAGAAAGAAAGTAAAAATATATTGTTGTGGTTATTTGTTTTATTTCCCCCTGTAAAATCCAATCAGAAGTGAAGAAGTTGTTTTGAAAAAAATCATGAAAAATTAAACTTTTCAAAAAGAAAACAACCTTTTAGTCTTGTAAAATCAGAAACAAATTTCCTGTAAAAAAAAAAAAAAAAAAAAAAACACAAGAAGAAAATATTATAAAACAGAAAAATGTAATCAAGTCATATTTATAAAATGAAAACGTATACTGAAAATGTACAGTTTTCAAAAGTCAATTATCATTTCATCTTGTCGAACGGAACATTTGTGTCACAATGAAGGAAATGACAAGATGTGTTTTTTTTATTTTGCGTCAGTGCTCGGAGGGTTGCGGCACGGGGGTGCGCACTCGCAACATCACGTGCGGCGGCAACTGCGACCCGCTGACCCGACCCGACCGCCAGGAGCCCTGCCAGGACCGCTCGCACTGCTACGAGTGGAAGACCGGCCAATGGTCCAAGGTACGCGCCCGCGACATACAAACACACGCACACGGATGGACGGATAGACAGACAGAGGAAAAACAGATCCCGCTCCACGAGAAAATCGGGAAAATGTTGTCCAATCACACAATTTGTTTGTTTGGTGTTCAAGTGCAATTTTGAGGTGCGTCTTTATTTGTGTGTCCGTCCGTTAACCGCCTTCGTGCGCGGACCGGCCGGCAGTGCTCGTCGTCGTGCGGCCGGGGCCTGCGGTCGCGAGCGGTGCAGTGCATGCACAAGGTGACCGGTCGCCACGGCAACGAGTGCCCGCCCGACGCGCGCCCGCCGACCTATCGGCCCTGCGGGCGCGGGGAAGCCTGCCGGCGCGAGGTCGCCGGCGTGGACGGCAACACCATCACCTCGCCCAGGCTAGGTCGGCACTCTCTTTTTTTTTTTTTTTTTTTTTTTTTGCCTTCCGCATCCACTTGCGGTTTTACTTCTTCTTCTCCTTCTGATTCCACCTCCTTTTTTTTCTATTCCACTTCCTCTTTTGCTTCGTGTCCCGCTTGGAATTGTTCTCGCTCACTTCTTCCGGTCCATCTATTCCTCCCCTACCTGATACGGTTGTACTTTGCACTTCTCCCGATTGCACTTGTGCTGTTCTTTTGAGCGGTTCTACTTCTGCTTCTACTTCTTCTTCTGGCGTTTCTAGCGCCTGCGGCTATACGGTGGACCGCCTCTATTCACGGCAGATACAGTAGGGAGCGGGCCGGACTGCGAGTAGTGAAAATCGACGGCCGTTGTGCAGTAATTGCATTGGGGGGGGGGGGGGGTCAAAAGAAAACAAAACAAAACGGGTTTTTATTTGAAGGCCAAAAGTTCTCGAATAAGTGGGGATCAACTGCTAAGAAGCGTTTCTGGAGTTGAAAAATCGGCGCTGGCGTATGCGGAGGTCCACTGTACTTCCGCTCCCACTTTGACTGCTCTTATTTGCGGTTGTCCTCGTTTGCGGTTCAACGTCTTCTGATTCCACTCGCACTCGTTCTATTTGAATCGAATCTGATTCTTACTCCTCCCGGCTCCGGTTGAACTTTCCCTACTAATACCGATTTGCCTCGTGTCGCTCGGACTCGTCTTCGGGCTCGCGGTTCCGCTGGTTACGTGGCTTGTTTGTCCCCCCTCAGCCGCCCTGACGTACAAGTGTTCCGGCGACCAGTGGCCCGTGTACTGCCGCGTGATCCGCAAAAAGAACCTTTGCCAGGACATGCGCTGGTACCAACGCTGCTGCCAGACGTGCAGAGACTTTTACGCCACCGAGACCTCGTGACCGCCGACGCCGAGTGACAGGAAGTGACCCCCGATGACAGGAAGTGAACGGTCGCAAACACAAAGACCTTTCTTTTAAAAAAAAAAACAAACAAAAAAAAAAAACCAAACAAACAAACAAAAAAAAACAAAAAAAAGACAAAGCAGGTGGGCGTCCGACGACATCCGGTTCTACTACTTTTGGGTCTACTAATTCCAGCTCGACTTCTAAAACCGTTCAACTTGTTCTGCCTGTAATAGCGGGTTCTACACCTGGTTCCGCTTGTGTTTCTTCAGAACTTCTTCCGGTTCCTCTGATGTTGATTCCTCTTATTTTGGTTCTTCTTCTGGCACCTGCGCTTCTGCTTCCAATTGCAGTTGTATTTCTTTTTCGGGTTTACAACTTCTTCTGGTTCTGCTTCTCGTAGTTAGTAATTCAGGTTCTACTTCTACCACTCTTCCTCCTGCTTGTATGTCTTCTGGTTTCCAACTTCCTCTGGTTCTACTTGTTGTTCCAATGCAGGCGGCACCCTTGCACACTTTGAATACTAACGATAACGACAGCGCACGCTACTCCGCTAATAATGGCTGCGCCTGTATGAAAGCCTGCACTCGGCCAGTGTCGCTAACCTCGCCGGAGTGACTACGCCCCCATCAGTAGCAGGAAGTGTTTCACAGACCTCGTAACGCTTCCGATGCTAATGCCGACGTGCATTAGCCTACTGATGCTAACCGAAGCCTAAAAAGACATGTTTTGAGACGGGAAGTGGAGGGGCGGGACCAGGTTTGTCAGACAGCTCAGTGTTTACCGTTAGCAGCGACCTGGAAGTCAGCACGACGATGTCGTCAGTTGGCTCCTCCCCTTCCTTCCCTGACAGGAAGTGTCATCAGAGGTGCTATCTTATCTTGTATTATTATTCAGATGATTTAACACATGACTGATGGTTGATGTTTGGATTAGTCAGCTGCCATCTTGTGTACTTTTTGTTCTTGATGTCCTTCTTGGTGCTCGACACAATAAACGTTCTCACGTGGCTCACGTGAGCACTCTACCGACGCACCTCCTGTCACAATGTGCAACCTTTGATTCCGGTTCTACTTCTTGAGACTCCGCTGTGTACGTCCGGTTCTGCTCCTCGGTGGGATTCTACTTTTGGCTCTACTTCTTCCGCTTTTCCTACGTGTGCTGCTTTTTCTGAGATCGCTGTCGCCTTCTGGTTCATTTCCGGTTCTCCAGCTTCTTCTGGTTCGACTTTTTCCTGGTTTGGCTTCATGCTCAACCAAAGCCTATCAGTTCCGTCTAACCGAGGTCCGCTCTCGCCAAATGTTCTACTATGTCGGTATTGTTTTAAAAGTGTGTTTAGAGACGAAACAAAAACATGCCTCGGGTGTATTTCTATTTCGAGAGTTCTCGTGACGGAGAGGGCTTTGCTGTAATCCCCCCCCCCCCCAGGCGGCCGAGGACAGACACAGCCGGCGGCGCACGTTCGACTGCTTTATTGAACAAACGCTACCAGGGGAAAAAAAAACGCCTAACAAACGCGTTCCTACACAACTGACGCCCGGACCGGCTAACGGTGCGTTTACAACGGTCGACTCGACGCTCTCGTTCGCGGGCTCCCGCGTCAGGGACCCCCGCGCCGGTCGGACGGGGGCAGTTGTCCCCCCCCCCCCCCCCCCTCCCCATTATGGAAGTTTCCTTTTGACCGCTTGCCCGTCCATCCTGCGTTGTCTGTGGAATGTTCTGGTGAGAATGTGGCGCAGGCGTGGCATAAAAGACACACAAGCGCGCGCACACCCGCTGCCGCCTTCGCACGCGAGCGTTTCGTCGGAGGCGACGGCAGCGGCGAGATCGACGTCCAGACTGGCTTCTCTCAGGCTTGCGCGTGTGCGCCCACACCGTGACCGCCAGAAGGTGTGCTCGTGCGTGTCACCGGCACGAGATGATTAAAAATGTTTTGCATCACGTTAAGGGTGTGTGTACGTTCACTGTTACATACGTTCGTGTGCGTGTGCATATATATATATTCATATATACGGGGGGGGGGGGGGGGTGCTTGGCTTCGGGGGAAAAAAAAACAACAAATCTTTATCAGATGTGTTATTTTGCAACAGCACGACGAGCCCTTCTGCTCTTTTTGGTCAGCAGTGATTTTGGCCTCGGAACGCTTCCTTTTTGCGGCCTCCTGGATAGGAGTCCTTGCCGTCCTCTCAGGTCACTCCTGGCCCCGCCGTGTTTTCTCCCTGCGAGGGTAATGCCATTTTGTTGCAGCTTTTTTTTTTTTTTTTAGGTCTTTCGTCCGACTTGATCGTGTTGAAGCGGTTTTGTGTGTCCTTTTTTGAAACGGGTCCGCAGGTAACCAGGCTCGGGTGTGCTCAGTGAAAAAAAATGCGATTAGCCACGATTCATTCATGATTGAGCAAGGGGGGCAATGACCTTTCGACGCGGGGCCAGGTATTGTTTTCCCCCCCCCCCCCCCTCCTGAACAAATACAATCAACATTTACAGACTGCAATTTATGTGTGTGTGTGATAATTAGATTTGATGATTAAAACAAGGTGGGCCAAAAAAAAAAATAATAATAATTTGAGCAGGGGGTAAATCATAACATCAACACGGCACTGTGTAGTATACAAAATATATATATATATATATTTATATGTAATGAAAGCCGACGGCGTTCGTGACGTCACAACCCCACCAAAACGAAGGACTGGGGCGCGCTCGAACCGGAAGCGAGGTGCAATCCTTCGCGGTAAAAGCGGTCCGAGCGCTCAAATATCCGAGGCGCAGTCGTGCTCCGCGCTCTTACTTCGACAGCAGCAAAAGCGGATGCGACTTGACCGACGCCGACCGCGACGCCGCGGATCCGTTCGGTCGGTTGCGAGCACGAAGATGAGCCGCCGGGTCGGATGGTCGCACCTGCCGGGCGCGTGCCCGTGAGCGGGGATGGGGCTGCGCGTGCGCGCCGCTCCTTGAGCTCCGGTCCGGAAGAGTCTTCGTGGCTGAGCCGGATCGCGGCGGAACTGGACGCCCGGCACGCGCGCGTGCCCGAGCGGGAGCTGCGCGCGCTCCTGTTCCGCGCGGCCCGTCCGGAGCCGCGCTTTCCCGCCACGCCGTTCCGGGAGGAGATGCGCGCGGCCGGCGACCACGCGCGTTCCGAGAGGTCGGACGAACGGCGCCGCTTGCCCCGATGCTCGCCCCCGTCCCCGCCGGGAGCCCCCTGCCCGCGCGTCTTCCGCAAGATGGCCGCCCTCGGCCCGCAGGTCAGTGACCGTGAGGATGACGTCACGCGGGCAAATCGCCAAACGCTCTTTGCGCGCCTGCCTCGACCCCCGTCGGTGACCCGGAACCGCTTCACCCCCCCCCCCCCCCCCCCCCAAAAAAAATGGCCCATTGCGAAACGTTGTTCTAAAAGTGCGCGTCGTCGCGACTGAGCCTTTCGGGGACGCTCCGACCTGTTTCCGATCAACCGTTCACCTGCGGAAGGTTACAAACAAACAAAAGTTTTTGGAGCAGTCCTCAACTTTCCCAGTTCCCCCACGTGTTGGGGGGATCAAATTCAAAATGAGAGAATATTTGCAACAAAAAAAAAACCCAACCCAAAATGTCGATGTACATTGTTCCAGTTCCTTTCAAGTATTTGGGGAAAAACAGCCGATTAATTTTAAAGTGTAAAACGTAAGTGGGTCAGTTTGCCTCGTAGACTTCCCCCAAACCCGAGGGAACGTGGACGCGTTCGTCTTTCATTGCTTTCCGCTGTGACGAAACGTCCCCCGATGAATTGAAAACGGGTACGTTCGAAAGGCGCTTGACGATTTATCGCTGATAGGTCAGCAAAAGGCGAGGAGAGAATCGCACTCATCCAGCCCAGAGGTCGCAAACGACGATGGTTTGACGTTATTCCCGTGAAGACGCGCGTGAAGCGTTCGTGCGCACTTAACACCTTCGGGCCATTCGTCTTCAATGACGCGAACGTGCTAGCCTGGTTTCGAAATCTGAGGGCACGAACCCACTCGAACATGGCAGAGTCCAACCCGGAACATCTCTCTGAGCTCTCTTTCTGTCCTCCAGGCGGCGGCGTCCGATTGCCATCGGGGGATCTCGGGGTCCGAGTCTTACCGTCCCAGGCCGGCCCCCTTCTTCAACCGCAGCTTCGAGGCGGCGTACGGAAACCCGTATCGGGCGCCGCCCCTCCACGAGCGGCGCCGCGTCAAGCACGAAAGTCTGGACGACCTCCAGGCGTCCACGTACTTCGGGCCCACCACCGTGAGCGCCGGCGTGGGCGGCCACGGCGGGACGCGGGCAGCGTGGCCCGTCGACACCCTCAGCTTCGACGTGGAGGACGAGCGAGTTCACTCCCGCCGCAACGGCGAGAGCCGCTTCCGTAGCCCCCGGCGGGCGGCGGAGGCGGCCGCGGTGTCGCCTCACCCCGGCGGCCTCGAAGCCGGGGAGTCGGCCCGACGTTTGCGGGCCAGGCGCGCCGACGGCCCGTCTTTCCGCGACGCCTCGGCGAGCGTGGGGAGCCGGGCGGAGGGCGGCGTGAAGAAGGGGCCGGCGGAGACGGCGCGCGCCGCCTGCGAGGCCTCGGACCAGGACCCGAGCTGATCGCCGACGACATCAGCGACATCTTCCGCTTCCTGGATGAGATGAGCGTGTGCGACTCGCTGGGCGCGGCGCCGTCGTCCCGCTACGACAGCGGCCCCTCGCTCGGGTCCGTCTCACCCTGAGAGAAAGATGAGCCGATAAATAGCATATGATGCGTAAAGTCGTTCCACTTTTGTGTGTGAGTCACATTTGTCCGCTAGAATCCGGGCACCCAATGAGTCCGGTTCAAAGTCGTGCAGTCGCTCCTCTTGTGGGCCTCGAGCCGGCCGGCGTCGCTTCTGGCTGTCTGCGAGAACGGCTTCTGATTTATTTCGTGCCATTACTAGTGAGGCAAAACAACTAGCGGGCATTTTGGTGTTACTAGTAGGCTCCGGGAAGCTGCGTGACATAAGCCTGCTAGTTGGGCATAGTCGTGTGTAGGGTAGCACAGTAGTTTACTAGTTCGGTACATTGGTTTGTTGTGTAATCGTCGTGACGCAGTCATTCTACTAGTGCGCCGAATTGTTTTACTCGTAAGGACAAAGAGCGTTGTAGTCCGTGGACATCGAGTATGTGGAATACACGCGCTAGTAACGTTTCGCCGTCGACGGCCAAGGAACATAAGCGAAAGAGCCTAACCGATTTCCCACCGCAGGTCCGACAGCGGCGACAGTTTGCCGGAGCGCGCCACGGTCCGGCTGGCCCGCTCGCAGCCGGACCGCCTCCTGCGCTCGCTGGACAGCGCCGACGGCGAGCTGAGGGTGAGCGTCGGCGAGCTGGTGGCCAGGATGGGCGACATCGAGAAGAAGTTGGAGTCG
Organism: Phycodurus eques; assembly: GCF_024500275.1. NCBI lineage: Eukaryota > Metazoa > Chordata > Actinopteri > Syngnathiformes > Syngnathidae > Phycodurus > Phycodurus eques. The sequence continues at coordinate 1,475,857 of NC_084526.1, forward strand.
CTGTCGGGCGTCCGCGGCGAGATCTCGCAGGTCCTCCGTAAACTCAACAAGCTGGACCAGAAGATCCGGGAGCCGGACGCCGCAGGTGAGGCGCCGTCTCTTCGCCGCTCCTCCACGTCGGAACTTGCGTCGCGTCGATTTTCCAACTCACTTAGCCGTTCTAAACATGCGCGGCCGGTTGATTGAAGTCTCTAAATTGAATTGCCCGTAGGTGTGAATGTGAGTGCGAATGCTTGTTTGCGTCTATGTGCCCTGCGATTGGCTGGCGACCAGTTCGGGGTGTAGCCCGCCTCTCGCCCGAAGATAGTTGGGAGAGGCTCCAGCACGCGTGACCCTTGTGAGGTACAGAAAATGGATGGATGGATGGATGTCAAAAACAAGGAATTTGTCTCCGGTCGTTGGAGCGACAACCGACAGTCAATTGACGGAGAATATTTTGGAGACGTAAAACGTGGGCACGAACGCGAATTTGGGTGAAGATCGGCCGGCGGGTTTGGACGTTGGCCTCGTCCGTCACACATCGTCAAGGGCGGAAACGCTTTGTGAACTTTCGGAACTCTATTGGAACGTCTTCCGGGCGTTTGCGGTTTAATGAATGTGCGAAGCGCTTCCTCACCGTCGCTGACGTGGAAACGTGTCGATGAAATCAGAAACACCGGACCGATTGTTCTGATATTTGCAGACGTGGGCATAGATAGGAAGGTACTTGTAAATTTCGGTGAAGATCGGTCGCAGTTTTGGGACGCACAGTCACTAGTCAGTTTCACAGTCACTATTTTCACTCATTGTTGTATAAAACAAACAAAAATATGTTATAAATATATAATCATGAACTTAGAACTTGATGGCTGCAACACGTTCCCAAAAAGCTGGGACAGGGTCATGCTTACCACTGTGTTACATCACCTTCCCACTCTCGCTCGATGTACAGCTTCAGCCGTTCAACGGTCCGGGGTCTCCGTTGTCGTAGTTTACGCTTCCTAATGCGCCGCACGTTTTCAATGGGAGGCAGGCCAGTCCAGTACCCGCACTCGTTTACGACGGAAGCCACGCTGTTGAACGCTGGTTTGGCATCGTCTTGCTGAAATAAGCAGGGGCGTCCGTGAAAAAGTCGTCGCTTGGATGGCAGCGTATGTTTCTCCAAAACCTGTACGTAGCTTTCAGCGTGAACGGCGCCTTCACAGACGTGTAAGTTACCCATGCCATTGGCACTAACACGGCCCCGTACCATCACAGACGCTGGCTTTTGAACTTTGCGTCCGTAACAGTCCGGATGGTTCTTTTCCTCTTTGGCCCGGAGGAGGACACGACGTCCACAATTTCCAAACACAATTTGAAATGCGGACTCGTCGGACCACAGAACACGTTTCCGCTTTGCGTCGGTCCGTCTTAGAGGAGCTCGGGCCCAGAGAAGCCGGCGGCGTTTCTGGGTGTTGTCGATAAACGGCTTTGGCTTTGCATAGTCGAGTTTCAAGTGGCACTTCCGGATGTAGCGCGCAACTGTCGTTACTGACATTGGTTTTCTGAAGTGCTCCTGAGCCCACGCGGTGATATCCTTTACTCATCGATGTCGGTTTTTGATGCAGCGCCGCCTGAGGGATCGGCGGTCACGGGCGTTCAGTGTCGGTTTTCGGCCTCGCCGCTTCCGTGCAGTGATTTGTCCAGATTCTCTGAACCTTTTGATGACGATATGGACCGTAGATGATGAAATCCCTCAATCGCTTGCAATTGTACGTTGTGGAACATTGTCCTTAAACTGTTGGACTATTTTCTCACGTACTTGTTGTGAATGACTGAGCAATTCAGGGAAACTCCTTTTCTACCCAATCGTGGGACCCGCCTGTTCCCAATGAGCCCGTTCACCTGCGGGATGTTCCAAACACGTGTTTGATGAACATTCCTCAACTTTCTCAATCTTTTTTGGAACGTGTTGCAGCCATCGAATTCAAACTTCATGATGATTTGCTCAAAACAACCAAGTTGATCAGTTGGAACATGAACTATCTGGTCTTTGTCGTGTATTCAATGAAATATAGGTCGAACATGATTTGCAAATCATTGCATTCTGTTTTTAGTTGTTTACCACAACGTCCCAACTTCCTTGGAATCGGGGTTGTATGTTCCTTGGCTCCATAAAGGTTGGAAATTCGCTGCTCTAAGTCAGGTCATGTCGTCTAATCAGTCAGGTCAAACCAACATTTCAACATGACAGAAATAATGAGTGCTAACTTCCTGTCATAAAATTACTTCATCTTTAATGAAATGACTTCACCCACACCGAAACTTTAGAGCACGATTCGAAGTATGACAAAGCCCATCAGCATAGAATTGTAAATATCGGGCCGATGAAATCGGTATGAAGTCTAGTCCTTTCAAACCCACAACCGGCACATACCCCGTCGACAATGACTTCTGACTTCCTGCCTCTCCCAGACGGCGGCGCTAGGCACCGGGACGCGCCCGAGTCCTCCCCGCCGGAAGGCTCGCGCGGGGCCGCCGCCTCGCCGCACGCCTTCCGCTGCCGCACGCTCCCCGCCGCCGACGGTCCGAGGGCGGAGGCGCCGAAGAAGACCGGGTTCACCCGGAGGTCGTCGCGCTCGCTCGACGACGACGCGGGCGCCGCGTCCCCGCCGCCCGGGAACTGGAGGACGCGGTCGTACTTGTGCCGTCGCGCCGACGACAACACGGGAGACGGAATGTGTCGCGCCAATCAGGTACGCTAGCAAAGATATTTGACACTTTGATGAAGATGGAGTTCGATGGAGTTCGTGTCAGTAATGAGCAACTCTCATTTTGGAAACGCCGCAGGAGCCGTTTGCTTCTCAAACTGCGACACATTCGCACAAATGCACACTGTGATCGATACTTTGTGGGCGCAGGCATCGGCGCGGGCGCGTCAATACGACTTCCCCCCGACGCCGCGCCCCCCCAAGGCGGCCGCCGCGTCGTACGTGCCGGACCGCCGCTCGAGGCCGCCGCCGCACGCCGACGGAAGCCCGCTCTATTCCAACGTGCCATCTCGGAAGGCGGAGCGGTACAAACCCAAAGCGGGAGACGACGCCATCGACGTACAGGTACGACGAGCCGTGCCGTGTACGCTCCGGTCGTACTACGACAACACCATCGACGTGCAGCGCGGCAACGATGATTGCGGCGAAAATCATACATTCGGCCTTCGCTCTCGAGCTGTAGGATCGCGTTTGCGTGAGTGTGTTGCTTTAGTGTGTTTGTGTGTGTGCCCCCGTCTGTGTTGCTTAAGTATGTGCGTGCGCGCGCATGTGTGTCCACATCAAACCAACTTTCAAGTCAGGTTTTACGGCAGCTTCGGGTTTCAAAGTGAGGTTTCAAGCTCGGTGTGTGTGTGTGTGTGTGTGTGTGTTTTTGTGTAGGCAGAGTGTGTGCCTGCAAGTAGCAAGCTCGCCTTCTGGTTGGAGGACGTTTACACGCCGGGATACGATTCGCTGCTAAAGCGTCGGGAGGCCGACTTCCGCAGAGCCAAAGCGTGCAAGATGGCCGCTCTGATCGCCGCCACGTTCAGCGTCATCCTGGTCATCGTGGTGCCCATCTGCACCATGAAGACGTGAGCTAGCCCGTGCTACCAGGAAGTAGTCATCTACTTCACAAAGACGTGAGCTAGCCGGCTAGCTGATGCTTACAGGGAGTAGCCGGCTGCACCATGAAGACATTAGCTAGCTGATGCTTACAGGGAGTAGCCGGCTGCACCATGAAAACGTGAGCTAGCTAATGCTAATAGGAAGTAGCTAGCTACACCGCAAAGATGTGAGCTAGCTAACTAGCTGATGCTAACAGGACAGCTGCACCTTGAAGACATTAGCTAGCTGATGCTAACAGGAAGTAGCTATCCATAGCGTGAAGACGTGAGCTAGCCGGTTAGCTGATGCCAACAGGAAGTCGATTAGCTGTCAATCAAGCACATGTGTAGCAGTGTAGCGTTACACATAGCCTGGGACTCTGATCATGTGGAACATACTGTACTAGACTCCGCCTCTCAGAGGGCCACGTGGAGAGGGTGGCTTCTGATTGGGCGAACCTGAATGTCATATTTACTGCACACGAACGTCCCAATAAGACAACATGACAAGAAAGAAATGTCCGAACCTTCCTATTAACCCTAACAGTTGTTTAAAACCGTAATGATGCCTTGAGACCCCAATTTGAAATCTGCGAGTTTGTGCTTCAAGATAGAATGAAGGATTCGGGTTTTACCAGTGTTTGGAACTTCGCGTCACCTCTCGGGGGGGGGAAGGTATCAATTTTTTTATTTTTGGGGGGTTGGGCGCGTAACGGACGTGTTTGAAGTCCTACTTTCAAAAAGTTATGGATGAGTTTAAATTTTTGCCCCTAATGGTAAAGACAATCAAGCGCGAGATACACAAAGTTTTGGCATTGAAAGGGTGGAAAACATTTGCTTTGCAATCATAACAACTGCTAATAATAATGCAAATAGTCAAATGAATTGATTATTATTATTTTTTTTTTATGTCTATCGATTTAATTGAGCAAATGATATGAAAATGAAGACAGAAGAATTGTACAACGTGACCTTGACGGAATGTTCCACAATAAAAGTTGGTTGTGGCGTTGTCATGACAACAACTCGGCGTCGGCTTCATGATTTCCCGCCATCGGCTCGGCTGACATTTTGCACTCGGGAACGATCGGTCGTCGGTCACGCCGGCCGCCGTCGACCTTTCCAAAGACGCTTTACGACTTTTCGGCCGCACGCGTTGCCGCTTCGCGTTCATTAAACTATTTGACGCGCAAATGTCAACCGGCGCTCGGAGCGCAGCGACGTCAGAACGTTGGCGCGATGGCAACGGCATCGAAGCAACTCCTCCTCAAAACGCCACGCCGCAAAAACATTTGCGGCCGCATCGTTCCACTTTTTGTTTTTGTTTCGATGAAGCTGCGGTCGGCCAGCTGGCCGCGCCGCGTGAACGCTCATCAATTATTCGTGGGCTCGCGCGCCCTCGCCGAAGCCTTCTGTTCCGACTTACCGACAAACTTCTTCGTTGGTGTGGAAGTCCCGGGCCGGGAAATCGCTTGTATTCATTCGTTTCCTTTATTGACCTATCTTTCATTCACTCAGTCACCGGCCGACGTCACGTTTCGGGGAGTTCCACGCAATCGGCAGCCGGCGAATTGACATACGACTTGTAACAGCTGCTGCATATTCATGAGCGCCGAGCCCGCAGGCCATCGAGATGACTGGCATAAAAAAAAAAAAAAAAAACACGGTAAAACCAGCGGACTCGAATTTCAGCCACATATATATATATATATGTCAAGAAATAAAATAAGAATAAATATAGAACCTGTGTAACATTATAGAACCATTGTAGGGTGACTAGAAGGTTCAAATGAAGTCAAAGGAGGCAACATTTGAAGAAAGTAAACATTGTGTTGTGGATTCAAGTGACAGCTAATGAAAAGAAACACGGGACGTCCTGGAATTTGTGGAACTCTCTCTTTTCCGTCGCATCCTGTTCGAAGCTTAAAGATGAGGTAGGAGGTCAAAGGTCCTATTAACCCATCTTTTTGGTCTTGTGTTGATTGACACTTGAGGCCAGATAGTTGAGGTAGTTGAGGTCGAGGGTCACGTTGCCGCGGGTTCTACGCGTGGCTCGGCCCACCGGCGCTCTTTTCAAGTCAACTTTGTCCTTTTTCACTCGCGACCTGTAAACCGCTGACGACTCGTCCTTTTTAGCTCGCACTTTGTTAACCCGTGACGGCTCGTTTTTAACTCGTGACGCGTAAACCCGCGACGACTCCTCCGTTTTAAGTCGCGCCGCCTTAACTTGTGACCACTCATCATTTGTAACTCGCAGTAACTTGTTCACGCGTGACCACTCATCATTTGTAACTCGCAACGGCTTGTTAACCAGTGACGTGTTGTTGTGTTTAACGCGTGACTTGTTAACGCGTGACGGCACGTGAGCGTGTGTCGTCTTGGCGACTCGTGCCGATCTGTCGTTCGGTCGGGGCGACTGGTGAACTCGCGATGATTTGTCATTTTTAACTCGTGGCAACCCGTCGTGAACCCGTTCTCTTTTGTCATTGTTAACTGGCGACGACGGGTGGTTATTAACTCCTGAGGACTCGTGGTTAACTTGTGATGATCGGTCATTAACTGCCGACGACTGGTTAACCCGGGAGAACTGGTTCTCATTAACTCGTGACAAATCGCTCATTGGCGTTGATTGGTTAAGTCGTGACGAGCCACGGTCATGAACCGCAGATGACCCGTCCTGGTCATGTTGCGGCGACTTGCCAGGTCCAGAACGAAGGACCCGGTCCAGGTGTGTTCGAACCTTTACGGGGGGGCTGCCTTGATGAAGGGGAATGTGGTCCGGTTGCGGAACGATTCGGTTCATTCGGAAGAAGAGACAGATTTTTATCCACCAGGTCTTCGCTGACCGGACCTTCGGCCCTCGTCCAGGAGGACCTACACTCGGTGGAAGTGGATCAGGCCTCCTGTCGGTCGTGCAGAATTGAAAGCAACTCTGCCACCAGGCCTTCGACTTGGCATCCGGACCCTGACCAGGAGGCTCGTCATCTCTAGGATCAGAACTTGGTGGAGGAACTGAATTGTCTGTCCTTTTGGTGCCGAGGAAACGACAGAACCTTTGACGCCAGTTCCTTGGCTTGACTGTTTGACCTAGGTCCTCGTTCTGGAAGTTACTTGCTGGACAGAACTTCATTTTATCAAAGCTGTCAGTCACACTGAAAGAACACAAAAATCAGTCCATCAATCGGTGAGTCAATATACCTTCTTGTAATATTTGCAAAAAATGGGCCGTGGCAAAATGCAAGTGATGACCGATGAACTGAAAACATGACAAAAAGTGCTTGTGTTTGGGATTGCACAGTATGGTAGAATGAACTAATGTGAACCCACAGTAGTTGGTGGAACTGGAGGAGTTCCAGTTAGACCAGTGAGTTCCTTTTAAGGGAATATCTCCACTCACGCTTCCAAGAATCAGTGGACTTATTGGAAACGTTTGTGTCCTGGGCGCTTCGAAAAGTCTTTCGCTAGGTTGACATGCAGACCTTCGTTCTATTCCGTGGCGTGATCTTTAGATCATGTGGCACGATCTATTGCGAGCTGGTGTTGACACGGACCGCTGCGTTTAAACCGAACGGCCGCTTTACAGACAACTTCGCCGACTTTGAAATCCGCCATCGCCCCGGGCACCCACACGCTAGCGCCCCGTCGCGACGACCCCGCGAGGCCGGGGATCGAGAGGACCCGTACGACACCGCCGCGTCCCCAGCGTGACGGACCGGTGGAGCGATTCTACCGCACCTTGGCCAAAAGCTCGCCTTCCGAGCCGGCTGCCAACAGTGAGACTGGGACCTTCACCGCACCCGGTCCTCTGGGCGTATCAGACAGCCATCCGGGAGTTAACAAAATGAACCCCTGGACACAACAAGGACAAGCATTCAGGACAGAGGTAGCGGGGACCCGGCTGTACAACTGAAGTGTGGTGGGCGTGGCTATGGACATTCTCAACATCTACGGGAACAGAGTGCAAGTGAGGGGAATACCAGGAAGTTTGCATACTTGAGAGCAATGAGTGAGTGGCTCCACCCAAGCAAATAAGGACCAGGGGAGTCTTTCTGCAGACACTTGCCAATCCTGGCCAGAATACAAAGAACCACGGTGGCAGCTGGGGGGGAAAAAAAAAAAAAAAAAAAAAAAAAACTCCACTGTAGCACAGTAAAACTGTTCCGGCACAAAAATGGAGCGATTCTCCTGTTCGGGACTCGTCCGGAGCCAGAGGTGCAGGGCGAACCCGGCCTGGGCTCCTTTTGCAGGCTGCGAGATCAGCACAGGGAAGTGCACGACGCCGACAGCCGCTGTCAAGGGGAGGACTTTGTCGCTGGCCCACAGGTGTGGGTCTGCAGTCCGGTCAGAAAGAGAGGTCTGTCCCCCAAGTTTGTTTTAAAGCCAGCGTACGGGACCGGGTCCCGGTGGCGACTTACTACGAGCTGCCGGTCTTGTGGTCGCGCAAGTGGGTCATGGTGAGAAAGGGGTGTTTGAGCGCAGCCTCGGGGGTGATCCTGCGTTTGGGGTCCATCTGGAGAAGACACTTGAGGAGGTCCACAAAAGCCTCGCGATCCTCCAACTCCACTGGCTCGCTTACCTCCGGCTTGAGCTGCAGCGGATTCAGATGACCACCGTTAGCTTTTGCATTTGCAGAAGATGGGGAATCATCTTAGTTAGCATTAGCATGTTGCTGGTAGAAAAATGCCGACTTACTTTGACCAGGTCATCCAAACACGTGAAGGACCACGGCAGCGAATCGGGAGCAACTCCGGCTTTGTCCTGGTACTCCCTCTCGGTCTACAAACAAGTCTGGCGCTTGGGTTTCACTCAGCCAAATGCATTCATTTTGATTTATCAAGTCAGCGGCGCCGTGACTCGACAAATTTAGTCCGGGCACGACGGCATTTTGTGTCAGACTACTGCCGCAAAACGTCGATGGACTCGGTCGGCCCTTGTCGAACGCGCCGTGCGGTCAACGTTGCGAAAGAGATGTTCTGGCTCAACTGGTCTTTTGCCTTTTTTTTTTTTTTTTTTTTTAAATAAAGGTTCAACGAAATAACGACCGGTATGAGCGAGCCATCTGTTAGCGAAGAAGGCAATTACTGCTGTTGACTTGCTAAACCAGCTCGCGGGTTGCACTTTGTTTTTTTGGGGGGGGGGGGGGTGGAAATTGCTTCGTACAAAATCGACTAGCGGCTAGCTGGTGTCGTGGACTCGGCGGCTGGCCCGATTCTGGGTTCCCTTTGCACAAATGGCGATCGATTGAAAGTGAACAACGTTACGCGACGACGTGAGACCTCACCATGAGCCGCCATTTGGGATGATCTCCGTCGTTGTCTCTGTCGCTCCTCTTGAAATACTTGTGAGCGATGTCGCTGGCGTTCAGTAGATGATCGGGAATGCGACCCACCACCTCGATCATGCTCCGCAACTGGAAACGCCGCAGGTGGGTCAAACCCCAAACATGAAGATGAAGATTTGTTGTTGCCGGCGCTTTGAAAACTACCAAACCGCGAACTCCTTCGAAGCTGCCGCCCCCGCGACCCGACTCCGGGCAACTGGACGAAAGCGGACGGACGCGTGCGTGCGATACATTTCCCGAGGAAAGCTTCAACAAAAAGAGTTCAAGATGACCTACCATGTTGTAGTTGGAGTTGGCCAAGAAGAGGTAGTTTCCCAGGTACAAAAAGGACAAGACGCATCCCAGAGACCACATGTCGATGGCCTCGGAGAAGGGAAGACCGAGGGCCACTTCCGGTGCCCTGTCGGGGGTGGAGTCGCACGATCGGTCGGAGAACTGAACAATCGGTAGCAGAATCACAAGACTCGCGAAGAACTTGCAGGATACGAGGCACGAGCAGGTTGTCCCAGAGAACGGCGCCTGGTCCCAACCGACCCGAACCTGAGAGAGGATTCGGCCCCCCGATTTTAGCGCCTTCTCGACGCCGATCGCGCGTGTGAAGTCGGGCTCCAACTACAGCGAATTAGAGCCATTTCAATTACAACGATTTCTTCTCCACTTTGTTGGAGCTGCGCTTGTTGTTTTTTTTTTTTTTTTTTTTTTTTTTTTTTAAAAGTGCTCTTCCAAAGCAACTCACTAAGTCTGCTTCCAATAAACAAGGCCCAAAAAAACAAAAGCCTCCCTTGCGCCGGAGCGTCCAGCTCCAGTAACATGCCTACTCAAAGATCTCATATCTGGGTTCTGAAATCCTGATCTCGTGATATCCAGAGCAGATTTCAAAGTTCTTTGACAAAAACTTCCAGGTTAGGGACAAAAGGGTTGAAGAAATACTGATAATTCTGACCCAGATTCCATTTTTGGGAAATATTCGCCCCTGGTGGTTCGACAGCAATCCAGAGGAGATTTCCCAGAAGATACCCGTCCTTGTTCAGAGGACACTACCTAACCCTGTAGGCCAGAATGCGGTCCTAAAAACAGATCCCAGTGCAGAAGATATTTTCGAGCTAGCGCATTGGATTCGGTCAAGCCCCGAGCCAACCTTGGACTCTGGCCGTCCAGGGCCATTGGATTTCGAAGGAGAGTTCTTCGCAGTCCTTGTCGTCGTCGAGGCCTACGCGGACGGCACACCGAAAAGATTTGCTCTACACACCTGTTGCCCATGGGCTGCAGGGCCACGCCGTAACTTTGGTGCGCTTCCGAGGTGGTGATGGACAGTCCGAAGTCGATCAGCTTGACCCGGAAGGGCGTCGCGCTGTGGTTGACCAGCATGATGTTGTCTGACTTGAGGTCCGTGTGGATCACGCCGATGCTCTTCAGGGCGTCGAAAGCCGTCAGGAGCTAAAAAACACGGCAGACGTTGATTGACAGGCGAGCCGAGCTCACTTCAACGTAGTTCCTTTGCGCCGACATACCACAAGAGGGCGGCAAAGCGCCAGGGCTGGGCGACTCGGCCCTGCGCCCCAAAATCGGAGTTTTGATTTGAATTGATCTTTTCCCCTTCAATAAAAAGTCAAAGCTACCGGCAACGACATTGTTCAAATCTCGGGGAAAGTTTTCAACATTCTTTTTTTTTTTTTTTTTTTTTTTTTTATAAAACATTTTGAGTGACAAAAAATGTTTTGTAAATCTGACCGACCAATGAAAGAAATGTTTAGAAAATTTCAATGAATTATAAAATCAAATCAAATCAATCAAGTATATGAAATCAGGCTTCAGAATGGTCACAAATTGAGACGGTTCTCTCGGCTTTCGGCCGCGACCGCAAAAAACAAAACAAAAAACGCCCGACGGAACTTCCAGCTGACAGTCGCCGTGTGAGTGCGCAGGGCAGAGTCGCTGTTGCCCCACCCCAAAAATCTGAGATGGTGAAAGAGTTGAACGACAATCTTCTGTTGTTCACTGAAAAACTGTTGGGTTTGGGTTTGTTCACCTTCATTAGGGGCTGAATCGGGATTGTTTTGGGAACGTAAAGTCGAGTTTGTACTCCCGAGTCCTCGACTTGTCAAGTTAAGTCTGACTGGAGTCCATTCACGTGGTCGGCGTCTACCTGTTGTGCGACGGGTCGGATGTCGCCGGGCGAGAAGGTCTTCCATTTCTTGTCGTACACCATGCTGAACAAGCTGGTGTCCAGAAGCTCAAAGACCAGACACGGGTGCCCGTTGAAGGCGAAGGTCTCGATGAACTCCACGATGCTCTTCTTGCCCGGGTCCAGCACGCTCACGATCTCCTGCATGTAGACCTGAGGACACCAAATTTAGCTCCCATGGTGGAAATCCACAGGAGGCAAAAGCACTCACACTCTGTCCTCAAGTACAAGACCACAAAAAGTACGAGTGCTGATTCAACTCCTGTCCTTACCTGAAAATAAACGCAGTTGCCAGCGTGATTTATTTTTAGGTTTTTTTTTTGTCGCTTGTGCTGTGTAACGGAAATTGATATTGTGGACCGGGTTTCAGTTTAGTTTAGTTTGAGATACAAGTGATTTGAGCTTCTATCTTTGTTATGGAACAAATGAAACTCCGAAGTCAAAGTACCTCTGTAACTGAAAAAAATCTCCTTAAGTACAGTAACCAAGCACTGGTACTCGTTTACTTCCTACCACTGCAGAGATCTCGTGGTTGAACATCGGGGAACACCCACCTCGTTTTCAAACACCGTGTAGTTCTTGTGGACTTTGAGTGCCACGTCCTTGCCGGTGTTCAAGTTGTTACACTTGAACACGTGGGCGCTGATTCCTCGGTCCAGAAGCTTTTGGATGCGGTAGAAGCTGGTGTTGCTCTTCACGTCGGTGCCTTCCATCTCTGCCAGATCCCGGGAGTCCACCTCAGAAGGACACGTTGAAGGGCACGCTGAAGAACATGCAGAGAACGGAGACTGCGGAAAGGTCAGTCGGAGGGCGTACGGCAGCACGCATGGAAACATGTACACCTATATTGGACGTCAGAACCTAGACCAGAAGGACAGAAACTATCCAGAGGAGACGACAGCGCCGAGGCCGTAGGATAGATAGGCCCTAGCCTGCTGAGTAGGACCTAATCCACAGGATGAAAATTCTAACGTGGACGGTAGAGGAGCGATCGGGGCCCGGTATTTCCAAAAAGTTCTCTCGATCCGAATGATTTGGAATTCATAACCCCATTTTTCCGTTTCCCGGTCGACTTGACTTGGTAGTTTTTCCCAAAGAATCTCAGATAGGCTCAGTTCCATTCTGACACCACAAGGATGAAAGAATCGGATTGATGTTTATTCTGATGTTCTTAAAATTGCCTTCACAGCATGACAGTACGCTCTTAGTCGCATCTTTGAGACAAAAACCCACTTGTGAATTTTCTGTAAAAGCAATTCAAAGTAGCTTGCATTCAAGTGTCTGCTGATGTTTCATTTCAGTCAGACTTAGGGCGTTATTGACCCAAATAATGCTTTACTGATTTTCACCAGTCCCAAGTGTTGCGCTCAAGACCACATGCTCTACGACCAAGACTTGCCTGAGACCAGAACTCACCGAGACCAAGACCAGAAGATGTTTTCCCCTAGCTAGCACAATGGATCAAATCTAGTCCACAGGATACAATCAGTCCAGCAGTCCAGTGAATAGATCTTAGTGCAGGGTACAGCACCAAGACCACTATGTCCAGTATAGTTCTAGTTCTAAGTTTGAGTCCTTCGCCCCACCCGTGATGTTGACACCTGCGCTGCACATTACTGGAGGTCAGGTGCGCATTGTTACCTGTGTCATGTGTGGAGGATTTGGCAAGTATGACAGCGCGGTGGAGGACAACGCGGCAAACTACGGCGCTTCCGGTGGCGAGCGAGCAACATTTGACGGGTTTGTATGAAAAAAGCAACGCGGGAATCTTTGTCAGGGGGGACGGTGAGAAGGTTTCCCTTGTTTCACACGCCTACCATCAAAGTCACGTGATGTCATCAAGGTGGACCCGTGACATGCCCCCGCACTGATGACGTCAGATTCCTCGGTGATGTCGCCCGGACGAGCTACACCCTTGCCGGGCGGAGGTCATGACATCACCTTTGCAGGGTTGGAGCTGTGACATTTTTTGTTGTTGTTTTTTTTGGTATATCCATCCATCCATCCATTTTCTACCGCGTACCCGTTTTTTTTTTTTGTGTGTGTAGAAGTATTTTCCATTTTTTGGAGGACGTGGCCATTTTCCAAGGGTCACGGCTCCGGCAACCTGCGGGAACGTTCTGGAAAGATCGGCGCAATCCGCAAGTGTTTCTTCTTCTTCTTCTTCTTTTGGGATCAGGCCAGATTTCGCGATCGGCGGCCGAACAGAATATTTCTGTGTTGAGATTATCGGAGCACACCACACACACACACACACGTCCTCAGTTGCAGACAAAACTCTTTTAATGACTTCATTTTTTTTTTTTTTTTTTTTTTTTTTTTTAGGCCTCAGATGAAGAAAAAATGTCCAACAATTAGAATTTGATCCGAACCACAGTTCACATGTAAGAATGTCAACATTCAACGATAATAATCAATTCGAGCATGTAAATGTAAACAGAAATGTCATCGGATTTGGGAGAAACATCGTGGATTTGAACGATTACTTTGACTGGCGCACGCACACAAAGCAACAAAACTTCTTGATTATTTCAAAGTACAATAACGGGACCACCAATACCTCACAAACATTCGTCAACTGCCCGCAAAATAATACAAAAAATAAAGTGATTATGACACACTAAATGAGCGTGAATAAGTGTGTGTGCGCGCGCCCGTGTATTTCTGAACATAAGCCAAATACTGAAGTCAACGAATCAAACAACCGACTCTTGATCACGTCTGCAGTCCGAAACCAAACTTGACCTCACCGCTCTCCCAGGAAGTGGGCGATGTCGCAGACAGGAAGTGACGTCACGGCGTCACGGCTTGCCGGCGGCTTTGAGGAAGCGCTGAGACTTTTGTCTGCTCATGCGCCGTTGCTGGTGCGCCGCCCGGGCGTCCGAGATGGACGCCAGCATCCTCTGAGGGTAACCATGGCGACAACGGAATGAGGACGACACTTTCTTTCTGTTTTTGTCTTTTGTAACGACGTTGGCGCTTTCAGTGTCCGGTTAACCTTGTGTCGCGTACAAGAGTGTGCCACCTGGTGTCATCCGTTAATTGTTGGTCGTTTTGTTTTGAGTTTGAATTTTTCACTCGGTTATATTGCAGCCGTTTGCTAAAATCATTTCAGTGCATTTTAAGTTCAATCTTTGCAGATTTATTAACCAAGAAAATCTGAAATATCGCACAGCCAGAGAAGTATTCAGAGCCTTTGCGCATTGAACTCGGGCGCGGTCCATTTCTTTTGATTATTCTGATTGGACTTGACTAGGAAAGCCACGCCCCTGTCCATAGAAGACCTTCTACCATTTAACCCTAACCCTGGCAGAGCATGTGAGAATCAAAAATCAATGATTTTAGCCAATGGCTGCAATATACAACAAAAAACAAAGTGACAACATTTAAGGGGGTCTGAATACTTTGCGTACCCACAAATATTTATACGCGCACACAAACCCGGACACACACACAAAAAGTACCTGTGCTGCGCTTTCATCTCTCAGCTCGATGCTGCGAGTCGATTCGTGAGCCTCTTTTTTGGGAAGTTTCAACATGGGACGCTCCTGGAAGACATGACGACGTTACACGATGACATCGCAGGACGGCGGCCGTGTCTGTCGTGCGTCGTGTTAACTCGTTTGTATCTTTTACACGAAGTACTTTCAGGGGCATCGCATTACATTTTGTGTGTTATCTTGCTGTCTCATACGTTATCGTGGGCAGTTGTGTTGCTGTTGTTTGAAGGGCTACCTTGTTTTGATGTGTAGTGGTCCCTTGTTATTTTGCAGAGTATTTCATGTTGTTTTCAAATGTGCACTGTACTAACATTGTTGTTTTTGTGTTTAGTATTCGTGTGCTTCTTGCGTGACGCTTATTGCGTTATTTTGCGTGTTTTTACCTTGTCGGCAGTGCAGTTTGCGAATGCACACGCAGATATTTACAGACACCCACGTATATGAAGACAAACACTCGAAGACACACACGCCTGACGTGTACACACACACACACACACCCATTTACAGCACTCACTCACAGACACACATGCATACAAACATGGACACACACACGCACTCGCAGATACGCACGCATGCATGCACTCCTTCACGGACACGCGCACACGCCTCGTTGTTGTTGTTAGCGGTGCAGCGTGACCTCGCTTGCACGTGTCGTGTCGTGTGCGTGTTTCCGAGTTGCGGGTGGTGTCGCGTTGTCACCTTGCAGTAGATGTTGAGGCGCGTCCCGCTGACGTCGGGAGCGGCGTAGAAGTTTTCGAACAAACACTCCCAGTCTTTGTTGAAGTGACCCACAAAATCCATCTCCTTCACGCACACAACCCTCCTACGCGACACACTCGTGAGCACACGATCGGAAGTCCGCCGTGCGGGGTTGTGTACCTGTTCGTGACGATGATGTTGGTCTTTCTGTGTCCGGGATAAGGACAGCGATCGCGGAAGACTTCGCCTTCCAGCTGCTTGAGCTCGCAACGCTGTCGCCACGCACGCAAAGTACACAAAGACACACGCACGAACAGACACAAACTCACTCAAACACACACACACACACACACACACACAGACTCACACATTACATTCAGGAAGTTTGTCGTAGTGTCTAAATGAGTTGTGTACTTGTATTGAAGACACAGGCCCACGAACGGACACACACACACACACACACACACAGAGAGCCAGTGTGTTGTTCCTCTGGACACTTTAATGTTCTTCACACAGATGGATGCTAGTAGCTGCACTAGTACAAAAATATCACCACAACACGCAGCTATTTATAACTTTTCTATGAATAATCATTTAAAGAAAGAAAAGAACGTCTGAAGGCAGACAAGCAACAGATGGACGTGTTCAAAAAAAGATGCAGCTTTTTTACTCGCCATCACGCTGCATGTCAGTCAAACACACAAAAAAGAAACGTGTTAGCTTCAGAAGGGGGAGGAGGAAAACATGCAGGGCTTCAACGACTGTCTAAAGGGTTTTAGCCACAGATATGTATAGGTAGATACGACACAGCCATTTTGAGCTCCCCCGCCGACGGCGATGCTAAGCTAAAGGAGGTTCAAGTCGTCAGCGCGTTCCATGTGTCGCGCTGCAAACGGCTGCGGAAGACGCCGGACAAAAAGGAGTCCCCTTCACGCACATTTGTTTTGTTTTCTTTTTCACACATGTTTATTGTTAGCATGCGCGTTGGCATTGACAAAACGGTAAATCAGTTGAGAAATGAGCAAGTTATGATTTACGCTCCATTGGGAACATCGACCTTCCTAACATGGCGGCCACATTGACATGTCAGTTAGCCGGGGCGCCACAGCGCTGGCGTATCTACTCTTCAGATCTATGGCTTTAACTACCGCAATGTCGGTGCTGGTTTTGTTAGCCGCACTATGGTGTTTCCAGTTAGGTGTTAGCATTAAGCTAGCAGAACTACGTTTTGGGTTCACGATTATGTTTTATTGATTTATCATTGTATTTTGTAAATGCGTTGAGGGTTAGGGCAAAGTGTAATGATACGGGACAAACAAGCGGTCACCTGAAAAAGGTCAAAGCCTTGCGACTCATTGAGGTCGTAGGGTCGAATGATTCCGTCTTCTCGGATCAGTCGAACCGGGCGAAGTTTACTCACGTCCTCCGTGGACTCTGCCACTCTGACACACACACACACACACGCACGCACGCACAATACGTACATTTATATGACGCTAAAAGACGACGACATTGACAAGCATTGCGTTTGCGGGTACGCGCACATGGGACTGCAGCGAGCGTCTCACCTGATTTGACTTCTAGGGGCAGCGTGGAACAGGTACACAGTCACGTGACCCAGCAGGAAGAGGAAGCATGTTGTCATGGCAACAGGAAAAAATGTGTGTGTGTAATTTTTTGGGAGGGGATGGGGGGGTAAACTGATAAACCAAACAGCCTCTGGCTGGACGCAAGCCAATCAGCACCGAGCGTACACATGCACGCATATATCCACCAATCAGCAGCCGGTAGGAACAACAACGATCTTGGGTACGTTCGGAAATTCGTTGCAAGCGCGCTCTCAACTGCTCTCAGAGCGCAGCGAGAGCGTTACGTTGAATTTCTGAACGTACACGGAGCGTGTCGACCATTGGCAAGGCTACGTCAGCGCGTCCGCCATATTGAATGTGTCAGTTCTGCCCGTAAACATCTGTGACACGTTTCTTCGTCCCGTGTCGTTTTTGCAGTCCTGTGCCAACCGGGTTTAGTCAATCAACATCAAATGCAACGGGTGTGGGGCTGGATGGGGGTGCTTATTGATGGAGAGAGCCATCTAGTGGTCATGTGATGAACTCGCCGTCAGCTAAGGCCACATACGAGTGATATGAACGTGACGTGAAACAATGCAAATCCTTTGACGACAATCCCACATTCAACTCAAGACGAGTGCGTCACTCGCGCCAAAACAATCCAGCGTGCGAGTTGAATGTGCGTGAAAAGCGATTTGCTGACGACTGCACATCATGTGCGTGATGAGCACAGACACATACTCCAACCATGAAGTGTGAACATGTTAAGTCCTTAACATGTTCAATACTCACACGGAAATGTTTTTTTTTTTTTTTTTTTTTTTTAAATAAGGTAAAAGTCACACTGGAGTGCAATGACAAAAGCAGAACAAATGAACATTAGTCAGCCCCGCAGCCTGAGAGCGCTGGCGCCGACACTTCCGGGCGATGGAATTGGCCACAAGAACGTGCAACCTCGGGGGAAATATCATGCCGATGCTGAAATGCTGAATTAAATCCGACGGAAACGGGGAATGACTTGAATCGGCCGAGAAATGTTGAAGGCGGAGGGAATCATGTAAAATAGGTCATAACACCTTTTTTTGGTGCGTGCGTGGGAATTTTGGGAATGTTGAAAATCGATCCCAAGGTGAACCGAACGGGCCGAACATTTGGAATTTTAAATGAGAACGACGTGAACGTGTTTTCATGAATGTGTCATTGGGAACGAATAAGGGTGGTTTTTTTGTGTGCAAAAATATGGAATTGTGGGAAATTTATTTTGAATGAGATGAGAATCCTTGGAAGATGTTGAAGTTGGAGCGATACGAATCGAACGCAATGCGGCGATGCAGAAGAGCGTCGAAATGCGGGAACAATTCAAGGAGCGGAGCAACAAGCAATTGGCTTTCAGCATTCACACAAGAACAATTGAAATTCACAGAGGAGACCCTCCTCCACGCCGACCCGTTGAAAAGATGTTAAGAGACGCACTGAGTGATCGGTGATCAACTGAACGATTGAAACGAGACCCCGGTGGCACGAGAAGCGACCTGGATGACTTTTTACCTCTGGATGCCCTGGAAGGTGCTGCTGGCCATGTCCACGATGCTGCCCGTGGGCCGGGCCACCACACCCACCAGACCTTTGCCGATGCCTTTGAAGAAACCCGCCGTGCCCTCCTTCTTGGCCCCTACCGGGGAGCAGTAGCGGGTTAGCGGGAGTAAACGAGAGCCGAAGACATCGACGTTGAGAAAACCGAAGCGTCTACGCACCCTCCACCGGTTTGGTGACGATGCCGGTGACGCCGCTGACGACACCCTGCGCGCACACACACACACACACACACACACAGGTGTAAGGGTCAGGTAATAGTTCAAGATGGATCCAGCGGGCGCCATTTCCCACCTTGAGTAATCCTTTCCCGCCTTTGGCCAAGCTCTCCCCAAAGTCTTTGGGGGTTCTGTTCATCTCCTCTCTCCGTTTCTGTTGGTACTCTTTGTCCATAGTGATGGCCGCCAGGCCTTTGCCCACCGAGCCCGTGATCCTGGACACCACGCCCGCGGCGCCACCTGCGGGACGGGCGCCCAACCGTCGCCGCACAATACAGACGAGTCATACGCGGAAAAGGGCCTTTCCCAATGGAGCCCGGGCACCCGTTTGGCACGTTCAAAATCTCAGGGCACACCGGCAATGTTTGTATAGGACTGCCATGTTTGTAGTCTTGAGTCATGTTTGTATTCCAATGTTATATCAGCCGTGAAAAAGTCATAATTAATCAAATAATTCTCCACTTTAATGTTTAAGATCATCAAACAAATGCAAATATAAGACAAATATAACCCAAGTGAACTTCAAATGCTTTTTAAAAAAAACAAAAACAAAAAAAACTACTCAAAGTTTCCTAACCCTGTGAGAAAAAGTGATTGTTAAATCAGGAATTAATTGTGGCTAAATCCAAAGCTTTGGTTAATTTTCACTGATCACATCCAAGCCCGATTCCCTCCAGACCAGTTCAATCAAGAAATCACTTAAACAGAATCCGTCCCGACAAAAGATCGAAAACAGCTGCAACAAAATGACACGATCGAAAGAAATTCCAGGACAATCAAGAAATAAAGTAATTGACATCTATCAGTCTAGAAAGGGTGACAAAAGCCATTTCTAAAGCTTTAGGATTCCAGCGAACCATAGGGAGAGCCATTAACCTCAAACAGTAGGGAACCTTCCCAGGAGTGGCCGGCCTCCAAAGATTACCCCAAGAGAACAGCAATGACTCATCCAGGAGGCCATAAAGGAACTCAGGACAAAGAACTGCAGGCCCCCTTGCTTCAGATAAGGTCAGAGTTCATGACACAACAATATGGAAGAGACTACAAGGCAAAAATGGCACCCATGGCAGAGTTCCAAGGCCAAAACCACTGCTGACCCAAAAGATCATTAAGGCTCATCATACCTTTGAGAAAACAACAACAAGATTTGAATGATTCCCAAGACTTTTGGGAGAATATTATATGGCGTGACGAAACGAAAGTTGAGCTTTTTGGAAGGTGTGTGTCTCGCTACATCTGGCGTAAATGTAGCACAGCATTTTCAGAAAAACAACATCATACCGACAGTCAAACACGGTGGCGACAGTGTGATGGTCTTGGGCCGCTTTGTTCCTTCAGGACCTGGACAACTTGCTGTGATTGATGGAACCATGAATTCTGGTCTGTAACAGACAATCCTAAAGGAGAATGTTCTGCCATCAGTTTGCGACCTCGAGCTGAAGCGCGCTTGGGTTCTGCAGCAGGACGACGATCCAAAACACACAAAGCAGGTCAACATCTGAATGGCTTAAAAAACAAAAAGGTTTTGGAGTGGGCTAATCAAAGTCCAGACTTGAATCCGATTCAAATGCAGTACTACTGCAATACTTTTTCCACACAGGGCCAGGTAACCCGGAATTATTTTTGTTCCTCCAATAAGTGAAATCACCATTTAAAAACAGCATTTTAAGTTCACTTGGGTTGTATCTGTCTGACATTTACATTCGTTTGATCATCTTAAACATTAAAGTGGGGAAACTAAGAATTTGAGAAGGGGGTCGATACTTTTTGACGCCACTGCATTTGTAGTCCTGTGTCAAGATTGCGATGTTCTATTTTCTGCTCTCACCAACAGTATGACCCAGGAGGCTGCGCACGCCGATCACAAAACCTTCAGCAAACTCCTCGGGACCCTGGACCGCCCCCTGACGCGACAAAGACACGACAAAGTCACTCTGTCGGCCAAACGCGTACGTGCGCAAGTGCGTACCTGAAAAGGCTCGTAAAAGAAGGCCTCCACACCCTCGGAGAGACCTCGGATCAGTCCAAACGGGTTTCCCAGCACATCCAGACCGAGAACCAGGACATACAGCTGCTTCAAGAACTGCACGCGGCAACATGACGCACATGAGGCGACAGCGACCTCGGACGTGAGAGGAAGCGAAGCGGTTGTGAACCTGTTCGCTGTAGTGTCGCGCCGCCGCCCGCATCAGCTTCTCCCTGCGGTAAAACCGGTACGTGACCTCGAAGTAGGCCAGCCTGTCGGGAGCGGAGCACAGCGGCCGATCAGTGGCGCGGCGCGGCGCGCGGCCGCCGACGGCACGCGAAGAGGCGGCGTCTCACTTGAAGACGAGGTCGTCCACGTCGGTCAGCGTGGCGCCGATGCTCTTCAGGAGCAGGTTGAGCGACTGGACGGCGGCGTCGTCCTGGGCCGAGCCTTCGTCGCTGGAGCCCAGCGACAAACTCAGGTGCAGCTGGAGGCACGCACACGTTTACGGTCTGGATCGGACAACCTCGCCGCGCGCGTGCGTATGTGCTTGCGTACCTTGACGGGGGAGATGTGGAAGTGTTCAAAGAAGTTGAGTCCCGACGCGTCACTCAGGGAACTTTCCATCAGTTCGGCCTGCAGGAGCTCTACATCTTTCTGGATCAGATGACTCTAAAACACACGCGTACACACAGAACTACAGTGGGCTAACTTCACGGCACTTAATTAGGACACAGATGCAACGAGCGGCGGATAAGGAACGCACGTAAACGATAACGTCCATACGATAACATGCGTCGTATGGAGAGAGAAAAAAAAATTAAACAAATACAATTCAGCATTGCATGTCGCAATGCACAACCAAGTCACACGACGCGGTGGGCCAGTCGCGCTGTACCTTCTGTCCTTCGGCCTGACGGTCAGCGGCAGGCGTGAACAGAGCCAAGATGGCTGACAGGAAGCCTTGATCGATCTTCACTGCCATTTCCTGGACCAACGCCATGAAGTACCTGAACAACGCGCGTGCGTGCGCGAGACGTACGGAACGCATACACAGAACGTGATGTCATAGCACGTCACCATGACGACGCTCGCAGTAACGTAACGACTGCACACACATAGGACACGCGCGCAAACATACTCGTAATGCGCGCGCACACGATCACTCACTTGAACTGCGTGACGCTGCTGTGTTGGTTAAAGCGCGTGATAACAGACACGTCGATGAAGGGCTTGGGCTCTGTGAAAGCGGCGCGGGCGGTTAAAGGAACAGGAAGGGGTCATGACAACAACAGGAAGTGCCTCACTAACAGGAAGTGCTCTCGCACCTGAGTCCAGAGCGATGGACTTGGGAGGAGGAACCGGGTGGAACGCGATGGGGAAGATGGCGCCCGGAAGCTGGTTGTCCACCTGGATACGCACACACGTGGCAGACATGAGTATGTGTGTGTGTGTGTGTGTGTGTGTGTGTGTGTGCGCGCGCGCGCGCTTGAATGCGCCTGAGCGTGTTTGCACGTGGGCGCTTGAGTGCGCGTGTTTTTCACCTGCAGCCAATGCAGCCGTGCCCTCAGACTTCGCTGGTGCTGGGATCGTTTAAACTCCACCTGGATGCCTGACAGGAAGTTCCTCCGGATCGGGCAGGGAAACGGCCGCCGCATCATCATGACGGCGGCGCTCAGGTTCACCTGCCGACCGATGACATCAGAGGCTATGCTGTCATCTCATTGGCGGCGCGGCGGAAGGACGACAACGGAGCGCGTCGGCCGCTCACCTCCAGGTCGGCGTCCACCTTGGTCCACGTGCCCGCCGACTTGCCGCTCTGGTACGACTTCTCCAACAAGTTGATGTGCTTCTGACTGAACGGCTTCCAACGATTCCTCCTCCTCATCTCCCACACCACGCCGGAACTGAGCAAACACGCACGCACGCACACACACACCGACTCACCAAAAATCGAACTTCAAACATTAGGCAATCGGATGTTAGGGGAATAAACACGCTCCATCGCGGGGATTACGTTCCAGAACCCCCCCGGCGATAAGTGAAAATCTGCGATATAGAAATAGCTATAGAAATATGAATTAAAAAAAACAAAGAGGAAGAGTGACTGTTGCTTGCTTAAAACTGTAATTCACAATCTCTGGCGCCCCCTACTGCTGGAATTCAGCATTACAACAAAGCCATCCGTCGCGTCGATGCGGTGCACAGGTAGGCTGCGCCGAGTCGCAGCGTCCCCCGTCTCCGAACTGTTCGCGGGGCAATCGTTTCCCACTTGACAGCAGGACTGCGGAAGACATTTTCAACCTGCCGTCCTCCTCTAATTCCTCCTCGATCATGCTTTTTGTGTCACATCGCCAGAGGTAACGCGCACTCAAAACATCCACAAACAAACGTAGACGCGCACACAGACCTGGGAATGCCGACGTAGGCGACTTCTTGGCGGCTGCCGTTATCGACCAGGGAGAATCCGAGGTTCTGGAGCGAGACCTGGATTTCCTGTTGGAACTGTTCCAGTTCCTCTGCCTGGCGGGCTTTGGTCACCACGGCGACATCTTCGGCGAAGATCAGGACACGCTGACGGCCGTCCAGGAACGACACCCAGTGAACCTCGGACAGGCTGTCGTACGAAAACTGACCCAACTCGTCCTGAACGAGGACAACGTGGATACGTTTCACTGACACGTTTGCAGTCCTGCGTCATATTTGTAGTCCTGGGACATGTTCGTAGTTCTGTGACATACAGTATAGTGCCAAACGTTATCGCTCACCTGCCTTGACTATGAATTTAAGTGACATCCCATTCATAATGAAATTTTGCAGGAGCCCTGGCTCGGGAGGATGCACTGCCTCCCCACATACGATGAGAGGAGCGTGCTCAGTTTTCCTGGACCTCCTACAGTCCACTATGACCTCCTTGGTCTTGCTGGTGGTCTTCAGGTGGTTCGTGGAACACCGCTGCGTCAGGTTCTGGACCTCTTCTCTGTAGAGGGTCTCGCCGCTATCGGAAATGAGACCCACCACGGCGGTGTCATCCGCAAACTTCACAACCATGTTTGTGGGATGCGTGATTACCCCTTCCTCTTCCAACATGTCTGTGCGCCAGTGCACAAAGCAAGGTCCATAAAGAGACAGGCGAGAGAATCTAAGATTCTAGGATGACGGCGAGAGAATCTATATTTATGCTGTGGGCTTGGCCCCTTGGTTCCAGTGAAAGGAACTGAAGGCTTCAGCATACCAAGAGATTTTGGACAATTCCAAGCTCCCAACGTTATGCTTCCTCTTCCAACATGACATATGAGCACCAGTGCACAAAGCAAGGTCCACAAAGACACGGATGACAGAGTTTGGTGTGGATAAACTTGACTGGCCTGCACAGAGTCCTGACCTCAACTTGATAAAACACCTTTGGGATGAATTTGAGCGGAGACTGAGAGCCAGGCCTTCACGGCCAACATCGACGTGTGACCTCACAAATGCGCTTCTGGAAGAATGGGCAACCTCATCGAAAGCCTTCCCACAAGAGTTGAAGCTGTTCTAGCGGCAAAGGGGTTGACCAACTTCCTGAATGATGAAACCCTTTGGATTTAGAATGGGATCTCACTTCAAATCCTATGTGAGTCAAGGCAGGTAAGCCAATACTTTTGGCACTATCGTGTATTTGCATTCCGACAGTTCATGTTTATAGTCCTGTGTCATATTTCTAGTCCTAAAATGATAAGATAGATATCAGGGTAGACCACGAGTCCTAAAGAAGATGGTAGACCTTGAGAAGGTCGGTCTCTCCGGAATGTTCCATGCAGCTCCAGCTGAGCGTCCGAACCCCGGTGGGCTCGTCCCAGGTGAAGCGTCGAGCCTCGCCGGGCTTCAGCTGGTGGACGGTGGAACAACCGCTGAGAAACAAACAAGAAAAACCAGCAGGGGTCAGCAGTCCATCTAAGCCCGGAAAGCTGAACCATCAAATAACTGACAGAAAAGTCAAAGTCTCTGAAAGTGGAAAGAAAAAGCCATCGGCATATATTAGGGCTGAGCCATTATGGAAAAAGCAATCACGATTATTATTTTGATTGCTGTTGAAATCACGATGAACCTGCTTATTCCTTTCAAAACTAACAAAACTCAACTTTAAATATACATTTCAAAAACAACCAGAAAATAAATAATAAACCGCTGCAAAAGATTCACGTCGGACTCTGTAGAGGCCCGAAAAAGTCTAGTATCGGATCTGATACATTTGGCGTTTTGCATGGAAATTGAGCGCGCGGACCTCTGCTTGAAGCTGACGTCCACCCAGGGCGTGTGGTTGATCAGGAGGGCGGGGGCCGCGCCCTCGTAGTAGTCGGCGAAGCTGACGACGCTCGAGTGGTCCGAGACGTTGACGTCCACCACGATCCCGCCGCACTGCGCACGCACCGACGTCCGCCCATCAGAAAAGTCACCTGACCGCGTGCCGCCGCCCGATCGGCCCCGGGGAGACCCGGCCTACCGTGTCCAGGCTGAGCAGGGTGCCGTTGTCCTGGCGGTTGAAGAAGAAAAACTCGGACGCCCGCTCGGCGCCCACTGCACGCACGCACAATTTTCCGGAACTGCTCTCGGGCCACAGAGGAAGACACTGGAACATCGGAGCGACGATCAGTACAACCGTCCACGCCGCAACAGCGCCGACACAATCAGTGTACAGCCGTGCTCAAAAAATATTGCCACCCCAGCATGACTGTATTTTTCGATGACATACATTTGTCAAAAGAATTCCTTCTCTCACTATTCTGGCATTTAGCAAGTGGAAATAATTCTGCTAATCCTAATTGACCCAAAACAGGAAAAGTTTAGCCTGATTTCATGTCAGTCCAGTAAATAAAAGCACGATGGCGAAAAATATTCTTGAGCACGACCGTAACATTCAGTGCAACCTGACAGCACAATCGTGCACAAAACAATGTGACAAAGCAACAATAAACACAATCAATCAATTAATACAACGATCAACTTTCAAAGAATGTCAACACAACGCTCAACTCGGAAAGGCAAATCAACATGAGCAGTGATCAGACCGCAAAAGGCGGCGCTTACCTCAGTGGAGGAGATGTAGTGCCACCTGGTGGCGGCGCTGGTCGGTTCGCCGACCTCCAGCTCATAGGACGATTTGTTGACCAGCGTGTAGAAAGGACTCATGGTGACCATCTTGGTCAGGTTGAAGCTGCTCATCCGGATGCTCACGCCCACCTCACACAAACACAATCGCGAGCGACGTCACCTCACGCGTACGTCGCCGACAGGAAGGGGCGGGATCTTACCAGGAAGTCCGCGTTGCTGTTGCCGGGGCAACGCACGCAGCCGTAACTTCCCACCGTGTCCAGGGAGAAGCCGTCCGACCAGGAGCTGGTGGACACGCACAGCTGAAGCTGGGAGGAGTGCAAGTACGACAGGTTGCAACTTTCCCTTGCTTTAATTCCGATGACTTCCGAGAAAGCCGCAAGCGAGCGGTTAACTGTTGGCGTGCGTTGCAACTCGTTCTTCCTTTATTCGTTGTTGATCACACCGTGCGAAACGTGACCATTTCCAATCAAATTAGAACGGAGCAGCTTTTGGCGTCGGACCTCGTTCTTGCCGTAATTCTTACGATTTTCTATCGAGTTACAACGAGGCGGGTTGCGGTCTCTGACCTTGTTCTTGCTGAGGATGTTCTTCCTCCGAAACGAGAAGAGGACGATGTCTCTGACGTCCGAAGGATGTTTGACGCTGACGTCTTCGGTCCGGTACCGCAGGACCCGGCGGGTCTTGTTGATGATCCAGAAGGGACTGAAAACGGAGAGCAGAAGTCGCCCCGGCGGCGGTGACACGTGGACGCTCAGGTCCAAAGTCAGGGTGGCGTCAGAGTCGCACGTCAGGCACACGGCCAGGAATTCGGGCATCTTCCGGTCCACGCGCAGGTGCCCGTGCCAGTCGCGGCCCTGGTATCGCAGCACAACCAGAGACACGATCTCGCCGGAAACGCTAGCGTTCACGAGGTCAGACGTGCTCCCCTCCGCCAGCTCGTAAGAATCCGCACAATTCTGCCCAGGGAAACATATCGGGTCACTTAACCGCTTTGTCAATTAAACACGCGCTTACTTTCATTCTTAATATTTTCCAATAACGTTAAATGAACAAGTTAACAGCTGCTGACCTTGGTCTTGCTTTAATTCTTATATTCCAGTCAAGTTTGAATGGAATGGAGGTAATGTGCTTTCATTCTTATTACATTTGTGACTGTGTGGATGGAAAATGTTGAAGCTGGTGACAGTACATACTTGAAAGAAAATGACAACAAATGTAACAGGGAAGATGATAATTTAAGAAAAAATAAATGCGAAAACCCCCCCAAAACAAAAAGAAAAAAAAACAAGTTTAAATTTGGAACAAATTTGTAATGGAAAGATAGGAAGGTGATAAATGAATGAAGTAACCTTGTTTTTGGCTTTAACCCGTTCCTTGCTTTAATTCGTTACTTAACTCATTCACTGCCATTGACGGCTTTTGAAGTTCACAATCCATGTTAACTGGGAGGGCTGCAGTGAATGAGTTCATATTTTCAATTAAGTTTAAACGAGGCATTAAATTGCGGCAGCGTCACCTTGTTCTCATTTGATTTATTTCCAATACGGTCAGAAAGGAGCCTGAAATGTATGCCGCGCGTCTGACCTCATTCTCGCTTTATTTCTTACGACGTCTCTGAAGTTGTAGGCGGGTCTTCGGTTACCTCCATCATGTATCTGAGCGTGTACGGCAGCAGGTTCCTGAGCGTGGCCACGGGGCGCAGGTGGAGGACGTAGGCCGGGTCCCAGTCGTCCTCCCCGCGACTGGCGATGTGGTTGAGGGCGTCGGGCGCGGCGAGCGTGCTGACCATCAGAGGAAGTACGCCGCCGCCTCCTCCGTCCAGCGGGGGGCACTGCAGCTGCGAGCGCACCTCCGAGCTGCGGTGCACTTCCTCCTTCCAGGACACGCACGTGGACGACGGACCGTACTCGGACGACAGACCGGAAGCCGGACGAACGTACAGTTGGCGCCTGCGCCGCAAAAATATGGATGGGGAACACTTTACAGCTCATCTTTGATTTTTGAAAGAGACAGATCAAACAGGTGTATTGTCTACATGAAATGTATTTTAGAAGTATTTTCAAAATATCATGACTAATGAATTTCACCAAATATTTAATAAATACATTTTAAAATGAAAAATAAAAAAAATAGTTCATTGTATTACTTGTATGCTCATTGTACTATTTATAATTCATGTTGTTACAATGAACCAATTTAATGTAATGAATGAACCAATTTAAATAGTAGATTTGAAGCTCCTTTTCTCCCCAATCATGGCCCCCACCTGTTCCCAACGAGCCTGTTCACCTGTGGGATGTACCAAACATCCACTTGGTGTTTGATGAGCCTTCCTCAACCACATGGGCTACATCTTCCTTGGAGTGTATTCAATTCAATATAGGGTGAACATGATTTGCAAATCATTTGTTTTGATTTATGTTTAACACAACGTCCCAACTTCATCGGAATGGGGTTTGTATGATTATGACAATAATTCACATTTCTAGTCATATGCAGCATGAGGACGCCACCTGTACGCATCCAGCGGGATGTGGAATTCCTTCTCGGGGTGGGCGAGCCCGACCGGCTGCAGGCTGCGGGCCGAGGGGCAGAACTGGAGGACGCTGAACGGCACAGAAAAGTGGTTCCGGATCTGGATGCAAAGAAAAACAGCGGATGCGGTAACCGTGACGACGCAGAGGAGCCGGACGACGCACCTGCAGGGGCGAGCGGACGGTGACGAGCTTGTTGCCGTCGGCGGCGTCGATCTGGACCACGACCGACACGGCCTCCTGGAGCGAGGGCCCGCGGACGTTGTACAGCCGCCGGCCCGGCTTGTCCACTGGGATGTTGGCTATCTCGCTGTAGCCCGACGGCACTGCGGGATAAAACACATCACAAAATGATTCCAATTCGCCCAAAATGGCCGACTTCCTGTTCAATTCGGGCCATGGGTTGTTGAGACTTTTTTGTGCATCCTGCTATGATGGACTTGGTGATACCTGAAACTGGTGTCTGGGGCTGTTTTTTTTTTATTTTTTTTATTACTAACTTTCTAACAGAACAGAAGATCTCAAATTCACCTGAAATGGCCGCTTGAAATCAAAATGGCCAACTTCCTGTTCAATTCGGGGCACTGGACCTTGACATTTTTTCCTGCATCCAGTTTTGATGGGCATGTCCACCAAATTTCATGTTGATCAGTGAAACGGGTGTCAGGATGATTTTCTTCTGAATTTCTAACAAAGTGCAAGCTCTCAAATTTGCATGAAATGGCTGCTTCAAACCAAAACGCCTGACTCCCTGTTCAATTAGAGGCATGTGTTCTTGAGACTTTTTCATGCCACCAAATTTCGTGTTGATCGGTGTAACGTGTCCGGCGCTGACTTTTTAACAATGTACGAGACCCGGAATTCGCAACGCCTCCAAATGCCGACCTAAAAACAATCATAAGAAGAAGAAGAAATATTCTGACCGATGGTGAGGTGGAACAAGCAGCTCTCCTGGCGCTGCAGAGCCGACAGTTTCCCCCGAGAGGAGGGTTCGAACACGGAATGTTCCAGGTCCATGCTGCGCTGGGGCAGCAGCTCGTGCAGTTTCCCGTGCTGCGGTACGCCCGCCGGCTTCAAGTTGGCGCTGTGCTGCACTATGAGCGGGATCCCCAGAGCGTTGAGGATGGTGAACGGAGCTTTCTCCTTCATGGACGGGCCGAAGGTGGACGCCGAGCCCTCGGAGAACGCCTGAACGCAACACGGGAATTAGGATTATTATTAGCGTCATCGTTTAGACTCACACTACCAAAACTGACATCGAGTGGAACTTCGGATTACGAACCTAATTTGTTAGCGCCTCTGTTTTTCAAAACAGTCAAGGAGATAAAAGATAAAGGTCAAATTAGTAACCACATGAACACAGCTGCCATAAACTACTACTAAAAACCAGGCAAAGAGCCTCCTCTCCCGGCTAATTCTCACTGATTAAAGGAGATAGCGAGATTCTCTCGAAAGCCCTTGCAGCAAGACTTGGAAAAAGAACTCCCGTGGATAATGCACTAAAGCCAGGTCGAAGTTTGAAATGTAATAAGCATGTCACAGCGTAAAAAGCAATCAGAGAAAGCTTTCGATAAAGTTAACTGGGCTTTTCCTGTTTGCAGTACTTCCCAAATTTGGCTCTGGAGACTCATTGATACGTTGGATGGCAACTTTATAATTACAACTCGCCATAAGCGACAGTCACCACCAACGGGATCACATCACAAAGTTTTACTCGACAAAGACAACGGTGGCCACTTCACGGCTTGGTGGAAAAGTCAGAATCTCAATTAGCTCCCACTATGCTCTCCCCAATGTGATTCCACAACATTTTGAAGGACATTTCATCATTTCCATGCCGTCATTTGCAGCGCGCCACCAACTGAGCCAGTGCGGGAAATGAATAGCGCATTCACTAAATGGAAAAACACAGCAAAATGTTAGAGGAGCTCAATGGCTTAATCAGCATTGTGTCATCTCCTCTAATAGCGGTTTGGGAGAAAATGACTGAACCAAAAAGTTGGGGATTAAAGCTTTAAGATTTCTTTGTTAGTGTTCATTTGTGTATTATTATTAACATCGATTGGTAGAAGACAGCTTTGTGATTAATCAATTGACAGCCCTAGATAAGAAATAATAACATGAAATAAAAATAGGCTGTCACATGACGCGCCCTGAACATTTCCGCCTGCACTCTCAAGTACGCAATCCGAGAACCGGCCCTGGTCTCCTGGCTGAGAACCGATTGGACTTTGCCCGGCTGGCCACGGGCGCGGTTTTGGACCTTGGCGAGGCTGCCCAAGACATCGAGGCCGCAGCGTGACACGGTGATGTTCAGGGCGTCGCTGGAGCAGATGTTGACGGCCGTGCGCGCTTCTGGCACGATCACAAAGTCGTCTCCGTGGACCGGACTCTTGTCCTGCACTGGGTTGTTCTTCATCTGCACGCAGCACAAAATCAAAGAAGGCATCGTGTTCATATTCCAAGCCAAAACATCTGTGGCCGCTCTTTCAATCATCGCGCCCATCAACTATTGCCAGCACAATGGGGGCGAAGTTCACAATCACACACAAACAAATTGTTGAATTATTTAACGATATTATAATTCATTTATAATGACTTTATTATTTTAAGTCCCCCAAAACATAAATCATCTGTGATGATATGGGGCTGTGTTAGTGCCCATGGCATGGGTAACTTACACATCTGTGAAGGCACCATTAATGCTGGACGGTACATACAGGTTCTGGAGAAACATATGCTGCCATCCAAGCCGCCCCTGCTTATTTCAGCAAGACAATGCCAAACCACATTCTGCACGTGTTGAAACAGCATGGCTTCGTAGTAAAAGAGTGCGGGTACAAGACTGGCCTGACCTGTCTCCCATTGAAAACGTGTGGCGCATTAGGAAGCGTAAAATACGACAACGGAGACCTCGGACTGCTGAAGCGCTGAAGCTGTACATCGAGCAAATATGGGAAAGAATTCCACCTACAAAACTTCAACAATTAGTGTCCTCAGTTCCCAAACGTTTATTGAAAGTTGTTAAAAGAAAAGGTGATGTAACACAGTGGTAAACATGACCCTGTCCCAGCTTTTTTGGAACATGTTGCAGCATAAAATTCTAAATTGTGATTATTTGCTAAAAACAATCACCTTTAACCGTTTGAACATGAAATATCTTGTCTTTGTAGTGTATTCAATTAAATATCGGTTGAACATGATTCGCAAATCATTGTATTCTGTTTTTATTTATGTTTAACACAACGTTCCAACTTCATTGGAATTGGGGTTGGACCGCCACTAATAGATTTTGCCGCCATCTGTCTGTCCTCGCCGTCGGGTCATTACACGCCAGTCAGCAGGTGGCGTGATGCATCGCCCCTGCCAAGACCCGTGACAAAGGGCAGCCTTGGAGTCCAACCCTCACCGGAAACGAATCTGATTTACTGCCGGCAATGCGGACCAAACTCTGACTCCAGTCGTACAGGGACCGAACAGCCCGTATCAGGGGGTTCGGTATCCCATACTCCCGAAGCACCCCCCAGAGGACTCCACGAGGGACACGGTCGAACCCCTTCTCCAAGTCCACAAAACACATGTAGAATGGTTGGGCGAACTCCCATGCAGCCTCGAGGACCCTGCCGAGGGTGAAGAGCTGGTCCACTGTTCCACGCCCAGGACAAAAACCACACTGCTCCTCCTGGATCTGAGATTTGACTTCCCGACAGACCCTCCTCTCCAGCACCTCTGAATAGACCTTATCAGGGAGGCTGAGGAGTGTGATCACCCAGTAGTTGGAACACACCCTCCGGTCCCCATTCTTAAAAAGGGGGACCACCACCCCAGTCTGCCAATCCAAAGGCACTGTCCCCGAAGGCCACGCGATGTTGTAGAGGTGGGTCAATCAGGACAGCCCCACAACATCCAGAGCCTTTAGGAATCTCATCCACCCGCGGGGCCTTCCCACCGAGGAGCTTTTTAACCATCACGGTGTCCTTAAGCCCAGAGATGGGAGAGCCCGCCTCAGAGACCCCAGACTCTGGTTCCTCATGAGAAGGCGCGTCGGTGGCATTGAGGAGGTCTTCGAAGTATCTTCCCCACCGACTCACAACGTCCCAAGTCAAGGTCAGCAGTGCCCCATCCCCACTATACACAGTGTTGATGGCGCACTGCTTCCCCCTCCTGAGACCCCGGTTGGTGGACCAGAATTTCCTCGAAGCCGTCCGGAAGTCGTTCTCCATGGCCTCACCTAACTCCTCCCATACCAGAGTTTTTACTTCAGCAAACCCATTATCTACCTCAGGAGTCCAACAGGCCAAAAAGGCCCGATAGGACTTCTTCTTCAGCTTGACGACATCCCTCAGCGCTGGTGTCCACCAACGGGTGCGGGGATTGCCGCCACGACAGGCGCCGACTACCTTACGACCACAGCTCCGGTCGGCCGCCTCAGCAATAGAGGCGCGGAACATGGTCCACTCGGACTAAGGGTACCTAGGGTGTCCTGGTGCCAAGTGAACACGTGGACACCCTTATGCTTGAACACGGTGTCCGTTATGGACAATCCGTGGTGAGCACAGAAGTCCAATAACAGAACACCAATCGTGTTCTGATCGGGGGGGCCGTTCCTCGCAATCACGCCCTTCCGCGTCTCACTGTCATTGCCCACGTGAGCATTGAAGTCCCCTGAAGTTTGGTGCATAGGCACAAACAACAGTCAGGACCCGTCCCCACACCCGAAGGCAGAGGGAGGCTACCCTCTCGTCCCCCGGGGTGAACCCCAACGTACGGGTGCCGAGTTGGGGTGCAATAAGTATACCCACATCTGCTCGGCGCCTCTCACCGTAGGCAACTCCAAAGTGGAAGAGAGTCCAGCCCCTCTCGAGAGGACCGGTACCAGAGCCCGAGCTGTGTGTGGAGGCGAGCCCGACTTTATCGAGTCGGAACTTCTCGACCTCACACACCAACTCTGACTCCTTCCCTGCCGTGGGTTCCCTTCACCTGACATTCCACGTCCCTAAAGTCAGCTTCTGTAGCCGGGGATCGGATAACCGCCCCTCCCACACGCGGTGGGCCCATGGGAAGGGGGACCCACGTTACCCTTTCGGGCTGTCGGGCCCCATGGGTCCAGGCCCGGCCAGCAGGCGCTCGCCTTCGAGCCCCACCTCCAGGCCTGGCTCCAGAGGTGGGCCCCAGTGACCCGGGTCCGGGCAAGGGAAAAAAAAAATAATTGGATAATGAGTTATTATAATAACAATATCCATCCATCCATTTACTGAGCCGCTTCTCCTCACAAGGGTCGTGGGCGTGCTGGAGCCTATCCCAGCTATGATCGGGCCAGATGTGAGGTACATCCTGAACTGGTTGCCAGCCAATCGCAGGGCACATACAAACAAGCAACCATTCGCACTCACATTCCCACCTACGGGCAATTTAGAGTCTTCAATTATTACAATATAATAATTACGATGAAGAATTTGAAAAGTGAGAACGTGTCTACCTCCAGGTGGAGGTTCCACCTGCGTACGCCGCCGTCCACGCGCTCGATCAGCGGCTCCCACACGGCGTGGATCTCGTTGAAGTAGTTCACCTGCGGCACAATGGAACGGCGCTTGCCCATTGAGTTCAAGCATCAAATCACCACACACCTTTAGCCATGACCATATTAATTAATTGGCTTTATTATATATATTTCTGTTTGAATATATTATTTTGTTCCTAATTTATTTTCTGGTTGTTCTTTGAAGTTATATTTAAATTAGATTTGTGGTATTTGAATAAATAGCAAGTTTTGAAATAAATGAATAATCGTGTTTATTAGTCATGATTTCAATATCAATCAAAATAATTGTGAGAATTATTTTTTCTACAATGGCCCAGCCCTCATGGAGCGACCCCTCGCACCTTCACACAGCTGCAAAGCGAACTCAAACAAACATGCCAGATCGTATATCCAATAGCATTTCACCGTAAATAAATTGAAAACTGTACAGCTAATCCATATGATCGGCAGATCTCACTCATGGATGATCGGTATCAGAATGGGCAGCATAAAACCCTGATCAGAGCATGCCTAATAGACACGGTAATATATATACTGTACATGTACAGTAGACACTATATTGCCAAAAGCATTTGTTCACCTGCCTTGACTCACATATGAATTTCAGTGACATCCCATTCCTAATCCTCTTTTCAATTCTTTGCGGGCCCTGCTATAAGCCAGGCTGTCCCCTGATCTGTCCCCTGCATCTCTGGCTTTTAGCAAGGGCCTCATTGTGCTGTCCACCCAAGGCTGACAGCGTCGGTGCAACCTTTTCAACTCTTGTGGGAAAGCTGTCCTTGAGGTTTAGGAGTGCGTTTATGAGAATTTTTGCCCATTCGTGAGGTCACTTATGTCGGACGAGAAGGCCTGGCTCTCAGTCTCCGCTCTAATTCATCTCAAAGGTCTTCTATCGGGTTGGAGTCAGGTCTCTGTGCAGGCCAGTCAAGTTCATCCACACCAAACTCTCTCACCCATGTCTTTATGGCCCTTGCTTTGTGCACTGGTGCACAGACATGTTGGAAGAGGAAGGGGCCATCTCCAAAGTGTTCCCACAAAGTTGGGAGCATGGAATTGTCCAAAACTTCTTGGTATGCTGGAACCTCCAGCTCCTGAAAAACAAGCCCACAACTGCATAATCCCCCCTGCAGCAAACTTACCACTTGGCGCAATGCAGTCAGAGAAGTAGCGTTCTCCTGGCAACCGGCAAACTCAGACTCATCCATCCGACTGCCCGGTGGAGAAACGTAATTCGTCATTCCAGAGAACGTGTCTCCTCTGCTCTAGAATCCGGCGGGGGCGTGCTTTACAGCTGCTCCACCGTGGAAACCCGTTCCGTGAAGCCCCCCTGCGCTCTGTTCTTGAGCTCATCTGAAGGCCACATGAGGTTGGGAGGCCTGTAGCGATTGACTCGGCAGAAAGTCGGCGACCTCTTCACACCGTGCGCCTCAGCGTCCGCTGACCGCGCTCCGTCAGTTCACGTGGCCTGCCGCTTCGCAGCCGAGTCGCTGTCATTCCCAAACGCTTCCGCGGTCGAACATTTGGGAGCGAGGAAATTTCCCCACTGAACTTGTTGCACGGGCGGCATCCGATCACAGTTCCATGCTGGAATTCACCGAGCTCCTGAGAGCGAGCCATTCTTTCAGAAACATTTGTAAAAACAGTCTACATCTGTGGCCGTAGACGTGATTGGAACACCTGATTCCCATTAATTGGTTGGGGGAGCCAATACTTATGGCAATATAGTGTGTGCGGATATAATGTATACATATATAATTAATTAGAGACTTTGTAATTAATTAATCTCACATGATCCCAAAATTTGAATGGATTTTAGTGGACGACTGAATCAAATAATTGACACAGACAGAACTATTGTTAACTCTGGATAATGTATTTAACTGCATTTCAATACAAAACAGTCGAAAAACAAATAGAAAATATCCCTGGCCAAAATTTGCACCACTAAACCTTTAAGAAATAAACGCGTCACCTCCAGAGTCATGTTGGTTTTGAGCTGCAGGAGCGAGGACCAGTTCTTTGCCGACCCGCTCAAGGAGGACTCGGCCAACAGCAGGGGCACCGTACGGTGACCCACACCGGACTCCAGGGTCACCTGTATAACCTGCGAACCCAAGACCTCATTAAAACCTCATCAGACTCGGATGTAAATTTGGTTTCCAGGAGGTCTTACTTTGACTTGGGCGCCAAAGTGCTGGCCTACGTTCAGGTCCTCCTGGCCCATGAAGTTCTCAGTGACCTCGCTGGCCTGGTCCACCCCCAGGAACCAGTAGTTACAGGCGTAGACCTCCTTGGTGATCCACAGGTCTCTGAGGTCCTCTCGCCGGTCTTCAGTCTTGTCGCCGTACCGCTGCCTGGCAGTCATGGCTGCCATTATGGTGCTGACCGTGTTGAGGATGAACGGAGAAATCTGAACGAAGGACGACAACAACATGGCGACTAGACCTCTGGACTCAACATAGCAGAACACAGAACACTAAACTTTGCAACTCAAAGTTGAAAAAACTTTGAAACCCCAACCAGGTGCAAAACCCTAATTTCAAACCGTATTCCTATTTTGAAACCCTAATTTGAAAACCCAACCCTACTTTCAATTCTAATTTCAAACCCTAAATCAGGGTTTTCAAATTTTCTAATGCTAAATTATGGCCTTAGCCCTCATTTAAAACCCTAATACAGCAATTAACTAAAAAGTATCAAATGATTTATTCTGGCTAATTTGTCTTTATAAAAAGTAACCCTAAATACAACAGCTGCTCCTATTCAACGAATGAGTTCATACATTTTACTGGAATAACTTCAACTCATGAGGGAAGAGATTCAGTAAAGTACAACCGAACTCAGTTTTGCTCCCGCTGCCTTTTTAAAAACATTATTTTAGTGTGCATGCATGCTAGCGTATCTTTTAAGCTAGTGTATGTTGTACCATGTCTGCGCCTTTTAATCCGGTGCGCTTTATGGTCGTGAAAATACGGTAAATGGAAACCGCTTGTATGTTGAATGTATCATTTCACAGCAATAAATGCAGCATTTATCATCATTCATCATCATCAAGGCTGACTAAAGTGAATGTCAAGAACTAAATTGTCTCATAAGACTCAAAATGACAACGTTACGCTACACTGTGTGTTCATGCTTCTACTTTTCTCTTAAGCAGCTGCAAATAATTGAACAAAACAACTTTGTGTATTAATATTGGCGATTAACAACCCTCGCCATAATTTGAAACCTTAACCCTGGCTTCAACCCAAAGTATGTAAGCCTATCTTAAAAGCCTTACCCAGGCTTAAAACCCACATTTCAAACCCGAACCCTGACTTGAAACCCTAAGCCTTGTTTCACGCCTTAATTTGAAAACCATAACCCACATTTGAAACCCTCCCCCTGCACAATATTTGACACCCTACCCCTGACGTTGTACCTTGACAATGACCTCCTCCACCGTGACGGATCCGCTCAGTGGTTGGCTGGGACCTTTTTTGGTTTCCACGACAACAGAGCAGGGTCTCAAAACTGTGGTAATGGTCTTGTCCTCCTTGTTGTGAATGAAGGGGCAGGCCAGGACTTTGAGGGCCCTAAGTTGGGCCTTCAGGGTCTGGGTTCCATCCTCCTCCTCCAGGCTCAAATCACACTGGAAGGACACCACCAGGGACGGGGCGTCCGCCCTCATCAGGCTGGCCACGAACACCACCTCCGGGTCCACTACCACCGCATGCACGCTCGTTCTCGACAGCCACGCTAAAAACACAAAAAACAGTTTGGCAGGTAGCTCGGAATATTATCAGTGAGTGTGTCGTTATTTTCCTTGTGTGTAGAGTTTCCCACCTGTCTTGGTCTCGGTCCTCTGTTCTGCCGTTTGTCTTAAGACCAGCCTGTCACGTGGCACTCCGCCAGTGTTTTGGGGAGGCCGCTGCGGTAAAGCCTGCAAGAAGAAATCAGCCACGGCCACCAAGAACTCCACGCTGGCGCACACATACAGTTTCTGCAGGACGGCCACTATCGAGCGGTCGCCGCCGCTCTGCCGGTAGGCCAGGTCGATCATCACCTCGGAGCTCTCAGAGTCTCGACGGCTCACCATCCTGAGGATCAAGACCAGAACCACACAGACCACCTGAAACTGACTCAACTCCCCATGAACATGAAATGATTGCTTGTCTATTGTATACAAATCCTAATCCACACATATTGGCTACAGATCCTTGATCCCTTGAAATGTCTATTGTATAGGGATCCTGTTCCCCGGAAACTGATTCTCCTTTTCCTGAAACTGATCCTACTCACCCTGAAAATGACACTCCTTTAACCTGAAACTTATCTTTGTCCCTGAGATACTAACCCTCTTTTCACTGAAAATAACCCTACTCCCACTTAAATGGATCCTACTCCAGAGCCTCTGAAACTGATCCTTCAAAACCAGCGGGAACCAGAACCACGTTCTCCACCTCAACCACTTGGACCACCTAAAGCTGAACCTCCTTTTCCTGAAGGTGATTCAACACCCCATGAAACGTATCCTCGTTTTTTTAGATATGGCTCCAATGCCCTTCAAACGTTGATGCTCTATTCGCTGAAACTGAGCCAACTTGAATTGCTTGGTTTTTGCCGTAGCGACTTGGTTGAAACTCAAAACCTGCGACTTATTGAGTATTTGCAGATGTGTAACTCACTTATTTCATTAATGACTTACTGAACAAACGTGTGACTGGCTTCCACTTGTAGGGGGTACTTACCGCGAGGTGACCCTGTCCACTCCCGACCTCTGGTCATCCAGAGTGCAGTTGGTCAAGATGGTGCCTAACTCCATGCTACCGTTGTTCCAGACCTTCCCAGATGCCTTCAGGAGGTGGAGTGCAAACTCGCCTAGACAGAGCCTCTCCTGGTTCTTCTGGTCAGAAGACTGCCGAACACAATCAGATTGAACCAGAAATATATAGACCAACTCAACCACTTGAACCAGCTGACACTGATCCTTCTCTTGAAACGGATCCTACACGCATCCCACTCAAACTGATCCTTCTTTTCAGAATCAGAGTCCTCTTTATTTGCCAAGTATGCCAAAAACACACAAGCACTTTGTCACCGGTAGTTGGAGCCACTCTAGTACAACAACTGACAACTATTTTGAAAAAAAATACTTTTGAGACATAAAAACATACGAAAACACACACGAAACGGAGAGTCACTTAGTCTCTAGCAATTTAATGGCAAGAGGGAAGAAGCAGTTGGAATGTCTGCTGCTTTTAGTTTGCATTGATCGATAAGAGTCTACCTGTGGGAAGGAGCTGGAAGAGGTGAAATAGACCCTCCTTACTCTGAAACAGATTAAACTCCCCAATAAAACTAATCCACAGTGATTTGGATACGGAAATTATAGAAATCTCAGTCTCCCAGAAACCAAACCTTTCCCTGAAACCGATTCTCCTTTTCCTGAATAAGATCCTTCTTCCTCTGAAATTGATTCAACTCTGATGAAAACTGATCCTTGTTTGTTTGGGTTTGGGTGTTTGGGTACGGAACCTAGCACCCTAGAATACTTTTACTGAATATGATCCTACTCCCCCCTGAAATTAATCCTCCTACTCAACCTACAAATTATACTCCTTATCTTGAAACTTAATCTAGGGCCTATTAAACTAATTCTTGTCCCTTGGCTACTGATCCTCTGAAAATGACCCTACTCCCCCTGACACAGATCCTCCTTTTACTGAAACTACAACTCCGACACCTGCTGAACCACCTCAACCACTTGGACCAAATGAAATGATGTAGGACTTCAGGACTACAATATGATCACTAATTGATTTCAGTGGATCTAAAAGGTGAAGTAAAGATGGTGTCAGGTGAGTATCCGGAAGCTGTTAGACTATTAAACTCTTGCGGTGCTCATTAACCCTGACATCAGCCCCTGTACTCAGGCTTCTGCTGTTTGTTGGAGACAGAATTATTTCTTTGGAATGGACGATTGTAACAAGGCTCAAAGTTAACTTCAGAAAATTTGAGCTTTACCCTGCCCGGTCAAGTGTACCCAAATGTTTGCCATATCTCACGGTTGGGTTTTACCACCGTATTAATCTCACGGTGCGATAATTATTGCTGTATTATAGGAATGCTCACGATATTGTAGGAAGGTTGACGGTCCATGTGGGGCGAAGAGGTGAAAGTAGGAAAACTGAAAAAACTTTTTCTTGCTGGCCGAGACTCCACACGGGCCAGTCAGTCAATCGGCGTATTTCTTGAGACGTTGTATCTTATGTTCTTATTCTGTTTACAGAGTATCATGAAGTCCTTGTGGGCGCCGCCATATCATATCATATGTGTTGCCCCTGATTCCGTTTCTTGGACTTATTCCAAGAAGGATAAGAAATCAGTCCTTTGTTCTTCCATCACACTCTGGTTTGGTGCTGCTACAAAAAAAGGACAAACTCCGACGGACAATCAAAACTGCTGAAAGGATTGTCGGTACCCCCCTACCCACCATTGAGGACTTGCACGCTGCCAGAACTAAGACAAGGGCGTGCAAAATCCTCTCGGACCCTCCGCACCCCGGTCACCGGCTCTTCCGGCTCCTTCCCTCAGGTAGGCGCTACCGATCAATGCAAACTAGAACTAGTAGACATTCCAACAGCTTCTTCCCTCTTGCGATCAACTTCTTTTGACACCTGACCTAGAATTCCATTACAACATGCTGGTAATTTTATGACTTGAGTTCGTTGTCACATTTCTGTGGGGACAATTATGTATTACTCGTGCACTCACTGTCGTTGTCTCGCCATGCTGCACTGTTTGCATTTACTGGCCACTCGTGCCAGATTAGCATCTGCTCCATTTGCACACCGATTGAGGAGTATCTGTAACATTTGCACAACCGACGTTGTCCCAGATGATCGCACTACTCGTCACTTTAAACCGCATCCGCTCCGTGAAGTCTCGGCGCCCTTTGCACAATGGTCATTGCACCGGACTATTGCAATATTAGCCATTCGCACTGCTCTAAGTGCTAGAGGACTCTGCATCCTTTTGCACAATTGTCAAAAAAAACAAAACAATATGTACCGGCATTACCAGATAACTAGCAACCCTTTACTGCTCAGTGACTGTTTTTATTTTTGTCAATGTCTTTCTGTCTCCAAAGTGTTCTCTGTCAATTGACTGTCTGTTGTCGTACTAGAGCGGCTCCAACGACAAATTCCTTGTGTGTTTTTTGGACATACTTGGCAAATAAAGATGATTCGGATTCTGAAAAGATCAAAAGCAGCTCTGCACCAACCTGTGTAGGTTCATCTCTGTACAGAACCAATCCAAGAGACTCGATACTAAAGTTGAACTTGATGGACTCCAGAATTTGATCCTGCTCTTCATCCAAGCTCACCTGCTTTTCGGCGCCACCTGAAACATAAAACAAAAATCTGTTGATGTTCGTTAAATCAAATCAACTTAAAATATTTTGGAGAAGACGGACTGTGCTAGAACCTGTCTGAGGCCCTGCGGGTACTCGAAGCTGTGGACTGGTTCCTGGTCTCTGGCCACTTGGCTCCAGGCTGTTGGCCTCTGCCAGGTTCTCTGTCAGAATCTTCAGCAGCACCTTCAGATCTTCCTGGCTCAGTGCCATCTACAGGCCATATGAAAAAAATCTTATTCAGAGTGATCAAACAGTCAACTGATCAAGGGGCAAGGAGGGGTTTAGCCAAACATGGCCTAAGAGGAAAGCCTACAATTTGCATGTCAGTGAGAACATTCTGAGATTCCCAATGTCAGGGATAGTTCCTTGGTGGGAGGGGTCGCTCTGAGATGGCTCTTTAGAAGATAGCCCGTCCAAGAGTTTACAATAGAGAACCTCTGAAAAAGACTTCATCTTTACCTATTGCCACAAGTTCAGGGTGTCTGTGTGGATTGTCAGTCATCCGGATAATGATAATCTGCAAAGGTTGAACGGAAGCAACTGGACTCTTCTTGTTTATTGAAGACCTTTAATCACCTTTAATCCCACTCCCATCACCCACTAGAACACATGCTAGGGTGATCAGAACACTCAAGGACAGAGCAGAGAAGAGTCCAACCACTGAGGAGGAGTGGTCACCACTGTATTGTATTGGAGAGAACAAGTCACTGCTTCACAAAATATAGCAGTCCAGACCCAAGAGTTCATTTGCATCTAAAAAAAAAAAAGAAAGGATATTAGGGACGCACAATCTATTTTTTTTCCCAAGCCAATACTAATACCGATGACTTCCTGCTTCTCAAGACGAAAACCTATTAAAGTTAACTGTAGTTTATGCACACCTGGAGGAAAGAGTCGTCCTAACCAAACATGACATCACTATCAAAACAAAATTCCAAAAACACATCCGTTTCTAGAATTGCAGGTTTCTTTTTTGTTTTTTTAAAGAAAACTGTTTGTTTTCAATGGCTCATCAAATGTAAACTTCAGCCGTGGTTAAGTGCATAGTAATACATGAACGTCGAAAGGCGTGTGCATAGAAATGCGCGCACAATACACAGACTATGAGTGAACATGC
Organism: Phycodurus eques; assembly: GCF_024500275.1. Taxonomy (NCBI): domain Eukaryota; kingdom Metazoa; phylum Chordata; class Actinopteri; order Syngnathiformes; family Syngnathidae; genus Phycodurus; species Phycodurus eques. Next base: position 1,518,205 of record NC_084526.1, read on the forward strand.
AGGTGCGTGAAATTGACAAAAGCATCAATCACCTTCTAGATGTGCCACTGCACGGTCAGACCTAGCAAGCTAACAGGGCTAACGTCACACGTCCGTAAATCAGTAGTGAAGTTTATGTCCTTACTTCCATCAATCAGTGTACAGAGTGCCGCAATCACGTCGGATTTTGCTGGCAAACGTGCACCAGAAAAATAGTACAAACCGTGGCTCCGAGTGGTTTACTAGCCGACAAACGTCAGCGTCCTCAATGATGGTTCAGGGTTGGTCGTCTAGCGCCGTGATTATTGATTGGCTGTTTTCAATAGAGCACTTGATTTGTACACCCAGACGTACCGACAGCAAAAGTACTGCTCTCGCTTCACTGGCTTTTCCTTTTCATGCTTGGATTATTATCATCATTTGTCTTTTTGAAAGGTCCCATATTTTGTCTCCTTTCAACCCCCAGAGAGTGACTCTCTAACATTGACATGGTATAAAATTGTCCATTTCATTTCAAAAAACCCCTAGGTTTTGTGAAACGAGTGTCCAGAAAAGGCGGTTTTGTATCCGCTTCGTCCATATTTGGCTAGAAGAGCCACTCGTGAGAGCACAGGTGTTTGTTGTGTAGACAGCTCTGGCTCGGGAGCAGAGAGGTAGGCGGAGATCCTCACTAGGCGATGTAGATAAGCTCGAGGAATTACAATGAGCTGCTTTCAGGCCTCTCGGCAGACAAACGTCTGGAACGCAGAAATGCGTTGACAGTTTTAATTCATATTTCACGTTTACTGAGGCACCACAGAGACAATATTACATCCCAAATACTAGAAAAAGTCGAGTTGGGAAAATATTGGACCTTCAATGTTTTCGGATTGATTGATTTGACGTCATAATTCCTCAAATGAGCCAGATAAATATCCATCCGATAATTATCGTGCATCCCGACAGGATGTTCTTATAAAAGGACAACAATGCCCAAATTCTGGACAGGGAGGACTGCTGGTTTGAATGAAGCCATCTATGTCAAACTAGAAAGGCCCGCCCCAAACAACAGAGGTTTATGCCATCAATTGCCCCCCTGCTTACAACAATGTCCTGACATTTCTCCCCCAAAGATTGTCTCACACCATGGGTAAAGGGGGACACTAACGAGATCGTTTGCCATCAAGAAGGTATGCGACCAGTTGATATCCAAAACACTCATTCAACAAACACACCTGGCAACAACAACCCCCTTGTGACCACCCCCAGGGGACATACCCGGCAAAAAAATAAGTACGAAGACTTGACATCTGACATTTCGAACTGAAGAAGCCTTTTGGATGAACTGGGAAACGTCTTCAACAAGTAAGAGGAGTCCAGTTGCCTCCATTCAATCTTAGGAAATGCTGAGAAGGAACTTTCTTTGACACTGAAAAACACCCATTGACAGAGCTCAGTCTCCAGCCTTGCCCCCCCCCAAAACTGATTCTCCTTTTCCTGAAACTGACCCCTATACCCCACCGTAAATATCCTCATCCCTCAGATACTGACCCTAGTGGCCAAGCCCATCTCACCTTCATTGGCTTGAGGTCGCCGTCCACCTCCAGGGCAGCCATCTTGTTGTACCAGGATGCGGCCAAGTTCCTGTTGACTCTCAAGTTCAGGTTTACTGGTTCTAGAAGCTCGCGAGAGATTCCACCCGAAGAGGGGTCCAAACAGTTCCTGATGGACAACCAATTTGAGATTTAAAAAGTCATCTTTGTCCTCTCTTCATTCAAGATTATTTATTGTCTTTGTACAAAACATAACAAAATTCAGGTGTGTTCTATCGTGTTGAAGTCAGGATTGTGCAGGCCACTCAAGTTTATCCGTGTTTTTAAGAACTGTGATTTGTGCACTGATGCACAGTCATGTTGGAAGAGGAAAGGGGCATCTCGAACCTGCTCCCACAAAGTTGGAAATGTCCAAAATATTTGCCCCTGAGCTCCAGTGAAAGGAACTCAATGCTTCAGCATTCCAAGAGATTTTGGACAGTCAAACAGTTTGGGGATTACCCGTGCCTGTTCCAACATGCCTGTGCATCAGTGCACAAATCAAGGTTCATCAACACATCCATCCATTTTCTGTACCGCCTACTCACTAGGGTCGCGGGCGTGCTGGAGCTCATCCTGGCTAACCTTGGGCGAGAGGTGGGGTACACCCAGAACTGGTGGTTCATAAAGACGCGGATAACGGAATTTGGTATGGATGAACTTGGCTTGCCTGCACAGATTCTTGACCTCAACCCCATAGAACACCCTTGGGTTGGTTTTGAGTGGACAGTGAGAGCCAGGCCTTCTGATCCAACATCAGTGTGTGACCTCACAAATGTGCTACTTGAAGAATGGTCAAAAGTTCCCATAAACACTCTCCCAAACCTCATTGAAAGCCTTCCCACAAGAGTTGAAGCTGTTATAGCTGCAAAAGGTAGACCAACATCATATTAAAGCATATGGATTTAGAATGGGAGTCACGGTCAAGGTGAGCCAATACCTTCGGCAGTATAGTGTACTGTACAGTGTCCAGTCTATTAACCCAAGTAGATTGATCAAATGTCCTCCGTCTTCTGTCTGACGCAATGACTGACCTGGACAGTTTGAGCTGCGTTAGCCTTATGTCCATGTTGTCAACCACAGCTGGGAGAGGGCATCCATCAACGGGTAACAGAGAGAAAGCGTTGGAAACGGTGATCAAACCGAGGTCCATGACCAATGCGCAGTAGGAGGTGGACGACTGGGGGATGACGATGAGAGGCGCTTTCAGCTTGATGTCCGTGGACAGACGGAAGCTTTTCTGAGCAAAGTCCCGAACGCTGGACGCCGCCCTCTCCGCCGCCTGAGCGGTCGCCGCAGTCACGGCCGCTTTGGCCGTCTGGAAGTTATTGGTGAAGTTCTATAGGGAACACCCAAAACATCAGCCTCAGATAGATACAGTAGAGTAGATTAGCCAGATGGAATCTATAGAAAAAAAGTAGAAAGGGTAGATGGATAGAGTAGACACTGCATGTTGAGTAGGTAGAGTAGATGCAGTCTAGTGGGTAGGTAGAGTTGACTCGGTAGAGTAGATCAAATAAGTACAGTAGATTGAGCAGGTAGATAGAGGAGAGGAGGCATGGGTGGACTGGCAATCAGGCCCACCGGGCAGATCTCAGGCTACGGTCACACTGCAGGCCATGACCCCCTTAAAGCTGACCTTTTTACGTAGCCGTTCACGTTATAAAAACAAATGCGACTCTCACGAGGACGGAATGTGTCCGTGACATCACACGCATGCGCACAAAAACAGGACGTCATATTGCGCACGCGCACAAACACGACGCGCCGTGTTTACAAAGTAAATACGGCCCCGTCCTCACGTAGGTCGCGTCATGATGCATTTGTGGCAATTTCAAAGATTTTGCACAACGGGGAAAACTCAGAGAAACAGACAAGTGCTGAGGGTCTCAAAATGTTGTTTACGGCAAACGGTGAAAAACATGCACTCGCGCGAGTGCAAGAAGGTGACATTTTTAATCACGCCAGCTGAAAAAAAGGACAAATTCGGTCGCAGTCTCGAGCCCTGCTAAGTCAAAAATGCCAGGGCTGATTTTTTTTGTCCCAGTCCACCTCCGAGAGTATGTACAGTGGGTACAGAAAGTATTCAGACCCCCTTAATTTTTTCACTCTTTGTTGTAGTACTAGAATCATTTAAGTTCATTTTTTTCCCTGATTAATGTATACACAGCACCCAATATTGACAGAAAAAAAAACAATCAAATTTACTAAAAAAAGAAAAACTGAAATATCACCCTTTGCTGTGACACTCATATATTGAACTCGGGTGCCGTCCATTTCTTCTGACCATCCTTGAGATGGTTCTACACCTTCATTGGAGTCCAGCTGTGTTTGACTATACTGATTGGACTTGATTAGGAAAGCCACACCCCTGTCTATATAGAACCTTACAAATGAGAATCATGAGATCAAATGAACTGCCTGAAGAGCCCAGAGACAGAATTGGGGCAAGGCACAGATCTGGACAAGGTTACAAAAAATGTCTCCTCCACTTAAGGTTCCAAGGAGCACAGTGGCCTCCATAATCCTGAAATGGAGGACGTTTGGGAACGACCGGAACCCTTCCGAGAGCTGGCCGTCCAGCCAAACGGAGCGATCGGGGGAGCAGAGCCTTGGTGAGAGAGGTCAAGAAGAACCCAAAGATCACTGTGGCTGAGCTCCAGAGATGGAGTCGGGAGATGGGACAAAGTTCGAGAAAGTCAACCATCCCTGCAGCCCTCCGCCAGTCGGAGCTTTTTGGCAGAGTGGCCTGACGGAAGCCTCTCCTCAGTGCGAGACACATGAAAGCCCGCATGGAGTTTGCTAAAAAACACCTGAGGACTCCAAGATGAGAAATAAGATTCTCTGGTCTGATGAGCCCAAGATACAACTTTTTGGCCTTAATTCTAAGCGGTATGTGTGGATAAAACCAGGCACTGCTCATCACCTGTCCAATATAGTCCCAACAGCATCATGCTGTGGGGGTGTTTTTTAGCTGCAGGGACAGGACGACCGGTTGACATCGAAGGAAAGATGAATGCGGCCAAGTACAGGAATATCCTGGACGGAAACCTTCTCCAGAGTGCTCAGGAACTCAGACTGGGCCGAAGGTTCACCTTCCAACAAGACAGTGACCCGAAGTGCACAGCTAAAATAACAAAGGAGTGGCTTCAGAACAACTCCGTGACTGTTTTTGAATGGCCCAGCCAGAGCCCTGACTTAAACCCAATTGAGCATCTCTGGAGAGACCTGAAAATGACCGTCCAACACATTCACCATCCAACCTGACAGAACTGGAGAGGCTCTGCAAGGAGGAATGGCAGATGATCCCTAAATCCAGGCATTACAAGCTTGGTGCATCATTCCCAAAAAGACTCATGGCTTTATTAGCCCAAAAGGGTGCTTCAACTAAATACTGAGCAAATGGTCTGAATACTTATGGCTGTGTGATATTTCAGTTTTTCTTTTTTAATAAATCTGCAAATATTTCTAGATTTCCGTTTTTTTTCTGTCAATATAGGGTGCTGTGTGAACATTATTGAAGAAAAAAAGAACTTCAATGATTTTAGCAAATGGCTGCAATTTCACAAAGAGTATAACATTTAAGTGGGTCTGAATCAGAATCATCTTTATTTTGCCAAGTATGTCCAAAAAACACACAAGGAATTCGTCTCTGGTAGTTGGAGCCGCTCGAGTACGACAACAGACAGTCAATTGACAGAGAGCACTTTGGCGACAGAAAGACATCGAGAAAAACAGTCACTGAGCAATAAAGGCTTGCTAGTTATCTGGTAAAACTTACCGTACCCACTGTAGAGTAGATAGCTAGATAGACTCAACTGAAAAAGTCGAGAGGGTAGAGTAGATAGCGTAGAATAGGTCGAGTATATCGAGTAGGTAGGGAGAGTTAGTGGCTTAAGTAGATGAGTACGTAGATAAGCGTAGGTAGAGTAGATTGATAGAGTAGATAGATGGACACGCACCAGGAGCGCCATGACCAGCTTGTGCAGGTAGACCACTTGGATGCAGCCCACGTTCAGCTTGACCCGTCCGTCCGTTTGGGACGTGTCTGCGTACCCGGAGCCTTCTGTGGCGTTGGGAGTCAGACTGACTGAGAAACTGAACACCTCGTCCCCTACGATGGAGATGGCCTGAAGACGGTCAGAAGATACAGGATCACTCAGCTTCATTTTAAAAATACCCGGTGCAAGTTGGGACGGACCTTCTTGTGGATGCTGGCAGGATCCACGTTGAGGACGACAAAGTCCCTCAGGCGTGCCGACATGTGAGTTTGAGGTCCTTGCGCCAACAGGGATCCGTGAAGACCTGAAGGACACGTAAAGTCCATAAAAGTACCACGTACAACCGAATGGAATCTCTGAGGGGTCCACCTGGTCGGAATTGGTACCTTGGATTTTGATGTCCACTATGTTACTGCTCTGGTCACACACCAGGACGTTGAAGGCCCCCAGAGCCACCATCACTTTCAAATCGATGATCTCGCCAAGCTCTGGTGACGCAGACGCGTCTGGTAGGAAATGGAAATGCAGCGGTACCCTGACTTACGACTTGAATTAATTCTGCAACCACACTCGTAACTGAAATCACCGTTCCCGGTTCCCAGCGAGGTAGTACCGCTCCTTCTGGTCTACGTGCCTTCAAGTTTGAATTCTATTTGCCGCGTACTTAATTATATCATTGAAAGGAATAAGAGAGGAGTCATTTCCTGTTTTTTTTGTTTACATACTTCAAAATAAAAAAGAAAATAAAGGTTGTTTCTCATTTTTTTGTTTTCCTACATCAGAAGGAAAACCAAATGGCCCCCAAGGTACCACGGACCGACTAGACTAGTGAAAATTTATTCATTTATCTGTTCAATTCTGATTTCCAAAGCACAATATCGATCAAAATAACCTTTAGACTAGCGGGAGCACATACAATTTATTCTTACCCCAAAATGTTTACATTTCCTTCCCCTTTAACGATAACCATCCTTACTGGTAAGTCAATGTACAACTGGAGTTGACTTCTTGTTGTCACTGAACGGCGAGAGGTCCCGAATGACATCACACGTGGACCTTGAGGATTGCACGCGAGCAAACTTACTGGACTTCGTGGCTGTCATTTTGTCATCTTCAGTCTTGAGCCGGATCGTCCTTTCAGGAGACGCCACGCCACCGCCTGAAGACAGAACCCCCGACAGGAAGTTGACAGCGGACAGGAGAGCTTGGGTGTGCAGCATGAGGTCTAGGGAGGTGAAGGTCACCTGGAGGACAAGCAGAAGTGAAGGTGGAAGGACTGCATCATGAAGACTTGGTGTGCGTGCAGATTGTCAGTCATCCAGGCCGTGGTAATCCGCAGAGGTCGAATGGAGGCAACTGGACTCTTCTTGCAGACATTTAGTGGTCAAGTTCCAGTCAAAATGGCCACCCCAAACGTTCCTGGACCTCTCGCAAGTTCTACCACTGATAAATTACCCCTGAACTAAATCTAGTTGTCTGTGTAGATTCTCAGTCATCCAGGTCATAGGAACCCACAGAAGCTTATTCGTGGAGTGAAACAATCTTCGGGGGACAGATGTCGTAAGCAGATGATCAGCGATGGCGGAAGACCACCCTCCTCTGTTTCGAAAGGGCCATTCTGGTTTGACATATGTAATTACAGTGCCTGCGTGACAGTGCTTGGATTAATGGTGAAATGTCTTTCACAACCAACAAGAGTCCAGTTGCCTTCATTAACTTCTGGGGACTTCTATGACTGCGTGTTATTGGATGCATCACTTGCAGACATTATGGGAACACTTTTGAAAGGAAGCTAGTTGAAATTTCATGTGCGCGACTCACGTTGATCATCTGTTCTGTGTTCTTGTACACACTGGAGAAGTTTGGACCGTGGCGATCAGCCTGAACACAATCAAGAATCATAGCACACATCAGGACTCCACTTCCCACAATGGATTTGGATTTGGTGTTTTCACATGTGTGACGGTAAATTCTGTGATGTCCCGACCTTGAAGTACTGGACTTTGACTAGCTCGGCTCCAGACTCTGCCGATGAGCTAAGCAGACACAAAGGATCCCCGTTGGAGTCTAGACCACAACATTAAAGACAGACATGAACCGAGATAAGAACATGGTCGGTAAGGTAGCTTTGATAGGTAGGTAGGATCGATAAAATTGCTGGGGAGGGGAGGGCAGTAAGACTTGTACTGTACATAGGCTGGGTAGGGTTAGTTGGGTGATAGGCAAATAGTTCAGTGGGTAGTTTGGTCGGAAAATAGGTAGGTTGGGTAGGAGGATTTGTGCAGTTGGAAAGCTAGAAAGACAGGTAGGTTGGTAGGGTGATATATAGGGTAGGTAGGAAGATAAGCAGTTAGCTAAGTCAGGTAGGGTAGGGAGGCATGTGGGTAAGGAAGCCCGGTCGGTAAGTAGGTAGCGTATGTACCAAGGTTAGTACGGTAATCAAAAAACAAACGAAATAAAATAAAAACGACAATGTTGTTTAAAAAAAAAAAAAAACAACAACAAACTAAAACGACATTTTGTGCTTGCAAATCTAACTATAACTATAGCAAAAATGTCCTTTGTTTTCATCTTTGACAATTCATTTCATACATGTTTCCAGTACCCCGAATAAAAAAAAAAAAAAAACTAATACTGAAGCTCATAAAAACTAAACTAAAAGTAAGCATTTTTGAAAAAAAATTAACTAATAGAAACTTAATACAAAAAAAAAAAAAAAAAAACAGAATCAGAATCATCTTTATTTGCCAAGTATGTCCAAAACACACAAGGAATTTGTCTCCGGTAGTTGGAGCCGCTCTAGTACAATTTACAGAACACTTTGGAGACATAAAGACATTGACAAAAAAACAATTGTGCAAAAAGATGCAGAGTCCTCTAGCACTTAGAGCAGATATAATAATAATAATAATCCAAAAAAATAATTTACATTTTTTTTTTAAAAACTCTTCAGGCCTCCGGATCCTCCCCAGAAGAGCTGGATGAAGTGGCTGGGGGAGGGAAGTCTGGGATTCCCTGCTAAAGCTACGCCCCCCCGCGACCTGACCTCGGATAAGCGGAGGAAAATGGATGGATGGAAGAATAAAAACTAACACACCGAAACAAATCTAAAAACAAATTAAAACTAACTATGTTTGAAAAAGTCAAAACGAAATAAATACCAACTATAATGGAAAATCCAAAACTATTATAACCCTGATAAGTAGGGCAAATTGGTAGGCGGATAATCAGGTAAATAGGCAGGTGAGACAATTGGTAGGTAGGTAGGTACTGCTGTAGGATGGGAATAGAGAACGGTGTTAGAGGGCAAGGACGTCCCAATGTTACCTTTGAACTCCAGACAGGTGAGCGTCATCTTGTTGATGTATGTGGTGGCACAGGTGTCGTACTTTCTCACTTTAGTGTCCATGCCCAGGTGAGCAAGTTGGAACACCAGGAAAGGACGTTCCGCGTCGACCTCGCTGTCCACCTTCTTCTTCTTCAGGCTGAGCAGAACCTTCAAGAACAACCGAAGTCAACATGTCACCAACCTCTGAGCACCTCAAGGCCCCTCCTGATCCTGTTTTACTTCTCTGATTTCAAAGTTGATGAGGATGTTGACAGTGTTGTCACTGGGATCGCCATTAGTGACAGAATCTTCCACGCCACCGCTACCTCGTCGTGATGGCGCCACCGTCGTGTGCCGCTTGCCAAGCTCTACTTTCTCTGTGGACGAAGAGAGTGGCCCAATTGTTAAAAGTTCCAATAAGGTTTTCGGTTTCATGTCCCATTATACCTTGCAAGTCACCTTGAGCCCTGTTGTCGTCCTTCACGTTGGAGTGCTCTTGACTTCCCTCCCTGATGTTCTCCAGCAGAACCTTCATCAGCACACCCAAATCCTCCTCCCCCACGCTCACCTGGTGGACACGCGGTCGCATCGTCAACGCCACACCACTAAAGTGTTATTGGGCTTACCTTCAGGGAGCGCAAAACTCCTTGCACGTGCATCCCGGGAATCTTGGTGAACCAGGATGAGGCCATGTTTCTGGTGACCAAAAGTTCTACGTTTATGGGCTCCAGGATCTCAATGTCCGGGCTCAAAGACGAGTCACTCCTCAGGGTGGTTCTGTGGAGGGCGGAACTGTTAGCGGCATTCCTTTTCCGATTCTAGTGTCTTGCGACAGACGCTAGCAGCTACCTGGAGAGTTTGAGCTGCGTGAGCCTGATGTCCATCTTGTCCACCACGGCGGGTAGTGAGAATCCTTGGGCGGGCATGAGGCAGAAGCTGTTGGACACCGTGATGAGGCCGAGGTCCACCAGGACAGCGTTGCGGGAGGTGGACGATTGCGGCACCACGATGAGCGGTGCCTTCAGCCTGATGTCCGTGGACAGGCGGAAACTCTTGTGGGCCAAGTGCCGCACGCCGGATGCCGCCTTCTCCGCCGCCTGGGCCGTGGCTGCGCTCACCGCTTCTTTGGCCGTATGGAAGTTGCCCGCAAACATCTGAGGAGAAGACAAACGTCACGAGATTAAGCCCTCCGCAGACGACATAGCGAGGCGGCTATAAAAGACGGTTCAGCACTGAAGTGGGCCTCCTGTTCAGATGATTGCAAGAGCACAGCACAGAATGCACAATGAGATGATTCTAGGGGTCTAGATGTTCTACTGCAGGTTCTTGCGGTGACAGAGGAGGTCCAAGGAAGCCATTACAAGCTTGTGAACATGGCTATTAACAAGGTTCTGGAGATTCTACAGGTCTATATGTTCTGCAGCAGGCTGTAGTGAGTACTAAGGAGGTTTTATTGGCTTAGTTACTTAGTCCTGATGGTTTATTACTAGATTTTGTACACTACTAGTAAGGCGGTTCTATGGGTTTAGATGTTCTACTGCAGGCCCTAGTGGTGACAAAGGAAGTTCTAGTAGTCCATTCCAAAATTGTGAACATGGCTTTAAGTCGGTTCGAGAGGGTTGATGGGTTTAGATGTTCTACTGCAGGCTCTAATGGTGAGCAAGGAGGTGCTAGTAGCTCATTACAGAGTTCTGAACATGCTATTGAGAAGGTTCTGAAGGTTATACGGATCTGGATGGTCTACTGCAGCTCCTCGGGGTGACCACAGAAGTTTCAGCAGTCCATTACAAGATTGTAAACATGGCTATTAAGATGGTTCTGGAGGTTATATGGGACTAGATGTTCGACAGGTGATCAACAAGGTGTACAGGTTTAGATGTTCTACTACAGGCTCTAATGGTCATCGAGGTGGTTCTGGTGGTCCATTACAAGGTTGCAATTGTGGCTATCCTATTCTACCCTACCTACCATGTACCTGCTGACTCATTTACCTACCCACGGTATAAGTCTTTCTACCCTGTCCTATCTTCTTAGGACAGGGTAGTACCTATTTTCGTGCCTTTCCAGCCTGCTCTGCCTACCTTTTGTCCTATTTTCTACCTACTCCACCTATTGTCCTACCTACCCAACTATCTAACGTTCACTCTACGTACCTTACCTTCCTTAGGACTTGCTTAGCGACCTTGTTCGAGATGGGATGGAACGTTAATTGAAGTCAGATACAACCCACCACCTGTCTTCCTACCCACCCTACTAATTTTCCTACCACCCCTACCTATCTAACTACCCACCTGTCTTCCTATCATCCTCCCTGGCCTACCCAACTACCTACCGACCAAAGTACGTACCTTCCACACTACCTCCCTCCACTATAAGGCTACCCTGCCCAACCATATCCATATTCCTACATACCTTACCTACTACTGTATTTTGGTAGAATGAACTAAGATGAACCAGCAACAGAAGAGTTAAGGTCACTTCGGCCCGTTGTGTAACGATACAAAAACATGTTTACACAGTGAGGATCCTTTTGAGGGACTAACACCAGTCATGGGTTAGAGTGTCCTCGTGATGTCCTCAAGGTTATACTTGAATTGTTTGCATACTGAGGATGTATAAAACCTAAGTACTGTACTTGCCCCAAGCAAAAATTTTTGTTTTTTGTGCGTGTTTGTTGTCTGACCAGCAGCGACATGAGGAACTTGTGCAGGTAGACCATCTTGATGCAGCCGAGGCGCAGGGTGACCTTCCCGTCCACCTTGGACGTGTCACCGTAGCTGTCCCCCTCGGTGGCCCCGGGAAACAAACAGAGCTTGAAGCTGAACACCTCCTCGCCCACGATGGACACCGCCTAAAATAAATGAACAAATACATACAGAAACAAATACGACTGCATCAGACACCACAAGAAAATACATTTGGGGCTAATTTTTGTAAAGCTAATTTGCAGATAGAAAAAACATTTTAATGTAAAATAGTATACAGTGGAACCCTGCTATTCGTACGCGATAGGAACCGATCGCAGTGAAAAACAAAATTTTGACATTTTTCTGTCTCTGGTCAGTGGATGTTATTTCCTATTTGCTTTCATCTAGAAAACGAAGAAATTCATAATGATTCCCATTAAACTTGTTTTTTCCTGACCTGACCATGTTTTGTTTCCCTTGCATTCCAGACAGATTCCGCACTAATGTAGCAAAGGAAAATTGTTAAAGAGCTTTCTAGACGTTTCAAGAACCTTGGAAACCATCCTAAACGTTACAGGAACTTACAAAGTAGATGGCAGCATGAAGGCAGGGAACGTCCACTCAACAGATCAGTTTACGTCGAGCTGTCACAGTGCAGACGAGTCGCTCGTCACTCAACATTACTATCTGCATTCGTCACGCAGGGCATCCCAAACCTACGCTCGCAAAACGCTGGTCTCTTGGTGACCCTGAAATCCAGAAAGAGGTCCATAGGCTCTCGAACATTTTCTAGTCGGGCTCCAGTACTCTGCAATGCCCCACCTGCCGATATTAGCGCTGCTACCTCAGTGAAAATGTTTAAATCCAAATTTAAGGTTTATTTTTACTAGGCTCACCACCGATCAGCGAGTTGAAAGAAACGATCACCGATCCGATCGCAAGATGGAGGCATTTTTGTTTGTTGGTGTGCCGTGAGATTTTTCAATTGTCAAATATGTTCCTTGGCTCCACAAAGGTTGGAAATCGCTGCTCTAAGTCAGGTCATGTCGTCTAATCAGTCAGGTCAAACCAACATTTCAACATGACAGAAATAATGAGTGCTAACTTACGCTCATAAAATTACTTTATTTTTAATGAAATGACTTCACCCACGTTAAGAGCACGATTCGACAGAGCGGCGGCGTGTTTACGTCCAACCGTTCGTGCTAGCAGTAGCTTGCGAGGCTACATAGTCGGTGAAAAGACACGTTTACTCTGTGGCATTGAGTTAAAGTACAATTCAATTAGACAAACAATTACTGAACGAGCTAAATAATTTCATTCAAGCAAATTAGAATAAACACATTTCAATAACCCAATTTTCGGGGGGGGAAAAAAAAAAGCTTTGGACCTTTTTGTGAATGCACTGAGGGTTGACATTGGTGACAACGATGTCTCGGAGGCGAGCAAAGACCTCCGTTTGCTTGGCTTGCACCAGCACCGACGCGTCCATGCCTGCAGGGCGGCGACAGTCGGCCAAGTGTGAGGAAAAAAAACATTTAAAAATGCAGAAAAATCAATAGTAGTAAAATGATTTCACATCAACAAAAATAAATGAAAGCCATCCTTGACGTGTGTATTCCATCTGCTTGATGAGGCTAGGGTGCCACGCATGCCTAGCATTTGGGCCAAGTGGTGTTACTAGTGCAGCACAGTAGTTTACTAGTAAGGTTTAATTGTATACTTCAAATGTGGCAATAGGAGAGGAAATTATTTTAGGAGTAAAACACCGTTATTCCTTCCACTAGTGCGCCTTTTAGCAAAGCTGTTTGAGCCTGTACGCAATGTCCATTTTAAGGTCCATGTACACTCTTTGTCCTCACTAGTTAGACAATCCAAGTAGAACCACTGTCTTACTAGTAACCTTTTTTCCACTACTCGTGCCACATTTGACTTACTAGTACTAGTAGGGATGTAACGATACCTAAATCGCACGGTTGGCTTTTAGCACGGTATTGACCTCGCACAGTACGATCATTCTTGCAATATTGTGGTGAAGGTTGACGGCACAGGTGGGGATTTAATTCTTTTATTTTTGGGGGACTAACTAGTAGCCTCGACGTTCAAGGATGCAGGAGCAGCGCCGGAAGGACGGCTTTCCGTGAGGTCTTCGTCTTTGGGTACCTTGCACTCGGACGTCGGCGATGCTGCTCGGGCCGTCGCAAAGCTCCACGTGGAAACATCCCAGCACGGCCAGCAACTTGAAGCTGAACACGTCCGCGTCTTTCGCGCCTTTGGACGCTGGGGGGGAGGAAACCAAAAAATGGGGGCAAAAACGACATGCAGCGTCCCCCCTGCTATATCGCTGATATCCAAAGTAAAAGCAGATGTTTGCAAAAGTCTTTTTGGGGAAAAACTAAGATAATCCGTCTGTTTTCATACAGAAACCAGAGACTATTTCCTGATGAGAGGCTGAAATTAGGGAGGATTTGAAGTTCAACAAGGTCTCCAAGCGATGAACCGATGATCAAAGCTGTCGTCGATTAATTTGATAAGCGATTACAAAACGGTTCGACAAATTTGATCATCAATTAGCGGTCGATTAAAAGGTGCACCTCTACTTTGTTTTGTTTTTTGAAAGCAACGCTACATTTTACATTCCATTACAGTAGCCGTAGTTTGAAGTTTTAGATTGACCGTAACATCTGTGCTCATTTCCGGTAGCATGTCTATGGCGCTTCATGATGCGCACAACATGAAGCTCGCAAGTTGAGCCAGGAAAACCCCTGAATAATCTCACGTTTCTGGACTGCGGGCTCACCTGTCCTGCCCCGGCCTATGTCCGTCAGCTTCCTGGCGTCCGCCGAGGCGTTGCGCCTGGAAAGGAGTTGTTGCGGAACGGCGCTGGACAGGAAGTCGACGGTGGACAGCAACGCTTCAGCGTGAACAAGAAAGTCCAGGGAGGAAAACTCCACCTGGTACACAGCACAGTGACACCTTGTGGTCAATAGAAAGAGCCCGCCTTACTGGTGTCACCCAGGTGAGTTTTATTGGCGCCTTCGGTACATCCCTGTCCGCCGTCATACTGGGGATGGTTAAAAATAAATAAATAAATACAATTTTAAAAAATAATAATAATAAATAAATAAATAAATAAAAACAATTTTAAAAAAAAGAAAATAAATCACAGGATTTCCTACGACTTCCTGTAACATCTTGCGTCATTTCCTTTCACTCCCAGCAAGTGGCGCTAGCGCTGGGAATAGGGAAGATTTGTCCGATTCCATTTTCAATACCATTTGATTCTCTTATCGAGTCTCAGATTTGCAGATAGGAAAACCATCCAGGGGACTTTATGTAGATTTTTAACAAATAATTAAACGACTAAAATAAAAATGGAATTAAAAATGACCACATCCAGGCTTATCACAGTCATAAAAACGTTATAAATCGATCACGTTAATTTGCCGCAGCGCGGGTTGCGTACGCAAGTTCCTGCGTTGTAGACGCACCCTGCCTTGCTTGCAGCAAGCGTGCGACGCACGTTCACCTGCCCTCCCTGAGCGTGCTTGAAGCTGTTGAACGATCACCCCAGTTGGAGCTTACTGTACAACTAAATGGAACACAACAGGATCGTTACTTGCTACATACAGTCTATAAGAATAGTATGACGTTAAAGGACTGTTAAAGGAGGGCTTTGGTGGTGAGAACATACAGCTTGCGTTAGCTTTCGCCTTTTCGGGGAGCTGTCCGTGTCCAAAACACCTGACTGGCGATTAGTCGCCGACAACCTATAACCGTCGTCGACGAGTCGATTAGTCGACTAGCTTTGTTGAAATGTTCTATTTTGTCCAGAAAGGGTTTAACAGTGAAATTGTCGTCGTACTTAGTCATGATACTCCTGTTGCATTTGGTGGCAATGTGGCCCCCTTACTCAGAAGGGTTAGAGTGGTCTCACGTTATGGAATGACCTCCGTCTGCACATCAGAGAAGCCCCCTCACAGTCCATTTCACAAACTCTGCAGAAATATTCCAAATGTATGCCTTGAGGTGTGCGTCAGTGTGTCCACTTTACCCGGTGCAGTGGCCAGACTGAGAACTGTTTGTCCTGACTTGAAAATCCAAGCAGCATGGAATGTGATTTGAACCATAAGCAGTTGATTTGCCAAGACTAAAGTTTAAACAGTCATTCTATATGCTTGACCTGTGACTAAAGAGTACAACGTTGGGAGTATTGTATATTACTATATGATTTGAAACCCATTTTATGGGTCAGAATTGTAGACTAGATTCAAGCTGATGGGGGTGATCTTGTCTGATCCTTGGTCCTCTTTGAACGCGCCCCATGGGTATTTAACCCCCGACTCCCGCTGCCAGCCTCGGTCTTGGTTCTTCGCACTCGTCTTGCTTCCTGGCTCTTGCCATCAGCTCCCCCATCCCCTCTCTTTGTTCGGACCCACCAACCAGAAACCACGATATAGCGGCGGATTACTGTATCTGTATTCCGTGATGATAAGTTGCAGGGACTCATTGTTCCCAGGTTGGGACTCGTTGTTTTCATGACATGTGCATCCCGAGACTCGCATAGTTTCAAGTGTAAAATGATCTTTGCGTATGTATAATTATTGGCGGTATCGGCCAAAACTCAAGGCTGCAATATTGAATCGGGACATCCCTAGTCGTAATAGTAGTGGTAGGGTTCGTAGTAGGAGCAGCAGTGGTAGTAATTAAAGTGATAGTTGTCGTCGTAGTGGCAGTAGTAAATTAATGTGGAGACAACGACAAAAATCCTCCTCCCACCTTGAGAGTTTGCTCGGTGTTGTCGAAGAGCGTCCGGAAGCTGGGCCCGCCGAGATCCGCCTGCGGGGACAAACGTGGACGGCCGGCGCCACCTTCAGCTTCCGAGCGGACGCGGGAGCAATTTCCGGCTAACTCACCTTGACGAAGTCAACCTTGAGAAGGTCGGAGCTCTGCTCCTCGGAGCATCTGATCAGGTGAAGAGGAGCGCCGTCTGAAACATCCACGTTTGAGAAACAATGTCACGTTTGTATATGTCGCTGCTTTGTGCGTGGAAAGTAGCAGTCGTTGGAAGGGTTAGAATGACCCTAACAGCTAAGCCAGGGGGGTGGGCAAACTACGGCCCGTTGATCATTTCAATCCGGCCCGCCCAAGATTGGTACAGAATCGTCCAAATCGTATCAGAATCATGACGACATTCATTTGACCTTGTCCCGTAATGTTGAGTGGTTCCACCAGGTTGTGCTGTAATGCCCAGTGGTTCCAGTAGGTCCAGTGATACGTTGACTTGACTTGGGCGTTTCTGTTTTTATTCTGCTCCTGGTGAGTCGAAAACTCGCCCTCCAGCCATTCGGCAGCATTTAACTATTCACAAAGACTGCTGATTTCGAAATAAAGGGAAGAAGGGGATCGGGAGGTGATTGTTGACGGATGCAGTACCAGAAAAGTGCAAAGAAATGCACGATTTCACTATCGCCACACTATTTTTGTTATTTTCCTTTGTAAAAAGTTAAGAACACAGTTTGACTGGCGTGCTAATTGCGCTACACATTGTGGGTCATACCGAAAAGCGCAGGGTCATAAATCGGTCACAGAAGCTAACGACTCTCTCACCGGCGCACTTGAGCTCAAATTAAATAAAATGAGTTTGACGCCCCTGATTTATATCATGTATGAGTACTGAAATAAAAAGATTCTCGCATACTCTCATTTATTCCGTACAAGAGGATGTGTACACTTGTGTAACCATGCTGTTGCTTATTTACGCAACCCTTCTCGAATAGACAAAAACGAACGACAAAGAAATCTATTGAGTCGCACGCGTTGTACGTCACAGTGGTGGAAAACGTTTGGCAATGATTTATCTTGGTCTCATTTTTTTTTACGTGACAAAAAGGTGGCATTTGAACGGGGGTGCGTCGATTTTTTGCCACCGCAGTTACTAACCGGGCACGTCGCAGTAGTCCAGCGTGATTCTCCGGAGGTACGACGTGACGCTCATGTCGAAGGTCCTGATCTTCCCCTGGGCTCCCAGCTGACGAACGCTGAGCGCGAGCACAGTCTTCTCCCGGCTCGCTTGCCGCGTCAGCTCCAGCAGCACCTGAAGGCCACACCGGTACACATTCTTCAGCAAGCCGCACTCGAGGGAACCCGGGCAAAAGACCGCTGCAGACCTCTCGAACTTCGAACTTGAACTGAAGGTCGGTGAGCTCTTCCAGAGCCCAGCGCTCTTTCTCGCCCTCCGGCGACATCTCGCTGGCGTCTGAATCTGACGCGCGGAATAAGATCAAGGTTCATTAGGACCAGGACCATCATTGAGTTTGGAATTTCTTGTGAAGCACATCTCGCCTCATTTTAATGTATGAAACATGCTATACAAATAAAGTTTTATTTGAGTCGATCTTACCTGGCTCAGCCACGCTGAAGAGTGCGGGTTGAAGGTTGAGAGCTTGCGGTCGTGACTCGGCCAAATTCGGCACCTGCGGCAGGTAACAAGGGCCCAATATGAGCGCCCGAACACGGTCAACACGTCCCCGATACGGTCGCCAGAACACGGTCAACGGGCGCAGATACGGTCGCCCGGATACGGTCAACGAGCGCAGATATGGTCAACAAGGCTGCCCGAATAAAAAGAGAAACTTTAAAATTAATTTGCAACATCAATTCACCAATTAAAAAATGAAATGGATATAAAATAAATCCCTCACCCTCTAATATTATTGGCAGTGAATCCAACTTCCAATGGAACGAGATGAATGAATACCAAATTCACATTGTACCTTGTCTTCAGGCGTCGAGGGTGTGGAGCGCCCGCGAGGCAGCGGGATGCTGTGGATCAGCTCCAGAACCTTCTGGATCTTCTCATCAGACATTTTGACGTGCAGAAGAGGCAGCTCGCCCGAAACCTTCAACCTGCGGCACAATATTAATTTCGCCAAACCGCACATAACTTTGCCTTACGAAGGTCCACTACTTATTGCTAACACACGATGCAAAACACAATAAACGGGCTAACAAATATACTTACATACTTCCGCGTTGACCATCCATGAACAGGATCTTCAAACTATAAAAGATCAACAAAGCGGGGGGCCCAGACCTCGTGTCCCCATCCTGCCTCAAAGTCTGTGCGAACCAGCTCGCTCCAGTCTTCACACAGATCTTCCATAGATCTCTGGAACTAGTGACCGTATTCGGGCGATCGTATCGGCGCCACCATCATCCCAATCCCCAAGAAACCTGCAATTTCAGGTCTGAATGACTACAGGCCTGTCGCCCTGACATCTGTGGTCACAAAGTCCTTTGAAAGCATCATGTTGGACCACCTCAAGAGCGTCACAGGACCCCTGCAGGACCCCCAGCAGTTTGCCTACCAAGCAAACAGGTCAGTGGATGACTCAGTCATCATGGGATTGAATTTCATACTAGACCACATCCACGGCGCAGGGACCTACTCGACGATCCTGCTCATGGACTTTAGCTCTGTTCACCATCATCCCCGAACTCCTTTCCTCCAAGCTTCTCCAGCTCAGCATCTCGCCTGCCATCTTCTTGACGGGCAGGACACTACAGGTGAGGCTGGGGGACACCACCTCATCCACCCGCACTATCAGTACCGGGGCGCCCCAAGGATGCGTCCTCGCTCCGCTGCTCTTCTCTCTCTATACAAACGACAGCACCTCAACGCACCCGGCTGTCAAACTCCTAAAGTTTGCAGACGACACCGCAGTCATCGGCCTCATCAAAGACGGTGACGAGTCTGCACATCGACAGGAAGTCGAGCGGCCGGAGCTGCGGTGCGGCCGACGCAACCTGGAGCTGAACACGCTCAAGACTGTAGAGATGATTGTGGACTTCAGGAGGCATCCTTCGCCACAGCTGCCCCTCACGCCGTCCAGCTGCCTCGTGTCCACCGTCGAGACTTTCAAGTTCCTGGGAATTACAGTCTCTCAGGACCTGAAGTGGGTGATCAACATCAACTCCGTCCTCAAAAAGGCCCAGCAGAGGATGTACTTCTTGCGGCTTCTGAGAAAGCACGGAAGCGCAGGAGCTGCTGAGGCAGTTCTACACAGCGGTCATCGACTCGGTCCTGCGTTCATCCAACACAGTCTGGTTTGGTGCCGCCACAAAAAAGGACAAACTCTGACTGCCATGAACAATCAGGACTGCCGGAAAAAATCGTCGGTACCCCCCTTCCCACCCTTGAGGACTTGCAGGCTACCAGAACTGTGTGCTGTACCATCCTGTTTCAGACGCTCCACCATCACCCCAGTCCTTGTGTCTTTGCCGTGATCAAAAGACGCATGTTACAATGGGCCACCACCCTTTTCTCGGTTAAGAAGGATTGCCTTTACGATGAATGCCTACAATTTGAAATCAAGAACCTTTTGAATATAGGACTCGAAGCGTGGCTGTTTCAGCATGGGAGACGTTTACCCAGAGAAAACGCACGAAACACAAATTGAGGTTGTTGTTTTTACGTGTCTTCACCGATCAACTGATATGAAAATGAAACCACATACATGCTGCGTTTGAGTGTCAGGTGCCACAGCTTGCCCGTCTTCCGGCGTGTTGGCGACTGCGCGCCTAATCTTTGTCTTCTACTCAAAAGCTGTGCTGATCACAAGTCCAAATGGATGCGACGCCGCCACCCGCTGGCGGCTGTTCCTCATTACGTGTCTTTCTAAAGCCGTCGCCAAACGAACACACTTGACGAAAATACGGCGTTGCGTGTACCTGGGCATCCTGGCGTCCTTGTCCACCATACACTTGGACAAGTGCAGCGTCAAGTGGAGCGGCCGCAGGATGTGCTGCCGCGACGAGTTCTGCAAGCGGGCCGACTTCCACTCGTCCCCTGAATGCCGCCGGCGAAAAAAAAAAAAAAAAAGCACAACTATCATCGGGGGACTACTACTACTGTGACCAAAACTCCCACCATTTGTGCTATTATTACAAATATTACTATTAAAAAAAAAAAAAACACCATAACTTTGACAACCACCACTAACTACTACCACCATAAGTACTACGATTACTACGACTACCACTATTGTGACCGCTACTCGTGCCACTAATACTACCACTATTACGATTACAACTCCACGACCATGACAGCTACCACCACAACTATGACTACCACTAATAGAACTATCACTACTACTACCACCCCATTACTACTAGTTCTACAACAATTACAACCACCATTACTACTATAACTATCACCATTAGTACTACGACCATGACCACTGTTATCACAACTACAAGCACCACTACTCTTTCATTTTCTTTTGTTTTGCGTCAGTCTAGGTGTGTGTGTGTGTGTGTGTGTGTGTGTGTGTGTGTGCGCCTGTGTGTGTCAATACCTGACTTGCTGTAAAGTACTTGAACTCGTCTCAGTTCCACGCAGTATCGCTCGTACGCTCGGTCCATGATCTCCTCCAGAGAAGAGAAAGACGACGAGGACGAGCGCACGTTCTCATCAACGCTGTTAAACTGTCACGCACACGCGTGCACACACAAACACAAACAAACAGTCACACGCACACATCCATGCACGCGTTCCAATCAACATACATAATTACTCTGCCGTGTGTCCGTTTTCACCTGTAGGTTTCCAAAGTCGACAACGATGAGTTCCGAGGTGTC
The DNA here is from genome assembly GCF_024500275.1 of Phycodurus eques. NCBI lineage: Eukaryota > Metazoa > Chordata > Actinopteri > Syngnathiformes > Syngnathidae > Phycodurus > Phycodurus eques. The sequence continues at coordinate 1,539,413 of NC_084526.1, forward strand.
CGAGTAGAAGCCGGAGTTGGGCAGCAGAAGGTACGACGGACGCAGGTCGATCCTCAAGTCCAGAACCTTGCGGGTCTCGATGATGTGAGACAAACCTGCAAAGACGCCGCCGCAAGATCAACTCGGAATTTCAGCTGGAACGTTTGTCAAGACGATCAGCGCACAAAAAGTGGTCGACGTGGCTTCCGGGCTCAAATTGAGGCAGAGGCGACAGCGCTGCCACCGTCGCCACTTGGGCGCAAGGTTAACGTGCCGGCGCGGGCGCGGCCTCCACGGACCTGCCGCAGTCTTCTCTTTGATCTCCTCCAGTTTGGAAAGCGTCGCTGACGTCAGAACTTCCAGGTCCACCCCCTTGCCCGTCTTGAAGAATTCTGCCAGGCTGTTGACCGTCATCTGGACAACACAAACACGCGAGCGCACGCGCGCACACACGCACACACACACATTGACGCACGCACAAGGCCACCGAGGCGGATGTGGTTTGCGCAGCGGCTTACGGCGTCGTAGATGATCTGCACGGGCTGCGAGTGGACCCTGACCACGTAATTGGCTCGGCTGTCGTTGGGCGCCAGCTCGAAGGCCACGCGCAGCAGAGACACCGAGGCCGGGTCGCCCGCCGAGGCCGGGTCGCCCGCCGCCGAGATGAGAGACGGAACGCCGCCGCGCTGTTCCAAGCCCGTCACGCTCCACTGCTGCAGGGACGCCTCCACCCTTAGGAAAGCCCAGCCCAGCATTTATTGCGCATCCTTCATGTGGGTCACCTTCATATTATTTCAGCAATTAGACTAAAGACATGGCCCAGCCAATTTGCTTTTGAAAGTCAATGTGATTACCAATTTGTCCTACTGTACTACTTAGCTGTTACTTCAATATTTGAGATTATCCATCTATTTCCCTCCGGTTACCCGAGGTCCGGTCGCGGAGGCAGCAGCCTCAGCAGGGAAGCCCAGACTTCCTCCAGCTCTTCCGTGGGGTTTCCGAGGCGTTCACAGGCCAGCCGAGAGACGGTCTCTCCAGCGTGTCCTGGGTCGTCCCCAGCAGCGACTCTACTCTGAGATCCTCCCGGATGACAGAGCTTCTCACCCTCTCTCTAAGGGAGAGCCCAAGCCACCCTGCGGAGGAAACTCATTTCGGCCGCTCGTATCCGGGATCTCGTTCTTTGGGTCACGACCCGCAGCTCGTGACCCTAGGTGAGGGTAGGAACGTAGATCGCCCAGTGAATCGAGAGCTTCGCCTTCCGGCTTAGCTCCTTCTTTACCACAACGGACCGATACAAAGTCCGCATCACTGCAGACGCCGCACCGATCCGCCTGTCGATCTCCCGTTCCGTTCTTCCCTCACTCGTGAACGAGACCCCGAGATACTTGAACTCCTCCACTTGGGGCAGGATCTCATCCCCGACCCGGAGAGGGCACGCCGCCCTTTTCCGACTGAGGACCACGGGCTCGGATTTGAAGGTGCCGATTCTCGTCCCAGCCGCTTCACACTCGGCTGCGAACCGCTCCGGTGAGAGTTGGAGGTCACGGCTCGATGAAGCCAACAGAAATTCTGTCCATAAAAGTTATGAACAGAACTGGTGACAAAGGGCAGCCTTGGTGGAGTCCAACCCTCACCGGAAACGAGTCCGACTTACTGCCGGATATGCGGACCAAAATTCTGACTCCGGTCGTACAGGGACCCCATACTCCCGAAGCACCCCCCACAGGACTCCCCCAAGGAATACGGGGGGTCTCTCTCTCTCTCTCTCTCTCTCTCTCTCTCTCTCTCTCTCTCTCTCTCTCTCTCCACTACTGTCAAGTAGTGCACACTTCGGCCTCACTCTTAACACATTAGTAAAAACAACAATTTGACTGAAAACGTTTCTGCACGCACCTGAGGGCCTGGGCTCCTGGTCTCTGTGAGATTTCAGTGCTGAGGTGGATCATTTGGACCTGGAGGATCTCCGGCACGTGGGGCTGATCTCTGACCGTCACCGAGGTCCTGAACAGCTGGAAGGTGACCACCACGGCGACATACTGCACACCACACACAAAGACACGGGTTTTTGTGCTGCTCCAGCACCCACCGACCAACCGTTCCTACCCAAGGGGGACTCAATAGGGTCCGCCCAGCGCCTGTTTCAGCCCTTTATTACGTTCGCATTCATTTGTATATTTGTTACTCGAGCGTCCAGTTCACATGACTTGTACGTATGTTACGCTGGCTGGAAGAAGATTGCGCGACTGACTCGGTAGCTATCGTGTGTACAGGATTAATTAAAGTTTCATTCGGCTGCGTGCGTCAATGACAAAGTGATTAGCGAGACACAAGTCTACTTTAAGTGCGTTTTTTGAACCAGAATGCGTTTTTTGAACCAGAATGCATTATTAGTGTTTTACGTGACTTTTATCAGTGAAAGCTACGTGTATCGATGGCTAAGTCAGCTACTTCCGCTGCCGGAAGTGGTGTACTTTGTCTTTCAGAATAAGAGCATAACAGAGGAACTGCTATGTTAACGGTGTCGATGTCACAAAACTGGGGTCACGTTTTGGTTTATTTCGCTATGTATATTAATTGATGTCAAAATGAAATATGGAATGGATATGTAATGACCGAGCGTGCCAAACTCGCGACGCTACCAACCTCTTTGGGCAAGGTGAGGTTATGAGAGCTTCCGCTGTATCCGATGGCGGTGAAGAGCTTCTCTTTCTCCTCCGCTGTCATGATGCCATCCAAAGCTGAGCCTGAGGAACATAAAAGATTGGTCGCCACGGCAACACCGAATCGGTTCATGTTCCGTAGCCTCCACCGACCCTCGGTCTCCTTGTTCTCCTCCAGTTCCTGCTCCTCCTTCTTGGGCTTGCGGCCGAAGAAGCTGCGAAAGAATCCTCCGCCTCCCTGCTTCTGGCTGCCCGAGGCCTTCTTTGCGGCGATCTTCTGCCCAGAGCGCACCACCTGGAGGAAGATCGGCAGAGGGGAATTATTCAACTATAACGATATTTCTATGACATTATTTTTCTTCACACCTCATCTGGCGCCTCTCAATGCGGAGGAGCAGCGGCTCTACTCGGAGATCCTCCCGGATGACAGAGCTTCTCACCCTCTCTCTAAGGGAGAGCCCAGCCACCCTGCGGAGGTAACTCATTTCGGCCGCTTGTATCCGGGATCTCGTTCTTTCGGTCACGACCCACAGCTCGTGACCATAGGTGAAGGTAGGAATGTAGATCGACCGGTAAATCAAGAGCTTGAGGAACTCCGGGCGAATCTCATCCACCCCGGGGGCCTGCCACAGAGGAGCTTTTTAACCACCTCGGTGACCTCAACCCCAGAGATAGGAGAGTCCGCCTCAGAGAACCGAGACTCTGCTTCCTCATGGGAAGGCGTGTCGGTGGAATTGAGGAGGTCTTCGAAGTATTCTCCCCACCGGCTCGCAACGTCCTGAGTCGAGCTCAGCAGTGCCCCATCCCCACTATACACAGTGTTGATGGTGCACTGCTTCCCCCTCCAGACCAGAATTTCCTCAAAGTCGTCCGGAAGTCTTTTTCCATGGTCTCACCGAACTCCTCCCATGCCCGAGTTTTTGCTTCCGCGACCACCAAAGCTGCATTCCTCTTGGCCAGCCGGTACCCTTCAGCTGCCACAGTAGTCCCACAGGCCAAAAAGGCCCGAAAGGACTCCTTCAGCTTGACGGCGACCCTCACCGTTGCCGTCCACCAACGGGTTCGGGGATTGCCGCCACGACAGGCACAGACCACCTCACGGCCACAGCTCCGGTCGGCCGCCTCGGCAATGGAGGCGCGGAACATGGTCCACTCGGACTCAATGTCCCCCGCCTTCCCCGGAACATGAGCAAAGTTCTGTGGGAGGTGGGAGTTGAAACTCCTTCTGACAGGGGATTCCGCCAGACATTCCCAGCAGACCCTAACAATACGTTTGGGCCTGCCACGTCGGACCGGCATCTTCCCCCACCATCGGAGCCAACTCACCACCTGGTGGCCGCAAGTCCGGTGATACGACCAAAAAGTCGATTGTCGAACTGCGACCTAGGGTGTCCTGGTGCCAAGTGCACGTGTGGACACCCTTATGCTACAACATGAACATGGTGTTTGTTATGGACAATCCCAATGAGCACAGAAGTCCAATAACAGAACACTGCTCGGGTTCTGATCGGCGGGGGGCATTCCTCCCAATCACGCCCTTCCAGGTCTCACGGTCATTGCCCACGTGAGCATTGAAGTCCCCCAGCAGAAAGATGGAGTCCCCAGCGGGAGCGCTCTCCAGCACCCCCTCCAAAGACTCCAAAAAGGGTGGTACTCTGAACTGCTGTTTGGTGCATAGGCACAAACAACAGTCAGGACCCGTCCCCCCACCCAAAGGCGAAGGGAGGCTACCCTCTCGTCCACCGGGGTGAATCCCAACGTACAGGCGCCGAGCCGGGGGGGGCAATAAGTATACCCACACCTGCTCGGCACCCCTCACCGTGGGCAAATCCAGAGTGGAAGAGAGTCCAACCCCTCTCTAGAGGACTGGTACCAGAGCCCAAGATGTGCGTGGAGGCGAGTCGGAACTTCTCGACCTCACACACCAGCTCAGGCTCCTTCCCTGCCAGAGAGGTGACATTCCACATCCCTAGACCCAGATTCTGTAGCCGATCGGATTGCCAAGGTACCCGCCTTCAGCCACAGCCCAGTTCGCACTGCACCAGACCCCTATGGCCCCTCCCACAGGTGGTGAGCCCATGGGAAGGGGAACCCACGTCACCCTTTCGGGCTGCGCCCGGCCGGGTCCCATGGGTGCAGGCCCGGCTACCACGCGCTCACCTTCGAGCCCCACCTCCAGGCATAGCTCCATAGGGGGGCCCTGGTGACCCGCGTCCGGGCAAGGGAAACCAGAGTCCATTTTTTGTCGTCATCGTAAGGGGTCTTTGAGCCGTGCTTTGTCTGGTTCCTTACCTAGGACCTGTTTGCCATGGGTGACCCTGCCAGGGGCGTGAAGCCCCAGACAACTTAGCTCCTGGGATCATTGGGACACACAAACCCCTCTACCACGATAATGTGACGGCTCAAGGAGGATATTATATTCAATAATATTCATTGGGCTTGTTTCTAGTAATTTTGCATTTGCGGTGGTTAGCCGTTGTATTTAGTAAATATATGGTCAGCATCAGAAAAATGACTTTCAACCAGAGGAAAACAAACTCATTTTTATTGACAAGTTGATTTATCCAATTTATATGCCTCTCTCTCTCTCTTTTATATATATATATATTTTTTTTTTTTTGGGGGGGGGGGGGGGTATAAAAGCATAAAACTAGAAAGTGATTTAGTACTTGGAACTTTTATTCAAATTATTGCCTGAAACAGAATGTCGAAAAACGGCTACACAAATCTCAACAAACCATAATTTATACATATAATTTTGTATAGCTATAATTGCAATACAAAAAATGTTGAGTATTATGGACCCTGAAATCTATCTATAAGTCCACATTTTTCAAAATTTGGATTTGTATTTTACCAATTCTATTTGTGCATACCTCCATCTGGACCTGCTGTCGAGCCAAGGTGATACTGAACACGTCCAGAACTTTCTCCAAGTCCTGGTAGAAGCATAACGTAGACCAAATAAGTCCAAATCTCTCAAAAGATGATTTGTTTGTTTTGAGTGTTTGGACCTGAAGGTTGCACTCCGCGTCGGGGCTCAACTTGTTCTGGCTCAGGACTTTGGTCTTGTAGGCAGTCTTGTAGGTCCTGAGGTGCCGGCGGTGCCGTCTTATGTTGGACCAGGACCACATGCGGCTGGACCGGCGGACATGAACCTCCAAAATGCTGCTGAAGGCGTAATGCCACCTAGTGGACGGGCAAAAACAGTGTGAAAGTTTAGGCTTTACACGATCAGGATTTTTGGGGCCGATCACCAACCACCGGATCAGCAAGTTTAAAAAAACGATAACCGATCACTGATCCGATCGCAAGATGGAGCAATGTGTCCATTTACATGACTTGTTCATTTATTGTATCTACTTGTGTACTCCATCCATCCATTCTCTGGACCGCTTATCCACACTCGGGTCGCGGGCGTGCTGGAGCTCAAAATTAGTCTCTAGCATTTTAGACAAAAGCTAAAACATTAATGACTTCTAGGGGGCATTCAAGGATTGGCCACTGACATAAAACAGAGCACCTTTTGTTTGAAGCCACCCACTTTTCAAGTGAGCAAAAGTATTGGAACACGTGACTAGGGTTGGGCATCGAGAACCGATTGGAATCGGGACTAACGTTCCGGTTCTCCCAGAATCGTTCGAATTAAAACGTTTCGATGCCTCGTCCTCCGGCCCCGAATAAGAAGCGGCGAAAACCAATGAGGAAGCCTCAAAAACCAACGAAGAAGAACGCGCGCAAGACGTGGTTGTGCCCAATGGCGGCGGCGGCGAACAAAAAGTATTGACACAGCTATCATGGTAAACGGTTGGTTGCACTTTTACACTGATGGCTTTTAGCATTTATTTTAGTCTTCAAAACAACGCAAAACAGCCGATGACAGAAAAAAAGCTTAACATTGATCTAAAACTTCACCATAGCAACTTTACACCGCAATGAATTGGGACAAAATTCACATAAACGTCTCACAGTATCACAAACACTAACCTTGTGCCTCAACGGTGGGTAAGGAAAGGAATCAACGTTTTACAGCATTTGGTTGCATTAAAAACATTTTTAAAATGTTTATTTTTCAATCACCAGTGTCGTGTGAAGTTACTTTTCGTGCCAAAATGCTGAGTTCTGGTGCATACCCTTCTAAATAAAAGGCTACAGGCTTAAAACAGGAAGTCAAGTGAAAACTTGCACATATAAACCATTTGACGTGATGAAACGGTCCCAAATAACGATTTTAATAATGCTAGATTTAACTTTTGGCTGAAACATTAATTAATGAATATTAAGTCAATTGGGTTAGTTCCACACACATTGCCTTTTAGATCATAGGTTTGATGGTGATACTGGTTATAAAGAAGCAACTCAGAGCAACTGCACAAACATTGGGCTACCGGCGTACTGAGCAACAGGTCAGCCAAGGGTATCAACAGCAGGTGATGACACAAAACATAGATCTTTATGTGGAACTGGAACGAGGTCCTAATGTGGCCAAACATTGTGAGAGCTGTGAAGAAACACACAAAGACCTCCACAGGGCAGGGGTGAAGGTATCACAAGCCACTGTTCGAAGAAGACTTTGAGAGAAGAAATATACAGGCCATACCACAAGATGCAAACCACTCATCAGCAAAAAGAATCGGAAGGCCTGATTGGATTTTGCAAAGTAGTACAGAGATGAGCCACAAAGGTTTTGGAACAAGGTTTTATGGACTGATGAGACCAACATTAACCTCGAGCAAAGAGATGGAAAGGCCAAAGTATGGAGAAAGAAAGGATCTGCTTATGATCCAAAACACACAAGGTCATCTGTGAAGCATGGTGGAGGTCATGTCATGGCTTGGGCTCGCATGGTGGCTTTCTGGAACGGGCTCACTACTCATTATTGATGATGTAACTCATGATGGTAGCAGCAGAATGAATTCTGAAGTCTACAAAACCATGTTGTCTGGCAATTTACAGAAAAATGCATCCGAACTAATCGGGAGAAGCGTCGTCATGCAACAAGACAAATGACCCAAAACAACAAAGGACTCGCGGTGCAAACCTCTTTCCTCCTCCGCCTTGGATCGATGATCATCTCTTTAGCCTTCACGTCGCTACACCACATTTATGACAATTGTGAGAGATCGCACACATCAGCTAACACGCACTTTCCAAACTTCTAGCTACAAGGGCATCGCAGCCAGACAACCGAGAAGAAAAAACGGTTTCGTCTAGCCACACACGATCAGACTCCAAAACAAATGACATCACAATTTGTGACTCACACTGGAATATTATTATCTTTTTTAATCCTGCTCACTTGAATGTTTACACTGTGCAACATCCAGTACTTGAATAGTGGAACACCTGCAGCTTTGCACATTATATAAAAAAAAAAAAAAAAAATCTTGGCACTAACAAAACTAATAGTACTGCCACTTTTTTTTTTTAAATTGAAATTGTTCATGTAAATTTCTGAGGCCGCCCCTTTTCTCAGTATTTATCTTTCATTATTTAAACTAGTTTTTTGAATCTTTTATATTTTTTGTGCAAAGGGAGGGAGACTAGCAAAGTAAGAATCTTATTGCTCAGTGTTACCGTTGTCTTTTTACTGTGCATTTAAAATCTTGATACATATAACATGATAAGTATGAGTGAGCTGAATGTTAGGTAGTATTTTTTTATTTATTTTTTTAACCTAAAATGGTAATCGCTAGCACGCTAATGCAAATCGTGATTGATAACTGTTGAGCATTAGCTAATTTTGTTGTCTAAAATTCAGTCCAGAATTTATACCATACACCAACATATGCAGTTTAAGGATAGAAGTCCATCCCTCATAATTGAGGGAAAAAATGCATGTTAGTAGTAAAAAATATTCTGATTAAAAAAAAAAAAAAAAGAATAAATGGAGGGGTGGGAGATTTTTTTCATGGGGGAGGGGGGATTACTCGATGGAATAGTCGATAGGATAATCAATTCTAAAAAGATTCAATAGTGACAGCCCTAATCTTGAACATTATTGATATAGTAACACATTCACTGCCATTGACGGCTTTAGAAGTCAAATATCCATGTAAACTGGGACGGCTGGCAGTGAATGAGTTAAAAGCGCTAAAGTTGGAAGTTACAAAATCAGACTAAAAAAAATGGGAACTAGTCTTACATTTGTGTTAACATCTTAATTGGTTCCAAAAAAAATAAAAAATAAATAAATAATAAATAGGATGGATTGAACTGAACCTTAATTTGACCGTTTAGGGAATACTGAAGGTTTTTTTTTTTTTTTTTTTTTTTTTTTAAATAAATCCAGATTTGAATTTTAATCTGACCCTGGATTAGATCTGGATCAGATGTGGACATAGCCTCGGTGTGAAGCAGAACTGACCAGACGGGGGCGTTGGCATGGACCGGTACGTCCGGCCGGAACTTCCTATAGGGGGCGTTCTTTACCATGCGGTCTATGGACTCCAGCATCTCCACCATGGTCACGTACTGCACACAAAAAAACAAGACGGTCGTCATGGGGACAATCGCAGCAGTCATCATCACGACGGTATATCACAGAGACCATCTTCCTGACATCACAACCGTCATCAAAGAGTCAGTTTTCCAATAGTAGCGAGTTGTCATAGCAGTAGTTGTCAGAGCACCGGTCTTCATAGGACAGTGACGGTCGTCATAGTGACGGTCTTTACATCATTGTGACGGTCGTCAGAGCGACAGTCGTAATAGCAACGGTGTTCGTATCATAACGACGGTCATCATATCACCATAACGGTTAGCGTAGCAACAGTCATCACAGTGACGGTCTTCATATCACAGCTACGGTACGTCAACGCGGCGGTCGTCATCGTGATGGTCTTCCTATTGTAGAGACAGTCGACAACGTGACTGTCTTCCTATCATAGCAACAGTCATCAATAGCGACGGTCTTCATATCATTGCAAAGGTCGTAGCGACAGTCTTCACACCATAGTGACGGTCGTTAAAGTGATGTCATAGCAACAACTTTCAAAGCAGCGGTATTCATATCAAAGCAACGTTGTCATTGTTTGAGTTTGTTGTCACATTTCTGTCGGGCCAATTATATACTACTCATGCACTCACTGTAGTAGTCTGGCCACGCTGTACTATTTGCATATCTGTTGTTGACCAATACCGGCCACACATGCCAGAGTAGCATCTGCACCATTTGCACAATGACTGAGGAGTATCTGCACCATTTGCACAATCAACATTGTCCCAGATTATCGCACTATTAGTCACTTTAAACTGCATACACTCTGAAGTCTCGGCGCCCTTTGCACCGGACTATTGCTATAGTAGTCATCCAAACTGCTCCAAATGCGAGAGGACTCTGCATCTTTTTGCACAATTGTCAAAAGGAAAAAAAAAAAAAAGAAAAATTGTACCGGCATTACCAGAAAACTAGCAACCCTTTATTGCTCAGTGACTGTTTTTGTCAATGTCTTTATGTCTCCAAAGTGTTCTCTGGTCAATTAACTGTCTGTTGTCGTACTAGAGCGGCTTCAACTACCGGAGACAAATTCCTTGTGTGTTTTTTGGACATACTTGGCAAATAAAGATGATTCTGATTCTGAGATCACTCTGGCCAGATCTGCACCAAAAACGGACTCATCTTTCTTCGTGAAAAGGAATTATGGTGCCATCCCGCAAGCTAGCTAGTGTTACAATTTTTAGTTTAACTGCAAATTTTGAGTCAAACTTGTACTTGAACCACCAGGCGAGTGGACGACGGTTGGTATGCAGGACGGTCGTTTCACCTCGAACTTGTGTTACCTGAGGTTTGGTGAACTGGACGTCGATGTTCTGGACCTCCAGATGCAGCTGGGCTTTTGGAGAGTCCAGTTCCTGCTCTGCATTGGGGTTGATGCGGATTTTGGCTAAAGCAAAGATGGGCTTGAAAACTGGAAAACAGGAAAAGACTAAATCAGAAGACCAATGAAAACACAAATTACGATTGATTCGCTAAGAGTCAACGTTTTAATAGGTCCACGTAAAGCTGTAAGTCCGTCACTAAATCAAAATAAAGGTCTATTTCTAGGTCCATATAAAGTCTTAGCTCCACATAAGTATCTCATTGCAGTTCGACAATAAAGATCTAGGTCCACATAGAGGTGTAGTTCCAAGTCCACAAAGATCTAAGTCCTCCTAAAGGTCCTGGGCCACATAAAGGTCTAGTTCCAGGTACAATGAGGTCTACGTCTACATAAAAAGCTAGTTCTAGGTCCACATGGGGTTTTAGGGCCACATTAGGACCTCGTTCCAGTTCCACATAAAGATCTAGGTCCATGTAGTGATCTAACTGCAAGGTCCACATCAAGATTCAAGTCTTTTTGAAGGTCTAGGTCCACATAAAGGTATAATTCCAGGTCCACTTCAAGTTTTTGATCTACATAAGAACCTCATTCCATTTCCTCAAAGATGTAGGTCTACATAGAGGTCTAGTTGCAAGTCCATATAAAGCTCCAAGTCCTCTGAAAAGTCTAGATCCACATAAAGGTCTAGCTCCTGGTCTATCTGAAGAGCTAGGTCCACATAAATCTAGGTTAACAGAGATGTCTGTTTGTGCACGTTTGCACCAATTTGAAATAAGGTGTGGTTTATGGAAAAAAAGGGTGGGATTATTGTCCAATTCATCAATTAAAATAATTGTTAGTTGCAGCCCGAAGGTCAACGCAAAGATTAAAGACCTTTTAAAAGGTCTAGATTCAAATACAGGTCTATGTCGGGGTCCAAGTCTACAATAAGTCTAGTTCTAAGTCCACATAAAGCTCTTGTTCAAAATCCACATAAACATCTCGTTCCAGGTTGCCTTCAAGCTTAAGACCCACATAAAGATCTAGGTACTGACTGTAGTGGTAGTGAGGCAGCTCCTGGTCCTTGCAACTGATTCCACACTTGAGCTGATCCTACAAAACATGAAACAGCTGAAACTACTACACAAGTTACCGAAGCATCTAATATTTCAGCAATTTCTCGTGACTAAATATCAAAATTTGAAAAGAACCTCACCACAATGTCTTGCCGTGATCCTCGGTAGAAGATTTGACTGTTGACGTTCCAGTAGGCACAAAGACACTCCAGACGGCCCAGCTAATACATGAAAACTCATTAATATTCAACATCATCATAATGCTGCAGGACCCAAAAAAAATAAAAATAAAAAATAAAAATAAAACCTACACATATATTTGACCGACAGTGGTTAGAAGGGCGTGTGCGTTTGATCGACAGCATTTTACCTTGTAGATGATCTTTGCCGTTTCATTGAGGATGCATAACTTCCAGTTCTCATCTGTCGTCTAAGCCCAAAAGACAACTTAGCTAATAACACGTGACAATGACAAAGAACCATGCATATAACAACGTATGGAAGATGCAGTCGGTGTGACCTGCAGGCTGAGTTCTGCAAGGGTGACTCCCACGGACAGGGGATGCTGTGGGTCCGACACCTGAAATGCACACAAACATCTACATGACTACCCAGGTACACCCCCCGCACGCGGGCACACACTGTACCTGGACCTAGACCTATATGTTGTCCAAGATCCAAGATGTGAACCTAGCGCTTGAGATGGACCTGAATGTGAACCCTCCCCAGCTAGATGAGTGTCGAGTGCTTTCATTTGGTGCAATTGTCATTTCGTAATTATAACTTCTTTGACTCAGCAAGTGCTTCTGGAGACCAAAGCAGTAGTAGAAAGTCAGTGCACGCTCACAGAGCAAGGCAAGCATTTTCCGCTTTCGTTTGGTGCGTGCACAAAAGGTAGGCATTTCAGATTCACTTCAGGTAACTAAAATTTTCTTGAAAAACCTCTCACACAAATTAGTATGCAGATAATACTTTAATTTTTCAACAGGCATACCAGCAATTACTGCTAAAAGAAAATAAACGACCACTTCAACAATTCTGTTGAAAATCTGTATTCATTATATTGTGCAATGTGCGCTGAGAAAAAAATAAGAGAATGATTTGTGGAAATGAAAATCCTCATCCCATGGAGGTCTGGATTCAGAATCCGACTCAAAATCAAAGGGGAAAAACCAGATCACCGGCCGATCCAACTTCTGCGCAAATCCCTCGAGAGGAGTCAAAATGAGCCTCAGTCATGCATGTGGCCTCCACGTACCCAGATCCACTCCCTACAAAGCCCGGGCATGCGCCTGATGAGACGTCAGATGTTCTCCTGAGGGATCCCCTCCTAGACCTGGATCAGGGCATCTTTCAACCCCTGAACAGTCTGCGGTCTGACGTGGCATTGGGGGACAGAATGAGACATGATTCCCCAGATGTGCTCGATTGGATTAATGGTCTGGGGAACGGGGAGGGCAGTCCATAACATCGGAACTGTTGACACACTCCAGCCACATGAGGCCTGGCATTGTCATGCATCACAAGGAACCCGGGACCCACTGCTCCAGTCTTATAATGTCATCCCGGTACTTAATAGCAGTTAGAGATACCCTATCTCTAGCTAGCACGTGGGGGGGGGGGGGTAACAGTCCTCTAAGAAATACTTCCCCGGCCTATCACAGTCCCACCGCCAAAAGAACCCAAAGGATCCCACGCTGGAGGATGTTGCACGCAGCAGAACGGTTTCCACGGTGTCACCAGACTCAGTCACGTCACCCCCAGTAGGTATATTGCGCCGGGGTGGGCATTGTGCAAAACAACATCGGTTTGGCTAAGGACCCCCTCGAAAATGGCACCTACGAAGAGACACGCTTACGTAGCACAGTTTAAACTGCAAGCTGTCAGTTACGCAGGGGAACGTGGGAATCGAGCAGCCGCGAGAGAATTCAAGATCAACGAATCCACGGTTCGCAAGTGGAGGAAGGAGGAAAACGAGCTTCGCCGAGTCAAGAAGACGACGCAGAGTTTCAGCGGAAACAAGGCGAGGTGGCCCGAGTTGGAAGACCAACTCGAGCAAAGAGTCTCTGCAGTCACCATTCGACGGAGGGCAATAACGCTTGCAGAAGAAATGATAATCGAACATTTTCAAGGAGGTCCGTCTTGGTGCTTTCGTTTTACGAAAGGGCGCCATCTATCCATCCGGGCAAGGACTACCGTGGCGCAGCAACTTCCGGCGGATTACAAGGAAAAGCTGGCGTGGGGCGCAATCGATGACAGTTGGCGAACACAGCTTTACTAAGACTTGATCAAAAAAAATAACGTGAGTACATTGTTAAATCCTGGATCTGCTCTGGATCTAGAATGAGTATGAAGCAGAACTTACATCGTCCTCGTATCGCAGGTGTATGCTGCTAATCTTCACCTGCAGGTTCTTGATGACCTGCGTGGCCAGTTTCTCCATGAAGGAGTCCTTCTTCTCGTCCTGAGGTTTCTCTGAAAGCAACCAGCAGGAGACTCAGAACGGGTCCATGTGTTAGGACCTGAACCTGCCCCAGAACTACAGGACTAGTCACAGCTGGTGACACAAGTCATACGAAGTAGTACAAAATGTTTGAGGTGGTGGAGAAGCTGTGAGATCAACATTTCTTCTGTTTCACCAAACGCGGTGCAACTCACCTGACTTGCCCTCGTGATCACGTTTCAACTTCCTCAGAGCTTTTTTGTGCTTTTTATGTTTTTTAAATCCTTTTGGCACTTTGGCAGCATTAAAGAAAGACACAGCAGTTAGTCAGAGGAAGTGAGAGTGAGTGGACCATATGACCATGAAAAACAGCCAATCACAGAGCACTGTAGCACAACCAGGAAGTACAACCCCAATTCCAATGAAGTTGGGACGTTGTCTTAAACATACAAACAGAATGACTTGCAAATCATGTTCGACCTATATTTAATTCAATACACGACAAAGAAAATATATTTCATGTTCACGGTCTTGCTGAAATAAGCAGGGGTGTCCGTGAAAAAGACGTCGCTTGGATGGCAGCGTATGTTTCTCCAAAACCTGTATGTACCTTTCAGCATGAATGGTGCCTAGACAGATGTGTAAGTTACCCATGCCATTGGCACTAACACGGCCCCATACCATCACAGATGCTGGTTTTTGAATTTCGAGTCCGTAACAGTCCGGATAGTTCTTTTCCTCTTTGGCCCGGAGGACACCACGTCCACAATTTCACCCCCCAACAAAAAAAAAAAAAAAAAAAAAAAAAAAAAAAAAAAAAAAAAAGGAAATATGGACTCGTGGGACCACAGAACATTTTTCCACTTTGCATCGGTCCATCTTAGAGGAGCTCGGGCCCAGAGAAACCGGCGACGTTTCTGGGTGTTGTTGATAAATGACTTTTGCTTTGCATAGTCGAGTTTCAAGTGGCACTTCCGGATGTAGCGCCCGAACTGGATTTACTGACATTGGTTTTCTGAAGTGCTCCTGAGCCCACGCGGTGATATCCTTAACACATCGATGTCGGTTTTTGATGCAACGCCGCCTGAGGGATCGAAGGTCACGGGCGTTCAATGTGGGTTTTGGGCCTCGCCGCTTCCGTGCAGTGATTTCTCCAGACTCTCGGAACCTTTCGATGATATTACGGACCGTAGATGATGAAATCCCTCAATTGCTTGCAATTGCCCGTTGAGGAACATTGTCCTTAAACTTTTGGGACTATTTTCTCACACACTTGTTCACAAAGAGGTGAACCTCGCCCCATCTTTGCTTGTGAACGACTGCGCAATTCAGGGAGATCAATCATGGCACCCACCTGTTCCCAATTGGCCCGTTCACCTGTGGGATGTTCCAAGCAGGTGTTTGATGAGCCTTCCTCCACTTTCGCCGTCTTTTTGGCCACCTGTCCCAGTTTTTTTGGAACGTGTCGCAGCCATCAAATGCAAAGCTCATGATTATTTGCTCAAAACAATCAAGTTGATCAGTTTGAACATTAAACAACTCGTCTTTGCGGTGTATTCAATGAAATATTGGTCGAACATGATTATCAAATCACTGTATTCCGTTTTGATTTATGTTTAACACAACGTCCCAACTTCATTGGAATTGGGCTTGTCCAACGACGGATGTAGCCAGTAAACATCCGGTTCAGCTTTCGCATTCCCCGCTATATTGCAGATTTCTAAGCAATCCGTTTTTTATGACTTTTTACAGAATACCGGCAAGTCCCAGTTAGGGGAGTGTGGCATAAACTGTATACCATGTGTAGTAGAAACAATCTGGCGAAAGAAGAGAGTCGACTTTGCCTTATTCTGGGGTATTGAAAGATCAGTCAAAATGCTCTGAAAACAGCTGGCAATCTGAAGAAGGTTGAAAGCATGTGGGAGGGATTTTTTGGTGTTTTTATATGCTCTCTATACGATATTGCTGACTGAATTTGTTTAATCACTAGTGGGTTTGCATCGCCTGCGATTAACAGGGATGGGGAGGTTTGGTGTACTCTTGTTACGATATAAAAAGTCCAACTTGAATGACTGTTGGACAAGAAGCTCGCCACTAACAAGTCTGCAGCATGCTAGCAAGCGTGCGTGCGTGTGCGTGTGTTACCGTTGAGCGTTTCCGTATAAACAACACTTTCCAGACTGAAGAGCAGCTCGCCGCTTTGTGACGCTTGACGGCAAACGCAGCGTGAACACACAACAAATCATAGTATAACATACACGAACATGACATCACGCATTTGATGTTCTTCTTAACAGGACTCGTCAGGTTAACCAGCAACCGGCATCAATTGTATAACAAAACTGAGCCCTTGAAGTGGATTCTCACGTATGCTGTACACTACTCTCATAAAGTTGGTCATGTGGGGGCTTTTGCGAGGGGAATGTCAGGAAACAGAAAACCAACCTTACCCCCAGTGCGAACAAAATGAAGTGTGTATATATACATTTATTATGTCATGGGTGTTTTATTAGGTACAATTATGTAAAACAACTACTATTACTATTTCGGGAAACAACAATAACAATAATAATAATAATTACTCATTAACATTAATTAAGAAGCCTTTTGGATTAAAGGTGAAATATATTCAACAAACAACAACAGTCCACTTGCCTCGACTCAACCTTTGCCGATTACTTTTACGCTAGTGCTATATTTGGATTTTACTTGGACAAATTCCATTGCTTATTTTCTTTTTATAATTACGACTGTACCTATGGAGCACATGCAATGGAAAAAAAAAAAAAAACAAATCTTATTATTAACCAAAACATAAAAAAAAAAAAAAAAAGAATACATTTTCAAGCTCAACGGCTCAAGATTACCGTACCGTCAGAATACTTAATTTCAGTAATATGTTTGTTTGCCTCTTCCACGAACAAAAGCACAAAACACTTCAATTGCAGGATAGGAGCTGTCAGAATGTTTCGCGGGCAAAACCACGTAGATAACCATGCAGGGGTGTGGGCCTTCCCGCTATCCCTAATCAAGTGGCCATCCCTTACGGATACAAACTGCTCGCTACTTGAAGTCACCACAAAAGCAAAACCGTGACACGAACATACCAAACCATTTTGTGACCCGTTCTACCCCTATCTAATGAGACCGGAAGGGTCACAGAAAGGCATTGAAATGTTGCCATTCGGCTACTTGTTTTGGGAAGAAAAAGTACCGAAAGATTCAACAATCAGACACACGCATTCAAAAGGTGACACAAAGTCGAATTAAGTTCCCCTGTGAAAGTTTGAGTACGTTTTCGGCTCAATGTGAAATTTTGACCACTCGGCCCAGTATCTCCAACTTTTTGGGAGTAGTGTTCGTCGCGTGCGAGATTGCCGTGCGTGCAAAGCAAAGGGAATTCAGCAAGTGAATGCGGTGCTCGGGTGAATAACACGTTTAAGAAATTCAAGTTGAAGGATTTCAAAGAGTGGCCCAAACTTTGGATTTGGACACCCCTGCTTTAGCGGTGTATGGTAGGGAGAGACAATCTGCCTGTTGGTATAATGAGTGCAGTTCGTCTGGGCGGCGTAACTTCCCAAAGTTCCATTTCTCTTGAGGAACTTTCTGGGAATTGACGCTGGTTGCTCCACCCCTTTGCAACTCCTCGATTAGAGCGTCTTACCTCGTCTTGCCGCCATCTGCAGCGCATCCTCGATGCGTTGCAGTTCACGTCGCTTGGCCTCCTGCTGGTCGCGCTCCTCTTTGGCCGCGTCGTACTTGATGGCTGTCCGCAACATGAAGCGCGCACACGCAGTCAGCACTACACCGCATCGTGGGTTTAATTAGGATTTTCGATTCTTTACAACCTATCAAATATTTTGAAACGCTGCGGTGTGAAATATTTATCAAGCAACAAATCATTTAATGTTGTATAAATGCAAAATCTAAGAGAACGTCAACAAACGAACTGGTTTGAAAAGTAGAATTCGTATCTATATCAATAGTACTGTCGTATCAGTGTGTTGAATATGTGACTCGTAACAATGAAAAATCTGAAATTTTGTTTTTGTTCCCCCCCCCCCCCCAGAAACAAATCTGAGATTCAAATATGCGAATGATTGGCTCCATCCGCCCATTCTCGCCGCCGCTTATCGTACTCAGGGTCGCGGGGCGCCGGAGCCTATGCCGGCGTACTTCGGGCGAACGCACAAAGTCTCTCACGCACGTTAGCGTTGTTAGTGCACATGGTCTGGCTCGCGTGGCTTACTGGCTCCGGGAACGAGCAGCAGGTAGAGGCCGTCCAGCGTGGCCACGACCGCGTCGCTGTACAGGTTCTTCCATGGGATCTTCAATGTCAGTGTGCCTGCGAAGGGACAGCGACGCTCACACAAAGGCGAGGAGGCTCACACGCTCACTCACAAACACACGCACTCACCGATCTGTCCAGCCTTAATCTTGAATGGGATGTCAAAGTCACTCTGAATAGAATAGAATCGATGATGACTGGGATACTTAGTGGCATGAGAGAGAGAGGGAAAAGAAGAAAAAAAAAAAAAAAAAAAAAGACTTACCAGTGCATTTTCCTTCACTCTCAGGTTCTCCAGGACAACATTTCCTACAAGAAATAACAGTGCATCACCACGGCAACCGACATTGGGGCTGAACCGATTCGTCGACCAATTGGCGCACGACGACTGTTGTAGATTGTGGGAAATAATTGAAGTTATATTGAAATAAATATCAAAATAAATACTGAAATAATTCAGTTAATATTGAAACCCTTTTATACATTCAAATCACGTTGTGACCGCCAGGCTGTTTTTCGGCCATGTTGCGACTCCGTTCTGATAGTTTGAGTGCAGCTGGACAAAGATCATTGTTTTCCTTTCCTTTTCTTGTCCGTCTCTCTCACCTCACATATAATGAAGGCGTTTCTTTGCTTGCGCTTTAGTAAGGGTTAGGGGTAACAACTCAAAAGTCCAGCGATGGGTTATCTGTGGGGATGACTTTAATATGAGACTGAACCAAAATGGGAGATGTGTCACCATATAACTATTCAAGGATAGATTCTTTCTCCCCCCCCAAAAACATGGAAAAACTACTGCATTTTCACGACCATAGGGCGCACCGTATTAAAAGGCGCAGGCTCAGTTACGGGGTGTATTTCTGTATTTCACACATACATAAGGCGCACCGTATTATTGGGCGCAGGCATGCTACAACATACGCTAGCTTAAATGAGACGGTAGTATGCATGCACGCTCAAACGATGGTTTGAAAAAGGCAGCGGGAGCAAAACTGAGTTTGGTTGTACTTTCTTGGAGTATTTAACAATGTTTGTCGGCAATCTTTCGACTGCAGTAGGAGCGGAAGAAGGCCATCTTTTCCTTGTAATCCGCCAGAAGTTGCTTGCGCCACGGCAGTCCTTGCCCGGATGGATAGATGGCGCCTATTCGTAAAACGAAAGCACCTCCTTGAAAACGTTCGCTTTTCATTTCTTCCGCAAGTGTTATTGCACTCAGTCGAACGGTGACTGCAGGGACGCTTTGCTCATTAATCCATTGCCGGAGTTGGTCTTCCGAAAATTACCTTTTTAAAACTGTTATTACGAGATAGGTAGAAGAAAAGGAATAAAAAAATAGGCATATAAATTAAGGAAGCAACAAGCAGAGAGAGTAGTGCATAAAATTAACTCATTCACTGCCAGCCTTCCCGGTTAACATGGATATTTGACGTCTACAGCCGTCAATGGCAGTGAACGTGTTAAAGGCACAATTACGAAACAACTGTAATATGACTTCCAGGAAATTCACAAATGCTTTGAAATCGTTTTTTTAAATAAACCAATCAATCAAATCAATCAATCTATATTCCCAAAATGCCCACAAGGCGGACACATTCCCTGACTCTCTGCTGGCTTCACTCCATCTTCCAAGTGTCTCTGCGGGCCAGAAGGAAGTTTTAATGGCCAAAAGGAGACACTGGGAGAACCGCAGAAGGCAACCTGTCCACTCAAACCTAGCAAGTGCCCGGGCTCCGACCCATTTGAATGAGAGTGCTTTCAAACTGAGTGACATATCGCCTTGATTATGTCGATTATTTTGGGGATTCGTCGGATTGAAAACATTTTTTTCTTCCGAAACAGGACATTGTTCCAAATTGACAGCGGAGAAAACACAAAAACGCCAAGTGAACATTGACATTTGTGGGGAGGAAGGCAAAATAGAGTTTGAACCCGGTGAGACTTTGTTGACTTTGTTTCTCCAATTCGCGAGCGTTCACATTTTATTCATCCGGCGAGAGTCGAAGTTTCATTAGCGAACTGCGTGCGGCTAACCCGCGAGTTAGCCGCTAGTTCGCCGCCGAGCTCACCTCCCCAGATGCCGATCTTGAGCTGGGACTTGTCCAAGTTCTCCACGTAGTCTCCGATGAACCTGTTGAGCAGGTCGCTGACCAAAGACTCGAACACCATGGTTGACTGCTGCTGTGTCACTTCCGCATTAGACGCGCGCGAGCTGTCAGCTGCCGAGTCGCCCGAACGACGACTCCGCGCTCCATTAGTCGAGTCTGCCGTCCTACATTTGGGACGTCTGGAAACGCCCGGAGCGCATCGATCGCTCACGCCCTGCTCCAATATTACTGGCTGCAGGACAGGCGACGCTGTGCTATGATTGGCTGTTGTATCGCCTGTGGACCACGCCCTCACGATAAACAGTTTGCGTGATATTTAAGGAAATGCCTTACATTTTTTACATTTGTTATTTCAATAAAAACGTACACATACAAATAAAAATAAAAAAATCGACTTTTATTTTTTCTTCTAGCGGTTGTCATCCAGCTTAATGGTTCATTAGCGCCACCTTCTGCTCTGGAGTGTGGGTCAGCCTGGAGGCTTACTTTCCTAATCACTGCCAGACCATTTTATGATGACTGTTTTATTTAACGTACAGTGCCCCAGCCTTAATTGTGTCAATATAATATCTTCTCTGCCAATTGCACTTCCTCCCCAACTTTCAACTTTCACACGCTCTTGTATTTCATTGCCAGTGCTTTAAAACCTCTGCCTCCTCCCGCCCACACGTGTACGCTTTTCTCCCGAATTTCACATTGGACCTGCGCCTTACTCCGATGGATGTTTATTCCGGTGTTTTGTTTGCTGAAGGCTCTCTTTGCCAACTCGTCCACCTTTTCATTCCCCCTCACACCAGCATGTGCTGGTACCCACACAAACCTAACCTTTGCCCCCTGACTTATTTTTGTGACTGATTGGAGTACTTCACGTAATTCGTCTTGACGGCAGCTTGAGCTGAATGATTGAAGGCTTGCCAAGAATGCAGCAGAGTGAGTGCAGATCAACACCATGCTGTGCTTTGCTTTTTCCACCCATTTTAGTGCAACGACCACTGCCAGCGACTGTCAATTTTTGGACATTTGCTGGCTATTACTACTCCCAAACATACATGAAAAGAGATTTTTTGCAAACAGCACCCATGCGTGGCGTCTTCAGAACTTCCTGCACCGCACTGCACTGTATTGCACACGAGTTCGATGTTTAAAAGCCGCAACTAAACTACCCACGTGTTTTTTTTTTTACAAGAATGCTTTGTATGTCAAAAGCGATTATTATTACCATCGCAGAATACGACTCGAACAAAACAATTCGTGAATGTTGCTTGGATGGCGCATTAGCGCCTGGCCAGCTAATGCGGCGGGCTACCGAATGGCGTCGACTGAAGAGTAAAATACGACAACGGAGACCCCGGACCGTTGAACGGCTGAAGCTGTACATCGAGCGAGAATGGGAAAGAATTCCACCGACAAAGATTCAACAATGAGTGCCCTCGGTTCCCAAACGTTGATTGAATGTTGTTCAAAGAAAAGGTGATGTAACACAGTGGTAAACATGACCCTGTGCCAGCTTTTCTGGAACGTGTTGCAGCCAGAAAATTCTAAGTTGTGATTATTTGCTCAAAACAATCAAGTTGATCAGTTGGAACATGAACCGTCTTGTCTCTGTAGTGTATTCAATGAAATATAGGTCGAACATGATTTGCAAATCATTGTATTCTGTTTTTATTTATGTTTAACAGTACATCCCAACTTCATCGGAATTGGGGTTGTATAATATCCCCTTCTGTACCGCCGACGGGACACAATACAAATGCACTGATTTACAAACGTTAAGGGAAAAATAGAAGAATCAGAATCATCTTTATTTGCCAAGTATGTCCAAAAAACACACAAGGAATGTGTCTCCGGTCGTTGGAGCCGCTCGAGTACGACAACAGCCAGTCAATTGACAGAGAACACTTCAGAGACATAAAGGCATAGACAAAAAGACACAGAACACAAGACACCCCAAAAAAAATAAAAAAAAATAAAAAAACACAAGTTTGTCATCTTGTTATCTCGGTACAATTACATCCAATTGCGATGTCTAAATCGGAACACTAGGGGGCACGAGGTAAAAACATGTCACAGAAGGGCGAGGAAAAGGACACGAAGAAGAATGCAGTTCCGTGTCGAGTAGATGATCGATTGAGAAATAAAGTGAACAAAAGAAGAAATCCAAGTCCAAGACTGATTCTTGAGAACGCGACACTCACGAACGAAAGCGGACTGCAATGAACAGGAAGCCCAGACAGCGCGCGGCCGGGCCTCAGTTTAGCTATTTGCGCGATCGCTCCCAAAGCTAGCTGCTAATGCTAACGACAACAAGCATACGTCACATCCAGTCGCACGATTCCCACAATGCAACGTGTATTTTTCTTGTTGTTGCCGTAATTAACATCTTCATTGTTACGTTATATTTTTGAAACAAATTCCTGGCCTTTGAACAAGGGCTGTTTAGACCTTTTCTATGGCCTTTTTTTTTTTTTTTTTTTTGCGTGTTTGATAAATGAAAGTCAAAGACTTTCGACCTGGCATCCATCTTGTCAACGCAGGCTCCGGGAGGTCTCGCGATGGCGCGGAGTAAACATAGGACGTCATCGCCGGATTCCGCTTGGTCCGGAAGAGCCGGACCAAGTGGGTTTTGTTGACCCCGTGGCCCGACCCCAGAGGATAGACAAGTGGAGGGGGAAAAAAAAAAAGGGTGGACGGTTAGGAGCGTCGAGTTTTCAAGAAAAGTCGTGTCGTCTAGATAAAAAGTCGTAAACTTTAGTCACGCGGGGATGCCAGATTGATATGATGCATCACAGCCATAATCAGATGTTTGAATGAGCCCGAAGCTAAGGTGGGCAGGATGGACAATTAACGACAAAGTGTGGGATCCATTACGCTGAACTCAATTCAAACTTTATTTCTCTCACCTGCTGGAAAGACAATGGGAAAAGGTCAAAGAAAACCCGCACGGCACAATCGCAAATGCGTTTTCAAGGTCAAATTTGCGCCGTGAAGTCGGTTCGAGCGCCACTGCTCTCCCCGCGAGCACACGCGTGTTTATCCAGCCGAAGTTTGGAAATGAAGTTTTGGCCGCACGCGTGACAGGTCAAAGCTTTGTCTCCCTTGTGCGTTCTCATGTGCTTGACCAGCTTGGAATGAAATCTGAAGGTCATGTCGCACACGGAGCACGAAAGCGGTTTCTCTCCGGTGTGGATGCGCACGTGCTCCACCAAACTGGACTTCCTGGGGAACTTTTTCTCGCAGAAGGAGCACGTGAAGCGCTTCTCGCCCGTGTGCGAGCGCACGTGCCTCAAGAGCGACGAGTGGGCGCCGAAGGTGGCGTTGCACATTTGGCAAGCGAAGGGCTTCTCCCCTGTGTGCGTTCGCACGTGGTTGACGAACGTGGACTGAAACCTGAAGGCGGCGTTGCACACGGTGCAGGTGTACGACTTGTCGCCGCTGTGCCTTTTCATGTGGCCGAGGAACGTGGAGTGAAACTTGAACGTCATGTCGCACGCCGAACA
This sequence comes from Phycodurus eques, assembly GCF_024500275.1. Lineage (NCBI taxonomy): Eukaryota > Metazoa > Chordata > Actinopteri > Syngnathiformes > Syngnathidae > Phycodurus > Phycodurus eques. The sequence goes on from NC_084526.1 coordinate 1,563,263, forward strand.
GGAGAACTGCTTCTCTTCTTCAGCTCGCGGCAGGCGTTCCCCCCGAGGGACGCTTTCGCCGCCGACCGCGGTGGCCGCCGCGCGACCCCTCGCGCGTCTTTTCGAATTGCCGCCCTGCGTTTGCTCACGTCGTTGTGCGTCTACGGCGCCGTCCGACGCCGCCTTCTCCTCACGCTCGTCTTCGTCTTCACTCTTCACGATGACGCGCGTCACCGCCAGCTCGCCCAGGTCGACCTCCTCCGGGTCGTCCGGCCGCTCGCCCGCGTCCTCCTCGACGCGATGGGGCGGCGGCAGCGGCGGGACTGCGGGACACAAGTTGATCGGAAAAGTCTTGTCACACATCATCGTGTCTGAAAACCGGGGGGGGGGGGGGGGGGCAAAGAAGTACAGGGCCGCCTTGACTAACAAGCTTATTCCGTTCTGTAACCATGCTCATAATTTAAAAAAAAAAACATGCAGTGATTATTCACAGATAATTGACGGCCATTATAATTGCATGAAGGAAAAAATAAAATCTTGAATATTCGGGGATCAGCCACCACTGAGCATTTTCGGGGTTGGTTCCATTCAAAAGAAAAAGAAAAACCACGGGGGGAAAAATAAGGTTGATAAAGGCCAATTGCAACTGACCATCATTTTAGCAATCAATTATTCTGTTGATTATTTGTTCAATTACTTGATTTTCTACATTTATAGGATACCTCAAAGATCGACAAGGATATGTGTCAGTTATCAACTGCCTCTAAATTTCAATTGATTACTAAAAAAAAAAAAAAAAGTAGTCAGGCAACCAAAGACTTACTTTGTCGTTTGGCTGCACAAACTGCAAAAGGAAACAAACACAGAAACAGAACATCAATGAGAAGAGTGAATAAATGGGAAGCAACCTGCTGAAGGTGCATCCGCGTGAGCTTTGCAAAGAGCGTCCAGTAGTTGGCGCTGTCGGTGGTTCTCTTCTTTGGTTCGACAAAGTTCGTCCTCGTAGTCCGCTATGGTTCTCTCCAACACCACGAAGATTTCTTCCACGGCCGAAGTTAGGCGCTCGTTGACCAAAGCTCTCAGCATCTGGACTTTAAACATCTTGCTGCGAGACGAACCCCAAACAAGCTAGCTTCCTTTGTTTGTTATCGGCGGCTAACGAGCTGGAAGCTAGCTGGGGAGGCCGGATGAGCCAGGCACGCTCAGATGCTAATGTTAGCCCTGGTACACGGCACACGTTGAAGAGAAAACGAGCACGTTTGAACACGGCGACAAAACGCCACTTGATGACACTGACTTGGACGCTTGTGAACGTGAAGCGGCCTAGCCGGGGGAAGAGAGAGAGAGAGAGAGAGAGAGAGAGAGAGAGAGAGAGAGAGAGAGAGAGAGAGAGAGAATAGCGATACAGCAGGACTGCGCATGCGCAAAGCGGCCTGCCCCTCGTAACCAGAAACGTACGCCTTCCCCGTACAGCGCATGCGCAAAGCGGCTTGCGTCTCGTGACCAGAAACGCACGCCTTCCCCGTACTGCGCATGCGCCCGCCATCTTCTGGAGCCCTTCCGGAACGGGACTCGCGCATTTCTTTTATTGGCTTCATTTTTCACTGCTTTTGTCTGTGACCGGTGGATATTGATACGACTATATTCCTTCGCGCAATGAAGAAAACATCCCCGTGTGCCTTTTCTTTCACGCCTCCAACCTGTCCGTGTAGCGTTTCGCTCGCTAGCTGCAGAAACAAAGAACGAGCGCGCTTGCGTTCAAATGTGTGCAAGACGGAGCGAGCGAGCCGCTGAAGAGTGACAGGAGGAGCTTTCGGGAACAAAACAAGGGGAGAACGCCGCAACGATGGACTCGCGCACAGCAGGTTGCTTTTGACGTTTCCGACCTCCATAGGAAATGCAATTTGACACCTGTACCGACTATTCTTCCAATTCAGGAAACGGCAGTAATCGAACAGAAGCACATTTCATGTACTTTTAATGGGCAGACTCAAGAAACACAACATAGCAATCGAGAAAATAATGAAATGGTTCACAAATTGTGCCGGGGTATGTTCAACCTATAAACACAATTGTTAGCAACATTCGGACATCCAATACCAATGTTTGTAAGACACCTGGCAACGCTTCAACTGTGGATACGATCCATCAAACGTCCCCTTTAGCCATTCTCTTATTCTAGTGTTACAAGCACGTTGTGTGTGGCCACTTTTATCAAATATATTTATTTGTGCCATAGATTCTCCGAAATGTGTGGGGTTTTTGTTGTTGTGTTTTTTGAAAACAAATTATTCCACAAAGGTGGCGGCCAATTGCTCGTTTTTACCGCAAATGAGAAAAAGTGATGTTTCCTCCAGCTGCAAAGCGCGCCTTTAGAAGCCTGTGGTTCACTGCGTGAGTATCGCTCTCCGTCTCCCTATAATAACGAGATGTGACGTGTGTTTGCCTCCTCGCGACCTCCAGATGTCCACCAACTGGAGATCTCCCGCATGAAAGAGGAAGAGGAGCGACCCGAGCTACGTCGCATCAAAGACGAAGAGGAGGAAGCAGAGATAGCGCCTGTGAAGGAGGAAGAGGAGGAACTGGAGAGCCCTCGCTTGAAAGAGGAAGGGCAGGAAGTGGACATCGGTCAGGAGGACGTCTGCGTGATCGTCAAGCTGGAAGGCGACCGAGACGAAGGAGAGCGAGCCGAAGCGGAAAGTCGCCGACCGGACGCCGGCGACGCTCTCCGCTGCTCGTTTTGCAAGGAACCCTTCTCTCGACGGGAAGCGCTGATCGAACACACCGCGAAGCACGTGGCCTCCAAAACCTTTACCTGCCCCGTGTGCGACATGACCTTTATTTTCCGCTCGACGATGATGCAACACATGGTCGTCCACACGGGGGAGAAAGCGTTTACCTGCTCCACTTGCGGGAAAGGCTTCTCCCGGAAGATGAATTTGGCCACGCACACGAGAACGCACACCGGGGAGAAGCCCTTCTCGTGTTCGGTGTGCGACGCCACCTTTCGCTTTCACGCCACCTTCGTCAACCACACGCGCACGCACACGGGCGAGAAGCCGTTCACGTGCGCCGCGTGCGACGCCAGCTTCAGCGTCCACTCGTCGTGGCTGAGACACGTGCGCTCGCACACGGGAGAGAAGCCCTTCATGTGCGGCGTTTGCGGCAAACGCTTCACCAGGAAGGTCAACTTGAAAGAGCACGCCATCGTGCACACCGGGGAGAAACCCTTTTCCTGTTCGCTCTGCGGCGCGGCTTTTAGCTTTCATTCGTCCATGCTGAGACACATGAGAACGCACGCGGAGTAGGGATCGTGAGCGTCGTTGCGGGGAAAAAAATAAAAAAAATAAAAACGTCCTGACGGAGCACGGGCGTCAAAGTCGTGGCCCGGGGCCCAGATCTGGGCTGCCGCGTCCTTTTGCGTGGCCCACGATAGCAAACCGTGTGCGTCGACTTCATGTTTCTTGCGAAAATAGCTACATTGCAAATTGTTAGGAACGATAAAAGAACATGCGTTGTTCAAAAATAGTCTTGCAAAACATATCAATATTATATTTTCAAACATAAACCGCTCATGAAAAAGCCTTTCAGGGCACATTATTAACAAACTGACAAACATAACTGCGTGTACATAATTGTACATTTTGGCACTGATCTTTTTAGGAAAGTGCAACATCAGTAGTTTGCCTTCTTTTTCGGAAATGAAGGCTACGGATGAACTGTAACCACGTTCAGTCTGAATGGTGCTATGGATTATTTACTGCCTGTCCGCGACCCACCCAAAATGGCTGCGCGACCCACTCTTGGGTCCTGAACCCCCCAGTCGCAAACAATCACTGTGATCGAGGATACCCGAAAGAAATACTTGAAGACCGTTCCAAAGTTTGCCACAAGGGGAAGGGGTCCGCGGAAATGCATCCAGTTGGCGTCACACGTCCACCTTTCCATTGTTCTTGAGCAGAGCGACTTCTCGTGGATTCTAATTCATCCGACTGCTGCCGTTCGATATTGAAAGTTAAACAAAAAATTGAAATATACAATATACAGCATCCCTGATGTCATTTTCCAGGACAGAAGACTCCCCGCAATATCGATGCATAGTAGTCATTGTTTTGACTATTTGTGGGGACATCCACCGTTGGTAATGTCAGAGCAAATTGTTTCGTGCTACTAATTGTTACACTGTACCTTTGTTCAAGTGGAAACGTGTCGTTAAAAATGTGGACATATGAGGACCTATTCTGGGTGAATTATTTGTAATGTTTCTTGATTTGCTTTAATTTCCAAAGAACAATTACTGTACAATTATGACAAAAGTATGTCCAAGAGCCAAACAAATGCACCGTGCTTTCCAGTGAAATCCCACAATGTTCATATACTGTATACAGTACACAGATTAAAAATGGAATATATGGCAAAGGGTGTTACGTGGTCCTATTTTTTTTGCAACAAGCATTGGGTTCTCAAACGACGGTAATGTAGCGGACATACCACGCAAAAGACGCCACCCGGCACCCCAGCCTCGCACTACCGCCGCTGCCCGCCGAGGTAGACGTTAACTCCAGAGTCTACTACAAGACACAGACATTTGCTTTGCCATGCCGACGCTAAGTGAATCACGTCTGCCTGGGACTTCAAAGCGGAGAACCAAGGATGCCGGGTTCGCCCCCGGACGCTAAGTTCGTCAACTCCCCGCCAGTCGAAGGCAGCGACGCTTCCACCCTGCTGAGAGCTGCCACTTGGGAGTTGGAACAGGCAACAGCGACACCCGCGGGCGACGGAACGACACTACAGACGGGCTCATAAGACGGTCTGTGACTCGACTGGGAGTCAATATTTGAAGAACTTTACTGTTTTGCTTGAATGTCTTAACGGCAAATGTGTTGTTAACGGAACCAGATGGAATGTCTCACCCCACGCCACAAATATAGTGATGTTCTCCACACCGCATATCATTTGAAACATTCATTACAGGTATGAAAGAGGATGAGCGTGGGCTGATGCAGGGTGAGGAAAGTGGTCTCGTTATCTTAAACCCAATAATTCATATTTTATTCCACTGGGTTTAAACCACAAAATAATGCTACAATGGAAAAATAATGCCAAAAGGCAGTCCAGCCCCTCGGTGTTCGCGAAGGTGGTAGAAAAGGAGGGAGGGAGAGGGGGTGGGACCACACTGTTTGACCCGCTCTGGCCATAAAAGGGGCCGGAGCTGAGAGGAGTTTTTGGGAGTCTTGGTGCAGAAAAGCCTTTTTGGTCACCCCGGCCAACTCGCCGGCGTCCGCTCCAGGCAGGGCGCCCACCTCACCCGAGGTCGCTAGGACGCATCGGACGATCCCCGGCTGCAGATTCCTGCAAGCGCTTCGAGCCACCCTGCTATTAATAATGACGATTTGAAATTTCGGTCCAGATTTGAGCAAGAATAATGGAAGTCGACGTAAATGATTTGCTTTCGCGGGGCACATAAATTGAAGGGCCGGGCCGAATCTGGCCCCCGGGCCTTGTGTTTGACACCAGTGTTCTAGACCTAGGGCCGGCAACTGTAGCCGGGGGATGGGAGCGCCGAGGTCCCGGACTTCGGCTGCCTCCCAGCTCACTCTCTATTTTGTAATGAAATGAAGCAAGTATCCTGACTCCAGGAATTGACTGGCGACCCTAAAGAGAAGGGGGGGGGGGAAAAGAGAAGGGGAAAAAAAAGAAATGTCCAAAGTAAATGGATTAGGATTATTATTTAAAAAAAAAAAAAAAAAAAGAAAGAACATTTGTTGTTGAAAGATAGTACTTGATTGCATTCTCGCTTCGCGAAAAAATAAATAATAAAAATCCTAATGTGTTTTGTCCTTAGAGGCGTACCGTAGATAGCGGTCCAAATGGCGGCTGGTGTACGCATGCGCAGTATGCCGTTTATTTATGCGTATTTTTTTGATTTTTTTGTTGTTGCTAGCAACATGGAAGTAAACAAGAGTTGGGAAGGAGAGCATTTGTTGTTGTGCCGTCGGTTTTAAAAGCGAACACAACATTTGTCTTCTTTTGGAATCCCATCCCGTGGCCCAGGACGCCGTTTGAGGCCGCCGGTGTTTGTGAGCTTAACCGGACTCGGAAAGTGGCAAGAGTGTCGTCTGCAGAGTGCAGCGCTGGCTGACTTCATACCAGGCACATTTTCAGAATGCAGAATTCGTCGCACAGCCAATAATAATATCATGTATAAAAATATGAGTAAAAGGCGTTTTTTGCAGCGCTGCTATTGAAAGCATTGGCTAGCATAAATGACGGGCACCGCTTTCCACCGCTCACCCGCTTTAACGTGTGCTACTGTACTGCACACCCGCTCTAACACGTCAGACAAGCGCGACAACTTGTGTTCGTACGCAGCAAGTAGTTTTGGAATCCATTTCCCAGTGAACGTAAGCAATTGCCACCCGAATTAATTGTGGCTAATCACAATTTTTGGTTAATTTAGAGGTCATTGAGGTTTTCACTTTTGTCTCAACTGCTAGAGAATAATTGTGATGGTACAGTAGTCAGTATACACATTGGTCCATCTTGTGATCGGATCGGTCATGGGTTTATCGTTTTTAAAAGATTGCTGATCGGTGATCGGCCCCCAAAATCCTTTTTCACACAGGGCCGGGTAATCAATAAAGTCACCATTTGAAGTCCACTTGGGTTATATTTGTCGGATATTGACCTTTTTTTTTTTTTTTTTGAGGATGATCTTAAACATTGAAGTGGGGAAACTATGCAAACAAATCCGAATTTGAGAAGCCTTTTGTGTGTACAGGGTCGTGTGTGTACAGGGTCTCCTGCATATTCGTGCCTGGCGCACTCACCTGGTCGCAATCTGATTCTGATCTTGTTGGTAAAGAATTTAACAGGTACGTTGAAGTGTGTCGAGGAGATTAATTTGGACTATATAGGTTCTTTGCTCCCAATTGTGGTACGTCGGAGCCACGGAACTGTTGAAGAGAATTGCGTGTTTCGCAATACACTCACTCGTATGATATCTCTCATCGTCTTTCTCCATCGAAACGAGCGGAACTGCAATGAAACCCTTACAGCCCCAAACACTGAAAATGTGTTTGTTTAATTTAGATTTGTTTGTATCATTCACATCAGTGGGCACGAGAAAGGAATGAATGAGGTTGTCCGTACAGGGGAGGCGTCCATGGACCCCCCGGGAAGTCCAGATTTGGTCCCCTCGGTCTTCTGTCATTTGAAAGCTGACAGGTAACCCTCTCCCTCACATGTCACCGTACCAGATGGGGATCCCATTTAAAGGCATTTGATTGTGTTTCTTCTTGTTTTTGGCTTCGACAGGACGGAAATGAGACTTGAAGCTACCAGCCGGTCCTCACCAAAGCCCGCCGGCGCAGCTCAAGAGTTTGAGGATCCCCCTCCGTGTCGTACGAGTACATTTATTTATTTATTTATTTATTTATTTTTTAACACCGCTGCCTTCCCCTACTGTATGACATTTCTCGATATTACTCCATTCGCTCAACTTTATTTGTAGAGCAATTTAATAAGAGGCGGCGCGGCGGACGACCTGTGGAGTTTGCATGTTGTTCTGGTAGTAACATGACGTTGTCCTACTAGTAAGCCAAAGTTGTCTCACTAATGCAAACGAGTACATGGGCTAAAAAAAAAAAAATGAATTTAAAAAGAAATCCAATACCCGTTTCTTGAAAATCCCACACTAACTAAAACCTGGTACGCACAGAAGGATTTTTCATATCTTCAAAGATTGTTTTTATCTGTGAGACGCTCCACACACAAAGTTAAACAAATATCGGGCGTTTAACAGTTTTGGTCTTATACACACACACGGTACACACATTAAGACAACGAGCCCAAAACGGGGAACACAGACTTCTACGCAGTCACGGCGAGGGTTGGGGATCGTTTGAATTTGAGCGGTTCCGGTTCCGATTCCTTACTGAGGACCAACATAGCGCCCGTAAACAAAAACAAACACGTCTTACAACTTTATGACGACGTCGCTGTTTTACGAGGCAAGTCGAGCCAAACTTAACCTCGCTGGTGCACGGAAGGGGGATTCCAACTGGGCAGGATTTTCTTTTGTCCGTTAAATCGAGGCGCCGCTGTACGTGACCCGCATTTGTCGTCTCGATTGTCCCGCAGACGTCCGGGAGCGGCCCGCCGAGGTGGAGCCGGCGCCCCCGCGTGTGAAAGAGGAAGCGCAGGTGATCTGTGTCACTGTGAAGAGTGAAGAAGAAAGGGAGGAGAGGAGAGCATCAGAAGCAGACGGCCTCTTCGCGCCACTCTCAGACGCTCCCGACACCGATGACGGTGAGGATGAAGACTCCAAAGGGGACGGCGTGAAAAGGCACAAATGTTCCCGGTGCGACCAAACTTTCGGCGACGAGAGAAATTTAAGAGCGCACGCGAGAACACACACGGGAGAGAGAACCTTCGTCTGCGCGTGTTGCGGTAAAAGATTTCCCCGCAAGGCTCATTTGACCGCACACGCACGCATACACACTGGCGAGAAACCCTTCTCGTGCGCCGTCTGCCACAGCAAATTTCGGGATCGCTCCACGCTGGTAACGCACGCCCGGACGCACACGGGGGAAAAACCGTTCTCCTGTTCCGTGTGTCACGTGAGCTTCAGCGTGAGCTCCACGCTGGTCCAACACATGAGCACGCACGCCCGCCACAAAATGTTCTCCTGCTCCGTTTGCGGGAAGAGATTATCCCGAAAGAGAAGTCTGGTGACGCACGCGAGGACGCACACGGGAGAAAGACCGTTCTCCTGCTCGCTGTGCGCCATGACGTTCAGCGACAGCACGGCGCTGGGACGCCACGTGAAGACTCACACGGGGCGCAAAGCCTTCGCTTGCTCCTTTTGCGCTCACAGGTTCTCGCAAAAGTCGCATTTGGTGGCACACCTGAGGAGACACACGGGGGAAAAGCCCTTCTGCTGTGCCGTGTGCGGGCAAAGCTTCGCTCAGAAAGGACACTTGGCGAAGCACGCCAGGACGCACACGGGAGAGAAGCCCTTCGCTTGCCGAGCGTGTGAGGAAAGCTTCGCGTACAAGTATCAACTGGACAAACACGCGTGCGCTCGAACAAGCGTCACTGGATAAAAGCCTCGCAACGAATGTTGGCCGAGGTCGTTGGGCACGGAGGAGTCGCCGCGTGGATCGACGCGGGCCGTTTATGTCCGCCTCGTTTCTGCCAGCGATTTCGACACACGGGAGCTGGAACGAGAACTAGACTTATTGCTGAAAAGTCAACCGCAGCGCAGGGAAGCAGGGAGGCAAGGCAGGATGAATCGGGGAAGAACAGGGCGTTTATTTCCGAAAAGACAAAAACGGGCAAACGAGGCCCGCAGAAACGTGTCTCAAGACCAAATAAACAAAAGCCTAAAAAAAAAAAAAAAAAGGAAATAAAATGAGGGTAAACAGACCGCAACATAAACCACGACATGACAAGAGAAACGAGACAATCGGCAACAACGAGGCCGCGGAGGAAATCTTGGTGGTGCCGGAGAAACGCCGGAGCCGAGTACGAGCACGACAAGAAACTAAAGACGAGCAAAGTGACGAGACAACGAGCAACACCTGGACAAGGCGCGAGCTGATTGGTTGACACAAGGTCGCGGGCCGACGAGCGCAGGCGGACACAATAACCGAACGAGCAGGACAAGACGTGAACGTGGCGCAGGGAAACTTGACAAAACCATGAAACGCACTACATCTATTCCAAACCCGTCCACAAAAACCCATCAGGAGGGCGGAGCCTGTCTTTGGCGGCTGCTCGCGGTTCCTTTGCGATCAGCTATAATCATCAACATTATACGCATGTGCAAATTATACATATGTATTTAAAAATGCTGAAATATTTCCTTCAAGTGTATGTAGTGCACCTCTGCAATATGAACTTCACATTTTGAATTGAACAAGGTCAATAAATTGCACTTTTGACACGATGGTAATTCACTGAGATGCACCTGTGTTGTCTGTCTACATTTTGAGTTGAAATATCTGCTGCTAAAAAGGTTATGCCACTGCCGCTATCCGTTAGCCCACCGATGGCATTTCCCATTCTGTCTTAGCATTAAGCTAGCAGTGGCTTCTTCTTTTCCTTCGGGCTCGTCCCTTTAGGGGTCGCCGCCGCAGCGCGTCCTCCTCCTCCAACTGCCCTCACGACATCCATCATCCTTGTCTTTGCTCTTCTTCTTCTCTGATGAGCTCATTTCTAATTTGATCCAACCTGGATAAAACTACTTTGTCTAGCTCCTTCCAGAATTTCTCTGTCACCTCTCGGTCACAGCCGACCTGTGGGGCATAGCCGCTAATCACATTACACATAAAAAGCTAGCAGTGGCTAAGTGGATTTAATGACTCAACATGTAATTGGAGTGGCAATCAACAGCTTGAAGCCTCTTTTGAAAGTATCAGAATATGACACCTGTGAAATTTGGTGAGTTTTTGTGAAGTGATGCTTTAGTCTTCAAATCATTCGTACAAATGTTCATTCATCAGCCATAATGTGACAAGATGAAATCATGACTTTCAGGAGAAAGAAACCATTTCGAGAATAAAGTTGTCAGTAGACAAAATATTTGGAACATGCACAGATAAAAAAATAGCATTTTGACTCCCCCCAAAATGTTAGGTAAAAAAGTGGATATGACACAAAAACAAGTTGTATGGCTGAGGAAAATATCATCAATTCGAAAATAAGTTGCAATATCACCAAGGAAACGTCAATATTGTCGGAATCTTTTTAGATAAATAACATTATTGTTACTTTACCACACAATCTGTAATAAAATAGTTTTATAGTCTTCCTTTCATAATGGATTGATCTTTAGATTTGTTTGGTGATCGTCAAATTATTTTTGACGCCACCGTAAAACAAAAACAAAAAGAAAAGGCCAGAAGAAAAGGCCAGACTTGTGAAAAGAAGGACGCTACGCCACCAAACGACCCACAGGAGGCAGCAACGAGCCGAAAAGGCGCCTTAAAAGAGACGAAGAAGAAGTAGCCCTCGACCAAAAGTCCCAAATTGACTGCACGCCTCGAAACGGGGAGCGAACTTGACCGTGGTTTGGACCATTGCTACTATTGTCTAGTAGGCTACTCGTTTGGCATTCCCGTCTCTTTGATTCAACCGCGACTTTCTGTGCGATTGCGTCTTTCGGCGGCGCCTGGAAGATTGAAGCGACTCCCGCTAGCTGTTAGCCGTTAGCTGCGAACAAAGAGCGACGGAGCTTAGCAGCACATGCTAACTTGCGCACACGAGCCGTGAGTGAGTGCCGCAAAAGTCTTCTTGGAAGTCATCACTATCCTCGTCGTCATGTGTAAAGTGAAAATGCTGAGAGCGCTGGTCAACCAGCGGCTGAGTGCGGCCGTGGAGGAAATCTTCGTGGTGTTGGAGAGAACCATCACCGAGTACGAGGACGAACTTTCTAGAACGAAGGACGAGAACCTGCGACAGCGGCAACTGCTCGACGCTCTCATGGACTCGAGCACAGCAGGTTGGTCGCTTGCTTGCGCTTGGGCCTCACACTTGCTTTCGGGCAGTTGACAATATTCCGAGTTAATTCGTTTTTTTGTTTTGTTTTTGTCCCCCCCCGCCCAGCCCTGCTCAATTATGACTGACCATCTCTTTATCCCGCCCAATTTATCTATCGGTCTACCTACCGAGCTACCATGTTCGTACACGCACACACGCGCGCCAATCATATTGGAGCAGTGCGTGTCGTGCCAGGAAAGCCCGTGGGATTCCTACAACGCCGATCCTGGTTATAAGCTGTGTGCGAATTCCCTTGAGCTATATACGACTGTATAGGACGTATACACTTCAGTGCTAGTTTTCTTTATTAAAATCAGGCATCAAGAAAAACTGCGGTGTTTCTCTCTCCCCCCCCCCCCCATGTTTATTGCAATAAGGGCAGATGTTACAATATAGACATTCGGGGGACAAAACTCTGAATGCGCAGCGTTTGTCGCTGATGCTAATTCCCAATGGCCGTCCCTAGAAGTCATCAAGAAACCTGAAACCCCATTACGTTTGAAATACATGACGGCAACCGCATACAACTTACTGTTTTATGGTCTTTTTTTTTTTTTTGGTTTCCAAACAAATACTCCATTTCCTGTATTTATGACCCGGCGATAGTGTTTGCGCAGGTTAATGATCGACTATGTTCCATTCCTACTTGTGTCCAAATATGTAGGAGTGGAACTCTGTTGCAAGCGGAGGACGCCGGCATGTACAGTGAAATATTTCACGTATTCTCAGGTTGGACTTGCCTTTTATTTTGAAAACTATTTTTTTTTTTAACAGGTACGTGTCAGAAAGGCAACGGTACGTGTATTTGTACATGGAAAACGAAGAGAGAGAGAGAGACCAGTGGCAATATACCGTTGAGTTTTGTTTTGCCGTATTTGCTGAGCTTTAATTTTTTGTCTATTCTTTGACTGCATGTACGTGCAGTTGCCATTTTTAATCTTCGGCTCAGAGAGGAATTCTGAACGTGTGAACGTTGTGTAGTTATGTTGAAAAATCTATTTTCAAAGGCTCTTTTTCAGCAATACGTTCTTAGCTTCTCACTACAAAAGTGGGTCACGGCTTGGGGACGATGTGCAAATTTGGGTTGCGAAAGTTGACAACCCCTGCCTTAAGGAACGGGTATCTGAACACAAACGGTCCAGCAACACATTCAGACTGACAATGTAACAGTACTCGGCCATATATTCTTTATCATCTGCGAAGGACTAATATTACTGCTGGACTAAACCTTAGAGGGTGGCTGTTTTATACTGCCCCCAAGTGGCCAGGTTGCACACACCAGAATGCTCAACACAATGTGCATTGACGGAGAACGTTTTTTTTTTTTTTACGATTTAATTTTGATTTGGTTTATGAAGCTTTTCTCATTAAAAAAAAAAAAAACATTACAAACTTTTTTTTAAATGAGTTAATGTCCTTTCCATTGTTTTCAAACGAGGAAAGATTAGGGTTGTTGTTGCCATGTTTTTTTCAGACCAATACTCTTGCAGGCAAATCAGTCGCCTTTTGGCGGAATTGGCCGCGTTGAACTAAAAAATAGGCCATTTACGTAAATCGTACAGATCCGATGAGTTTTTCCCTAAAAGAATCGTAATCGAAGAAGAAGGATCACCTTTTTTATTGTCACGAACATGCATGCATGCACGTGAAATTTTTTTTCTCTGCGTTTTACCCATCGCAGTGCACACACGCATGCGAGAGCGCGCAGATCAAGAATCGTTTGGAACCGGAATTGAAATAAGCACCCGGAATTGCGACCGGAATCGCTCAAATTCAAAATGATGCCCAACCCTACATAACAGTCACGAAACAAAGGAAATGTTTTTTTAACGTCGAACTGAGGCTTGAATTTCTCCTCTGAAAAGTGTTTACAGAATCAATATTTATAAATACTGCAAGTGTTGGGATTTCCTAGCAGACTCATTTATTGAGATGTACCTGGATTCAATTTTGCTTATTGTTGTCAAATGGTTCCGTTTTAACTTGAAACGGTGTCATCTGTGTTATTATTAAGGTGCACATTTGCAAACGGCAATAATGTGAACAGCGGATGTCGCGTCATAACTTGAAAATGGTAGCGTTGACATTTTGTCATCTTCTCCATGCCCGAGGAGGCGGTTTGATTATTCCGGGTCTTGCATACCTGCCAAAACACTCAGTCAAGACTGTAAACGTGTTTATTTTATGTTGCTACATATTTTCTGCTGTCGAGTAAACAAATTGTTGAAACTTTTTCTATGTCGATCTTTTTCCCCATTCCCCTTCGGTTGACTTATTAACCAGCGGTTGGCGGTACAATTCGGGCGCGGGCCTTCGCTCGGCACGTCCAGCCGGGAAAGATTACATTCATATGGGAACGCTTACAAGCTGACGTCTGATTGGGCAACAACAACAAAAAATGAAGCTGCACAGCCCAGACCTGTGACGCGCTATGAAATCAAGACCAGAGGCCGTTGAAAATAATGAACACCGCTTTAATGATTGATAATGTTCAGGCCGGCAGAGAAGGTTCTGAAGGCCACGACCGCTTGTTACTAATGTTCCTAAAATGTAGAGCACCTCTGAGGCTTCTGCGGTTTTCAGTCCAGATTCTTTAGTCATCGTGATGTTTTTTTTTTTTTTTTTTTTGGTTTTTGTTTTGACACTCCTCCCCGCCCAAATCGCAAGGCACTGCTGTATTTCCATTGGTCTTCCTCTTTGCACACCAAACGACGAGTGACTTTTCTCCTTTGTCTCGTGTCCCGCAGACGTCAGTCGAGGTGACGGTCCCCCCGAGGAGCAGCGGCGGCGGGCGGAGGAGTGCGGCTCAGGGGGGGAGGAGCAGGAGGACCCCGATCCGAGCTACGTAAAAGATGAGCACGGGTGGAGTCCGCGGCAGCCAGCGGAGGAGGAGGAGGTGGGGGAGGAAGAGGAGGAGGAGGAGGAAGAAGAAGAAGAAGAAGAGGAAGAGGAAGAGGAGGAGGAGGAGGAGGAGGAGGCCGGCGCCGCAAGCAGCGAGCCTCCCGCGGCTCACGTGGCGGTGAAGAGCGAAGCTCCGTGGTCTCAGGTTCTTCGCCCGAAGAAAGCGGACAGCCCCTCGGTCGCCACGTCCAATAATGACAACCAAAACGCGGGCGTGGCGCCCGTAGGCCATCGTCGCGCGGGATACACCGCCGATCGCGTGAGATACGACGCCAAACACTTCAAATGTTCCCTGTGCGACTCGGCCTTTTTCAAGATGTCCGATTTGCAGCGACACATGATGATCCACTCGGGAGAAAAACCTTTTAGCTGCACCGTTTGCCCCAAGAGGTTTATCCGCAAGGCGCATCTAGTTTACCACATGAGGACGCACACGGGCGAGAAACCCTTCACGTGCTCCTTCTGCGGCAAACACTTCTCCCTCAAAGGCAATTTGATGCGACATACTAGGAAGCACACGGGCGAAAAACCCTTCAAGTGCACCGAGTGCGACGCCGGCTTCACCGTGCGTCCCGCGTTGATCCAACACATGCGAACGCACACGGGCGAAAAACCTTTCAAATGCTCCTTCTGCGGCGAAGGCTTCGCTCAGAGGGGACATTTGATCGGGCACACCAGAATCCACACTGGAGAGAAACCCTTTTCGTGCAACGTGTGCGGCAAAAAGTTCTCCATCAGGGGAACGCTGAACGTGCACGCGCGAACCCACACGGGCGAAAAACCGTTCAGTTGCGACTCGTGCGAGGGCAAATTCTCTCACAAGCATCAGCTGAGCAAACACGCGTGCGCCGGCGAGGGCAGCAGCACTCAAATGGATTTCGATGCGTAGATCGCACATTCGCGCCAAACGCAAGCGTCGCAATTTTGTGTGTGTACAATCTAATGTAGTTGTAATCCACATGTGTATGCAAAACTTTGTAACCAGCACCTAGAGAGACTAGTTGACCTGATATTAAATAAACGATGTAAATCCTTTCAAGGTGATGATGTCATTTATTATCCTCAGACCAAGCCAGGAAAAGAACTTCCGACTTCTAAAATAGGTTGTCAGAATTTCTGCCGCAAGGCGGAGCCGGGACCTTTTGTGATTGCCCAGACGTGGATGGTAATGTAGAACCGAGGGGCACGCTGAGTACGTCGTCACAGCGTGTGACTAAAACGGACCAATCACGAGAGCTCTCCGAGGCGGTCGACGCGCTCACCCGCTGTGTCCTGCCCGTCAGGAAGATGGAAATCCACTGGCAGATGGCAGGCGAGACGCTGAGCTCGGAGGAGAGGAGTTCGGGTATGATGGTGTTGAACGCAGAGCTGAAGTCCACGAAGGGGATCCTCGCGTAGGTCCCCGTGCCGGTGTTCTAGGATGAAGTGCAGTCCCTGTGTTGACCGCGTCATCCACAGACCTGTTTGCTCGATATGCAAGCTGCAGGGGACCTGTGACGCTCTTGAGGTGGTCCAGCATGAGGCCTTCAAAGGACTTCGTGACCAGAGAGATATGAATGAATGAGACCCCGGGGACGACCCGGGACACGCTGGAGAAACTACGTCCTTCGGCTGGCATGTGACCGCCTCGGGATCCCCCCCGGAAGAGCTGGAAGAAGTGGCTGGGGAGAGGGAAGTCTGGGCGTCCTACTTCCCCCGCGACTCGACCTCGGCTAAGCGGTAGAAAATGGATGGATGGACGAACAGGTGGCCGTCCACATCAGCTGCGTGAGACGCGACCTCGTCCGAGAAGTTATTTAGCAGGATAGCGACCCCTGCTGACCTGGATGTGCCGTGGCTGTAATAGGTTTTATCTCCCCATTGTTGACACCAAAATATGACGTCATCTTGTTTACAATGTTAGCTTTTTCAAGTCAACAATGCGAGGTTCGTACCGGATTACCCAGAGTGCATTGAGGAGGTTGGTTTGATTTTGGTGGTCTTCTCATTTATGAAGAATTCCCGTCAAAATATAATATCCCAGTTCCAGCGGGCTTTGTTATGGCGCCACTTGCAAGAAGTTCTCAAAAAATCCAAACAAAAAAAAAAAAACGTGACGCTCGGGCTACTTGACCGAACGATCAAATGACTGTTCTCTCTGCTGCCATCTGGTGGAAGAGCATCGCATTGTTCTGCTTGAACCAAGATGCATTATTTGTAAAAAAAAAAAAAAAAAAAACGTGCAAACTCCACGCGGGCGGCGCCGGGATTGAACCCGCATCCTCAGAACTGCGAGTCGTCCACCGTGTCCCCCTGTCATCGAATTGACAGCTGTCGCTCTGTGACGTCACGAGCCCGTCGTCCTATCAAATCAAGCGAAAGAAAAAATGCGGAAGTTAGCGAGTAAGCAGTCGCCGATTGGCGGTCGAAGGCGAGCGACAACTTTGGACTTTTCCACGCCCGTCACCACATTTGTCAATATCCGACATTTGTTTCGCTCTTCGTCGCGGTGCACTTCCAAGCGTGTCCGGCTGGCGCTCGCACGCTATAACGTCAGCGGAAGTTAGCGAGCTGCTAAAGTGTTGAGGTTTTTTTTGTTTTTGTTTGTTTGTTTGTTTGTTTTTTGTAGGGGAGGAGTCATTGGAGCGTTCGGCAATTGGCTAAGTTCGGATGGGTGCAAGCGCGCCGGCGGACGGCGACGAGGAACTTTCCGGAACAAAAAGACAAAAGAGGAGCGGCGACGTCGTCAACGGGCGGACGCGCAGATGGACTCCGACTCACGAGGTCGGTCTCGCGTTTCCAAACCCTTTTCTTCAACGTACAAATGCAAATCCGAAGCCGCCTTTGCCGCACCCTCTTAACCTTCTCTTGGTTTATGACAAGGCTGAACGCCCGAAGGAAGGTTCCTGTTCTTGGCGTGAAAGGAACTTTCCGACATTTGGAATTGAATTGGCTCCCTAAGTTTGAAGGATTTGGATGTTTGCTAGTTTTTCCCCCAATAGTTGACGAGTGGGTTGCCCAAATGTTATTCCTATTGCCCTCGGATTTCGGGATCTCCATGTCGCATATGCCGACCTTTTGCCGACAATTGTAACGCCGTGAGCATCCCTCCCTTATGACACAGCCGCAATGAAAACAACAGAGGATACGGTTTAAAATCAATCGCTTGATTGATTGATGACATATTTTCAATTCAGACACAAGATACATATTGACTTTTAAAGTTCCATTCTCTCTGTGGTCTTTGGCGGCTTTTTCCACGCTGACTCACGTCGTTCCCCCCACGCGAGACGCTAAAATCACAGTTCCAAAACGGATTCAAGCCTGGACTTTGACGAGGCCACTCCAAAACCTTCATTTTTAAGCCATTGAGAAGTTGACTGACTTGTGTGTTTTGGATGGTGACCCTGCTTGCAGAACCCGAGTGCGCTTCAGCTTGAGGTGACAAACTGATGGCTGAACACTCTCCTTCAGGATTTAGTGTTAACATTTATGCTTCCATCAATCGCAGCAAGTTGTCCAGGGCCTGAAGGAGCAGAGCAGCCCGAGACCATCACACTACCGCCAGCCTGTTTGACAGTTTGTATGAGGATCTTTTTCTGAAATGCTGTAATGAGACACACACACACCTTCAAAAAGTTGGACTTTTATCTCGTCAGTCCATATCATTGGGAATCATTCACATGTTTTTTTTTTTTTTTTTTTGCAAAATATGACAAGCCTTTATGCTCCGTTTGGTCAGCAGCGGTTTTGGCCTCGGAACTCTGCCGTGGATGCCATACTTGCCCTGCGGTCTCTTCCTTATTGTTGTGTCATGAACTCTGACCTGAAGTGAAGCAAGGGAGGCCTGCAGTTCTTCACAAGTTGTCCGGAGTTCCTTTGTGCCCTCCCGGATGAGTCATTGCTTTTCTCTCGGGCTAATCTTTGTAGGCCCGCCACTCCTGGGAAGGTTCGCCACTGTTCCACGTTTTCACCATTTGAGGTTCATGGCTCTCCGTATGGTTCGCTGGAATCCTAAAGCTTTAGAAACGGCTTCGGTGCCCCTTTCCAGACTGATAGCTGTCAATGTCTTTATTTCTCGACCGTTTTGGAATTTCTTTGGACCGTGTCATTTTGTTGCAGCTTTTTTTTTTTTTTTTTTTTTTTTTTTTTTTATAAAAGATCTTTTGTCAGACTTGATTGTGTCGGGACTGATTCTGTTTGAAGTGATTTCTTGATTGATCAGCCTTGGGCGGGATCAGTGAAAATGAACCAAAGGTTGGGATTTAGCCACAATGAATTCACGATTTAACAAGGCGGGTCTTAACTTTTTCACACAGGGCCAGGTCACTTTGAATTGTTTTTTTTTTTTTTTTCTTTAATAAATCAAATCAGCATGTAAAAACAGCATTTTAAGTTCGCTTCCGTTATATCTGTGTCGAATGCACGGTGGGCCAAAATCAAAAATTGGGACAACATCGCGGGGCAAACTCAATATTTCATGACAAATCACTGCGATGTGCATGTTTCCCTTCTCTCCAGAAATGTAGCGTTGAAGTTTATCATTGTGTTAAACAGAATGCAAATGGCTGAATTCACCCTGAAATTCCACAATATTCCTTCCACGACTTCTCAAAAGACGAGATCAAACGAAAGCGCCACATGTTTTACACATCAATTTCAATGCATTCGACAATTAGCGCACAACGCGTCACTAGGCAACCAAGCTCTACGGTAGGTTTTTTTTTTTTTTTTGTTCCCGGAAGGCTAGCATGTCGAGCGCATTGAAGTTTCCAACTCTGAAAATTCACAGAATTTTGTTGACGCGACGATATTTGACGACGCGCGTTTGTCTTGTTGTTTGGTGCAGACGTCCAGCAAGTCCAGCCAGAGCTCCCCCACGTCAAAGAGGAACAGGTGGACGTGGACATCAGTCGGCAGGATGGAGAACACGTTGAGGAGGAGGAGGCCCACACCGGCGAGTTCCCGGTCATCCGGGTCATTGTGAAGGGTGAAGACGAGGAAGATGAAGCTGAGCTCGGGGAGAAAAATAGCGGAACGGAAGCAGGCCACCTCTGGGACGACGCCGAGGACTCCCGAGGCGAGCCGGCAAGTCGGCCCGACGCCTTCGAATGTTCCCAGTGCGACGAAGCGTGCGGCGAAACGTCCGTCTCGATGGCGCGCACGAGGGGTCGCGCGGAAGACAAAATCTTCATCTGCCCGTTTTGCGGCAAAAGCTTCCACCAGCGGGAGAACTTGATCGGCCACACGATGATCCACACGGGAGAGAAACCCTTCGTCTGCTCCATTTGCGGCGGGAGCTTCTCACTCAAAGGTACTCTCATGATCCACATGAGGACGCACAGCGGCGAGAGACCCTTTCCTTGCTCCGTTTGCGGCGAAAGATTCTCCCAGAAAGTCAACTTGACGACACACATGAGGACGCACACTGGAGAGAAACCTTTCTCCTGCTCGGTGTGTGGCGAGAAATTCTCCCAGAAAGGAAACTTAATGAAGCACATGAGGACGCACACCGGGGAGAAACCCTTTCCCTGCTCGGTTTGTGGTGAAAAGTTCTCGCAGAAGGGAAATCTGGTGATCCACATGAGGACGCACACGGGGGAGAAACCTTTTCCCTGCTCTGTGTGCGGTAAACGGTTTGCTCTGAAAGGCAGCTTGAGGAAACACACCAGAACGCACACCGGCGAGAAACCTTTCGCTTGCTCGGTTTGCGGCGAGACGTTTGCGCAGAAAGGCAATTTGAACATTCACGCCAGGAAGCACACGGGAGAAAAACCCTTCAGCTGCAACGTGTGTCAGGGACAGTTCGTGAATAGAAGTCAGCTTAGCAAACACAGATGTGCTCGTGACAACAACAGCGCGAACTGAAGAACAGGCCACGTCAAGGGCGAAGATAACGGGCAGCTTTGACCGCCGCATCTTTCACACCGCCTGCCTCACGTTCCACTTCCCGTGGAAAAGTTATGACGCGGGATGGACGGTTGAAGTCGACCCACCCGCCAATTTTCTGCCTCCCGGGGTCGTAATTCAAACAACTTTTGTTTGAATTACGCTCCAAAAGGCACTTCAAATTCTTTCCCTGGCATCGAGATGCCAACGGCGCAAAATGGAAGGTAGATCACAACTGAATCTTGAATCAGAATCAGAATCGTCTTTATTTGCCAAGCATGTCGAAAACACACAGGGGAATCTGTCTCCGGTCGTCGGAGCCGCTCGAGTACGTCGACTGACAGAGGACGCGTTGGAGACGGAAAAACACTGAGAAGTCAAAGGTTACCGGTAACGACCTCAAGGCACCGTTGCCCTCTACAGGCTGCCATTCCTCATTGCAGTTATCCAAAACCGAAACTCTCTGAGCACACGGTTATTGTGTTGCGAGACAAATTCGTGTCATTAGCCTCGATTGCGATCAGTTCTCGATTAAATGTCTTTCGGCGTCTCTCGAAGGGAAAGAATTCGCAGCCTTGCAGTCGGTGTCACTCGATAAAGGCGCACTTGAGCATCTGGCATTCGTTGACGCTTCCCCCCACCCGTTATCTGGCGATTGCAGCCGTTAATTGGATCTTGATTACAATTGTTAACTCTTCAAAAGGGAAATGATTCTGTGTCATTTTGTTTTTGTTCATAGAAAACCATGGGCTTGGCTGACTGTGACGACAGTGACTTTTTTTTTTTTTTTTTTTTTTTTTTGCATGCAACTGCAACAAATGCGCACGCGTTTTCTTTTTCCGTGGTGAGTGCTGTAACCATACTTCCTGTGTTTGTGTTCTGTATTAAAAAAAATAACACTCCCAATCTAATGGTGACTTTGAACTTTTACCCAGTATTGTATTGTTTTCAAAAGAGAGAGCAATTTGTCAATTTTCATCAGGTGTGCGCGCTAACATTGACTCACATCCCGGTGAAGTCTTCACGGGGACATCGGGGGTGGCCGTTACCAGCTCTTTGCCGCCGCCTTGAGACGGCGGTGGTACTGCAAGCCGCCTGCCTGCAGACATCTTTGATTGATTGATCCTTGAGAGATGATGCGCGGAACTGTTTTCTCCTCAAAGTTTGAAAACAAATAATTGCACTTACTTTTCCGACGATTTTCCGACTTATTGTATTTGACTTTGTTATAGATAATACTTTATATCGCATTATTTGAGTTACGATTTATTTTACATAATGGGAGTTATTTTATTGGACTTGGTTTTATCGTACCTGTTTGATTGCATTTTACTTTGCTTCACTATATTTTAATGTATTTTATTGTGTTACTATATATCACATTACTTTGTTACACTCTATTCTGTTTGCCTTTATTCCATTTTATTTGACTTAATTGAAGTAATTGTGTTTGACTTCATTTTACTTAACTTTTATTTGAATGTATTTTATTTTTCCTAATTTCACTTAATTTGATTGTATTGAACTGCATAGTTTATTAATAAATGGGTTTCATGCACTTTATTTTACATAATTGTAGTTTATTTTACTTGATTTATTTTCCGTCACTTTATTTTCTTTTTTTTTGTTTACATTTTTGTACTTGATTTTGTAAAATTGTTTTTTAATTATTTTATTTGACGTGATTTTGTGAGTTTTAGTCAACTTTGTTCTGCTTGACTTTATTTGATCTCACTTAATTGACATTTAATTTAATTCACTTGATTTTCTTCCGGATATTTACTTGCTTTCATTATCTTCCTCCTTAATTAGATTTCTTTCTTTAATTTGTATTTTGCCATCAACACCAACTTTTTGTGGGCAGCAACAGCAGCAACCTGTCAAACCAGAACACGGCCGTGTGATGCCCAACCTCTCCGCTTGGCGGCAGCATTGTAACCCCGCGGATGGTGGATGCGATAAAACTCAAACGAAGAAGACAAGGGCGGAAGTGGGCAGCGGCCCGATGTCCGTATAGAAGCATTTCATGTTCATGTCAAGATTCTTCTTTATTAACATTTTTCTCCCATACAAAGTAGACACAAGGAAACTTTGTCGTTTTGTTTGCGCGCAAAGTGCGCTTGGAAGCTTCTCCGACCGGCTTTGCTCGTCAGTGGCGGCCCACGAAGACGCGGAACTTAGCAGCGCGGGCTAACCCGCGAGCTAACGATGAAACAACCACAAATGCGTCGAAACATTTGTCGTGTTCGAAGGAGCGACAGCAGACTGTGAGTTAGGAACTTTCTCGAACAACAGACGAGAACCACGACGTCGTCGTCAACTACTTGGACGCTCCGATGGACACACAAGGTTGGTTCTTTCACATCTTCTTTTCCTTTGGGCTTGTCCCGTCCTCCTTTTCCATGCCAGCCTATCTCCTGCATCCTCCTCTCGAGCACCAACTGCCCTCATGTCTTCCCTCACGACGTCCATCGACCTTCTCTTTGCTCTTCTTCTCCTCTGATGAGCTCATTTCTAATTTGATCCAACCCGGATAAAACTACTTTGTCTAGCTCCTACCAGAATTTCTCTTTCACCTTTCACCTCTCAGCCGACCTGTGGGGCATAGCCGCTAATCCCATTACACATAAAAAGCTAGCAGTGGCTAAGTGGATTTAATGACTCAACATGTAATTGGAGTGGCAATCAACATCTTAATGACAGTAAACAATGCCAAAATAGGAGAAGGGGTTCAATACTTTATACTATAATACTTATAATAATATAATACTTTTCAATACTTTTTCAACACTACTCTCAACGTGATGAGCGAATAAGGTTTTAGACGGCGAGTCCAAGCCCTACTTTCAACCTGCCGCGACATCTACTCCGTTTCTAGCCTACGGATACGTACTCCGTCGGAGCGTCAGGTGTCTCAACGTCCGACATGTTGGCATTTCTCTCTCTCACGATCGGCACGACGAGCTGCCCAATGTCGATGTTCCGCTTAAAAGCTGAGCTGAGCTCAAATCCAAAGCGATGAACCGCTGCCATCTACAGGGATCTTTTGGTCATTACAGCGGGTGAGCAAGCTGAAATTCACAGACGAGCTGAGCGAGGCCCTTTTCCACCCCGACCGCTTGATAATTGTAGCCAAAATATATCACCCTTGATCGTAATTACACATTGACATGATTTTTTTGACAAACAGTTTTAACTCCACTTACATGTTTGTGTCACAAAAAAAGAACCGGGAAACAGTCACATGAAGTATTTGTTTCCCCGTTCATGGGCCTTCGTCCCGGTGTCCGAGTTCCAAGGCGCTCGCTGCCGTGGAACAGGAAGTCAGCCATTTTGGTTTGAAGCAACAAATTCCAAGTCTCACGCTTTGTGAGAATGTTAGAAAAGGGAAAAAAAAACAACAACAAAAAAACAGCCACAGACAGCAGTTTCACCACTCGACACGAAGTTTGTAGGGCATGACTGCGAAAGCAGGGTGTGTGAAAAAGTACCGCGAATTGAACCGCTCCGGTTTGGTCCGTTGATTGTTGCTCGAGACCTGAATCTGTTTTGACGTTCGCCTTCGTGTATCCTGCAGAAGATCTTGGGCAGCGGAGCGTGGACGCAGTGGAGCGAGCGCCCGCTTGCATCAAGGAGGAAGAGGAGGAGGTGGACCTCAGTCAGGAGGCAGGAGAGCATCTCCAAGGTGTGCGCGAGGAGGAGGAGGCCGACATCGGCCACTTCCCGCTGATTCGAGTCGTCGTGAAGGGCGAAGACGACGAAGAAGCTCAGTCGTCTCAGCTTCGTCGCAGTCGAAGCGAGTCGGAAGCAGACAGCCTCTTAGCTCCTCTGTCGGACAGCGACAACCGCACCGACGACGACGACGACGACGAGGAAGACCCCAGAGGAGGTCGCGGCAGATGTCCCGACGACAACAAGCGCTTCAAATGTTCCGAGTGCGCAAAAGGCTTTGGCACGGAGAGAAATCTAAAAACGCACATGAGGACCCACACGGGAGAGAAACCCTTCATTTGCTCCATCTGCGGCGGGAGCTTCTCCCTGAAATGCACTCTCATGATCCACATGAGAACGCACACGGGGGAGAAACCCTTTCCGTGCTCCGTTTGCGGCGAGAAATTCTCTCAGAAGGTCAATTTGACGAAACACATGAGGAAGCACACTGGAGAGAAACCTTTTCCCTGCTCCATCTGCGGCGAGAGATTCTCCCAGAAGGGAAACCTGATGATCCACATGAGGTGGCACTCGGGGGAGAAACCCTTTCACTGCCCAGTTTGCGGCGAACGCTTCTCCCAAAAGGGGAATCTGATGATCCACACGAGGACGCACACGGGAGAAAAGCCGTTTCCCTGCTCTGTGTGCGGTCAGACCTTCTCCCGCAAAGACATCTTGTCCAAACACACCAGGACGCACACGGGCGAGAAACCTTTCGCTTGCTCGGTCTGCGGCGAAAAGTTTACGCAAAGCGGCAACTTGAAGACGCACACGAGGAGGCACACGGGAGAGAAACCTTACAGCTGTCGCCTGTGTCACGTCAAGTTTGCGTACAAGTATCAAGTCAACAAACACAAGTGCGCCTCGGATATCGGCGCCGCGCACTGAACTTTCGCTCGTGCTTTTTCCACTTGGACTAAAATTTGCGTAGCCTTTTATAGCCGCCCGCAAGTCACAGATACTGCGCTGTAGAACGTGAGGATGGCGATCCCAAGGGGACAAAATAATAAATACTTGCACCTCGTTTGTGCTTTTGTTATCGTATAGCATGTTGGTATTTTAGTGCCTAATGAGTAGGGAACGAATAGTGATTCCAAACGCAGTTGTCATGCATTTCCCTTCTCACTAATTGCTAATGCATCATATTTCACGTGCATATATTGTATCGGTATGGCTGTGACTATTCTGCGGTTACTCCAGCAAACATGCAAACTTTTATATATATATATATATATATATATATATATTATATATATTATATATATTACCAAAGGCTACTGCTGCTGTCTGTGCTTTTGTATTCTTCTCCTCTGCTCTTATTTTTTGTTGACGTTTTTGCAGTGAACTAAAACATTTAAGTTGTGACTGAAGAGCAGTCTCGGTAAGGTATATAGAAAAGTAAAAAATTATTGGAGAAATATGAAAAATGTTAGAAAATAATTCAACTCGAAGAAAAATTGGTGAAAATATAAAGGTATTTGGAAAAGTACAAAAATACTTGGAAAATATGCAATGAGACTTTATAAATACAAAAAGAAAAAAAATACGCAAATACTAAAATGTTTGAAAAAATGACTCCTGGAAAAAGTACAAAATGTAAAAAAATAAACATTTTTATATTAGAAATATAAAAAACAGATTCAAATCGAAGGATGAGGAATAAATATAATGAGAGAAAAATAAGACGAAAACAAAATAGGGGGAAAGATACAAAATATCGAGAAAATATTTAATATAGAAGTCAAAAATAAAACAAAATATTAGGGAAAAATACAATCTGATTTCTTTTAATTTTTTTCATCCGTACAAAAAAATACAAATTATATATATATAATGTGCACACACACATTGCACAATTAATATAAATTGAACAGCACAACAATTACACTATAAAACATATATAATAATAATATATATATATAAAAGTCAATCGTAAAATATATTAGGAAAGATTTGAATGAGAAAAACAAGACAAAAATACAAATACATTAGAACAAAAATAATTAGACAAACACGAATATATTTATAAAAAATACAATACGGTGACTTTTTTTTGTGAATGAAACGTATCAGTGTTCTACTTAACAAGTCTTGTCTGTTGTGGAGCAAAATGTCCAATGATGGCAGCTCTGCGCCGTTAAGGATTCAAGTTGTCAACTGCGCTCCACCGAAGAAGAAGAAGAAGAAGAAGAAGAAGAAGAACAAGGCGGAAGTCGGCCCTACGTCGCCAAGCGGAGGGCCACTGGCCTCTAAAACACGAGCAAATCACGCCCTTTTCATTGGAATTCTGTATATATTTTTTAACTTTACGAGGCCTTTATTACATTTAAAGTTGATTCCGGTCCCTCCTGATCGAGCGCGCATCGAAGCGTTTCCGGTGAGCTTCGCTCCTGAGCTCACTAAACAAAGAGTCGCGGAAGTTAGCGACATGCTAAGCTCGTGTGAGCTAAACAAGTCTTGCTTTGGGGGGCTTTGTGAAGTGAAGAAATCCTTGGTAGTGTTGTAAAAACAAAACAAACAAACAAAACAGCGGAGACGGAGGAGGAACAAAAGAGGGAAAACCCGAGGGCCGAAATAATAACGAGTAACAATTCTTACCGCGGTTATTATCATATGACTGCCGGCGGGGCGCTTCGGTGGTAGCTCGCTGTCCCGTTCAGTCACAATGGAGCCTTTTGGATGCAAACAAATGACGTACAGAAGCCAAGCCGAATGTAAGTGCCGATTTTCCATCCACAATACATATTTAGGCTCATGCTCGCCAAACCAACTTTCTGTCATTATAATTGGAAGTTTACAACCGAAAAGCTTCATTTCCTTTTGGCTTGTCCTTTTCCACGTAAGCCTATCTCCCGCATCCTCCTCCTCCTGTCCCCAACTCCCCTCACGTCTTCCCTCACGACATCCGTCGACCTTCTCTTTGCTCTTCCTCTCGCTCTCTCGCCTGGCAGCTCCATCCTCCTCCTCATCCTTCTACCAATATACTCACCTAGTTCTCCTCTGGACGTGTCCAAACCATCCAAGTCTGCTGTCCCTCTGATGAGCTCATTTCTAATTTTATGCCACCCGGTCACTCCGAGAGCGAACCTCAACATCTTCGTTTCCGCCACCTCCAGCTCTGCTTCCAGTTGTCTCTTCAGTGCCACTGTCTCGAATCCGTCCGTCATGGCCGCCCTCACCACTCTTTTATAAACTTTGCCCTTCATCCTCGCAGAGACTCTTCTGTCACATAACACACCTGACACCTTCCTCCACCCGTTCCGACCTGCTCTGTGGGTCATAGCCACTAATCGCTTGACACATAACGCCCTCAACATTCAAAGTCCCCACATTCAGTTCTTGGCTCTGTGCTTTCCACCTCTTCTTCTTCTTTGACTTCGACCCACAGTAGCTGTGTTTCCACCGGCGCCCCGCGGGTTGACGGCGGCGGCGGCGGCGGCGGGCGTTGTTAACCCGGGCCACGACCGATCCGGTATGGAATTCTTTGGATGAACGCTCCTATTTGTTTGGCAAAGTTTGAAGCCGGACGCCCTTCCTGACGCAACCCTCTGCATTGATCCGGACTCGGGACCGGCCTACGGTTTGCACTGGCTTGTGCCCCCCATCGGGCTGCATTAGTTTACAACTGAGAATATTCCAAGTTATTTCGAAAATATATCACGTAATGAACTTTTTTTTCTTTCCAAAGTCGCGTTTGCCACCCAGTGGACATCGCCGGAAATGCATGGTCGCGCTGCCCGTCACCTAAATCAATAAAATACGTGCATGTTTTTTCATAGGTCAAGTATGATGTAGCCGTTTATTTAGTTATGATTATAATTTGTATTTGTTCTCAATTTTTTGTACATTCACGCAACTTTTGTTGTGATTTATTGCAAGAATGAATGAAAGTAAACCATTCATTCAAATGGTGCAAACTACCCATTCAAGCCATTACACTTTCGCCTTTATACAATCATAGTAACGGTAAAGACGCGCAATATTATTATTTTTCGTTTGGGTGGATCACAACTGCCAATCATTGAAATATTCATTATCAGACAAATGAATTGGTTTTCAAAAGCAAAATTCTGTGGGCCACGTCTTTACCGTTATTGATCAAACGATGTGAAAATGACCCATTCTGAATATTTTCTTATGAGCACGGTGGAAATCTTCTGGTGTCCCGCAGACGTCCGGCAGCAGCGGGAGACGCGTCCGGAGCGCTCGCACGTCAAAGAGGAGGCGGCGGCGGCGTCCCCCGCCGTCAAACAGGTCGCGTGCGGCCGCGTGAAACGGGAAGAGGAGGAGCCGGAGGCCTCCCGCGTCAAAGAGGAAGAGGAGGAACGCAGCGTCAGTCAGGCATCGCTCGCCGGAGTCGTCGTGAAGAGCGAAGGCGACGAGAAGCTCTCGGCTCCGCTCTCCGACAGCGAGGACGCGTCGGCGACACGCTCTTCCCGCTCTGAAGGCGAAGACAACCGAGCCTCCAAAGCGCGTACGAGGTGTTCCAAAGCGTTCGAGTGTTGCCAGTGCGACAAAGCGTTTGGCAGTAAGAGCAACCTGAAGAGACACATGGGCTGCCACACGGGGGAAAAACTATTCAGCTGCTCCGTGTGCGGGAAACATTTCTCCCAGAAGGGAATCTTGATGCGACACGCTCGTACGCACACGGGAGAAAAACCCTTCGGCTGCCCCTTCTGCGCCAAACGCTTCTCCATGAAGGGAAACCTGCTGACGCACACCCGAATTCACACCGGGGAAAAACCCTTCTCGTGTTCGGCGTGCGCCGCCAGCTTCACCGTTCGCTCGGCGCTCGTCCAGCACGCCAGGACGCACACCGGAGAGAGACCCTTCCCCTGCTCTTTCTGCGGGAAAACCTTCTCGCAGAAGGTTAGCCTGGCGACGCACGTGAGAAGACACACGGGGGAGAAGGCGTTCCGATGCCGGGCGTGCGACCGCAGCTTCTCTCACAAGTATCAGCTCGACAAGCACCCGTGCGCCGCCGCTCCGTCCGGACCCTGACGGGGAAATACCGGACTCGCACTCAGATGCACGCCACTTAAATGCTCTCACGCAAAACTCACTTGTGTACGCGTTTGCACTTCTGAACGTGTGCACTTGCGTGTGAGAGCGTTTTCCGAAGCGCGTGCAACCCTCAATCGTGTCCCCGGTGGCTTTTGACGTGCATTTGATGCTCACTAACGTACACAAGTGAAACACTCGGAACGTGAAAACAACCACAGCGGCACGCACACTGTTGCACACGTATGCCAGCAGAAAAAAAAACCTGAGCTTGTATGAGAATGGAAATGGATGGAAATGGAGCGGCGTGCGTTTCGTCAGGTTAGCGGCCGGGCTCGGGAAGTTAGCGTGTCGGGGAGGGAATCGGCTGGACTCGTTGGGGTCGCGACGTGTTTTGGCAGTGAAGTGCACGTACGTCTTCGTCTCGCTCCTTCGCGACAGAGCGTCCGGTTTTTGTTCTCTGGGTCTTGCTGCAACACGTTTCGCGCTTTGCTACATCAGATCGGTCTTCAAATAAATATAAACGTGGAGAAGAAAAAGAACACAGGACTCATTTTTCTGCCTTCCCAAAGGAAAATATACATTTTTCAAAACGCAAACGCCTTCGTACAACATGAACGCATATTTCGTTCAACTCCTACCCACGTGACGATCATCTCAAATCTTCCTGCTTCTTCGCATCGTCCACACCGTTCCCGCAATGTCCATCCGGGCCGGTAGATGGCGACGTCCCACTGAAAAACAAACCAAAACCACGTCCTGCGCATGCGCGCACCCGGTCACTGGGCGGAAGTTAGCGAGCCAGCGAGCGTGCGTTTGTGCCATTTGCCCAACTTTCACCGCTTTATTCCTTTTTATTTATTATTTTTAACGCAGCGTGGACGAGAACCAGCGACAACGTCAACGACTGGACGCGCTTTTCAAATCTCGCGTGGACTCGCACGCGTCAGCTTGATCGCATACGTCGTACTTGATCACTGAATGCGATTAGAGTGAAAGCGTTATCATGCCAAATAGATTTAAAATAATCGCCGGGAATTAAATCAGTTCATCTTTTCATCATTCGGGTCACTTTGAATAAATGCATTTGGAAAAGCTCACAGCTCACGTGTGGGTGCGTGAGCCAACGTGCAACACTAGAGGTCGCCATTGCCGGAACAGCAGACCACCGCGCGGTGCGCATGCGCATGCGCACTGGAAACAACTGCGTCGGAATCGATTGTATCAGCGTACCACCAAGCGTTTTCTTTGTCTTTTTTTGTTTTTGTGGGGGCAGCGGAAGACGTTTCTTACCGTTTATATATTTATGTAAACTCTCAAAATAGAAAATACATACATTTATGTAATTCTAAAATGAGTATTATTAACCCGTAATGACAAGAATGAAAATTCAATGTTATTTATTTACCTATCATCACCGTTTGCGTATTTGCATCAATCCTATATCTAGAAAATGACATACATTAATATAATTCTAAAAATAGAGCTCACGTATTAACCTCTAATGACAACGGTAAACATGAAATGATGTTTATTTACATTCAGGGTTGTTTATTTACGTACATTCTCGAAAGAGCGCTTATCCCGGGCCATGTCATTTGTCCAAGTGGAGTCGCCGTAGCTACGTCACCTCCGATCGCTGAGCAGGCTAGCTAAACTAAGCTAGGCTAAGCTACGATGGTTGTCGGTGCGTGCTGCAATGTCCACTTGTTGTCCGTTGTCCTTTTGTCTTGTGCTTCGCGCAACCGACTGACGCCGAACAGTGACAAGACTTCGCGCCTCGGTGATCCGTGAAGCTTTGTTTTCGGTTCTTGGTAGCCGCTAACGAGTTAGCCGCACGCAGGCTAAGGCGCCGTTGGAGCGTGTCAAGTCACGAAGTCTTCGTCGTGAGGGAAACGGGAGGAAGATTCTGGAACAAACCGGCAACGAGGTCTGGAAGCTTCCATATGGACTCTCACACAGCAGGTTCGCTCTCTTCGTACTCTCACTTGCCACCGTTTCCTTGAACGAACAACGTTGTTAGTCTTTGTTTTGATCGTTTGTTGGCCAAACGGAGCGTAGCGAGGAGCGTATGTGCGAAGTCCTCGGTTTCCGACGCTTTTCCGTTCCTGCGCGGCGGTGTAACTCGAATGTGCTACTAACGCAGTCGTCGACTCGTAATTCAAATACATGTGAAAGTAGTGCTCGCACCCCCCCTGCTGGCCAAGACCTCGATTGTCATTTCAACTCCTGCATGTCTTTTCCAGTCTTGCATCGTGTTTTGCTCGACACTCGATTTTTCAAATTGGCAACAATTGTTTCCACCTCGTTGAGCTTTTTGACTTCTTCCACCAAGTTGCTAATTGTTTTCTCTTGGAAAGCTGCTCCCGCCCAAAATAACTGGTGCGAATTTTCGAGAGTGACTTTTCTGCACATGTAGATTTGTCAAGTTTATAGTTCAATCCAAATATGAAATGTTAGCCCTAAATCTCCGCAGGCAGAAGCTCGAGCTCTTTTCCTCCATTTTTGGGGGGGGGGGGGGGGGGGCTTTTTGTTTGATGTGCTCAAAGTGATGCAAGCCAAGAGATGGTAAAGATGCTCAAGACAAGCGGATCCAAGTCAGAATTTTGCCATCGTCACAACACTCATTGTTTCTTTCAACACATTTTAAGTGTATAAAAACACAAGGTAACACAAAAAAAGGCAAGCGTGAAATTTATTGTGAGGACGCAACTGTGCTCATTTTAACTGTATTGCAATGGACGACGGTTTACGATATAATCGACTCAAATCCCGCAGAATGGAGTTGTCTGCTTTTTTTGCACCGAACCTCTTCAATTGTCTTCTTGTGTCTTGCAGACGTCAGCGAAGATGATGAGCAGCTGCCCCGCATTAAAGAGGAACAGCAGGAAGTGGACATCAGTCAGGACGAGGACGGGGACGAGGACGAGGCTGCGTTACCGCTCATTCATGTGATTGTCAAGAGTGAAGATGACGAAGAGGACCGAGATGAAGCTCACTGCTCCCGACACAGCGAAAGTGAGGAGCGCAGACGAGTGCTGCAAACGCAAGCCGACCTGTCGATGTCGCACTCTGATGAGGAGGAGGAGGAGGAAGAGTCGAGCTTGAAACGTTTTCAGTGCGACAAAACCTTTGCGGACTCAACTACTTTGCGAAAACACGTGCAAAGTCACACGGGAGAAAAAAGCTTCAGTTGTCCGTTTTGCGGCAAAGGCTTCCCCAGAAAGAGTAATTTAAAGCTCCACGTGAGAACGCACACGGGAGAGAAACCTTTCCCCTGCCCGCTTTGCGGCAAAAGATTCTCCGAAAAGGGAAATTTGATGAAACACGCCAGCACGCACACGGGAGAGAAACCGTTCACATGCTCGGTCTGCGGGGAAAGATTCTCCCGGAAAGGCAACTTGGCCACGCACGCGCGAACTCACACCGGAGAGAAAACCTTCGCCTGCGCCGCCTGCAGGACCAGCTTCAGTCTGCGTTCGGCGCTTTTGAGGCACATGAGGACGCACACCGGCGAAAAACCCTTTTCCTGCTCCCTTTGCGCGCAAACCTTTTCCCAGAAAGGACATCTGATGAGACACACGAGGACGCACAGCGGAGAGAAACCCTTTCCCTGCTCAATTTGCGGCAAAAGATTCTCCCAAAAGGGCAGTTTGGCGACGCACAAGACGACGCACGCCGCGGAGAAACCCTTTTCCTGCTCCGTTTGCGCTCAACCCTTCTCCCAAAAGGGAAACTTGATGAAGCACACGAGGAAACACACAGGAGAGAAACCCTTCACTTGTCAAGTTTGTCAGCTAAAATTCACACACAAGTATCAGCTCAACAAGCACAAATGTGCTGCTGAGGAGAGCAGCAATAAATGACGCTTCATTTCATTCATCAATTTCAATCCAGTTGGCGTCTTTACATCCATTTGAAATAAAAAGTCTTTTTCGGACCGTGTGCCGTATTGTTCTCCATTCATGGGGTTCGCAAACTTTTTGGGTACTGGGAGAAATTTGTCCACAGACCCACTCGGCATCTTCACGCCAATTACTGTGGACCCTGGCATACCTCCGGTTCTGTGGAACTTTGTCCATTAAAAAAAAAAAAAAATTATAATCATTTTCAATTTAAAAAAAAAAAAAAAAAAAATCCCGATTCTTTTGATTTTTGCTTCTTTCTTTTTTGGGTAGAACAAAAAAGCAGGGGGTCCATTGTCGACATAATGAGCACGCGTACCCCTAAATGCCATCGGAATTAAAAAGTTGCCTCTTTTCGAGAAATGTTTCAAGTAAACGTGTCACAACTAATCAAATTAATCAGTGACTAGTTTGATGATCGATGAATCGTTTCGAGCCGTTGTTGTAAGTATTCTCTAGTAGTCTATTCAAGGCATGTACTCTAACCAGTCAGGTGAAACCAACATTACTACATGACTTACTGTAACTGAATCACTTTATTGTAATTCAATTCCTTCACACACACACACGCAGAAACGTTATTTAGAGCATGATTCGGCAGAACGCCGGCATGTTTACGCACAATCGTTAGCCGATCCGATCGGTGTAAAGTCGAGTTGAATCCAAATGAAACGCTTGCGCACATCTTTTCCGTTGGGGAAGAATAATCAACAGTTTTGCCCATTTTCTGACACGTTAAGGACCAAACCAGTGATGGAATCATATTCGCTTGACGGGAAAAAACTGCAAGCTGTTGTACAAATCACGTCTAATTGACAAGTAGTTGAAGCTGAAGCTGCCTCAGAGCTGGACGTCAAACTAGTAGCTCTTATCAAACTAGTAGTGTGCCCTGCGATCGGCTGGCGACCGGTTCCGGGCGTTTGCCCGGATAATAGGCCTCGGCCCGCGCGTGAGGAGAAGCGCTCCGGAAGATCTGTCAAAGGTTGGGAGTCGACTCCCTCAAGTTAAGCGCATCTTCTCTGCTGCGAGTAAGTTGCGTCATGTCTCCCAAGACAAAAGACAAAAACAAGGAGAGTACTCGACAGCGACCGTCGCAATTGCAAAGCAACGTTGACTTTTGAGCACTTTCGTCGTCATGATTTCATGGAAAATGGACTTTATCTGGGTTGTGATGTGAAGCTAGTTTGTCGACATTTATCATGAGATCAACGTAGTATGTTGTTGTGGTTTTCCACTCGCTGTACACATTATGCAACAAACACACTTTTATGATGGATTGACATTTCACCATCATTTATCAGTGTTTTATTGTTCTATGTCAAGAACAAATACGTGGTTAGTTTTTTAATTTGTGTGTGT
The DNA here is from genome assembly GCF_024500275.1 of Phycodurus eques. Classification (NCBI taxonomy): domain Eukaryota; kingdom Metazoa; phylum Chordata; class Actinopteri; order Syngnathiformes; family Syngnathidae; genus Phycodurus; species Phycodurus eques. Next base: position 1,597,531 of record NC_084526.1, read on the forward strand.
GAAGAACAAATATGTGGTATATTTCAAAGTTGTGATCTATGGTTTTAATCCACTTGTCTTTTTTGGAGAGGAAAATCCAAGGGTCTTGCTGATGCCATCATTCAAACATCAGAAAAGTCCTCAAAATGTCATGAGTTGTTCTTTTGAAATAGTTCCACTACTAACACATTTTCACCAGGGTAACTACATTTCCAAAGTCATCTTCCCAACACTGGTCATATGATAGTCCTTTGCAATTTAAAATGAACACAGATACTAAAATAAACAAAGCTTGTTTTCATGAGTTGACGTCATTCCCGAGACGAGAAGCGAGGCCATGTAGTTTGACCAAGTGTACTTGCCGTAGCTCCTCCGCAGATTGAAACGTTGCTGCACTTCCGCATTGCTCGCTTCTATTTTCAATCGAACGTCATTGCCGCCTTCTTCTTCTTCGTCCTATTCTTCTTCTACGTCTTCTTTGTCGTCTTCTTCGTCCTCTTTCTTCTTTTCTTCTTCGTCCTCTTCTACTTTGTCTTCTTCTTCGTCTTCTTCTTTTCTTCTTCATCGTCCTCTTCTACTTTGTCTTCTTCTTCGTCTTCTTCTTTTCGTCTTCATCTTCTTTGTCCTCTTCGCCTTTCACTTCTTCGTCCTCTTCTTCTTCCGCTTCTTCTTCGTCTTCTTCTACTTTGTCTTCTTCTTCGTCTTCTTCTTTTCTTCTTCTTCTTCTTTGTCCTCTTCGTCTCCCGCGTCTTCGTTCTCTTCTTCTCCTTCTTCTTTGTCTTCTTCTTCGTTTCTTCTTCTTCTTCGTCCTCTTCTTCTTTTCGTCTTCTTCGTTCTCTTCGTCTTTTCTTCGTCCTCTTCTTCTTCGTCTTTGTCGTCTTCTTCTTCGTTTCGTCTTCTTCTTCGTCTTTTTCTTCTTCGTCTTCTTCTTCGTCCTCTTCTTCTGCTTCTTCGTCCTCTTCTTCTTCTTCGTGAGCAAACACGGCCGTCGATGACGTCCTCACCTTGGGGACGTTCGAAGCTTCCCCAGCTCGCCGACGCGCTGTTGTGATAAACAAACGAAGCCAAAGATCGACAAGTTTGCGGAGGGTCGGCAAGAACGACAGCGGAGCAGCAGGAGGGGAAACAAAAAGAGGAGAACCAGCGACAACATGGACTCTCACACAGCAGGTTCGTTCCACTCGGGCGCGCACATTTGTGTTCACTTGGCAGTGTTTCCTTTCGTTGAAACAAAAAGAAAAGTTTCATCGATTTACACTAGAAAAGACGATTCCGGTATCATTTTTCCTGTGACAAATATTAAGCAGGTTGTGAAAACGCACCAATCTCTGGCCAAGGGAGTTTCATTCAGGCGACCTGTTTTCTTCCAAACTTTCATGACTTCCTTCGTCTCTATCCTATCTTCCAATCGCTGCTATCATTGGAAAAAGTTGGCTCGACACAGAAGTAGGCGACATAGAACGACGATGCTCAGCGTTTCTAACAGCAACTACAATCCAACTGTTTACTGCCACTAAATATAGTCGTCAACGCACAGCTTGCCTGTGAATTTCAGCTTTGTAAATCACTGTAGTGACCAACATATCCCCGCAGGCGGCAGCGTCGCGTTTTCCATTTGAAATCGGCGCAGTTTCGGAGCAGAAGGTAGGCTTGGGCGGTCAATCGCCGCTTGTCGGTGTCGATCACGAGGGAGGATATTGCCGACACGTCGGGAGTTGTACGAGTTTAGTCACCTGACACGTGTCACGTATGGTAAAAACAGAAAAGATAACAAGAGTTCACGGAGTGAATGGCCGTCGACGTTCAACTGCGTTTCTTTGGAAATAAAGGAATTCTTTTTTTCCATGAAAAGCCCTTTTCTCAGTCTTGTTCATGTTGTTTTACAGTTTGAGGTCAAAGCTATCGTTCCGCGCTTGACATGCTCAGTTTCACAAAAAGCCCGTTTTCTCAGCTCTTTGGTCAGAAACCGTCTCAACGCCACTGGATACGACCGTTACCACGGCGATTGCGGCAATGTTTTTTTTTTTGTTTGTTTTTTTTTTTTATAAAAAGAACGAAAATAAGACAAGCTGTGTGGTGTCGGCCCCGGGTGCTCCGGAGAGGACGTTGTGACTTGTCTGTTTTTCACGAAGAGCTCGAGGTCACGTTCGCGTACTTTTAATACTGCTAGCAGGCACGCAACATAACAAAAATGTAGCTAGGTAGTGCTAGCACTCACGTTTGTATGCAAACATTCCGGCGTTTTGTCGATTCGTGTACTTGAGTTTTTTTAAATATCGGGTTGTGCATGCGAATAAATATTGGCAACGGCGAGCAGGGCAGGCAATGCAATCTTTTAGTCTGATCAAGGCGTGAGGTTACTGTGTCTTTAAACAATTTGGGAAAACCCAGATGATGATGATGACGATGTCATTTCTTTGGAAGCTTCTGATTTATGAGTTGAGTTGGAGACACACCCCGTGGCTGTATTTGAACTAGCCACACTTGAAACTCACTGCTTCTTTTTGTAACATCGTGGGAAAGTCAAAAGAAATCAGCCAAGATATAAGGTAGAGAATTGAGGAGTCTGGTTCATCCTTGGGTGCAATTTCCAGGTGCCTGAAGGAGCCACGTTCATCTGTTTAAAAAAACTATAGACACCAAGTGTCAATTGAGCATTATTTTGGCGTTGTGTTGACGTTGGTGCGCAATGGCGCATGATCGCAATATAAGGTATATTACCAACCTGAACGATGCGGTGCTTTTTACAGCAGCCGTTTATGGAGATGCGACAATATTTGTCATGAATCAATACTGTAATAGTTTCTCAACAAATGAAGTGAAATTGGATAATTGAGCCCTGGTTGTTTGTCTTCATGTGTCCTGCAGACGTCCATCCGCACCTTCTGGTGAGGCCTCTCCGCATCAAAGAGGAAGCGGACGTCGTTGTCAAAAGTGAAGAAGGTGAAAACGAGAAGAGAGGATCACAAGTAGACAGCCTCTTCGCTCCGCTGCCAGACAGTGAGGACACATCATCTTCTGGCGCTGATGACGATGGAGAAGAAGACTCAAACAGTGATCTGAGATGTCCTGCCTTCAGCTGCTCCGTGTGCGGCGAAGGGTTCTCTCAAAAAGGCAACTTGAGAACACACCGCAGGTCACACGCCGGGGTGAAACCCTTCAGCTGCACCGTTTGCGGCAAGGCCTTCTCCCAGAAGGGGAATTTGGTGACGCACGCCAGGAAGCACAACGGCGACAAACCGTTCAGCTGCAGGGTGTGCGGCAAACGTTTTTCCGTCAAGGGAAACTTGAACGTGCACGGCAGAATGCACACGGGGGGGGGGGAACCATTCAGCTGCTCAGTTTGCAGCGAGAGATTCTCTCAAAAGGGCAACCCGAAGGCACATGCCTGAAAACACAGCGGCGAGAAACCATTCAGCTGCTCATGTGTGCGGCAAAAGATTCCCCGTCAAGGGAAATCTCATGACGCACGTGAGAACGCACACCGGGGACAAACCATTCTCTTGTTCCACGTGCGACAAAAGTTTTACTTCCAAGGACAGTTTGAAAGCGCACGTCATCATGCGCACGGGCCAGAAAGCTTTCTTGTCTTTGCTTTGCGGTAAAGACTTCCCGCTGAGGGCAAAGTTGTTGAAACACACCAGGGTGCACACGGGAGAGCAACCGCTCTGCTGCGGCGTCTGCGGGAAAAGATTTTCCGCCGAGAGGAGTTTGGTAGCGCACGCGTCGACGCACACCGGAGAGAGACCGTTCGTCTGCGACATTTGTCACGGAAGGTTCTCGTACAAGTACGACGTCACCAGGCACAAAGTGTGCTGGCCACGAGACTGCATGAAGAACTTCGCTTACAGCACAGGTGGAAAAAAGTACTAGTGAACAAAAGTTCACTTCAACTTTTTCTTTTGCTAAATGGCATTTTCACAAATGTCGATCCCCAAATCCAAACTCCCTTTTTTGGTGTTGGGTCCGTTCGACGCTGCGTTCGACGCTTCACTTGAAACTGAAATGATGTCTTTTTTTTCTTCTTCCTTTCAGGTGTCCACTGTTGGAAAGTTCCCCCCCAAAATTGATATGAGTGCAATAATTAACCGATCTAAAGCCTGTCACTGTGCTGTTTTTTTTTTGTTTTTTTTTCTGCTCGATGTGGAATTTTGTTGTAAGATGATTACAAGGACGTCACTGATGGTGTGGTGGTCCACTCGCCTGACTTTGGTGCGGGCGGGCGTGGGTTCAGTTCCCACTCACTCCGTGACGGTGCAAATGGTTGTCCGTGACTATATGTGCCCTGCGATTGACCGGCGACCAGTTCCGGGCGTAGGCCGCCTTTCGCCCGAAGTCAGCTGGGATGGGCTCCGGCGCCCCGCGACCCTGACCAGGATGAGCGGTCTTGAAAAGGGATGTATTATTACGAGGACGCTGTCGTTTATTTTGTCCCCAGTGACTTGCCATACGTTGATACAAAATGGCGGCCATTGCGCATGCGTAGTGTTAATTTACAACCCCATGCCAGGAAACGTCGAATCGAGCACTAGGACACAGTGTGCGTCTAAATGTTCTGTTTATTATTATTATTATTTTGTACCTTTTGCTGCTTCCCCCCCCCCCCTCTTCTTTATTAAGTGCTCATTGCTGTCATCTAGCATATCCGAAACATTCCAGTTTGTTTCAATCTCGTCTCGGCGCGCTTTGAACGATCTCCCGCTAGCTAGCTTAGCTTGTTAGCTGCTAACAAAGAGGCGGAAGCGGCCAAGCGAAGAGCGGGCGCGAGTGGCCATCAATTGTTGCCGTTGGATGGGGAGAATGGACACAAATGAGCGGCGAAGTGAATGCATATTTGCGACAAGGAGAGCGGCGTACGACAAGGAACTTTGCGGAACGGAGGAGGAGGAGAAGGAGCGTCCACTAGAGGGCGCTGCTTTCCAGCCTCCAATGGCCTCGCACACAGCAGGTTGGTTGCCTCTTTTTCCCATTTAATAGCATTTCTAGCCTTGAATGGCGAGTGTTAAGCTTTATTGAAGATGCGACTATGGCCAGAGGTAGCAAAAGTCTACACACCCCTTTAAATGCGATCCAGTGGAACCACGCGTAACCTGGAACCTTCTTAAAACAGATGGAATTAATCTGTTCCAGACACAAAATTCAGTGAGAATTTATTAAATCATAGTGCGGTTGAAAAATAATATAGTGCGATTTAGAAATCAATGAAATCATACTGTTATAAAGAAACAAATCAGTCAATAAACATAACAGTTTATTGCTCATTAAGTTTAAGAAGGCAAATGGGAGGAGGACTACAGCTCACGAGGAATTTCCTTTTCGTGTTTGTTTTTTTTTTGTTGGTTTTTGTATTTGTTTTTTTTGTCAGTTTCTTTTCGAATTCATTGGTTTCATTTTGGCACAACAAACCGATCCATGGAAACTCCATGGAAACAAATACTCCCTTCTGTCCCGAGTCGAGCCTCCACCACTCTTTCCCACAACTTCATCGTGTGGCTCATCCACTTTATTCCTCTCTCGTTCCCACAGCTCTGCACATCACCCTTGTTCTTAAAAATGGGCACCAGCGCACTTTTCCTCCATTCCTCAGGCATCTTCTCACGCGCTACAATTCTATTGAACAAGCTGGTGAAAAACTCCACAGCCACCTCTCTTAGATGCTTCCATACCTCCACAGGAATGTCAGCAGGACCAACTGCCTTTCCATTTTTCATCCTCTTTCATGCCTTTCTAACTTCTCCCTTACTAATCATTGCCACGTCCTGGTCCACCACACTTGCCTCTTCTACTCAAATTTTCCTCATTCATCAACTCCTCGAAGTATTCTTTCCATCTAGCTAGCACACCGCTGGCACCAGTCAGCATATTTCCAATCTCTAGCCTTAATCACCCTAACCTGCTGCACATCCTTCCCATCTCTATCCCTCTGTCTGGCCAGCCTGTGTCGATCCTTTTCTCCTTCTTTAGTGTCCAACCTGCCATACATGTCATCATATGCCTCTTGTTTTGCCTTTGCCACCTCGACCTTTGCCCTGTGTCGCTTCTCAATATATTCCTTTCTCCTCTCCTCGCTCCTCTCCGTGTCCCACTTCTTCTTAGCTAACCTTTTTCCTTGTATGATTTCCTGTACTGTGAGGTTCCACCACCAAGTCTCCTTCTCTCCTTTCCTGCCAGAAGCTAGACCAAGTACTCTCCTACCTGCCTCTCTGATCATCTTGGCTGCAGAGGTCCAGTCTTCTGGAAGCTCCGACCGTCCACCGAGAGCCTGTCTCACCTCTTCCCGAAAAGCTGCAGCTTTCCACCACTCGGTTCTCTGCTCTGCCTTTGTCTTCTTAATCTTCTTCCCCACCACAAGAGTCATTTCACACACCACCATCCTATGCTGTCTAGCCACACTCTCCCCTCCCACTACCTTACAGTCGGTAACCTCCTTCAGATGACATCGTCTGCACAAGATGTAATCCGCCTGCGCTCTTGTAGGTCACCCCACGTTCCTGCCTCTTCTGGAAGAAAGTCTTCACGACAGCCATTTGCATCCTTGTTGCAAAGTCTACCACCATCGGTCCCTCCGAGTTCCTTTCCTGGATGCCGTACTTCCCCATCACTTCTTCATCGCCCCATGTTTCCTTCACCAACATGTCCATGACAATCTGCACCAATCACGACTCTCTCTCTCTCTCTCTCTGTGTGGGATGCTCAGAACTACTTCGTCTCGCTCCTTCCAGAATTTCTCTTTCCCCTCTCGGTCGCATCCTACCTGAGGGGCATCGCCGCGAATCGCATGACACATAACACCCTCAAGTTCAACTTTCAGCCTCCCGTCATAGTTTCAGTTTCCCGTCATAGTCCCAACATTCAAAGTCCCCACATTCAGTTCTAGGCTCTGTGCTTTCCTCTTCTCTTTCTGCCGAAGAACCCGCCTTCCACCTCTCCTTCGTCTTCGACCCACAGTAACTGAATTGAAATACGTTCAAAATATCCGTGGAAAAGGTTCCCTCTTGACTTTTTTTGACTTTGAGCCGACCCCTATTTTTTCCCAGTGTCCGACCAGTGGCTAAGGTTCTGAACAGGCAGCCAAGCCCCCGCGGTGCCCGTTGTGTTCAGAAAAATATCAACCAAAAACAATTTCAGTTTTTTCATATATAAAAAACGTTTTTTTTTTTTTTTTTTTTTATTGTTCTTTAAAATCCAGTGGCTGCACAAATGTTCAAATTAAACATTTTCCAATTGGCATGAAGTTTTGGTGGGTGATTAGCATTGCGGACAATTTTCATCATGTATGATTAGTATTGATCAGGTGTGCAATTTTGTTGTTTAGCGATGATTTCAAGTCCAAATTTAATTGAACTCAATGTATTTTGCGTGGCGTTTGTTTATGTGTATATAAAATGCGCGGAGGCGGATCTTTCGGCGTAGACGACAAGCTTTTTAGCTTACGTCCGAGCGTTAAGCACGGAGCCGACGATCGTGCCACAGCGCGAGTCGAAGCGCGACAAAGATCCTTCCGTTCGTTCGTTCCACGACTGTCCACAAATCCAAAATAATACGTAACCAGAGGCGAATTCTACGAATATTTTGTACGTTTACCACATTGTTGGTAAACGGATTCGGATTCAATTGTCCTCTCGTGTCCCGCAGATGTCCAGCGGCTGCCGCTGAGCCCGGAGCGGCGCCGCCCTCGGCGCCGCGAGCGAGAAGAGGAGGGCCCGGCTCCCCGCCACATCAAAGAGGAAGAGGAAGAAGTGGGCGTCAGCCAGGAGGGGGAGAAGCACGAAGGTCCGGACGCAGAGGAGGCCGACATCTGCGACCTCCCCGTCATTCGCGTCATCGTCAAAAGCGAGGAGGAAAACAGTGAAAGCGAGGACAACGTCCAAATGGAGCGAGCGCAAGTCGAAAGCTCGAAGGGGGCTTCGCGAAATCGCGTCTCCGACGGCTTGAAATGTTCCCAATGTGACAAGGCCTTTGTCTACAAGTCCGATCTGAAGACGCACGTGCGAAGTCACACGGGGGAAAAACTATTCAGCTGCTCGCTTTGCGCTAAAAGCTTCACGCAAAAGGGCACGCTGACCATCCACATGAGGAAGCACACCGGAGAGAAGCCTTTTTCCTGTCCGGTCTGCAGCATGACTTTTCGAGATCGCTCCACCATGATCAAACACACGCAAACGCACACGGGCGAAAAGTCCTTCGCTTGCTCGGTCTGCGGTCAAAGCTTCGCCAGAAAGAGCAATTTGAAGGAGCACGCGAAGACGCACAGCGGCGAGAAACCCTTCGCGTGTTCAATCTGCGGCAAAGGCTTCGCTAAAAACATTAATTTGAAAGCGCACATGCGAATTCACACCGGAGAAAAACCTTTTTCGTGCTCGGTGTGCGACATGACTTTTCGCTTTCAGTCGTCGTTGATTCCGCACATGAGAACTCACACTGGCGAGAACTTCACGTGCTCCTTTTGTAGTAAAATCTTCTCCAGAATGATGAACTTGATCGAACACACCAGAATACACACTGGAGAGAAACCCTTTTCGTGTTCCGTGTGCGGCGCGACGTTTCGACTGCAGTCCACCATCGCCAACCACATGAAAACGCACAGCGCAGAGAAACCCTTTACTTGCTCTGTGTGTCACTCGAGTTTTACGCTTCAAGCGACGATGTTGAGACACATGCGAACGCACACGGGTGAGAAACCGTTCGTTTGTCACGTGTGTGGGGACAAATTCTCTTATAAGTATCAGCTCAACAAACACAAATGTGGCGGGGAGAGCAGCAGCGGCTTGATTTGACTTTTTCTTGAAAGGAAAACGTCAGACATATATTATCCTATGTATCATGTGTATCAAACACTTTGTCATCTGATGTGGAAGCACGTGTCACGTAAAATCAAAGATTTCAAGTGTGACCGTACCGTTGTTGTTTTGTTCTGGCTCACTGGTGGAAATAAATTTGCACCCAAACCTGTTTGTACCATCGTGGCTGATGCTTTTTTTCTGCACCGAAGAATAACAACGATCCATTTTGAACAAAAACGGCTTGTTCCGATGTAGCTCACTGAACTTCTACTTACATTGGTGACTATCTAAAAAAAAAACAACAAACAAACAAAACCTTTCAGACATCAATCTCGAGGCGACTCGACGCCGCACCGAGGGTCGAGACGGAGTTTTGCACCGCTTCTCGAGCAGTTCGAGTGTTAATAGATCAGTTGGCAAGCTATTTTCTACACTTTAAAAATGCTTAAAAAGCACTGTTTAACCATAATATACAGTGCGAAATTGACCATATTTGGACATACAAGGTTTCTGCTCGACATATACGATCCATCCGTACCGTATTTATCCAAAAAGGCAATATTATATACAAAAAATGAAAAAAGAAACGGCACGTAGACCATCTGGAGCACTTCACAAGATTTATCTAAATACATGAAGAAATAAAATGGAATACATCACAGTCTCCAGATGTGTGATTATTATGCATTCGTGTGTGCAAAACCTCCAACGGGATTTGCAGAAAACAGAAACAGAAGTAGGATTTAATCAAATGTAATGACTTTGAGAAAATAATTGAACTAGTTACCATTTCCGACAGTTTAACTTGACATTGTAAGCAACGACGTTTCCAATTTTAAATTGCTAAAAACAAAAAACTCAAACTCAATTGGTCCATAGGCTACTGACGAGTCGCCCCGGTTCATTTTGACCAAACAACATTTCCCAGCAGCTATTTGTAGTGTGTGTCCAAATGGTGTTTCCGTAGCCCTCTGCTGATTGGCCCAAAACGCTGCAACACTTCCGCCTTGTTCGGGCGAGGTCGTGTAACTGTACTATTTTGGTCTTTTTGTTTGTTTGTTTGTTTGTTCGTTCGTTCGTTCCCCCCTCCCCACCAATTTCGCCAATTGGCAGCGCACAGTGAGAAAACGTCGCAGTTTCATGACAGCCTCCAGCGCGCTTTTCGCCCGTTAGCCGCTAAACAAGGAGGAGCACAGCAAGCTAGCCACCGTTTTGGGTGTCGCCATTGTGGAAATGAGCGACTGACTGAGCGGAAACACATTTCAAGTAGTTGAACAGAGCGACGGCCGAGCACCACGAGGGACTTTCCTTGCGCAGACGAGGAGAAGGAGCGGCGACGCTCTTTCCGAACCTCAAATGGACTCGCACACAGCAGGTTGCTTTTGTTTTTGTTTGTTGTTTTTTTTCAGCTGTAGCATTCATTCCCCCCCCCCAAGTCAGCTCTGACGTTATTTTGGTCAATGGAGGAATTCATGCAGAGAGAGATTGATTCACTATTACGACTATTTACTGCTGATAACGATTTTGATGACGGATGTCCCTGCAAAATGGTGGCTTTGCGTGCCTTTTGTGCAGGAACAGTTTGAAATACTCTGATGTTTATTGAAAATGCGGCCGGACAGAAAAGGCTTTCAGGGGACAGAGTGGACACAAGTAACGTTACAACAATACAATCGTGTTCTTATTTATTTGTGGACGGGACACACACACACACACACACACTTGGTGAGCACGTGCAACGACTAACCAATAGGACAAGAGGAGAGAGAGGAGTACTTTGAACTGCATTAGCTGTAAAGGACTGTTTGTTCGTAGTATTCATTGTCTGTAGACACTGAGCGGTCTTTTTCCTATTTTGCAATTGGTAAGTGTGTCGAACTGGCACTTGAGAGGAATTTGTAGACTTTTGAAAGGAGTTTTTTGTCTTGTGCGAGTAGTTCCACTATTTTCTGAACGAAAACAGGTCGTTCTTACATTTCCGCATAAATTGGCCATCGAATGTGGTCTGATCGTCATCTAAATCACAAGAATGAGCAGAGTCTGCGTAAACTTATACCACAAACGAATACAGTGTAGCAGTGTTTTCATATTTGATCACATTCACAGGACAGGCTTTGCTAACACAGGGCCTGATTCCTGTTTGCTAAATGCCAGAATAATGACAAAAGGATTTTTTTGTATTATTATTATTTTTTTTTTATCACTTACTTAAAAGTCAGAAGTTTACATACAGTAAGATTACTATGCCTTAAAACAATTAGGGAAAACCCAGCTTGTGTTGTCATTTCCTCGGAAATCTCCGATTTTGATTGTTTGTTGACAATATTTGAGTCGAGCGTTGGCCGCTCAGAGCCGCAGGGCCCGCGGCGTGGCCGGAAGCGGACGAGAACTTTTCAAGGCGTAAAAGACCGCCGAGAATAGCTTGAAAAAGGGCATCCTGGGAATTTTCAGCAGAAATGGTCTTACGAGCCCGATTAAAGGGCATAAAAAAATGGATGGCAGGGGACTTTGAACTCTGTTTGTCGTCTTGTGCCGACAGACGCCCGGCAGCCGCTTCTGCCCAGGCCGCCCCACCTGAAAGAGGAAGAAGTGACGCCCGCCGGGGTCAAAGAGGAGCAGGCGGAGACGCCCCTCGTTAAGGAGGAGGAGGAGGAGCGCGGCATCGGTCTACAGGCGGACATCGGCGTACCTCCGGCGGCTGGACTCCTTGTGAAAAGTGAAGCTGACGGTCAGTGCGAGGAGGCGAGAGGATCGGAAGCGGAGCGCCTCTTAGCGCCGCTCTCAGGCGGCGAGGTGACGTCGACGTCGACGTCGCGCTCTCCTGACACTGAAGATGACGACGACGAGGATGAAGGAGACTCGAAAGGTGATGTGAGCTTCAAATGTTCTCAGTGTGACAAAATGTTTGGCAAGAGGAGAAATTTAAAGCGTCACTCGCGGTGGCACACGGGGGAGAAACCCTTCGTCTGCTCGGTTTGCGGCAAAACGTTCAAAGTTAAGCTGCAAGTCGCGAGACACATGATGGCGCACACGGGGGAAAAACCGTACGGCTGCGACTTTTGCGGCAAAACCTTCTCCGAGAGGGGTCACCTGATCACACACACGCGGACCCACACGGGGGAGAAGCCCTTTTCGTGTCCGTCGTGCGAAAAACGATTCTCCATGAAGGGACATTTGACTGTGCACGCCCGGACGCACACCGGAGAGAAACCCTTCCGCTGCTCTCTGTGCGACACCGACTTCACCGACAGCTCGGCGCTGGCTCGGCACACGAGGACGCACACGGGCGAGAAACCCTTCATGTGTGCCGTTTGCCACGAGAGGTTCTCCCAGAAGGGCAACCTGATGACACACATGAGGACGCACACAGGCGAGAAGCCCTTCCCGTGCTCGCTTTGCAGCGAGCGCTTCTCCCAGAAGGGAAACCTGAAGACGCACATGAGGAGACACACCGGGGAGAAACCCTTCAGCTGCACTTGGTGCCAGGAGAGCTTCACTCGCCAGTATCAGCTGTACAAACACAAATGTGCAGCCAGGAGTAGTACGTGACGTCCACCGGGGGTTTTCCTAGCTCAAATTGAGGTTTTACCTTTCTGACCGTTTGCACAGGCGGGCGTGCCGCTCACCACTGGCTCAAAATCTATTTTGGGGTGAAATAGTTACAGGTATAGTAGTACGTTGGCTTTCGAGTTGAATTCGCTTCACTCGTTGTAGTATTGGTGTGTTGACGTGTGCCTGTTGTTGCTGTTATGACATATGCACTTATAGTGACAACAAATCTAGCCGCATCTTTACATTGAATTTATTTATTTCTTTATTTTTTTTTAGATATATAAGCGTTTCAGAAATTGTCCTCCACATACTACATGTGTGATATACAGTTAACCCCCGCTATATCATGGTTCGTGCTCCCGATAATTTGCGTTTTTTTTGGGGGGGGTTGTGATTATCATTATTGCGCAATACATTTTCTTTTTTTTTTTAACCAGTTAAGGCAATTGATGGTGCGGGTCGTCTCTCCAAGATGCAAACACCTTGTTCTTCGTACTTTGTGTGTTACTCATTTCGATATTTTTGCCAGTTTTTATCTATTGCTCATGCAATCTCTCTCCCCCGCTCTCTCTCTCTCTTTCAATATATTCTTTGTTTAAATGTGTGAAGTGTTTTAAGTGTGTTTAAAACAATTAAAAGTGAAAAAAAAAGAAAAAAAGATTTCTATAGGTATTTCTATATTGTGGGTTTTCACTTATGGAGGGGGGGTGTTTGGAACGTAACCCCCGCAAGGCCGAGTACGAGCGTGTGACGTGTACCTCTGCATTGTAATGTTCTTTGTTTTCTTTTCCTTAAAACTCTCATTGCCACCTCACCTCGTAGAATAATCTTATTTTACGATACATCTCTGAAAAGCCCACAACGTAAGTGGTCACGCTCATTGAAGGTACCACATGTTTTCTGCAAAATCGGACAAAATGAACAATATTGACCTGTTTGAAAATCCGCAAAATTGTGACATATTGACAAAAACACGGTCAATACCTGAGAGCACATTACCGAGGCGTCCGCATGTGTCGGCGGCATCTTGGTTATAATCAGCCGATACGTACCGATTCATTGTTCAGGCCCAAATATATATGGATGGTATAAACAGAGTACGCATCGGCTTAGGTAGCAGAAAGTGTGCGACAATTGTCATCTTTTTGGCTCCAACACCACCACAACGGATATGAGATGAAACGAACAAGATGCGCTTGCTGCAGACTTTAAGCTTTCATTTGAGGCTGTTCACATCCAAATCAGGCAAATGGTGGAGTAGCTATTCAACAGTTTGCGTTTCTGTAGCCCACTTTTTAAGGCTCGCTGGCTACATCGCGCTAGCATTGGCTATGCTCCGGTGAAGCAAAGTTGTTCATCAAAACGGAGGCGAGTCGCGCATCTTACGAACTGAACGGAACACATGCGGATAGAACCGAAAGCAAACCGTTTTGACGGTTTTCAGAAACCCTTCCATCTGTCATTTTTACAAACAACACAGACCACGTGGGGACCTTCCAATATTATCGATTTGTGCACAAATAATGGTTGAAAACTTGGGAGTTTTCTGCCCGGTAGCGACGTTGTGTCCCTTTTCCCGTTTGGACTTTTCCAAAGCATTTGTGTTTGTCTGTGTTGTGTCCCGCAGACGTCCGGCAGCTGCAGCCGGAGCCCCCCGACGTCAAAGAGCAAGCGATTGGAGTGATTGTGAAGAGTGAAGGCGATGACGCAGATCCGGTCTTGGACCAACATGCAGATGATGATGACGACGACGACGACGACGACGGCAAAGGCGATCACGCGAGAAGCCAAACCGACACTTTGCAATGTCATCGGTGCGACAAAAAGTTTGGCGGCAAGCGACACTTGACGCGACACATGCGATGCCACACGGGGGAGAAACCATTCGTTTGCTCCTTTTGCGGCAAAGGTTTCCCTCGCAACGAACATCTGGTCTCGCACGTGAGAATCCACACGGGCGAGAAACCCTTTGCGTGTTCCGTGTGCGCTCAGACCTTCTCTCACAAGTCCAACCTGACCACGCACATGAGGAGACACACCGGGGAGAAACCGTACGCGTGCCGCCTGTGCAGCGAAAGCTTCTCGCGGAAGGTCAGCTTGATGATCCACACCAAGACGCACACTGGCGAGAAACCATTCCGCTGCGCCGTTTGCGCCAAAAACTTCTCGCTCAAGGAACATTTGATTACACACACCAGGACGCACACTGGAGAAAAACCTTTCTCTTGCTCCTTTTGCCAAGTGCGTTTCAGCGACCGCTCGGCCCTGACCAGACACACGCGAACGCACACCGGGGAGAAACCCTTCCCCTGCTCCGTGTGCGCCAAAAGCTTTTCGCTGAAAGCATACCTGACGGAACACGTGGCGTCGCACGCGGGAGAGAAAGCCTTTTCGTGCGCCAAATGCAAATCAAAGTTTAGTTTCCGTTCGGCGTTGGTGAGGCACATGAAGACGCACAGCGGGGCGAACTCGTTCAGTTGTGGGCCAAAGAGCAAACACTCGTGTGCTGCTGAACAGAGCAGCAACCAGTGAGGCCGTCGCCACAGCAACACCATCTTTTTGTTTGTTAGTCATTCTTGTGGGCAAACACTTGCACTCAAGCGGCAAAATTTAGAGTTTAAAAAGAGACAGCTGATTTGCAGATAACATACAACAACCAATACCATGTTTGCGCCAAATATGTACCATGTGTCGTTTTAACAAAAAAGAATTGTAATATTTACATGTAAAATGTAAGTTACAATTTTTGTACATGTCAAGTGCGCATGCAATTTACAAACCCCAATTCTCAAAACATAAAAACAGAATGCAATAATATGTAAATCCTTTTCAACCTATATTCAATTGAATATACGACAAAGACAAGCTGTGTAATGTTCAAACTGATAAACATAATTGTTTGTTTTTTTTGCAAATATTTCCTCATTTTGAATGTGAAGCCTGATTCCCTCCAGGCCCGCTCAATCAAGAAATCACTTCAACACAATCTGTCCCGACAAAATCAAGTTGGACAAAAGATCGACAAAAGCCGCAACAAAATGACACGATCCGAAGAAATTCCAGACCAGTTGAGAAATAAAGTCATTGACACCTATCAGTCTGGGAAGGGTTACAAAAGCCGTTTCTAAAGCTTTAGAATTCCAGAGAACCATCGGGAGAGCCATTATCCTTACGTGGCGAAAACATGGAAGAGTGGTGAGAACCTTCTCAGGAGTGGCCGGCCTACAAAGCAATGACTCATCCGGGAGGGCACAAAGGAACTCTGGACAACTTGTAAAGAACTGCAGGCCTCCCTTGCCTCAGTTCAGGTCAGCGTTCATGACACGACAATAAGGAAGAGACCGCAAGGGCAAGTATGGCATCCACGGCAGAGTTCCGAGGCCAAAACCGCTGCTGACCGAACGGAACACAAAGGCTTGTCATATTTTGGGGAAAAAAACAAACATCTGAATGATTCCCAAGACATGGAATGACGAGATGAAAGTTGAACTTTTTTGGAAGGTGTGTGTCTTTGTTACATCTGGCGTAAATATAAAACAGCATTTTCAGAAAAAAGAACATCAACACGAACAGTCAAGCACGGTGTTTGTAGTGTGATGGTCTTGGGCCGCTTTTCTCCTTCAGGCCCTGGACAACTTGCTGTGATTGATGGAACCATGAATTCGGCTCTTTACCAGAAAATCCTGAAGGAGAATGTTCGGCCATCAGTTTGTGACGTCAAGCTGAAGCGCGCTTGGGTTCTGCACCAGGATAACGATCCAAAACACACCAGTAAGTCAACTTCTGAATGGCATAAAAAGCGGGACACAAAATATCTCCACAGAGATGTGAAAGACTCATTGGCAGTTCTCGAAAACGCTTGATTTCACTTGTTGCTGCTGAGGCTGGCCCAACCAGTTCTTGGGTTTTGGGGGCCATTACTTTTTCACACAGGGTCAGGTAACTTTGAATCGTTTATTTGCCTTCAGAAAAGAATTCACCTTTTAACAAAGCTTTTTAAGTTCACTTGGGTTATATTTGTCTGATATTATTTAAATGTCTTTGATGATCGTAAACAAAGAGGGGGAAAAAAAAGTACAAATAAGAATTTGAGAATGGGGGCAATAATTGGTGTATGTGTAAAATACTTAATTTTGATCATGAAATCATTTGTTTTCAGTTTTTTTGTTTTACTTGCTGTGACAACCCCCGCTTGGACATTTATAATTACAACTAATTAACCAATTATTCATTCAAATGTATAAAATATATGTAAAATGTATGTGTAAAACTGTTTGTTTGCAAAATAAAATGTATTTTTAATTGGTCTGATTATTAAATCGCCAATTATTTCGTAAAATAAAAAGAAAATATTTTATTTTATTTTATGAAAATAATTGATTTGTGATTCATTTAATTATAATTGACCAATTATTGAAGTAGCTCCATCTTTTTTAATGAACTGCATATGTAAAGCTCTTTTGTTTATTTACTAATCTTCCTTTCCTTCGGGCTCGACCCTTTAGGGGTCGCCACAGCGCGTCCTCCTTTTCCACGCCAGCCTATCTCCCGCATCCTCCTCTCCAGCACCAACTGCCCTCACGTCTTCCCTCACGACGTCCGTCGACCTTCTCTTTGCTCTTCCTCTCGCTCTCTCGCCTGGCAGCTCCATCCTCCTCCTCATCCTTCTACCAATAGACTCACTAGTTCTCCTCCGGACGTGTCCAAACCATCCAAGTCTGCTCTCTCTAACTTTTGTCTCCAAAACATCGAACCTCGGCTGTCCCCCTCTGATGATGAGCTCGTTTCTCTTCCTATCCCACCTGGTCACTCCGAGAGCGAACCTCAACATCTTCGTTTCCGCCACCTCCATCTCTGCTTCCAGTCGTCTCTTCAGTGCCACTGTCTCTAATCCGTCCGTCATGGCCGCCCTCACCACTGTCTTCTAAACTTTGCCCTTCATCCTAGCAGAGACTCTTCCGTCACAGAACACACCCGACACCTTCCTCCACCCGTTCCGACCTGCTTGGACCCGTTTCTTCACTTCCCGACCACACTCACCATTGCTCTTGGACGGTTGACCCCAAGTATTTAAAGTCCTCCACCCTTGCTATCTCTTCTCCCTGTAGCCTCACTCTTCTCCCTCCACCCCTCTCATTCATGCACATATATTCTGTTTTACTTGGGCTAATCTTCATTCCTCTTCTTTCCAGTGCACGCCTCCACCTTCCTAACTGTTCCTCCACCTGCACCCTGCTTTCAGTGCAGATCACAATGTCATCTGCAAACATCACGGTCCAGGGGGATTCCAGTCTGACCTCATCTGTCAGCCAAACTATCACCACTGCAAACAGGAGGGGGCTCAGGGCGGATCCCTGATGCAGTCCCACCTCCACCCTAAATTCGTCTGTCACACCTCACCGCTGTTCTTGCTGCCCTCGTACTCGTCTTGTATTATTCGAACAGACTTCTCTGCCACTCCAGACGTCCGCGTGCAGTACCACAGTTCCTCTCCGGCTACTCTGTCACAGGCTTTCTCGAGATCTACAAAGACACAATGGAGCTCCTTCTTGACCTTCTCTGTACTTTTCCATCGACATCCTCAAGGCAAATAGTGCCTCTGTGGTAGTCTTTCCAGCCATGAAACCATACGGTTGCTCGCAAATACTCCCTTCTGTCCCGGGTCTAGCCTCCACCACTCTTTCCCACAACTTCATCGTGTGGCTCATCCACTTTATTCCTCTCTCGTTCCCACAGCTCTGCACATCACCCTTGTTCTTAAAAATGGGCACCAGCGCACTTTTCCTCCATTCCTCAGGCATCTTCTCACGCGCTAGAATTCTGTCACAGTGTTCACTCCAGCCATTTCCTTCCTTTTTGCAAAGTCTACCACCATCTGTCCCTCCGAGTTCCTTTCCTGGATGCCGTACTTCCCCATCCCTTCTTCATCTCCCCCGTTTCCTTCACCAACACGTCCCTGACAATCTGCACCCATCACGACTTTCTCTCTCTCTCTCTCTCTCTCTCTCTCTCTCTCTCTCTCTGTCTGGGATGCTCAGAACTACTTCGTCATAACACCCTCAAGTTCAAGTTTCAGCCTCATCACTCGATCCGATACTCTTTTCACCTCCAAGACATTCTGAGCCAATTCTTCTTTTCAAATAACCCCTCGTCCATTTCTCTTCCCATCTCCACCACGGTCAAATCATTTCAACGCTGCCTTTCCACCTGCTCTCCTGGACACACAATAGATCAACCTTTCTCCTAATCATCGTGTCAACCAAGTCCCGAGATTTTCCCGTCATAGTCCCAACCTTCAAAGTCCCCACATTCAGTTCTAGGCTCTGTGCCTTTCCTCGTCTCTTTGTGCCGAAGAACCCGCTTTCCACCGCTTCTTCTTCTTATTCGACTTCGACCCACAGTAGCTGAATTTCCGCCGGCGCCCCGCGGGTTGACGGCTCGGGGCCGGCCTACGGTTTGCACTGGCCTGTGCCCCCCACAGGGCTGCGTTTGTTTATTTACTGTCAATCAATTAACACATTAAAAGAAATAAGTGAATAATAAGGAATAACATTACAGTTAACCAATTGTTTGAGACATAAAAAAACTGAACGACGTAAAAAGCTGACTGATCTTCAACTCGCCATGCGCTGAGTCAGCGTGGCTCACGGTGTCTTTTTTTAGTTCTTTCTTTGTAAAGAAAGGATTGTATTGCCATCAAAAGCCATTTTTCATCCTTGTTTTTGTTGTTTTTCACCTTGAAAAAAAAAAAGCAAACAATATTAGCGTCCAAGTGGCTTTTCTGCTTGACCTTTCTTTCCACAAAAGGTTCCTTCTCCTGTTTTTGGTGATGTTCTCCTGCTGATGACTAAAGAATAGACAACATGGCATACATACAACAACATATAACATTTGACAGAAAATACTTTTGAGACATAAAAACATACTACGGAGAGTCACTTAGCCTCCAGCAATTTAATGGCAAGAGGGAAGAAGCTGTCGGATTGTCTGCTAGTTCTCGTTTGCATTGATCGGTAGCGCCTGGGACACGGGGTCCTGCCGCTTTGTTCGTCTTTTGTTGTTTGAAGACGCGCCTCACGTCCTCACATTGTATGCGTGTGTGCGTGCGTGTGTGTGTGTGTGTGTGTGTGTTTGTTTCCCGTCTTTATGTGCGTGCTGACCACCCACTCACCCATCCATCATTTTACATCCTGCTGGCGTGTGCGTGTTGCAGGCGTGTTGCTGTTTGTGAGGGATTAAGAAAACAAAAAGGTTCGCAGCGCCACCGCCTGCGGGCCGGGCGTCGTCGTCTTGATTTATGAAATCTAACCTCGCGATCGCGCAATTTGAATATTACATCAACATAATTCTTGCTACCGCCGTGCAGAAGCGACCCCGAAAGCAATTGTTATCGCTTGAATCATTTTTTCCCCCCAATTATAACACAAAAGTCAATCATAAATGATTTTGAATGTAAAAATGCGTTAGGAGTTGGCCTTCTGAAAAGTACTTTCTATTTGTTTTTTGTTTTTTTTTGATTTTGGCAGAAAATCTGTGCCAAAATTGGAATTTCCCTTCTCTTCGTCACTTTTTTTCTGGAATAAATGTATATATTTTCTTGAAAATTTCTTTTGAGTCGTCGTATCAAACTTTGTTACTTTCAAGAGTCACATTACATTTTGACCAAAAATGAAGTGACAATTGTTTTGAAAGTTATTTGTCCTTTTTAAAAGGGCAATTTTTTTTTTTTTTTTTTTTTTTTTTTTTTTAAATAAAGTAGAATTTTTCAAGAAGTAGTCTTTTTTTTTTTTTTTTCAGTCGTCATACTGTTTTTGTTTTTTCTCACAGTCGCGGCGGGCATTTTGCGATCAATGTTTGTTTCGGGGCCCGCCGATCAGTTTTAAGGGGGCTTGGACTATGAACCTTTGCCATGAACACATATTATTACATTTGACTACATATTATACAGATTATGTGAGCAAATATTTTGGGGGGCTTGAGAGGTTCTTAGGGGGCCTTCAGCCCCGCTAAAAGAGGCCTAGCGACGCCACTGGGCAGCAGGATGAAGGTCCTGGAGTGAGTCAGCAAAATTGAACTTTGGCCTTCCTCATCATCGCCGTCGGCTTCCTCCTCCCCGGGGAAACAGGTCGTCGCGATGACGTCGGACCGGTCGCGAGACACGCGTTGGAACGGTCGCCAAAGCCAGACCGCCGAGGATTTGGCGACCGTTCGGCGTAGACAAAGAAAGAACTGGTCGCAGAGCGCACACGGCCAGGGAAAACCGAAGCCGACGGGATCAAAGGAAGCCAAACAAGACGACCAATCAAATATTTGCTGTAAAATCCTGTCATGTGACTTTTTGACCTCGTGTTGACTTGACTTGTGCGCGCACACGCGCCCTGGGGGAGGTGTCCGACATTCGGGCGGGCGCTCGCTGCATAAAAGCTGCCGGCGCAGGGCGTTTGAGACTTCACACCCTCGCCGGCGACCGGTCGCAGAGACATGGAGGCCGGGACTTGGATCCGGACGGGTTTGCTGCTCTCGCTCGCGCTGCCGAGCGACGTGAACGCCGACGCAGGTGGGAAAATGGGGGCGATTCGTTTTGTGGCGCTCTCTGTCGCGCCGGTGATATCGCACGGTCTCGATAACGATGCTACGGGGTGAGATATGCCTCAAAATGATTTGCACGTCTCTTTCGAATGGAAAGAATTGATCATGACTTATCATTCGTAAATAGTGACGTGCGGCGAGGTTCATGCTTCGGTGAGGTTCGTGACTACGTCACGTGACTGAAGATCCACGCAACGCTGCCGCGTGCCGGTTGTGGCAGCGGACATACCAGACTCCACCGTGCACTTTTAGTGGCTTTTCTGGTCGATAAGAAAGACAAACATGCCACACACCTTCATGAAATAAATACGACAGTCTGTTAAACGTCGGTTAGCGCGGTACTTGTGTGATGATACGTATATTATTGGCGATGTGTTGAGGAAAACACCAATGTCTCTTGTGTGACGCCACCGACCAATCGCAGCCTGCCTGAACGGATGTGCGTGCGCGTGGTCTCTCGATGTGTCTCGCGATGTAAAGCACGGACCGTAGAACTAAAATGGTCAAAATGGTCCAATCATAGGTTGTTGTTTTTTTTTTACTTTTCACATGCAGTGGAAAGGAAAGACCACCAGGGGGTAGTGAGGCTCTGCCTCACTTGCCTACCCTGACCGCACTTCACAGATATATATATATATATATATATGTTAAAGTGCAACTAAAGTGCCACTCTTATTATTTAAACACTGAAATAATAAGCTGTCTTTTATCTTGTTGAAAGCTGAGGAAGGCGATTTCTTTCTATTTGGAGACAAAAACTTACGTATTTTGGAGACAAAACCTACGATTTTGGAGACAAAACTTACGTTTTTTTTTTTTTTGTCTCCAAAATCGCACCTTCAACAATTCACAAGCAAAATGGAATATTTACAAATGATAAGTCGTGAGGCGGCACGGTGGACGACTAGTTAGAGCGTCAGCCTCACAGTTCTGAGGACCGGGGGTTCAAATTCCGGCCCCGCCTTTGTGGAGTTTGCATGTTCTCCCCGTGCCTGCGTGACTTTTCTCCGGGCGCTCCGGTTTCCTCCCACATCCCAAAAACATGCATGAATTGGAGACTCTAAATTGCCCGTAGGCGTGACTGTGAGTGCGAATGGTTGTCTGTTTCTATGTGCCCTGCGATTGCCTGGCAACCAGTTGGGGGTGTACCCCGCCGCCTGCCCGATGACAGCCGGGATAGGCTCCGGCACGCCCGCCACCCTGGTGAGGAGAAGCGGCTCAGAAAATGGATGGAGGGATGGATGGATAAGTCGTGATAAATGCACACACAACATTAAAAAACACGTGTCAATCGCGGCTTTATTTGTGGATTTGAAAATGGCACGTGCAAATAATTTTGAGGCATATCCTCTCCCCATAGGGCGCGGCCATGGCCGCCACGCCCATATTTGGAAGTGCTGACGTTTTTATTTAGATTCTACAATGAGAGGTTTGTTTTGTCGCAAAGCCAACGCATCTGCAGGTGCGGTTCCGGCGTGCTCCACGTGGGGGCGCTCCCACTGGCGCACGGCCGACGGCGCCACCTTTCGCCTGCCGTCGGCGTGCAACCACCGCCTGGCGGCCGACTGCCGCGACGCCTACGAGAGCTTCGACGTGCAGATGCGGCGGCGGGCGGCCGACGGCGACGGCGCCATCCGGGCCGTCCTGATGAGGCTGGACCGAGACGTGCTGGAGCTGCGGGCGGACGGCGGCGTGCGCGTCAACGGCAAAAGGTGAGCGCGCTTCACCTGGAAATGCGGTCATCCCTCGCTCAGCGCAGTGATGGACTGCGGTCAAGCCAGCCTCCGCTCGAAAAGACCAAGTCGAGCCAGCCGCCCCGAATGTCGTTCATAACAGGCATTACGGTAATAAGACCGCAGCGAACGGCGATAGCCAACTTCAAAATAGAAGCCTAGGGTTAGCCCATTGATATCACAAGACCAGTCCAGATCTGCGCGACATCTGTCTAGTGTCCTCCAGGACTGGACTGGTTTTCCGATACTCATATTTTAAAATAATTATATTATTGGCCAAAGTTGATGCCATTATAGGTTCAGGACTTTTATTACGTCATTGGCCAGTTATTACATTATGGGCCGTTACATTTAAAAAAGGGCAAATGTATTAGGTTAGGGGCCGTTACTGCGTAACGGGCTTCACAGTTGTAAGGGAGCCCGAACAGACGCGTAGCGGGGAAGTAATAAGCCATAAGCCGAAACCGAGGCCTAACGGAGCCGTGTGTGTGGGCGTGACATAGAATTGCTTGTCTGCATGTGTGTGCGTGCGCAGTGTGCGACTTCCTGCGGCGAAGCCGGGAATGATGATCAAGAAAATGTCGTCGAGGGTCCTCGTCAGCTCCAAACTGGGAATACGACTCGTCTGGAACCTCAATGACGCCCTGAGCGTATGTAGCGCACATGCACACGCTCGCACGCTCGTCAGCGGCGGTTCTGGGGGGCTGTGCCCCTACTAACTGTGTGCTTGCCCCCCCCCCCCCCCCACAGGATTGTTTCAAGTCGGTTACCCCCCAAAATGAAAACGATATCACCAAAGATTTTTACGACTGCTGTTGGCAAAATGTTTAGTCAGTCGTTGTGCGTTTCAGATCGAGATTGACAGAAAATATGCAGGTTCGATTTGCGGACTTTGCGGAAACTTCGACGGAATCAACGACGAGTTGCTGAAAGACGGTGAGTCACGCAAAGCGAAAGTGAGGAATTCTCGGCGCTGACGAGAAACGGAAATTCGACGTTTGTCGCGCAGGCGTGCCGCTTCCTGTCGCCGACTACGCCGACCGGCACAAAGTCAGCGGACCGGCGGAGACGTGCGAGGACGAGGAGCGAGACCAAGACGAGCCCGCCGTCGATCAAAACTGTGCCGACAAGGTAAACGTGCGCTCTGCTCTCCCGGCGCTCGCATGCGGACTCCGAAGTACACTTCAAAGTGTACTTGAAGGCGAGCTTTGTAATATACGTGTCATGAACGGAACAGAGGACAGGACCCAAAATGCACAACTCCAATACAAATGGACAGTTTCAAAAAAATAGAGGTTTAATAAACGAGCAGAGGTCTGTACACAGGCAGACAATCCGAAAAGGCAACAGTATCCAAAAAAACGTGAGGCAAAGAGGCAAGGTCAATAATCGGAACAGGGTCTTGTCTTACTGTGAGTCGGTGACGTGGAAACAAGGTACAACCAACTGGCGACCAGAAAGAATGAGACACGAGGTTAAATGCCTGTGGTAATTAGGATAAACGAGGCACAGGTGTGGAAGATGCTCTCAGGAGCAGGTGTGTACGAGACAGGGGGAAGACAACAATCCTAACACACACCCATGACACACCCCCCCCACCCCCCCTTAATGGGCCCGCGTCCACGAAAGGGGGGAAGTAGGGGGATCCGTCTAACGAGGAGAGAGTTGAGTAAATTTGAGTCGGAACCAGAGTCAATCAAGACGGATGTCTGAATCACTTGACCTGGAGAGCATAGTGTAACATTAGGAAGAACCCGGGTAGGGTCTTCCTAAATGAAAGTTAGATTCACCGCTCTCGTACCCTTGGTACCAGCACCGGCAACCTTGACGTGACAGTTGCCCAAGGAACGACCCAACTGACCGCAGTAGAAGCACCGTCCTTCCCTCAGCCGGCGTTGATGTTCCTCAGGGGAGAGACGGAACTTGCCCAGTTGCATGGGTTCATCCGTGGTGACGCTAGCCAGTGGAATGGGACCGGAGACAGGGGATCTGCCTTGGTTTGGCTGCTCACCGAGGCTCGTCCTTCAGGTGCGCGGTGACGCAACCCTCCGCCCGTCTCAGTCCAGCTCACGATCCGCAAGCCTTTTGTCGATCTTTACGGCGAGAACGATGTGAGTGTCCAAGTCGGTCGGCATGTCTAGTGGGACCAAATGATCCTTGACAGCGGGGGATAGTCCTTGAAAAAATGCATCGAGTAGTGCCCTGTTGTTCCACTGACTCTCAGCTGCTAGAATGCAAAAGTTAATCGCGTAATCTGAAACCCTAGGCTTGCCTTGTTGTAAGGTGACAAGGGAGCGAGCTGCCTCACGATCGAGTGTGGAATACTGAAAAACCTGCTCCATAGTCTCTACGAAAGAAGCCCAAGAATGACACGCGGCGGAATTGAGCAGTAGCTACCATTCAGCAGTAGCCCACGCGTCCGCACGACCAGTCAGGTGGGAAATGACAAAAGCGATCTTTGCCCGCTCGGTGGGGAAGGCAGCTGCCTGCAGCTCAAAGTGGAGTTCGCGCTGAGTGATGAACGGCTTAATATTCCCAGAATCTCCGGAGAACCGAGAGAGCTGTGGGCAGACAGCAGCGGAGGTGGCAGGTGGCTGCATGGTAACCGCTTCACATGGAAACGATGGTACAGGGGCGGCATCGGGTGTTGCGCCAGCTGGTTCCTTCTTCTGAACCATATCCATTAGAACTTCAACCTATCTCATCCTATTGTCCTGATGCTCTGACAGTCCCTCTAGATGAAGGTGGAGGGTTGCAAGCTGCTCATCCTGCTTCGCGAGGCATTGACCCTGCGCTTGCACGGCTTTGCGCACTGGGTCTGAGTCTGCTGGGGCCTTGTTAGGGCCAGTTCGTTCTGTCATGAACGGAACAGAGGACAGGACCCAAAATGCACGACTCCAATTCAAATGGACAGTTTCAAAAAAGAGAGGTTTAATATATGAGCAGAGGTCGGTACACAGGCAGGCAATCCGCAAACAGTATCCAAAAAAACGTGAGGCAAAGAGGCGAGGTCGATAATCGGAACAGGGTCTAGTCTTGCGACGTGGAAACAAGGAATGCCAACAAGGTACAACCAACTGGCGACCAGAAAGAATGAGAGCCTGGCGTAATTAGGGTAAACGAGGCACAGGTGGTGAAGACGCTCTCAGGAGCAGGTGTGTACGAGACAGGGGGAAGACAAAAACCGGAACACACACCCATGACAATACGTGAAAGTGTACTCGAACGTGTGCTTTTGAGCGTACGGTCATGGGTTGCTACGGTGATGCAGCAGGCCCCGCCCCCTGTGTTAAAGGGCCTGTATCTCCATTTTCATTGATGGCGTTCTTTCTTTCTGGTGTGTTTTGCAGGAGTTGTGCACGCAGGTGTTGTCGGGCGCAGCGTTCGGCAGCTGTCGGAATGTAGCGGACACGGACGCCTTCGTCCGAGCGTGCGCGGCCGACGCCTGCCACGCGGCCGCGCACGACGCTTCGCGCATCTTGACAGCCGTCTGTCAAAGCGTGTCCGAGTTCTCACGACACTGCGTCCGCGGCGGAGGTGTGCCGGGAACGTGGAGGAACGCCACCTTCTGCCGTGAGTCACTCGCACTCGCCGGCTCGCTCGCTCGATTGATCGGCTTTAATGCTGATGGTTTGTCGCCATGGCGACCAGCACAAACGTCAGCATTAAAGTTGATGGTCGGTGTTTGTTACCGTGGTCATCTCAAGCAGCTTTGTGATAATTTGTTGCTGTGGTCACCGCAGTCCGCTTTAATGCTGATGATTCGTTGCCATGGTGACGATGAAGAGCTTTAATACCGATGATTCATCGCCATGGTGACCACAAGCAGCTTTAATTGTGATGATTTGTTGTCGCGGTGACCACAAACAGCTTTAATCGTAATGATTCGTCACCACGGTGACCACAAGCAGCTTTAACACTAATGATTCGTCGCCACGGTGACCACAAGCAGCTGTAAAACCTCCCCGTTGCGGTCCCCTCCGCAGACCGGGAGTGCACGTCCCGCATGGCGTTCGCGGAGTGCGCCCCCTCCTGTCCGGACAGCTGCAGCGACCCTCAGGCCAGCCGGACCTGCGACACACGATGTCACGACGGCTGCAGCTGCCCCCCCGGTACGTCGGCGTGTACTTACGTGACTACTTCAAAGTGGACCGGACTACTCCATTATGTCCATCAAGTGTACTTGAAAGTGAATGTGGACTTTCAAGTGTACTCTAACACGTACTAGAAAGTGTTCCGGCCGTGATGATGATTACGATGATGATGATGTGGTCCGGGTCCTCAGGCACGGTGCTGGATGACATCAGCGACTCGGGCTGCGTGGCCGTCCATCAATGTCCTTGCTCGCACAACCGGCAGGTGTACCCGGCCGGACACACCTACTCGCACGACTGCGGATCATGGTACCTCGCACGCACGCACGCACGCACGCCTGTCAATCAATCTGCGGGTCAGCGGATCTGAGGTCGGTCCTGTGCCGCAGCGTGTGCGAGGACGGCCGCTGGAGGTGCTCGGAGGACGGCGAGTGTCCGGGGAGCTGCTCCGTGGAGGGCGGAGCTCACGTCAACACCTTTGACGGCAAAGTCTACACTTTCCACGGAGAGTGCACGTACGTGCTAGCCAAGGTATGCGTACCATCAAGTAGACTACGTGGATGTGTTCTTCGACGTATACTTGCATGTGTACTTTGAAATGCCGCCTTCAACATGCACTTTTAAGTGTACTTTCAAGCTTCCATCAACGTGTACTCTGGAGTTTTTCGTGAAGGCACCTACGTGGTCTTAATGCTCCATATTTCACAAACAAGTCGATTTGATGTATTTCGTGCTCTACAAATAATATGGATCAATGCGCCATATGCAGACGGTCACGTGACCAGAGGCGGAAAAGGGGACAGATGTTACGTTTGATGACGTGATTGTTTGCCTTTTCTTTATGACTGGTGTCTTCAGACAAAAGATCGAGCCCCGCATACTCGCATTTCAACGTCCACCGATTCTCCCATTTGCAGATTTTTTTTCCCATTTTTTTTTTTTTTTCAAAACCGGGTGGTTGATTATTTTTTTTCGATGCGCTTATTTATAATGGGCGTCAATTGTCGGCAGATTTTTTTGTCGTTTAACATGCGCTTGTGTACTTTTCCTCAGAGTAACGATTCGTCGTACACGGTCTTGGTGGATCTGGTCCAATGTGGCGTTGCGGACGGTAGGACTTGTCTGCGGGCGGTCACACTGGCCTTGAACAGCAACTCTGTGGTACGTAAAGCTGCCGAGTCCCCCCAGCTTTATTTAATGCTAATGATTTATGTTTGTCGCCGTGGTGACCTTTTTTACTGATGTTTGGTCACCACGGCGACCGTAACCAGCTTTAATGCAAATGGTTCGTTACGCGGTCACCAGAAGCAGCTTTAATGCTGATGATTTGTCACCATGATGACCCAAGCAGCTTTAATGCTAATGTTTGTGTTTGTTATCACTGGTGAGCGCTTTAATGCTGACGGTTTGTCACCAGTGTGCTGGTTACCATGGTGACCACAAACTGCTTTAATGCTGATGACTTGTAACCACAATGACTCAAGCAGCTTCAATGCTGAGAGTTGCCGTTTGTCACCATGGTGACCACAGGCGACTTCAATGATTTGTCGCCACAGTGACCCAAGCAGCTTTACTGCTAATGTCTGCGTTTGTCATCACTGGTGACTGGAAACAGTTTCAATGTTGATGGTTTGTCACCCTTGTGCTGGTTGCCATAGTGACCACAAACCGCTTTAACGCTCACGGTTTGTGTGTGTTGCCAGGTGGTGAAGATCCAAGCTTCCGGGCAGGTGTACATCAACAATATCCTTTCCCAACTTCCTTTCTTCACACGTGAGTTTCCTCTGACGCTTTGATGATGCTCCGTGTTGCCGCGGAAACAAAAGTAACCTGACACAGCATCAGGAGCAACCTGGCCTCCTCCATCAGTTCCTAACGGCGTTTGCGTGTGTCTGTTTGCGGTGCGGCAGCCGAGCTGAGCGTCTTCCGTCCGTCGTCCTTCTACGTGTTGATCGGCGCCGGCCCGGGTCTGCGCCTCATGCTGCAGATTTCTCCCATCATGCAACTGTTCCTGTCCGCGCCCGCCTCGCTCAAAGGAAGCACCTCAGGTAGGCATCGGCGTCCTCGCCTCACCTGATGTCACACCGCACATGGCAACGGTACTTTCAAGCGGACTTGGATGTGTACAAGAAAGCCTGCTTGGGTGAACTGCATTTCAATGTGTATGTTAAACGTGTACGTGAATCAGTACTCAAATGTGTACATATGTTGTATGTACTTTACGTGTACTTGCGTGTGCACGCGATCCACAGGCTTGTGCGGCGACTTCAACGACGTGATGAGCGACGACTTCCGCGTGCCGAGCGGTCTGGTCGAGGGCGCCGCCGCCGCCTTCGCCAGCACGTGGAAAACCCGAGCCGCCTGCCCCGACGTCAGGACGCGCTTCGGACACCCGTGTGCTCACGGCATTAGCAAGGGTAAGGTTTAGGGCTGTCGCTTTCGAATCTTTTTACAATCGATTATCCTATCGTCTGCTCCATCGAGTCAACAACAAAATTAGCCGATGCTAAACGGTTAGCAATCGCGATTAGCATTAGCGCTAGCGATGAGCATTTTTAGCAAAAAGAAAAAGAATAATTACCATTCACTCACTCATACTTATCATGTTATATGAATATCAGACAGTGTCTTAAAAATCACTTAAACAGATGCTGTCGCGTTTGGCAAAGTATTTTGCTGGCCCAACATGGCGTGCGTCTGCAACAAATGTCCGTGTGGTAAACATGGTGGCCAAACATGGTTCCAGGCGGCACAATAATGCTTTTATTAAT
The DNA here is from genome assembly GCF_024500275.1 of Phycodurus eques. Classification (NCBI taxonomy): domain Eukaryota; kingdom Metazoa; phylum Chordata; class Actinopteri; order Syngnathiformes; family Syngnathidae; genus Phycodurus; species Phycodurus eques. Next base: position 1,627,032 of record NC_084526.1, read on the forward strand.
ATATATATATATATATATATTTATAATATTTTTTTTTTGCCTCGAGGCAGAAACTCTTGTGATTGACTTTTTTCCCCCCAGCACAAGTAAGGTTAATTTAATTTTTTTTATTTTATTTTTTACCACGTTATCACATTACAATGTAATACTTCTAACAAAGATTTAAGGAAAATAATTGGCATATTTTTTTTTTAAAACCCATTTTTGCCTTTTTTCTTTGCACATTAACACATTACAACATAAGACAAAGGTTTTCAACAACAACAACACAAATGACAACAAAGTTTTCATTTGCGTGACTGTGGACGCACATTTCTTGACAGGGATCCATCATTTCAGGGAAATTCTTAAAAATGAATCAGAAAAGATGGGCTCCTGTTTCAGTGGAACTCTCAGTCTGCACACCAAATATTTCAAATGTGTGAATGTGTCGTTCGTTTACCAGAGAGCTACGCTCAGTACTGGTGCTCCAAACTGACTGATCCCAGTTCAGCCTTCGGCGCTTGCCACTCAGTGGTCAGTCCAGACACCTTCAGAGACGTGAGTCGCCTCCCGAGAACACACAAACCGCACTCGACGACGACGAGGACTTTGGCGGCCCCAAAAATAGAAATAAATAGAAATACGTGTCCCGTTCCCACCGCATTTGGACAGCAAAATGACATCTAATCGAGGTGAGCAAACTTTTTTGAAATGGCCAGATGGAGATGAGGCAAAAACAGTTCATGCGTATCAAAAAATAGTTTGGTGTTTACTCACGTTTTATTTCAAATGCAATATACAAATGAATACAAATCTAAAATAGTTTATTTTACAAAAAATACTCATTGCGATTCAATTATTTCGAATAAAATTGAAAATAATTCGCCGATTATATGCGCTGCGTCGACACAAAATTCCCGTTTGCAACGACGACAAAAACAATAAGTAAAAATCCCGATCGAGAACATTTCCTGAAGCAAAGGTCCGGAAGATCATCGAGTGTCTAGTTTTTGTGTTATATCCTTTTTTTAAGTAGCCTGCCTGTAGTCTGCTTGTCATCAATATATCAGTCAAATCCCAAACCCTTTTAATAATCATAATAATAATAGTAATCGTTACACTTATAAAGCGCTCAGCAAGGTACCCAGAGACGCTTTTCAATAAATCCCAAGTAACACAGAACTAAACAAATATTTATGACTGCTGATATATACAGTCGTGCGCTGAAGTTACCATAAGTGGGCAGAATTAGTGAAATATAAAATATGTTTTTCTTTAATATGACTGAACAGACCATCTCATGATTTTCTTTAAGGTTACGTTTTGTTTAATGATTGCGCTTTTCCGCAATGCCTTACAATTCAATTTGAATCCCATTCAAACGAAAATACGCTGTTCCAAATGTTTTCTTGCTTGATCGGTCATTTTCCGATCTTTCTCTGTCTTTAACTTTCTCTCTCTCCCCTGCTCCGTTTCTCCTCGTCTGCGTCTGGCGCAATTAGCGATTAACCTCCCGAGATGCCGATTTGATTGGCCGAATCGCATGCGATTGGTCGGTACGGTCCGTCACGGCTGTAAAGCCCGCTATGCTGCGCTGCTTAAAAGAGAAGCGCCCTGCATGTCTTGAATCGTAACCTTCCTTTTTTTGGCTATGGCGTGGGTCCGTGTGGAACTGCTTCTGGGTCCGGACCCGGACCGCCGTCCGCCGGTTAGTGACCGCTGCCCTCGGGGTTGTGGCCCTAAATTACCGCGTAAACTGTTTATGCCACGGGTCGGCCCTCAGTGTTGGCAACAACGCTGCTGCTGATAATAATGACAACAACGGCAGTGACACTGATGACGACGACAACGACGACAGTGACGATGTCGACGACAACAATGACACGATAACGGCGATGACGCCGACGACGCTGACGCCGATGTCACACGGTGACCGCAGAACTGCGTGTACGACGCCTGCACGTGTGAGCAAAGCGAGTCGTGCATGTGCGCCGCCGTGTCCGCCTACGTGTACGCGTGCTCTGCGGCGGGAATCCGGATCAGCGGCTGGAGGAGCGACGTCTGTGGTCAGTGAACGCGGCACCGTGGCGAGGTTCATGCTAGGGGTGGCTAACTGGGGAAGCTAACAAAAGTGAATAACCACCTAGCTGACACACATGCTAAGCTAAGATAGGCTAAGGTTTGCCCATTTGGCTTCAGGTCCGTTATGGAATGTACAGGCCGCATGGTCTCTAGCATTGACAATTAACATTTAGCATGTTAGCATTAGCATGGAGAGCTAATTGCTAAGCTTACTGTTAGGGTAGCATGCAACTAACACTTGAACATTTGAAGCACTGCAAAGGTTTAACATATTAGGATTAGCATGTTAAGCTAATGGATAACTTAACAGCCAGGGTAACATACGACTTAACACTTGAAAATATTAAATATTGAACGCCGGTGTGTTAGCATTAGCATGATAAGCTAATTTCCAAACTAATAGCATGCAGCTAACACTTGAAAATTCAACATTGCACTTGTTAGCATTGGCATGTTCCCAATTAGTCAAAACTTATACGTGATAACGGCGATCTGGCGTCTTCCGGGGGCAGGCCGCCTGTCCTCGTGCCCGGCGGGCACGGTGTACGACTACAACATGACCAGCTGCGGCCGCACGTGCCGCTCGCTGAGCGGGCCGGACCAGGCGTGCCGGGCGCGCTTCGTGGCGGTGGACGGCTGCGGCTGCGCCCAAGGAAGCTACATGGATGAGAGCGGGCGTTGCGTGGCCGCCGCGCAGTGCCCGTGTTACCTGGACGACGACATCATCCCGCCCGGACAGGCCGTCAACCACCAGGGAGGCACATGGTAATGCGGTGCGGGGGGAGGGCCATGTGGAAAATCGCTCGGGTTTTGTACCCTTGCGCTGTGCTTGGTACCCCGAGGGGCTGCCAAAAGTGCACAGTAAGCAGCTTGAATGCCGATAGTTTGTCACCATGGTAACCACAACCTGCTTTAATGCTGAAGGGTTGATGTATTAATATTAACATATTTTGTTATGGGCTACTTATGATGCATCGGGTATTTTTTTTTATGGTATATATTATCTCTTAAGTTTTTTATTATGCATTAGTTGTTTTTTTTATACACTGGAGTAATATGTTTCCTTTAGATTTTTTTTTACTTGTTACGGTGTTTATGATTCTGATATTTTTTACATGATAGCGTTTTCAATTTGTATTTGTTTTTTAAAATATTATGGAACTTGTTTTTACACGTAAATATATGTATTCATTTTTAGGTGTGTATATTTGATATATATTTTTTTAGTAGGGTGCCAAAAGTAAGTGAATGTGCGGGTTGATGCAACAAACAGGATGTCGGCACATTCCCGCAAATAGCGTCCCAGGGCGTTTATTTACTCGTGGGGACCGGGGGCTTTATTTGTCCTGGCGCCATTGTTGTGTGAGGTCACGCTTGACGGATCGCTTGCCGGTCCTCAGTCTGATATACGAGGAATTTTCCGGAATAGCAAAAATGTCAGCGTTTTCCCTTCCCGTTTCAGCATCTGCAGACACGGCGCCCTCAGCTGCTCCGGAGGGGCAAGTGCACCCTGTACGTACACACGCACGCACACATTTATCAAGTTTTGGGGTATTTATTACTCATAACGGTATTTTTGATGTAAGCGAGCATTTATGATATGCCGGTGTGCTGATTATGTATTCTGCGATTGGCTGGCGACCAGTTCAGGGTGTTCCTCGCTTTTCGCCCGAAGATCGCTGGGATAGGCTCCGGCACGCCCGCGACCCCAGTGAGGATATTATGTGTTATTCTAATTCTACCGGCCCACGAAGGGGGCGCAATCTGGTCCGCAGGATGAATTTGCCACTTTTTCTCGAGAAATCTGATCTTAAAAATGTATTGTTGTTTATTTTTATACTAAGTGTGATGTGGTTTCGGCTGTATGTGGCCCATGAACTACAGCAAGTCTAACACCCTTTATATGAGGCTATTGACAGTATTACACTGGTTGGGGATTTATGATATATGAGGGTATTTTTTTTATGTATAATGTGTTTTTGGCCAGTGTTAATACGTATTAGAATATTATATATAATATGATGTGTTATGGTATTTTTCTTATGTACTCATTTATTTTTTAAGCGTTAGAGTATTTATGATGTATCAGGGTTTGTCATTACCTGATGTTTCCATACTGTGTCTCATTGTCATCATCAATATAATCCTTTCTTAATTGTGGTGTTTGTGTTTTTTCTCCTTTGTCGTCGTCCGTGACGGTGCAGCCCACCGGTGCGCGGTCCCCAAAGTCTACTTGAACTGTTCCGCGGCCCCTCTGGGCTCCACGGGCGCCGAATGTGAGAGGAGCTGCGGCACCGTGGACAACTTGGCGTGTGTGAGTCCACGCACGCACGCACGCACGCACGCGCACAGCTGAAAACAAGGCGAGCCGTTTCCGTGGTTTCCCCTCCCCCCAGATCAGCGGCGGCTGTGTCTCGGGCTGCGTGTGTCCCGACGGTCTGGTTTCCGACGGGCTCGGGGGCTGCGTCGACGCCGGCAGATGCCCGTGCGTCCACAACGGTCACGCCTACCGGCCCGGGCACGTCCTCCGAGTGGACTGCAACACCTGGTTGGTGCCATCATCGCTCGCACCTTCGATCTTTCCCTTCCAATTCAAGTATTCAAGCGCAGCTTTTTAAATGACGCCTTTGGACTTTCTTGCTTGTTGTGAAAATACTCACAATATGAGTAGGAACCATATCGTAAGAACTCTTGAAAATAAGTTTGAAATGTTTTCTTACAAAAGTCTGCTAGCTTAATGCTAACACATAATGCAAAATGCCATAGAGGGGCTAACGAAACTTGCATTCATATTGAGGTCTTCCTTGTGTTTTATTGTCAAGTCTACGAGTAGTGTTTCTGTGTGTTACACTGCCCCCTGGTGGACAATAAGGTACACAAAGGTCAAGGCACCGCAGAGGGCGTATTACAGTGTGGGCGTGCGCGCATATGTGTGTTTAGCACGTGCACAGGCAGAAGGTTCACATGCACGAGCAAGCTGTGCGACGGTGTGTGCGGTATCTACGGCGACGGCCATTACATCACCTTTGACGACAAGAGGTTCGCCTTCCACGGACAGTGCGAACACACGCTCGTGCAGGTAACGCAACACAAACTCTCGTAGGTAACACACACTCACGCAGTAGCACAACACACTTCTGCAGGTAAAAGGAAAAAAAAACTCGCACAACACACACAATTGATAAATATGCATTGCTCAAATGAGAATTAGTGAGAATGCTACGTGTGTGTGTGTGTGTGTGTGTGGCCTGTGCAGGACTATTGCGGCCACAACGAGACAACGGGAAGCTTCCGGATTATCAGCGAGAACGTTCCGTGCGCAAGCTCACCGACGGCAACCTGCTCCAAGAACATCAAGATCTTCATTCAGGTGCCCCACCCATCATCATCATCATCATCATCATCATCATCATCATCATCATCACATTATGGCTACACTTCAAAGTACACTTTGAAGTATACAGTGGACCTTTGTTGCAGCTGTGATTGTTCCTATAAACCAAGTTGAGCTGAGCGTTGAGTGTAGCGTAAGTTGCATGTACGTATCGCGATTGGCTCGACAAATCCGATCAGGATCCTTTGTTTGCTTCATTGATAACGGTAACAATTATACACGCAATACACCATTCACGGTAACTTTACATAATTCCAGCAGAAAGGTCGAGTGCACTTTGAAGAGTTTGATGTTGTCATTATCATCGCGATGCATTGAGTGCTTCTCAAGGTAACTGTGGCAACACTGTTTAGAGTAAACTGAAAAATACACTTTTAGTACACTTTCAAGTATAGTTCTCCAACCAGGATGATGAAGAATTCCACCTGACGGAGGAAAGGTTCCACGTAATCCGGAGCCACCGGCTGGTTCTTCCGGCGCAGGTGCGTCAGATGGGCGTCTACATGGTGGTCACCATCAAACCGGGAGTCGTCATCATGTGGGACAAGAAGACCTCTGTCTTCATCAAACTGGCGCCAGACTATCGAGTAAGATTAGATTAGATTAGATTAGCTAGAGCCACAGCATAGGGGGGAACCCTGTAGTCACATGTTCCCGGGCTCATCATCAGGAATCCTGGAAGTCCGAGAGAAGAATGGTGATTTTTGTTTTTTTTCCCAGGCTCGGGTGTGCGGCCTGTGCGGCAACTATGACGGAAACATCCGCAACGACCTGGCCAAGCGGTCCGGAGACAGGGTTACCGACGTGCTCGAGTTCGGGAACAGTTGGGCGGTGTCTGGGTCCGGCTGCTTCGATGCCGCCCGCCCCGTTCCGGTGCCTGACCCGTGCCGCGCCAACCGATACCGTGCCGCATGGGCGCAGACGCAGTGCAGCGTCATCATCGGCGTCACCTTCAACACCTGTCACTTGCGGGTAACCAAAAGCAAAAATTTGCAGGATATCGATTGATTGATTTCAACAAGACATGCCTCCAGATTGCAGGAATCGTGTGGTTTACCTGAGTATTTTCCGCACAACAATGAAAGCTAATGACATGTTTGCATATTATCATACGCAAATCTCCAATTTGCAACATATAGATAAAGAACAATAAAGGGAGGAGTACTGACCCCTGCAGGACTCCACAGGTGACGTTGCAATACTACATTGCCATGAAGTACATGGTGTGTCCTTTCTGAGAGATAAGACCAAAACCAACAAGGTGCTAAGGCTTTGAAACCGATACACCTTCCAAGGCGATCTACTGTATGTATATTATGATTGACGGTATCAAAGGCAGTGCTGGAGTCAAGTAATAATGCTAATCAGTGGCGGTATGGCGTATCTGTGAAGTGTTCAATTACACAGGGCGACAGTTCCCGGGGGGGGTTAAAACGCCCCCCTCCCACAAAATGGTACGTTGAATGGTTTCTAATTGGCATTTTGGCATGACTTGTAACCCATTGGCTTTTGTTTGGGGATTTTTTTTCAATCAATTTGGGAGATTTGACACTGGCCTATAGTTGCTCAGACTCTCGGGGTCGAGGTTGGATCTTTTCAGTAAGGGTCTTATAAGGGCTGTCTTAAAAGGTGCAGGGTGGCAGTGCTAGAGGAGAGTGATTAATTAATCGTGTTCAGAATTCTAGAATGTTCTAGAATTGGAAACAACTCCTTTTCAGGGAGAGGGACGAGCAAGCCGTATGTCAACAAACGATCGCTGATGGAGGGCGGCACGGTGTAAGACTGATTAGCACATCTGTCTCACAGTTCTGAGTGGCCGACTGTTACCCAATGAGGCTAATGTTAAATGGCTAAGAGTTTGACAATCATGGAGACAGTTTATCCTACCCGTGCCCAGTGCCAAGGCCTGTGTTTAGGAGGAGAATTTTGTTTTGTTTCAGGTCGATCCTGGTCCGTACTATGACGCATGCGTGCGTGATTCGTGCGCGTGCGACAGCGGTGGCGACTGCGAATGTTTGTGCACGGCGGTGGCAGCCTACTCTAAGGCTTGTAATGAGGCCGGCGCTTGTGTACGATGGAGAACGCCCAAATTTTGCCGTGAGTCCTGCGACAGCTGCAAATCAAAGCGTCAGTCAATCATGAGCTGACCAATTAATGGAATGTGTTCTGTTGTAGCCATCTTCTGCGACTACTACAACACCCCTGGAGGCTGCGAGTGGCACTACAAGCCGTGTGGAGCGGACTGCATGAAGACCTGCAGGAATCCTTCGGGAAGTTGTTCTCAGCTCATCAGCGGTTTGGAAGGTGCAAATGTTTTGTTGTAGGGAATTTTGTGTTCTATTGAGGTAATGTGTTGTACTCCAAGTACGTATTGTAGTGCAGTCCAAAGGAATGTGGTCTTGTATTCCGAGGGAATCTTGTGTCGCAATAAGCCAATATTGTGTTGTTTCAGGATGTTACCCTCAGTGTCCTCCCAGTCGTCCGTACTTCGACGAGGACAGCATGACTTGCGTGTCGTGGGATCAATGTGGTTGCTATGACAACCAGGGCGCCCATTACGCCGTGAGCGAGGCGGTTCCTGCTGATAACTGTCACACTTGGTACATCTCACCACCATTGTACACCATTGCACGACACGCAAACCTTGTATCCGTATGTCAACTAAACGTTTTTGGGTCCCGGAACCCCTTACAAGTGGAGAATTCTTTCGTAGGAACCCCTCATAAACCTTGCACCAATTAAACACCTTGTGTACCCCTAAATGCCATAAGAATAATAATTGTGTATTATTTTGCGGACCCTTTTGCGGTCTGGGTACCCAAGTTTGAAAACCACTAACATAAACAAAATGTTCCTACTGTGTTAACCACTGTCGTCTAATGTGTGTTAAAGCTTGTGTACGGCGTCTGGAATACAGTGTATCTACAACGTAAACAGTAAGTACATGAAACCATGTCCTTGGAACGTGTATTCATTGTAGTAATTGTGTGATATTCCCAAATGTCAGCCTGTTCGTGCTTCATCAACGGCAAAACATACGCTTACGGCGCCACTATCTACAACACGACGGACGGGCTGGGAAACTGCATCACAGCAACGTGCGGAACCAACGGGACTGTGAGCCGGAACGTTGATCTGTGTTTCACAACCGTCGGCCCGTCACCGCAGACAACACCGTTTACCTTCAGCACAGCGGGAATGACAACGAACGGTATGAACGTCAAAGGTTGCTCGTTGGATGAAATCAAGATGAAGTATGTCGGCACGATGATCTACATTTTTGACAATCTGATTATTTTGCAGTTGTTACTCTGACACCATCAATAACTACAAAGGTAACCACACAAAAAACCACGCAGGAAAAAACAACAACAGTAAAGGGGAAAACTACAGCAGCTTCTTTCACAACCACAAGAGGAGCAACCACCAGACCTCAAGAGACAACCACCAGAAAGGGAACAACAGTCAAGACAGACACAACACCACCACCAAGAAACACCACTACTCCGACAACCACTTCTGCCACAGTTGTTGGAGAAACAACTACCTTCGTACCAGGTGTCACAACTACAGCTACTGAATACACAAGAACATCCCAACCCTCTTTTAGTACCACAACTACCAAGGTTCCCACAACAACCAAAGGTGGAACGACCCCAAGAGCTGAAGAAACAACTACAATACAGAAAACAACTGTACAGGGTGGGATAACAACCCCCGAATTCACCACTAACCCAATAACCACGACCACAATTATTGAGAAAACGACCTTTGCACCAGATTTAACCACAACAGCAACTGAGCACACAGGAAATACACCCCAAACGTCTATTAGTACCCCAACTACCAACGTTCCACCAACAACCTCAAGTAGAACTTCAACCAAACCTGGGGACACAACCACCACAGAGAGAACAACAGTAAAAAGCGAGACGACAACAACACTCAGCTTCAGCACTGGCCCAACAACACCTTCTGTTACATTTGTTGGTGAAACTACACCAACAAATGTAACAACGACTACTAGAGCTGGAGAAAAAACCACAAGAGAGAAAACAACTGTACAGGGTGAGACAACAAAACCTGAATTCCCCACTGGATCAACAACCACTTCAACCACAATTTTTGGAGAAACTACAACCTTACTTCCAGGTTTCACAACTACAAACCCTGAGTTGACTGGAACAACGTATCAACCCTCTGTGAGTACCACAACTACTAAAATACCAACAACAACCTCAAGACAAACTCCCACAAGAACTGGAGAAACAACCACCACCGAGGTAACAACAGTAAAGAGTGAGGTAACAACACCCAGATTCACCACTGGTCCAACAACGTCTACTACAGTTGTTGGTGAAACAACAACAGCTACACAACACACAGGAACAACATCCCAACCCTCTTTCAGTACCATGACTACCAACGTTCCGACAACAACCAAAGAAGAAAATACTACTAGAACTGGAGAAACAACCACAAGAGCGAAAACAACTGTACAGGGTGAGACAACAAAACCAGAATTCCCCACTGGATCAACAACCACTTCAACCACAGTTTTTGGAGAAACTACAACCTTACTTCCAGGTTTCACAACTACAAACCCTGAGTTGACTGGAACAACGTATCAAACCTCTGTGAGTACCACAACTACTAAAATACCAACAACAACCTCAAGACAAACTCCCACAAGAACTGGAGAAACAACAACCACAGAGGTAACAACAGTAAAGAGTGAGGTAACAACACCCAGATTCACCACTGGCCCAACAACAACATCTACCACAGTTGCTGGTGAAATGACAACAGCTACCAAATCCACAGGAACAACATCACAACCCTCTTCAGGTACCACAACTACGAAGGTTCCAACAACAACCAAAGGAGAAACTACGACCAGACCAGGAGAAACAACTACAGTAGTGGAATCAACCGTGCAGGGTGAGACAACAAAACCAGAATTCCCCACTGGACCAACAACCACTTCAACCACAGTTTTTGCAGAAACTACAACCTTACTTCCTGGTTTCACAACTGCAAACCCTGAGTTGACTGGAACAACATATCGACCCTCTGTGAGTACCACAACTACTAAAATACCAACAACAACCTCAAGACAAACTCCCACAAGAACTGGAGAAACAACAACCACAGAGGTAACAACAGTAAAGAGTGAGGTAACAACACCCAGATTCACCACTGGCCCAACAACAACATCTACCACAGTTGCTGGTGAAATGACAACAGCTACCAAATCCACAGGAACAACATCACAACCCTCTTCAGGTACCACAACTACGAAGGTTCCAACAACAACCAAAGGAGAAACTACGACAAGACCAGGAGAAACAACTACAGGAGTGAAATCAACCGTGCAGGGTGAGACAACAAAACCTGAATTCACCACTGGTCCAACAACCACTTCTACCACAGTTTTTGGAGAAACTACAACCTTAGTTCCAGTTTTAACAACAACAAAACATGAGCTAACAGGAACAACATCCCAACCTTCTGTGAATACTACAACTACCAACGCTCCGACAACAACCAAAGGAGAAACTACGGCCAGACCAGGAGAAACAACTACAGTAGTGGAATCAACCGTGCAGGGTGAGACAACAAAACCAGAATTCCCCACTGGACCAACAACCACTTCAACCACAGTTTTTGCAGAAACTACAACCTTACTTCCTGGTTTCACAACTGCAAACCCTGAGTTGACTGGAACAACGTATCGACCCTCTGTGAGTACCACAACTACTAAAATACCAACAACAACCTCAAGACAAACTCCCACAAGAACTGGAGAAACAACCACCACAGAGGTAACAACAGTAAAGAGTGAGGTAACAACACCCAGATTCACCACTGGCCCAAAAACGTCGACCACAGTTGGTGAAACGACAACATCTACCAAATCCACAGGAACAACATCCCAACCCTCCTTTGGTACCACAACTACAAAAGTTGCAACAACAACCGAAGGGGGAACTACCACCAGTCCCGAAGAGACAACACCCACAGAGCTAACAACAATAAAGAGCAAGATAACAACAACCAGATTCACCACTGGCCCAACAACCTCAACCACGGTTGTTGGAGAAACAACAACCTTACTTGCAGGTTTAACAACTACACAACCTGAGTTGACAGTAAGAACGTCTCAACCTTCTGTGAGTACCACAGCTACTAAAATACCAACAACAACTTCAAAACAAACTACCACAACAGTAAAGACTGAGATAACAACACCCAGATTCACCACTGGCCCAACATCTACCACAGTTATAGGTGAAACGACAACAGCTACCAAATCCACAGAAACAACAGCCTCACCCTCTTTAGGTACCACAACTACGAAGGTTCCAACAACAACCAAAGGAGAAACTACGACCAGACCAGGAGAAACAACTACAGGAGTGAAATCAACCGTGCAGGGTGAGACAACAAAACCTGAATTCACCACTGGTCCAACAACCACTTCTACCACAGTTTTTGGAGAAACTACAACCTTAGTTCCAGTTTTAACAACAACAAAACATGAGCTAACAGGAACAATATCCCAACCTTCTGTGAATACTACAACTACCAACGCTCCAACAACAACCAAAGGAGAAACTACTACTACAACTGGAGAAAAAACCACAAGAGAGAAAACAACTGTACAGGGTGAGACAACAAAACCAGAATTCCCCACTGGACCAACAACCACTTCAACCACAGTTTTTGCAGAAACTACAACCTTACCTCCTGGTTTCACAACTACAAACCCTGAGTTGACTGGAACAACGTATCAAACCTCTGTGAGTACCACAACTACTAAAATACCAACAACAACCTCAAGACAAACTCCCACAAGAACTGGAGAAACAACAACCACAGAGGTAACAACAGTAAAGAGTGAGGTAACAACACCCAGATTCACCACTGGCCCAACAACATCTACCACAGTTGCTGGTGAAATGACAACAGCTACCAAATCCACAGGAACAACATCACAACCCTCTTCAGGTACCACAACTACGAAGGTTCCAACAACAACCAAAGGAGAAACTACGACCAGACCAGGAGAAACAACTACAGGAGTGAAATCAACCGTGCAGGGTGAGACAACAAAACCTGAATTCACCACTGGTCCAACAACCACTTCTATCACAGTTTTTGGAGAAACTACAACCTTAGTTCCAGTTTTAACAACAACACAACATGAGCTAACAGGAACAACATCCCAACCTTCTGTGAATACTACAACTACCAACGCTCCGACAACAACCAAAGGAGAAACTACGGCCAGACCAGGAGAAACAACTACAGTAGTGGAATCAACCGTGCAGGGTGAGACAACAAAACCAGAATTCCCCACTGGACCAACAACCACTTCAACCACAGTTTTTGCAGAAACTACAACCTTACTTCCTGGTTTCACAACTGCAAACCCTGAGTTGACTGGAACAACGTATCGACCCTCTGTGAGTACCACAACTACTAAAATACCAACAACAACCTCAAGACAAACTCCCACAAGAACTGGAGAAACAACCACCACAGAGGTAACAACAGTAAAGAGTGAGGTAACAACACCCAGATTCACCACTGGTCCAACAACAATGTCCACTACAGTTGTTGGTGAAACAACAACAGCTACACAATACACAGGAACAACATCCCAACCCTCTTTCAGTACCATGACTACCAACGTTCCGACAACAACCAAAGAAGAAACTACTACTAGAACTGGAGAAACAACCACAAGAGAGAAAACAACTGTACAGGGTGAGACAACAAACCCAGAATTCCCCACTGGATCAACAACCACTTCAACCACAGTTTTTGGAGAAACTACAACCTTAGTTCCAGTTTTAACAACAACAAAACATGAGCTAACAGGAACAACATCCCAACCTTCTGTGAATACTACAACTACCAACGCTCCGACAACAACCAAAGGAGAAACTACGGCCAGACCAAGCGAAACAACTACAGTAGTGGAATCAACCGTGCAGGGTGAGACAACAAAACCAGAATTCCCCACTGGACCAACAACCACTCCAACCACAGTTTTTGCAGAAACTACAACCTTACTTCCTGGTTTCACAACTGCAAACCCTGAGTTGACTGGAACAACATATCGACCCTCTGTGAGTACCACAACTACTAAAATACCAACAACAACCTCAAGACAAACTCCCACAAGAACTGGAGAAACAACAACCACAGAGGTAACAACAGTAAAGAGTGAGGTAACAACACCCAGATTCACCACTGGCCCAACAACAACATCTACCACAGTTGCTGGTGAAATGATAACAGCTACCAAATCCACAGGAACAACATCACAACCCTCTTCAGGTACCACAACTACGAAGGTTCCAACAACAACCAAAGGAGAAACTACGACCAGACCAGGAGAAACAACTACAGGAGTGAAATCAACCGTGCAGGGTGAGACAACAAAACCTGAATTCACCACTGGCCCAACAACCACTTCTACCACAGTTTTTGGAGAAACTACAACCTTAGTTCCAGTTTTAACAACAACAAAACATGAGCTAACAGGAACAACATCCCAACCTTCTGTGAATACTACAACTACCAACGCTCCGACAACAACCAAAGGAGAAACTACTACTACAACTGGAGAAAAAACCACAAGAGAGAAAACAACTGTACAGGGTGAGACAACAAAACCAGAATTCCCCACTGGACCAAAAACCACTTCAACCACAGTTTTTGCAGAAACTACAACCTTACCTCCTGGTTTCACAACTACAAATCCTGAGTTGACTGGAACAACGTATCAACCCTCCGTGAGTACCACAACTACTAAAATACCAACAACAACCTCAAGACAAACTCCCACAAGAACTGGAGAAACAACCACCACAGAGGTTACAACAGTAAAGAGTGAGGTAACCACACCCAGATTCACCACGGGCCCAACAACACAGTCTACCACAATTGTTGGTGAAACAACAACCTTACTTGCAGGTTTAACAACTACACAACCTGAGTTGACAGTAACAACGTCTCAACCCTCTGTGAGTACCACAGCTACTAAAATACCATCAACAACTTCAAAACAAACTACTACAACTGTAAAGACTGAGATAACAACACCCAGATTCACCACTGGCCCAACATCTACCACAGTTATTGGTGAAACGACAACAGCTACCAAATCCACAGGAACAACATCCCAACCCTCTTTTAGTACCGGAACTACGAACATTCCAACAACAACCAAAAGGGGAACTACCACCAGACCCGAAGAGACAACCACCACAGAAGTAACAACAGTAAACAGTGAGATAACAACACCCAGATTCACCACTGGCCCAACAACGTCTACCACGGTTGTTGGAGAAACAGCAACCTTAGTTCCAGGTTTAACAACTACACAACCAGAGTTGACAGGAACAATTTCTCACCCCTCTGTGAGTACCACAACTACTAAAATGCCAACAACAACTTCAAGACAAACTACCACCGCAGCTACCAAATCCACAGGAACAACATCACAACCCTCTTTTAGTAACACAACTACAAACCTTCCAACAACAACCGAAGAGGGAACTACCACCAGACCTGGAGAAACAACCCACACGGAGGGAACTACAGTAAAGAGTGAGACCACACACAGAGTCACTACTGGTCCAACAACCATTTCTACCACATTTGTTGGTGAAACAACAACAGTTACACAATACACACGAACAACATTCCAACCGTCGTTTAGTACCACAACCACCAAAGTTCCAACCACAATCAAAGGGGAAAGTACCACCAGACGTGCAGAAACGACAACTGGTGAGAGAAAAACTGTACAGAGTGAGACAACAACGCAACCGAAATTTACAACTGGCTCAACAACTGAGGCAACCACAGTTTTTGGGAAAACTACAATACCAGGTTTTACAACTAATGACTACAAAGCAACAACATCCCAACCGTTTGTCAGCATCACCACTACCAAAGTTCCAACAAAAACTTCAAGTAGAACTAGCACCACCCCTGGAGAGAGAACCACCAGAGAGGGAACAACACTGAATAGTGAGGCTACAACAACACTCAGATTCTCCACTGTCCTAACAACCAATGCGACACTTTTTACAACAACATCCCAACCCTCTAGTAGTACTACCAGAGTATTCTCAACCACTGAGGGTGTTTTCACTGGAGAGCCACAAACAACTGTTGTGATTACAAAACCTTCACTTACAGGCACAACTATTTTGACTCCAACACCTGTTCTCGGGACAACCGTTATCAGACCCATAACACAAACATTTCCCGACACTGTGACTGTGTCCACAAGTGGAACAACCACGACTGGTCAAGCCAGAACAACAGCCTCTCCGTCTTCACTTCCGTTTACCACGACGTTGTGTTCCTGCTTTTTCAACGGGACTACATACCTTCCTGGTAGGTCACTCTGCCTAGACAGTGGTACCTTGACTTCAGAGCGCTCCAACAATTTGTTGGTGTTGTTTTTTTTGTTACTAGCCGTTGCTAGGTCGGAGGGTCTGAAACGGATTAATGGTATTTCAATGGAATACATTTATTTGACATACTAATAAATTGAGGTACGAACCCAGTCACAGAACGAATTAAACTCGTAAGTCAAGGTACGACTGTCCTTTCAATTTCCATTGAATGTGGATAAGATCACAACAAGCTTGAGATGTTCATTTTGTGTATTTGCAGGTGATTTTGTGTACAATGTGAGTGACGGTTTAGGTTGGTGTTTTGTTGCGTATTGCAATGCATTTTGTAAAGTGGAGACACGATCCAGTCCGTGTCCGACGCACGCACCAAGCACCGCTGCGGAGTCTACTTCCTCAGAGTCTACGGCCACCACCACAGCGGCCTCACTTTCAACAACAACCACCTTCCCTTCCACTACCGTCCTCGACTGCTCTCAACTGTTTCCACCCAGAAAGGTCAGATCAAAATAACATCTGGTTTCCTAAGTGCTGCCTCTCACCAGGATTCTGGTCTTGCCTGACAGAATGGAGAGTCCTGGAAAGTGGAGAACTGCACCTTGGCTACCTGTGTCAATGGAGTGGTCACAGAGTCAACGACAGCCTGTCCTACCACGCAACCATTAATCTGCACCAACGGAAGGAAAGCCGTCAAGGTCTATGATGACGGCAGATGCTGCTTCCACTATGAATGTCAATGTAAGATTGGAATTCTGACTTGGAATACCCTCTATCTTCTCGCTTTGTTCCCGATCCCAGGTGATACTCGTTTGATAGTAGGTAAATAGTTTAAAAAGTGAATATACCCCAAACTCTGATCCCAAATCATTACAATATCATTTCAAAATCACTCTTAGAGCCGTACCCTTAAAATTAAATAGTGTAGAAACTACACCGGCTAATCCCCCCGTAATAGGACAACATTCACGATATAGAGAGACCTTATGAAATACATTTTTGAAAATAATTTGACCTCTCCCACGTGCTTTAAACACATTGAAACTTATTAAAACACAATTAAACCGGGGAAAGTTTGAAAGTGTTCTGTAGCATGTGCGTGTGTTGTCACTCCCTTGCTCGTACAGTTCCCCAAATAAGAGACAACGCATGTTTATTTGTCACTCCCAGTTGAAGTTTGCGATAATATTGACACATAAAACCAAAGAGAATTAAACATTTGGATATTTAAACACCAAAATGTTCAACCAAACAAACGCTAACTGCGAACATAACTTACATTATGTGAAACGCCATAGACTGGCTAACGGAAATTAGCATCGATGTTGGCCTTATACTAAACCTTGAAACAACTGCTACTTTAACTCACACAGAGCAGCAACACATACAAACAGAGCATACAATACTCTAAAAATGAATAAATTCTCTGCTCTGTGGAATTAACAAATATTACTAGTACTGCCTCTTCTTCTTGCTTTTAATTACGCGGCAACTCTTTCAATAGACCTCAGTGCTCCCTGGCATGTTGTGGCACAATGCGGTACTACACTGAGTATGTGCAACTTCAATTCGGACTTGTCTCTATACTGTAAAACCCCATTCAAAATGGTCACTTCAAAATATACCGTGTCTGTACATACCGGTTCATTGTAAAATATTTAAGTTTTGTCATCAAACAAGACATTTTCTGTGTTTTTATTTTCACTTTCCCAGGTGTGTGCAGCATCTGGGGTGAGTCTCACTTCATGACCTTCGATGGCAAGTCTTACAGCTTCCACGGGAACTGCTCTTACTACCTGGTCAAGGAGATCATAGCAAAGCACGAGCTGACCGCGGTGATCAACAACCACGACTGCAACCTTCCGGACAGCAGTTTTTGTCCTCAGGCTCTCAACCTCACTTACAAATCCTACCGAGTGCTGCTAACGCAGAGGAAGACTTCGGGACTTGTCAGCAATGTGGTGCGCAAATAGCTAAAGTCGGGGTGTCCAAACTTTGTCCTGGGGACCATTGCAGCCACGCGCTGTTTTTTAGGCTTTTCTTTTAAGGCCGTGTGCGTGGGCTGTGTCGAAACAGTTTTGAACCTGTCGTGAAATATTAGGCAGATTAGGCGGTTTTTCGTGCATGCGAGTTAACCAGCAGTAATCCGGTCATACGTTAAGGAAGCTGCCGATATTGTCTCTGAAATACACCCTTCTTTTTCTCTGAAGCTGTAGGCTCTTTTTCTCTCTTACAATTTTTCCGGTGCCTGTTTTTGAAGAAACTCATCAACTCATTCATTATTTTTCCTTGCTTGTGGGCTTGTGGCCGAGATGCACAGGTGGATGCACCTGATTTTAAAAACAAATCTTATTTTGGAGTGATAATCAGGCCATTTTTTGTTTGTTTGTTTGTTCTGACCGATTGGCATTTGTGACCTGCCACTGGAGGGCTCGGCTTAGCGCCGTTGGTTGGACGGACAGTTCCCGCAGCCTGCAGGTCGCCTCCACTGTTGAGGAGAGTGCGTGCACTGCCCACGAGAAAGGGCTCCAAGCCTGTTGCTGTCACGTGGTGCACCGACTCCTCCTGTGCCCACCGTTGCGGAGACCGAGACACCCCGTGTGACGCAGCCATCATACCACGTAGCCTGCCACCTTGTCGGTAGCCCCTCCGCACCCAGCCACCGGGGCAATAAAGGCAAAAAGTTTGGACACCCCTGATCAAAACTTTGTGACTAGCTTGGCTTTAAACCTTCTCTAGGCATTGGAGCGATCGGAACCAGACTGTGGTGGTTGTCTCAGAAGACATTTCGCCTCTCATCCGAGCAGGCTTCATCAATTCATGCAACAAGGCTTAGTTAGGACTCACTAGCCCGAGTTGGTGTGGAAAAACTTTACCATTTATGCTCCAAGTGGAGGCATGGCCCAAACCACGAATGGTATCATTCTTTTGGAATGCAAAACGACAGTCGTTAGAATGCCTGGCAGAACCATCGTTAGGTGGACACTCCCTCATTAATATTCCATTCAGTTTTAAAGTGGTAGTGGAGCTGCCTAACGGCCCGAGGAGACCGTGTTTTTATTTGTTTTATTTGCTGGAGGCAGAATTATTGATATCTTTGGAATGGACGAAAGGACGGCTTTGTCAGTGGGAGATCGATTGTCTTCCCACAATTGTGTAGATGGCCTCTCTCACTCCTCTTTCAAACCATCTGTCTTCGCTGTCCAGAATATAAACCTTTTTGTCCTCAGCGCAGTCTTGAACTGAGGAGTTTGCCCATCCGTGTTGTGACATGCTCAGCGGTTGTTTGGTTTCCCCAATGTACTGCACGTATCTGTACATTCATCACTGAACTTGACCCCATACACCAGTTTGCTTACTGGGTATAGGGTGTCCGGTCTTTGGGGTGTACAAGCCCTTGCCTCAGGGCGTTTGCAGCTTTGAAGTGTACCGGAATGATGTGTTGGTTGAAAATCTTTGAGTTTCTCAGTCAGACCTAACTTTGCCTTGTTGCGTGAACAGACGAACCCTGCGAAACGTCTTCGAATCAAACCAGAAGAGTCCAGTTGCGATTGATTCAACGCCCTGAGAATGAAATGACCTGGATGAATGACATTATTCACAGGCAGGCTTGGCTGTAAACCATCTGGCATGTTATCTCATGGAATCTGATGTTTCTTTCAGGCGTTCGTGAACCAGAAACAGATTTTTTCTGACTGGAGTAACTCAGTTCTGCGTCTGACCGGGAGGGAGCTGATGATCATACTGGAGATCCCAGAAATCCAGAGCCAGGTGCGCTACAGGGGCTCGTCCTTCAGCATCCACCTGCCAAACTCCCTGTTTGGCGGAAACACAGAGGGACAGTGTGGTGAGTGACAATCAGGCTTCGCGCTGCGTTGGGAATCATTCACTCATTCCCTACTCCCTAAACACTGTAGAAGGATTTGTATAGTTCACTGAAATGTCAAGGGAAATCAGGAGGGATTCCCAACACAGCCTCGGTGTCAACATCAGCTAATCACAAAGTAGACATTTGTGATGTCATCTCCCAGGGACGTGCGACAACTCCCAGTACAACGACTGCCGCTCCCCCAACGGACAGGTGGAGAGCTGCTCCGAATCGTCCGACCGTTGGCTCGTCCCAGGAACGCCCTGTGGCGTCACCCCCACCGGGTCGCCAGTTACCACGGCAACAGCCGGAGCGACCACGTCGGAGCCGTCCGCCTCGCCCACGCAAACTTCCTGCAAACCGGCCATCTGCGACCTGATCACCAGCAGGTGAACTCAACTCAATTCTAATAATAGAGCACTTCAAGAACAGCCGCAGCTGAAACAAAGTGCTGTACATATACCAGAATCTAGAAAGGAATGTTCCAGTTGCATGTTCCAGTTAAGGGCATTTTGGAACCAACTGTACATGTTTAAGGGAGGACTGGCTGACTCCAAAGTAATCCATCAGGATGCTACGCTAACAAAGCTAGCTGCATAGGGCCCACTTGTTGGTGAAGGTCTGGATGTTTTGAGCAGGTCTTGGTGACTATCAAGGGTTCTCCCTGATCAAACAGTGCGTAGGATTCTTACTACAAGTGTATGTATGCGCAAGAAACCAAAAATAATCGGGCCTACTGAACCACGCATATGCACACGCACACAAATTCCGCAAGGCCGTTGGGTGGGCTTGCTCTTTGTCGTAACAAACGTCACGCGATGTTGAGATTCTTGTGTTAATATCTCGATTCCTCTTTAGCGTGTTTGCGGGGTGCCACGTCCTGGTGCCTCCGGAACCTTTCTTTGCGTCATGCGTGTTGGACATCTGCGGCGGCGCCAACCACTCCTGCTCCAGTTTGGAGGCGTACGCCACCCAGTGTTCAAGTGAGGGAATATGTGTGGACTGGAGGAACCGCACCCAGGGCCAGTGTGGTGAGAAAAACTGTTTTTTTTTCTGACTGAGCAGCAGGCAGTGCGAAGGACCTCTTGGAGTCACCGCGTTTATTAATATGATCCTTCTGTCAAATTATTGGCCTTTTTGCAGGCTTCAAGGATGCTCGAAAACGTACCGGTTTTGCTATGTGCATGTATCGTGATGATATGTCCTGTTATAACTTGTACCCACAAAAAGGTCCCAAAGACCCTTGGCCCAAATTGAACAGGAAGTCAGACATTTTGGGTTGAAGCAGCCATTTTGCGCTAATCCAAGGTCTTGGATTTCATTCGAAGGTTGCTCAGCCCCGGACACTAGTTTCATTGATCGACACCAATTTGGGTGGACATGTCTGTGATAGCTGGACGACCGCTTCGCACAACTGCCTCGCAGTTCTGACGACCCCCGGTTCAAACCTGTGTGGAGTTCACGTTCTCCCCCGTGCCTGCGTGGCTTTTCTCCGGGTACTCCGGTTTCCTCCCACATCCCAAAAACATGCATGCTCGGTTCATCGAAGAGCTCTAAATTGCCCATAGGGGGGAATGTGAGTGTGAGTGGTTGTTTGTTTACATGTGCCGTACAATTGGCTGGCGACCAGTTCAGGGTGTACTCCGCCTCTCGCCCAGCGTCACCTGGGATAGGTGCCAGCACGCCCATGACCCGTGTGAGGAGAAGCGGTACGGAAAATGGATGGCTAAATTGATGTCTATCATTGCAAGCTGTAGAAAAAGGTCCCCAGGACCTAGACCCCAAATTGAAGAGGAACTTGAGCATTTTGGATCGAAGCAGCCCTTTCCAAGGCCAACTCCTGCTAGGGAATTTGCCCTAATGAGCCCCAAGCGGACGCAGGCATCAAGATTGTTTTGTCTACCCTGTCTAATTTGGGGAGCGCATCGCCTCAAAGTTTGATGATCATTTCAAAGATTGGTTATGCGGATCCATTCGTCACTGCTTGCAACTTCAATTTTTATGTTCTTGCTGATGTAGTCGTTCTCGTGTCGCCTGCAGAACTCGTGTGTCCCGGCAACAAAGTCTACATGGCATGTGGCCCCCTGGTGGAGCCCACGTGCAACGACAGGTAATCTGAGAAAACGTAGCAACTGGTATCATCTTGTGTTCATGTAAAGTCGAGCGGATCCAGAATGTGAATTTGTGTGTGTGTGTGATCAGGTACAACAGGAGGTTCCAGGTCCAGTCAAACGGCACCAAGGAGGGCTGCTTCTGTCCGCAGGACTCCATCTTGTTCAACAGTGTTTACGACACGTGCGTCACTTCGTGCGGTGAGTCCACTTCCCCCTCGACATCTTTTTCCTGATTGGTTGCCCGTCTCTCACCACGTGTTCCTCTTTTTGTCAGATTGTGTGGGACCGGACGGCAAACCCAAACAGGTACCGGCCTGCCTTTATTCACGGCAAAGATTCGTGTCGGGGATATTGGGCTTTGCGGTGAAGTTTCCGGCGAACCTCAAATGCACTGTAACCCTGCAAGTGGACTTAATTTGACCTTCTCTCACCGTTTGAATGGACATATCTCTCTCCCTCTCATTGTTTGAGTACTTTTCATCAAACTTTCTGTTGAACTGGACACTGGCTTTTTTTTTTTTTTTTTTACATGGTTCGTTCAAGGCACAAAAGTGTGGCCTCCCCTGGTCAAGTTATATAGATCATTTTGCTTGAAATTTCCAAATACACAGTGGACGCCCGCATAATGGCGGTTCAGCATTTGCAAAATCACACATTCGCAGATTGTTTTGGGTTATCTATCCCCCTATTTGTTTGTTTAACCCTCCCCCCTCTTCGTGTGTGTGTGTGTGTGTGTGTGTGTTTTTTTTCATGGTAATCATAAGTGAGCGTCAATTGTGGACTTTCGCTCTTTGGGGTCGGACTCAGTTTCCCAATTTTCACCTGGTCTTTTCCTCTCCAGGCGGGCGACACGTGGACAAGCGACTGCAACACGTGCCGTTGTGACGGCGACTCGCTGAGCGTCCTCTGCCAGCCCGTCCGGTGCCCGCCGGCCCCCGGCGACCTCACCTGCGCCCGACCCGGCCAGCAGCTGACCGCCGCCGTTGACGGGTGCTGCGCCGTGCAGTCGTGCGGTCCGTGGTGACGCCGCCACGTGTGCTTGAGTCACACGCCTGTGACGGGAATATCAAAAGCATGTTTTTTTTTTCCCCCCCCCCCCCAGAATGTAACGCCGACTTGTGCCCACCGCCGCTGAGCTGCTCGCCGGGTTTCAGTCTCAATTTCACAAATGAGACTTGCTGCCACGCGTACACCTGCGGTAAGTCGCCTGATCACATGGCGATGCGATCATGCGCCGTAATTAACTCGTAGATGACGTTAGCTAATAATGCATAAGTAAATACAGACCATAATTCAAATTGGCATGCGGAATGATGATGTCATTATGTGGATCGCAACCTTATTGGTGTCTGCGTGTCGTCATGTTTGTGTGCAGAGCCCAAAGGTGTGTGTGTCTACAACATGACGGAGTACAAGGTGAGCGCGCAAACGCACGCACACACGCACGTGCATGTGTAATAACGGTTGTATTCGTAAGCGTCTTTTTTTGCGTTTTGTAGCCTGGCGCCAAGATCATGACGACGCGAGCGTCCGGCGCACTTTTAAGCGTTTCCAAGCCGCTCGGACAAACAACAGCAGCGCCCCCGTCAGGACCGAAGCTCGCCGCCGCGAACGCGTGTGAAGAGTGTGTCTGCGGCGGCGTCGCTGATCCTCACACGGGACTCAACAGCATCACCTGCACGGCCGTCACGTGCGACCGCAACTGCTCTCAGGTCAGACAGCAACGGCACTCACGCCCCCCTGTGGGGTTCCTGGGAAAGCCGAAAAAGAAAAATAGTTTGCAACGTACTTTTGTTTCACCTTTCAAAGTGCTCTCGAAAGAAAAGAGAGTTGAGTTGCGAGGGATTGCCGACGCAGCCAGCGCGATGCTCACGGGGCGAGTGACTTTTGGTTCTTATTCTGGCAGGGCTTCCAGTACCAGCGTGCGGCATCGCAATGTTGTGGCACTTGTGTCCAAACCAGCTGCGTTGCGGTCACTCCCGACGACACGACACACGTCATAGCGGTGAATTGAACACGCGCACGCAAAACAACAACAACAACAACAACAACGACGACGACAACGCAACAAAAGAAGACGTCCGTCACGTTAACGTTGGCTTGTTTTTTTTGTTTTTGGTTTTTTGTGCAGGTGAACACCACATTCTGGTGGCCCGGTGACGCCTGCACGACGTTCACGTGCCAACGCGTCAACGGGCACCTGGTTACCAAGGAGACCAAGACCACCTGCCCCCCCTTCGACACACTCTACTGCAAACCAGTGAGTCACAATCAGTTATGCCCGATACTTTTGTAAGCGCTCACTCGAGGCACAAAGAATTCCAGGAAGTCCTCTCCGAATCTCGGCAGCGTGGGGACACCCCGAACAAGGAGGGGAGACGTTCCCTTCAAAGTCAATCGCTGCACGTTAACATGTTTTCGTTCCAGGGAAGAACCTCTCTAACCTCTAACCCCCTTTTGGGGTCAGTGAGCCCCAAAACAAAACAGAAATGTTTCCCCTCTTTCCCAATACAAGAAGACGCCCACATCGCGTGACGTTAGCATAGCGTAGCTCCTTTGGCGCGAAGCTCGTTTCGCCACGACTCTATTTGTCCTCATATTGTTGCACATCTTGAGTCCAATGTGCTAATTTTCCTTCCTCGGAAAAACTAAAGACCGCAACAAGCAGCATTTCTTGCGAAGGAAGCTCATTTCACACGTGCGATGGATTGTTGTGTTCATGTTCCAGGGCAGCGAGACGACGGACGCTCGCGGCTGCTGTCGACGTTGTAAGTTGTTTTTTTTTGTCGCCGAAGTCGCGGACGAGCGATGAACGGAAGACGACGTGTTTGTTTGTGTGCGTGTTTTCCAGGTGAGCCGCGCGACGTGTGCCAAGTGCGGACGCGAGCGAGCGTCCTGGAGGTGAACGGATGTCGCAGCAGCGGACCCGTCAACGTCACTTCCTGCGCCGGACGCTGCGGGAGCTCGTCCACGTGAGCCGCTTCACCTTCAACCGCAACGTTTTGGCCTTTTGAGTTGGGATTTTCGGCTCATATTTAGGGTCACTGTAGGGGTAGGGTTCCGATCAGGTTAGGGTTAGTATTCAGTATATTTCTCATTTGGAAAAATTAGAACTTTCGCAGCCATTTTGCATTCACGCAATAGCAGACAGCAAAATAAGTGGTGTTTTAGTGGCATAAAAAAAAAAAAGTGTCTTGAAAATGTGTACCCATAACTCCACGTCGTCATGGCCTTAAATGCATCAGTGGAGTCACTCGTATGAAACGCACCGCCGTCTTTCGCGATGCATTGAACTCAAATACAACAATGAATTTCAACGATGTCCTCAAGGTACTCTGCGGCCGCCAACGCCATGACTCGCCAGTGCGAGTGTTGCCGCGAGAGCGCCACCGGCAGGCGGGAGGTGGAACTAACCTGCCCCGACGGATCCACGCTGCGGCACAGCGCCACCGTGGCGGAAGCGTGTCACTGCACTGCGACGGCCTGCCGGGAGGCGCCGACCGCCAGGGGGCGCCCGTGAGCCCCCTCGATGACTGAAGCCTTCGTCCACATCTAATCCAATAAAGAACAGTGATGCAACAGGAGCACTTGTATTCTTTATCACACGAGATGATGACGGTCATGCTAACATTTTCTTTCGCGGCATCCTTAGCATTAGCTTGGAAGAGTTTCACAAAACATGTAAAGGAAGATGGAATTCTTGTCGTACGCAGTGGCTTCCAAACTGTTTCTAATGTTTCGGTCGATTGAAAAAGCAGGGGGGAAAAAAGAAGCATTCACTATCGCCAAGAGAAATATCAACACTAACCGGATATGATATAATGTGAATGGAAATGTAACAATCTTTAAAAAAAAAACATAAAAAAATAAATCCAAGACTAATCAAGAAGCAACCATGAAACAAACAAAATAATTTAAAAAAAAACACGATCAATGGATGATGAAAATATCCCGACATCATGATCACCTGACCCGAGTGGAAGAAATGTCATCGAATCACGAAAGACCAAACAATTAGCATATCGAACGGAATGCAATTCAAAATTTTATAAAATCCCTCGTGAAGGAATCATCAATCGACAAAAAATTGTAATCTTTCGATTTATTTTCTTGTAGGATTTCACGTGACACATCAATAATTGTTGGGTGTTTTTTGATAGCTCTATTTTTGATCTTCATTTGACGATTTTGATGATTCACTCGGCCTTTATTAGTTCGATGACATTGAACTTTCTAGGATCCTTCGACATTTGTTGTGCAATTGTTTGAGTGGACGCATTTTCTTATTTCGTTGATCCCTTTGAGCGTCAGGCCATCATTCATCGAAATTTTGATGTTCCGTTGTCAAAACGGCAAAGAATAATCAAAAGGCCGGATTTGGCAAACAAATTGCAAAGAAAGAAACCATAAAAAACACCCCGATAATTTTTAATTTCTTTTTTTTTTATGAAAAGAAAAATACGACCAAACCTCAAACTTCAGTCATCTAAATCAAACAAACACCAGACATGTTTGTATTCTTGTGTGTATACATATTTATTTATATATAGCTTACATTTAAAGCACACGCGCTGAGTTTTCGTTTGTTGTTTTACTTGATATATGTGATACATTATTTTGTCGTTTAACACGATGTTGGCGAGGCGAGAAACATTTGGTACGACAGCAGACGAAGAAAAGAACAAAAACGTCACGTTTGCTGAACAGCAGTGAGCCGATCGGCTCGTCCGGTTGGCCGAGAGCGGGTCACGTGACGTCCTGACGTGACATTCGTCTTTTGTCGCCCCCCCCCAACCCCCCCCCCGTCCCCCCAAAGTAACGCGGGATGTCGGTCGTTGCGTTAGAGCTCCTCGGCCATCTGGAGCAGCGAGTTGATGGCGGCGTCTTTGTCGCCCTGCTGCGCCTCCAGAACTGTGCGCACCACTTCCGGGTCCAGGTTGGGGAACATGTCCTGGAGCGCCTTCAGGTCCTCCTCCGTGCACACCGCCGGAATCGGAGCCACGCCGCCTCCGCCCGGCGGCGACGTCACGGGGACCGCGCCGCCCTGGTTGTACACGGGCGGCACGCCTACGACAAACAAAAAAACATGGCCGATTTTCGCCATTCGCAGGGGCCTGACCGATTCGTCGGCCGATATTCGGGCTTTTGAATTCAGAAGACCGATAACGACACCCAAACAAAAAAAGAGAGAACTACTGACCTGCGATGGGCACGTAGCCGACGCCTTGCTGGTACACGGAGGGCATTAGGACCACGGGCTGACTCATCATCCCCGCCGGGAACGACTACGGCAAAAACGCACGGCAGCAAATCGACGCCGTCAACACAAAGCACGTCGACGACTCGATGCTCTCAAATAGACACGGAATTGATCTACCCGTGTCTTGACTTTGAGGCAAATTAAAAACATGAATTCAATTGATTTTGTGCTCGGTGAGGAACGCGATGAGGTTGATCAAGAATTTGAGGCCAATTTCGAACGCCGGTCGAGAATTCGATTGGCTTTGAGGCCAATCGGATCGATTTTGTACTCCGATTGATGCGACGAGGTTACTCAAGAACTTCGGGACACCCGGCGGGCCGACCACGAGACCCTCTTGGCTTTGCGGCGGCTCGCTACTCACGGCGAAGGACATGACCAGGTTGATCATGCCTTCCTTGTCGTCGCCCTGCCGGCCGCTCAGCGTGTACCACTCGTCCACCACGCCGCCCTCTCGCACGCCCTCGGGGATGCTCACGTGGGTCCACGCGATGCGGTCGTCCATAGAGAACGCCCGCTGGAAAAAGACAAACAGAAACAAAGGTGCAATTTGGGATGGATTCTGTATGTTGTGTGTATAATGTGTTGTGTTTGTGTTGTTTTGCATGTGTGTAGCTGTGTGTATCGTGTGTTGTGTGCTGTTTTCCATGTGGTGTGTATTTGTGTGTAAATACGGTGTTGTGCGCATGTTGTTTTGCATGCTCTGCAGTTGTGTGTGTGTCTGTGTGTACAGTGTGTGTGTTGTACACGTGTTTATAGTGTGTTGTGTTGTTTTCTGTCGCGTGCAGTTGTGCGCGTGTGTATCGTGGAAAGCGTGTTGTTGCCAGGTATGTGTGTGTGTGTGTGTGTACGCGTGTAAAGCGCCGCAGCGTCATCGCGCCGCGCGAGATGACGTCAACATGTTGACGTCAACCACCCACCAGATGACGCCACGTGGACGCCGCCGGGCGGTGACGGCTACCTCGTCGAATATCTCCAGGTAGAAGGAGTCGACGGCGGGCGGCAGCGTGCACTGGATGACTTTATTCCATCTGGGGTTTTTGGCGCCATTGTGCGCCGTCGGCGTCTCGTAGACGGCGTAGCCCAGACGCACGCGGCAGTACGGGTCCATGCGAGTCATGCCGTAGTTCTTGGCCAGCTTCGCCTGAAAAACGGGAACAGGCGCACGCCGTCCCAATTTATAACAGGAATATTTGACCTCAAAAGCCGTCACTGGCAGTGAAGGGGTTACCGTAAATCTGTCCTTTATACCGTTAAAAGCTGATGTCTACGTAAAAAGACTTTTTCCCTCTCACTGTCAGAATCAACTTCTCCTGTTTTAGGTCAATTAGGACTACCAAAATTATTTCTATTTGCTCAGTGCCAAAATAATGAGAGAATTTTTTGAGGGGCAATTTTGCAAAGTTTACAATTCATGCGTATTTGCTACCATTACCTTGAAACTGTTTGACTCGAACCTCGGCTGTCCCTCTGTTGAGCCTGCGTGCTTCTACCTCCGCTCTTGTAGGTCACCCTATGTTCCTGCCTCTTCTGGAAGGCATGTTTACTTACAACCGTTACTGCCCGCTTGCGAGCCGTATCGTATTAAAAGTATGTGAACATCCCTCAAGCAATCCTTCAACGAACGTCCTCTCCCGAGCACCGGTGACGAGCACCACACATTTTCCCTCAATTTGTTTAAATAATTAATCCATTAGAAAATAGTTATCGTCAGATACACAGTCACATAGATTGTTAGACTAGGATTTAGTGAGGTAACTAGTACTTTACTCACATATTTTGGCAACAGACTAGCAGTTAGTTATGTTTTTCTTTGTGTTTTGTGGCGTTACCTGCACCACGGTGATGCTGAGCCGTCCCACGGTTCCGATGGCGCCGCCGTACTGTAGCTGTCGTGCGGCCTGCGCATCTAGCTGGACCTGATGATGATGAGGATGAGGATGATGATGATGGGTTGGCGTGATGCGCAGGAAGTCCTGGGGGAGCTCGCCCACGTACACCTTGGCACAAACAATGCAGTACCATGAGTACGCTTGATGATGCTTCAGTCGTGTGACTATGCTGCCATCTGGTGGCCAACGTGCGCACACCAGGAGCAGCAGCACAATACCCATTGAATTGAAGCCTGAAATCATGACATACAAACTGTGATTCCTGACAGCCCATTTAATTGATATTACTTTATGTATTTAAAAAGTACAATGCAGTATGTAGCGCTATTTATGACTAAAATGCACGTTAAAATATGTTTGGGAGGGAGCTTCAAATCATAGCCGACTCTGATTACAAAATATTATTATTTATTAAATAGAACTGGCCTACATCTCAGTACAAACGGAAGAAAGCTGTGAGATAAACCCGCAACAGAAAAGCTAGGAGCTACTCAGTTAGCAGCTAGCCTGCGAAACAAGCAGAATCCAGCACTTAGCCGGATCCCCCGAAGCATTAAAAAAAAAAAAAAAAAAAAACACCACCACCCGGTGTTTAATGTTAAGAAAATTCTCTTGTCTAAAAAGCTTTTTTAATATCTACGTTTGTTTTTGCAATGCGACCACGATGATTATGGTGTCGTAACCCGCTTCCTTCGTATGTAGCACGATTAAACATTGAAGAGCAAAAATAAATAAATGACAAATTTACTTCTCCCCGCTGTGTGCTGATGGTGGTCGCCATGTTGTCCCTCGACGATTTATTCAAATATAATTGATGTGTTTAATATGAACAGCTTCGACACGAACGGCAACTTAAAATGTTTGTTTTCTTTACTTCCTGGAACTCCGCCTGACCCGGAAGTGCTCCTCCGTCACCTGTCCGTGCTCAAATGCGCACGCGCGTCGTTGACTCATTTAACAAAACACATTTAAAAATATTTTAGAGTACAACACTTGGAGAACATTCAGAGTTGATTCACCTGCTTCACTGTGCATTTTACTTTCTAGTCTTTATCTATTTCTCGATCATTTTATATACTATGCGCCTCTATACACAGGTCTACAAGCTAAACATTTTGAAATGTTGTATTGTTATTCAATAAAAAAAATTAAAATATATATATATTCTGTATAATTGCAAATAATAAAAAGGTTGCCTTTACGTTTCGGGTAGTGACATATCTATCTATCCATCCATCCATCCATCCCAACCGCAACAGCTACCGCTCGCTCATGCAAGACATCCTGTGAACTGAATATTCACGTCACCAAAACGAACAGGAAGTGAAACGGAGGTGCCCCAAAATGAAGAGGAAGTGACCCGGAAATGATCAAAAATGACCTTTCACATCATCCCAGCTGACTTCGGGCGAAAGGCCGACTAACACCCCGAACTGGTCGCCAGTCAGTCGCAGGGCACGTATAGACGCGGGCAACCTTGGACCACTACACCATCAGTGACCCACAAGTGACTCATGTGTTGCTTTTTTATTTTTTTTGTCTTCATCTCGCCGCGACAACCGAACAAGTTCACGACGTCACGTGCAGTTGTCTCGGGACACATGCCCTAAATCTACAAAGCATCGACACTTTCCCCAGTAGAATGATTGCTCGCAATAAAATAGAAGCGATTACAATCATTATTTTGTTCCTCCAAAATGGGCAATTTCGAAAATAATCAAATCCAAATATGATTTTGTGCAGCAGTTGCAGCAGTTCATGAATTAATGAATAGAAATAAATTCAACACTATATAATAATATTTTATTACAATGAACCTTTTTGTGTGTATTAATTCATCAAATTGAATAACAACACGAAATAAATTTGGATTTTTCTCAACTCAACCGTTAGTTGGGCCAACTTGTAATTTTACATTGCAATAACCTTCGATCCTAATTACATTTATTGCACGTGTAATGAATGTTATACGTTCTGTACGCTGTTCACATTACGGTGAAAACAAACCTTAACCCGGACTTCAAACGCCAATTCAGTACCCGGATTTGGAACCTTAACCGTGACTTGAAAGCTAACTTACTCTGGCTTGAAACCTTACCGGAAAAGCCGCACGCTTCTTTAAAGCCGTAAACGATTTTGAAACCCCGCCCCTTGTTGAAAGCCCTAATCCAGGCTCTGGTGCGCGTCCACTTCGGCGAGGTCGGCGAGGTTAACTTTGGCGCGCGGCGGCGGTGGCGGCGTAAGCGGACCGCGCGGCGCATCCGAGGCGAGCGTCCTGGTTTTCTTGCTGGTGTTGATGTTGAGACTCTTGGATCGCAGCGCGGGGAACTTCCTGTCATCCTCGTCGTCCGCCTCCTCGCCGTCGCCATGGTTACTGGGCTCAACTCGGGAGGGGGAGGCGTGGTCTGGCGCCGGCGGGGCGCGCTCGCTGTCGCACGGCGAAATCAGGATGTCCACGCCGGACAGCGATTGGCTCCTGTCTCGGTTCCGACTGACGTCCAGAGTGCAGGCGGACGCCGTTTGGACGGGGCCTGGAGACAGGAAGTGGACAAAACTTTGGCTAGAAACCCAAACTATCTTGAAGCCCTCGCTCTGGCTTGAAACCCTCATTTCAAACCATAACCCAGATTTAAAACCCTAACTTAAAACCCTATCTCTGGCAAGAAACTCTCATTTGAATCCCTAACTCTGACATGAAACCCTATCTGTCTCAAGGACCGTAATTCAAAACCCTAATTTGAAACCCCAACTTCAAACCCTAGCTTTGTCTTGAAATCATAATTTGAAAACCTAACACTGTCTTAAAATGACAATTTGAAACCCTATCCCTGTCTTGAAACCCTCATTTGAAACCCTAACTCAGACTTGCAACCCTTAACCCAGACACGAGCCCCTATGGTTAGAAACCCTAATTTGAAACCCAAACCCGAATGACGAATACTGATCGAAATTAAGAAACCCAAATTTGAGACCCTAACCCAGACTTGAAACCTTCGTTTGCAAACTTAACCCAGGCTTGAAACCCTAACCCTGGCATGAAAGCCTCATTTGAAACGCAAACCCCGACTTGATTTTGGCCTGTTTTGCTGCCACATCTTTTGTGTCTCCTGCGTCATTCAGACGTGATGCATTCGGAGGACGTCCGTCCTACCGGCGTCGGCGCGTGCCGCTCGTCTCTCCGGACTCGCGGCCACCCAGGAGTCGCCGTCGCGGTCCGGCCAGTAGCGGCAGAGGCCGCCGCCATCGGCGCTGCCGACGCTTCCGCGGCGCCGCAGGGAGACGGCGACGGCGTCGGCGTCGCGCGCCAAAGCGATTCCTCCGGCGCGGTCGGGCTCGAGCCGCTCCACGCCCGCCAGCTTCTCCAGAGCGTTCATCATGCGGGCCGAGAACTCCTCCAGCTGCGCCAGGCGCAGGTCCACCGTCTGCAGGGACGCCTTCATGGAGTGCTCGCGCTCGTTGACCTCCTCCAGACGCATGGACATGTTCTCCACCCTGAGCCCAAAAAAGCATCAAACCCACATTAGGCATGTTCTTCATATGTTTGTCATTTGCTCTTCTCCACCCTATGAAAAAACATCAAACCAACATCAATGTGTTTTCTACGTCCT
This sequence comes from Phycodurus eques, assembly GCF_024500275.1. Taxonomy (NCBI): domain Eukaryota; kingdom Metazoa; phylum Chordata; class Actinopteri; order Syngnathiformes; family Syngnathidae; genus Phycodurus; species Phycodurus eques. The sequence goes on from NC_084526.1 coordinate 1,659,671, forward strand.
TTACATGTTCTCTGCGCGTTCACCTCCTCCAGATGCACGAACAACTGTTCAACAACAACTACAGCAACTCTACTCTTCATGTTCTCCACCCGTCTGAAAACAACAACATGAAACGAACATAAATATGTTCTTTGTGTGTTCACCTCGTGACAAGCGTCAACTTGTGTTTCACCGTCATGAAAGACATCAAACTAACATTAACGGGTTCTTTATGCTCTTCACATGTTCACCTCCTCCAGACGCGTGGACATGTTTTTTTCAAATATGTTCTTGACGTGTTCTTTTCAGATTCACCTCCTCCCTCCCAGAAAACCTCAAACCAATATAAATATAAATGTTATTTACTGTACATGTTGTTCACATGTTCAAACGTGCCACGTGTTTTTCATACTGTTTGTCCGTTGCATGTCAGCCCTCGGAGGGATGTGCTGTGGAAAAACGTAAGTTTCTCAACACCGGCGTTCCTGGCATGTTCTTGAGCGTTGCCTGACCTCTCCGAGGTGACCCGGATCCTCTCGTTGTTGGACGATTGCTTCTCGTCGTCCTTTTCTCGGAAATACTCGTCCACGCATTGTTCCTCAAACTCGTGAAGACTCTTCAGCTCGTCCGCGCCCAGCAGAAGCTCTGCACACGCAAGATAAAACAAAACAAGCCATACGTGACCCACTGACCTCATCTTTTGGTTCTTTTAATGCGATAGTGATCGATTTGATGGCTAATTGGATTTAGACCACTATTGCTCGAAGAACTGGGCTTAAACCAAAAATGTAAACCCAATTTGTTTCTCTTCTACCAGGCAACCTCAAAGTCGTTGATGTTGATCTTGCAGCACCTTGCTCTGCCTAGGGACATTAATATGACATTTTGCCAAACAACTATGTTGATGTGAGTTGAGGAGCTGTATTACACGTGATTTGCCACCATCGTGTGGCAATTGAGCCGTTAAGAATTAGAGTGGGCTAAGTCCAGTTTTGTCTGGACTTGGACCACTTTTTTTTCTCACCCGGGTTTGCTTCTTTTCTATCAAGCAACCTCGATGTGGTCGATATTCATCTTGTGGAATTATGTCGAAAAGAAAAGAATAGATGAATGCAGGTCGAAATCAAGTTTTAGTTCCAGTTTTGACATGTCGGGGGTTAGTCCGTTATTGCACTCAGCACTAGTCCTGATTCATCAGTGCAACACTGCGCTAAACTCTCATTTCAAGGAAGGCCACACCCATGAACCCTGGTTTCACCCCTCCCGCAAAAAATAAAAAACATAATTGACCATCTTTTACGAACTAGCGATCGATTCACTGGCCGTTTGGAGTTGGACGGCATTGGACTGAACGTATTTTTCAAACGACTTTCCGTTTTTGCAACCCCTGGAAGCGAGTGCGGCGAAACGTGAGGGAGGGCGGTAGTCTTACGGAGGCGTCTCTGGGCGTCGCCGTCGCGGCGCGGTCGGCACCGGCAGCAGAGACGCTTCAGAACGATGAAGACGTGAGGGAAGACGATGAGGGGAGGAGGCAGGACGGGACGGTCGTGGAACGTCATGATCAGCTGGTAGCGCTGGAACTTCCACACCTGGTTGGAGATGGACTTCACCTCGAAGAACGTGTTGCTGCGCCGACAACACGTCGACGCAGTCAAGAGCGGGAGAACGGAAATTAGGACTGTGTGCGTTTGTGCGTGTTGTCAGGGAGCCGTCAATCTTGCTGTAGGTTCTGTATGACTGATGTGAGAACGTTGCACTGACTTGAAGACGGCGATGAGCAGGTTGACCAGCAGGATGTTGGCCACCAGCAGGTAGCAAGCCATGATAGCCGGAGTCAGCCAGGCCCCCGGAATACACGGAGGGAGCTTCTTGCCGTCCTCGTCGTACAGGTTGTCCCCACAAGGAGCTGACACACACACACACACACACACACACAGGTGTGACAATCTTGTTCTTCTGTGTGATTATGGATTACGATGGCCGGTGCTTACGATTGATCTCCATGGCGTAAACTGAACGTCAACAATGAGAACAGAAGAGGAGGAGTCAGTTCAACAGGAAGAGGAAACAATGTCAAAATTCACAACAAAAACAACAACACAAAACAACACAATGGGTGCATCTCGTTTCTAGATTTGGCCCTTGAGGAACGATATTGATTATCTTTGACTTCAATGCGATTCCACTGCATGTATGAAGCATAAAGTGGACATTTGCGGCGGCGTCAGTGACGTGGCGTCGGCTTGAGTCGACGTCGCCGTGAAATGACGTCATCGAGGAACGCTCGTCTTCTTATTTCCTCCAAACATTCCGACCTCGCTCGGCCGTGAAATCTCTGGTGGGAGGAGCCAGCGTGGAAACAGAGGAGCGAGGAAGTCCCAAGAACAGAAATGAGATGCACCCCAACTCAACACGTGTGTGCTGCTGCCCTCTGCTGCACAGGAGGCTTGACGAGCCACCTCTGGACAATGACACTACGCTGTCATTTGTATTTGTGTGTTTGTTTGCGTGACTTTCTGTGCAATTGTGTGCTAACGTTTGTTTTTGGATGTGTACATTTGTGTGTTTGTTTTTGTCAGTTTGTGTGTATGTTTGTTTGTGTATGAACATGCGTGTGTGTATGTTTGTGAATTTGTGGGTATTTATGTTTATCTGTGTGTGTGAGTGTGTCTGATTGCCCCGTGTGTGTGCATGTGTGTGATTGTGCGTGTCATGAGGCAATCATGGAGTGTCGGCGTGGCAGATTTTCAGGTTGTCGCAAAACATTTGAGAGAAGAAGAAGAAGCCGGAGAAACGCGGGCGGGCCGAGAGGAAGTCTTACTATGAATTCTAGTCTTACGGTCTATGGAGTCGGCAAACACCTCGCCGTAGATCATCCAGTAGGGCATGTAGAAGATGTTGCGAGCCAGGCGCCAGGTGGGCTCCTCGTCCGGGTGCAGGATGGCCTGGCGGGCCACGCCGAAGCTCATCAGGACCACCAACATGATCACCACGAAGTACAACATGTCGATCATCTGTGCCGCACAAACGCGCACGCAAAGTCACGCTAACTTGGACTCGGCATGCGCGCGTGCCTGACTAACCATCTTTCCGATCATCATGACGTAGGGTCCCAGGTACTTGTTGACGCCGAAGATGTCGAGGACGCGGATGTACCAGAAGATGATGTCCACGCAGTAGACCACGCGGCCGTAGCCCATGAAGGGCTCGTCGTGCAGCCGCAGCAGCAGGCCCAGCACGAAGACGCAGATGGCCGCCAGGTCCGTGATGTTCCAGTAGTCCTCCAGCCACACGTTGATCTTCTGCTTCAGCTTGCCCGGCTCCGACATCAGGATCTGGCCGCGGGGGGGGGGGGGGGGGGGGGTAGCTCTTTGTCAACGTGTAGTTGATTTCTTTGTGTATGCGTGGAGTACATTAAGTGAGTGTTTCTACTCGCTTCCTTCCCGCCATTGGTGACGTTCGTATGTTGTGTTGTTTTTGCCGTTTCTGGCGCCCACCTGTCGGACCTTCTCCAGGCCCAGCGTGAGGATGTAGGAAATGACGATCCACTCCTGGAGCGAGGGCCAGCGCTCCATCTTGACCAGGATGATGTAGTTGTACAACATCAGGTACACCAGGTAGGAGATCTGGGCGGACACACGCGCGTCACACACAGTTGATCCACTAGTGCATCCTAGTTGTTAACTACTAGGATTTGATATCACTTGTAACACAAGTAACAGTTTTGGCTTGCTGTTCGTCCCATGTAGTTGTTCTACTAGTGCGCACTAGTGGCTTTACTGGAGCGCAAAAATGCCATACGGTAGCAGAAAAACCATCACTAGTAAGATGTAGTTTTTCGACTAGTGCACTGAACTGTCTTACTCGTGGGGACTCGTACATGGACCTTAGGCCGTGGCAACAGGAAGACTACTTGCCGTATTGAACCAGAACTTGGTGAAGGGGGCGCTGTAGAACTCGTAAATCTTCCTTCCAATGGGAATCCTCTTCTTCTGGTGGTCCTCCTCGTCTCCTTTCTTGGATACGCCGTCCGCGTCCTGGCAGCAAAGTTTAGCATACAAATCAAAAACGGTATACGGGTCATTTTCGTATCATTTGATCAATAACGGTAAAGACACTCGTAAAAAGAAAAACAAATGAATTGATTTTCAAAAGGAAATTCAAAGGGCCGGGTCTTCACTGTTATTGATCAAATCACATAAAAACGAGTCACGTTGTGCCGGAGGGTCCTACTTTGCTGGACTTGTCGTCGTCGTCTTTGCTCCTGCCGCCGTCGTTCTCCTCGGACGAGTGGAAGGACGTCTCGTCGCCGATGCGGAAGTCGAGCAGGAGGATGGCGGGGGGGAAGACGATTCCCAAAATGACCTGCGGGGGCAGCGCAACAAATTGGAACTGTTCCCACGTTGGACCACGACGCCAAACGTCATTCGAGCACCCGCAAATTTGGGGGCATTTCTTTCTCGAAAGTGTCCCAAGGTGCGCAAACTTGAAAATATTGAACAATTGTGTCCATGTATGTGTGAACTCAGATCAATGACACGATTGATTTTGAGTGCACACTCTGCTGGTACCTTCGACCTTAACAGCGGCTGGATATCCGAAAGCGATCAGGTCAGCGCGTACGCCGGCGCACAGGTGAGCGGGGAGACGCCGACTGGCCGACCGCTCGGCGGCAACTTTTGCTTTAAAAAGAGGACTTTCTAAAAACAAAGGTAATGTGCATGTAGTGCAGCGCCAAACTCCCGTTTGATGGAAGCGCAACACGTTTAAAATAGCGTCTCCTATGTGTGGTATATTTGGCGCCTCGTAAATTCAAACGCGTGATTAATCTGATTGAAAAAAAGTCAAACGCACCCGGCCCCGATGGCCCCCGATGGCCCCCGATGGCTGTTTGGGATTGTTGGACGACAGGAAGTGGACATGGTTTCGTGTGAGCTGCCCGCTATCTGGTCGATGTTCCTGCTTTTGGACAGGAAGTGGCTGGCGGTGCGCTACCTTGAGGCTGTTGCTCTTGCCCATGCGCAGACATCCCATCCACATGTCGGTGAGCAGCATCTGGCTGCACGTGTGCGCGATGAAGTCTCGATGTTTGGCGGCCACGGCCAGCTTGAGGCAAGTGGAGTTGCTCCAGTTCTTCAGCTCGTAGGTCAGAAGCTTCATGGCGACCTGCTCGTCGCGTTTGTACGACTGGTCCAGAAGCTCGTAGGCCAGCTGCCCGAACTCCCTGCCGACACCGCACGAAAACGCGTGAAGAGGACGGCGGGCTTCGCCGAGCGCCTTCCCCCCGCCGTGAGTGCGGCCTCACTTGGAGTTCTTCTCCAAGTCCTGGTAGATGTCGTCCACCAGCTCGCTCTGGGACGACTCGTGGGCCATGGCCTTGTAGAGCTTGCAGGCCACCAGCGCTTTGGCCATGGCCTCCTCCCCGCGCTGCCACAGGAAGAGCGCCATCTTCTGGCGCTTCATGAGCACGGCCCACACCATCAGCTCGTGGAAGGGGTACTGGAAACGGCTCACCTCGGGGTCGTCAACGTCGACGTCCACCTCCTCCTCCTTCTTCTTGCCCTTTCCCTTGGGACGAGGCTCGTCGTCCTGGAGGCGGGGAGAGAGAATGTCGTTCTTGTCGTCACGACAACGTGTTTGGACCGCGTGGAATTGTGAACATTACCTCCATGCCGAGGAGCTTCAAGGCTTTGGGCTGCAAGACAAAACACCGTCAACTCGATGAAAATAATATACAGTACGCCTGTGACTTTTGTTGTGTGCTCTGTTTGCTGTTTTTGTTGCTTTAAACTGCTGACTGCCAAATTCATCAAGCAGGTTTTTCAACGAGTAGGGGTGGAAGGTCTCCCGAGCTCGGTTTGTGAAATTCAAACCCCTACATGACTGTAATGACTACCAGACGCCAGTAGATGGTAGCTCGATGGACTGATGGCAACTGGACTGATCCACCACAGTCCAGTTGCCATTGATTCATTACCCCGAGAATAGAATGACCCGGATGAATGAAAATATTCACAGGCAACTCGAGCCACGTGTTGAGTCAGTGTCGCTCACGGCGCGTTTGCTTGGGGTCCGGTGTTTATATTGTCGCGGAGCACAATATTCTGCCAGTCTCGAAAGATCAGTCAGAATGCTGTAAAACGGCTGGCAACATGGAGAACTCCCTGAAATGTGCTCGTGAGTGTTGAGGCTCACCCTCTTCAGGCCGTACAAGTTGTTGTAGAGCGTCCTGAAGGTCTTCCTGGTGTAATTGCAGCGATAAGCTCCGCCCATCAGGAACTCCAGAACCAATCCGATGTCAATCAAGGTGATCTGGTAGTCTGGAGGGAGGTTCCCCTGCAAGAACCGCGAGTCATGTCATCAACCCGCTCTGTATATTGTCCTCAAAACTTTAAAGGTGACTCACCTTCTTGACATCTCGGACCACAAAGTGCAGCGTGTTGGCGGGTCCCAGCTTCTGCAGAATGCAAACGCACAAACAGAAATGAGCGCGTCAGCTCCGCGACGGAGGCGGAGCCACAGCTGTCAGTCACGTGCCACGTGCGTGGCACCGCGGCGCGTCTGACCGTGTTATAGAGTTCCTCCAGACGAGGAATGGTGAGGAAGTGATGAATGTTGACCCCGTTCTCGATCAGAAGTTTCACAAAGTCAACGCGGTCCAACACCAACGCGTCCATCATGGCCTGCTCCAGAGAGTTCACCTGGGACATCGTCGTCATTGTCATCATGGTCTTAGTCTTCATCATTGTTATCGTCATCATCATCATCATCATCATCATCATCATTTATATGTTTATGTCGGTCAACTGGAATCCGAGCGTTTACTGCCAACGACGAATATATTCGTCAAGAACGTTTTTCAACTGGTCGGCGTGAAAGAGGGTCTCGCCCAGCTTGTCTGAAAAATTCCGGTTTGCATACCAGTGTCATGACCGAAAGACGTCAGTTAAGGTGGTAGCGATACATTCACTACATCCATATATCGATTGACAGTATATTCCTACGATCCACTTGGAAAGATCTGTCGTCGGCTAGTTAGTCTTTTGGACGAAGGTGTGCCCATTTAAATCATTTTAAAAGGTAATCAATCAATTGTATTGATACTAGGAAAAATCACATTGGATTTAAGCACGGCAGACTTTACATGCGTGTGCTTTTTTTTAGCACTTTTAATGATAAAGATGTTACTCCATTAAGTTTTCCCGTCTGTGATGTCGCAAGAGATTATGGGAGTATCAAACAGTGTAGTTTTTTTGGGGGGGGGCGCTATTGAGTGGGCTGGTCTGAGACGCAAACCACATCTCCCATGATTCCCCTGCAAAGGGCGCATGGGGGATTTGTATAGATATAGATATATAATTGTACATTTTTCAGATTGCTCTTTTTGATAAATGTTCACTAAATATTTTACCAGTTCACTCATTGTTGGTATATTTCCCCCGATGTTGGACAATGTTTTATTTACATTTATATACGTTTTTAATTTTCTTCTTTTTTACAATTTTCTTTCTTTTTTGTTTTTTTTTTTACTACTACACTCATCTATATGACTTTTTCTTTTTCATTTACAGTTTTACCCACTCATATTTGCGGTTCAGCATCCACTGACTCACCTATTCGTAGATTTTAAAAAGCTAGATATATTCTTTTCCAGTTAAAAAAAATAACAATAGATGGCATTACAAAATACATTCAAATGGCTGTCAATTATTCGGAATTTTCACGATTCAAGGTCGGCCCGGCCCAATATATTTTATGACCTTTTCAAGTGTTTTTTTAACCACAAATTTCCATTCATTTAAAACAAATCTAAATGTTTTTTTTTTTTCTTTTCTACTTTCACAAGTTTTCGACCATTTTCACTTATTTTTTGAAAAGAAAAAAAATATATATATATATTTATAATTTTTTTTTCCACTCACGTTTGACAATGTTTTCCTCATTTCAGACCCTTCAGATTTCTTGCCAATTTTCAATTTTACAATAACACATTCTCACTCACTCATTTACTTATTTTTGATTTGTGTTCCCCCACCCCATTTTTCACCAACGTCTGGAAAGATCAGTCAGAATGCTGCTGGCATTATGGCTTTGAAAGCGTTTTGACATATTTGACGTGCGTCTAACAACAACGGATGCAAAAGATGCTCGTGTTACCCAGCTGAGCAGCTCCAGCTTCCTGGGGTCAGTCTCCTCCGGCGGTTCGACTTTGCTTTTTCCCGCTTTTCCTTTCTTCGCTCGAGCTTTTCCTTTGGCCGCCGAAGCCGCCGCCCGCTCGGCCGCCGCCGGGCTTTTGGGACGCTCGCTCCGGGTCACTGGCTACACACGAACACACACGTCAAGTCCGGACTGAGATTGAGTGACATCGAATGTTCTCGCCAATCACTGGTCAGCGGCGTCTGGGGGTGGGGCTAAAGGTGAAACCCAGGAAGTAGACCGGTGTGTGTTGCTACGGGAGCAAAGTGGTGCGTGCGCGCTCACGGGCCAGTGGTGTCCGTGCACGAAGATCTGACTGCGAGCGATGTCCACGCGATTCCACGCCAGAGCCAAACTCAACTGGTCGCACGCCGACGCGTTGGTGCCTGCATGCGCACACGGGCGCTGGTCAATAACTGTCAAACACTCGCCAATGACATTTAAACACTTGCCAATCACTGTCAATCACTCATCAATCGTTTGTCAATTCCTGTCCATCCGGTATGCGCGCAACGTACTTCTGCATCCGGCAAGACGGGTCGCAGCGCTCCGTCGCCGCTCGGGTGAGTGAGGAAGGTGACCGCGACAAAAACCGCGCAGGAACATTAACGGCAACAATGTCTTTTGTTGAACACGTGGCACCACAAAGCCACCAAAGATGACAATATTCAACGTCGAGGCTTCCTTTGTGTTGACATACAGTATATCACATTTCTATAAATAAATTGTATACAGTGGAAAGTATGTGAAGACTTTAGGAATTTCTTGAAGTGGTCATCAAATGCAGTCTGATCTTCATCTAAAGCACAAGAATAAACAAAGGGAGTCTGCTTCAACGAATAACACATCAACAATTATATGTTTTCATATTTTTTATTGATAATAACATAAAGATTCATAGGGAGGACAAAGTAAGTCAACCCTTGGATTTGATAACTGGCGGTCCTTGCAAAGATGACTGCGAGAGCACAGCGCAGAATGCTCAATGAGGTCAAAAAGAACCCCAGCGTGTCGCCTGAAGACTTACAGAAATCTCTGTTGACAAATCTGCCATATTTAAAACATGGAACAAGAATAACGTTGATGGGAGAACAAAGGAGGAAGCCGTCTAAATAAAACATTGCTGCTCGTTTGAAGTTTTCTAAAGAGCACTACTGGCAAACTATTCTGTGGACAGATGAAACCAAAGTTGAATTGTTTGCGTGGAACGCACAACGTCACGTGTGGAGGAACAATGGCACAGCACACCGACATCAAAACCTGGTGGTGGGGCGTCAGGGTATGGGTGTGCTTTTCTACCTCAGGGCCTGGACAGCTTGCTATCCTCAATGGAAAAATGAATTCACATGTTATGTTTCATCATCAAGATAGTTTGCAGAAGAACTTGAGGCCATCTGTCCAACAGTTGAAGCTCAAAAGAGGACAATAGGACAATGACCCAAAACAAACAAACAAACAAACAAACAAACAGAAGCAAATCAACAACAGAATGGCGTCATAAGAAGAAAATACAGGTTCCGGAGGGGCCCAGTCAAAGTCCTGGCCTCGAACCCCAGGGAGATGCTGTCGCATGACCTCAAGAGAGCGATCCACAGCAGACACCCCTGCAGGAAGTTTTTTTTTTTCCCTGTCCAGTGAATGTCTACGTTATTTTCAATCAAAATATGAAAACATATAATTGTTTGTGTACTACTAAGTTAAAAGGTTTTTCTTATGATTTCAATAAAGATCAGACTCCATTTGATGACCAATTTATGCAGAAATGTATTCCAAAAAGGTTCACATCATTTTTCCTGGCACTGTGCATGTATTTAACTTTTGTCTGAAGACACCATCCATAAAGAAAACAAACTTTTGACTTGAAGCAATGATGTCATCAATCGTACACATTAGGTCTGTTATCCCGTTTTCCGGGTTTGGTCACCTATAGCGGATTACTTGTCAATAACTGTTCATCACTGTCAATCACTGTCAAGGTGTCACATTTTGTCTTCGACATGCCGAACTTTGACCTTTGAGCAGCGCTGTGAGGATGGACATCTCGATGTCCTGCTGCCCTTCGCTGCCCATCCGGAAGACCGTGATCTGAAACGACACCGCAAAATCACACTTTGCGTTTCCTACTTCCTGCTTCCTACTTCCTAGGCGGTGTTGGGAATGACTGACTCGTTCCCTACTCTCTAAGTGAGGGATTTCTTTTCTTTTTTTTTTTAGCTTTGCTCCTCATGGACTCTTGTGTGACTTTAATCCCGCTATGCACTTGAGCTTATAAAGTCACATGACCGCACAAGGTTTCTATCGGTGATGCCGGTTTGAACATTTTATATCTTGTCTTTGTAGGGTATTCAATGAAATATAGGTTGAGCATGATTTGCAAATCATTGAATTGTGTTTTTATTTATGTTTAACACAACGTCCCAACTTCATTGGAATTGGGGTTGCACAATGCACAGTGACGGATGCAGTACCATAAAAGTGCACAGAATTTCTCGGTGCAGTCGAGGTCTTGAGGGGGTCCGGTTTGGCGACAGTATCACGTCACTACTTTTTGCAGATGATGTGGTTCTGATGTGCCCATCGAGCCGTGATCTTCAACTCGTGCTGGAACTGTTCGCAGCCGAGTGTGAAGCGGATGGCATGAGAATCGGCACCTCCAAATCTGAGACCGTGGTCCTCAGTCGGAAAAGGGTGGCGTGCCCTCGCCGGGTCGGGGATGAGATCCTGCCCCAAGAGCCTATCCCAGCTGATTTCGGGCGAAAGGCGGACTACACCCTGAAATGGTCGCCAGTCAGTCGCAGGGCACAGCGAGACGCGGACGACCATTCGCACTCACATTCACACCGTCACTGAGTGGGAACTGCACCCACGCTGCCCGCACCAAAGTCAGGCGAGTGGACGCTATCCCTTGATTTACTCGCGGCTGCCGTATCGAAGTGGTGGTGACTGAGTCAAACGCTTTTTGAAGGAGTCAAACGCGATGAAGGCTACACACGGAAGCATTGCGTACTCGTTGCGTCGTTGGATTATTTGTTGAACTGTCTGTATGCGGTCCCTAGTATTAAAACGGCTACGCAAACCCGCTTGTTGTGTCGGCTTGTGCTTCACTGAGTTTGCTTCCATTTCGTTTTGGCCAATATCTTTGCAAAGACTTTCGAAATCGTTGAGAGCAGGCTTATTGGCCGATCATTTCTTCGGTCCATTTTATCGCCCGAATTATGTAGCAAAATGATTTCTGCGTCTTTCCAAGTCGCCGGTACTTCTCGCAAGTCCAAGCAGCATCGAAATTCGTTTCCTCCTGCATTAAGCATTTCAACAAAAATGGCATCCAGACACAAGCTTTTCCGGCCTTAAGTGAACGAAGAGCTTCTTCAACCTCTTCATTCAGGATACTTGGAACCGGGTCTGCTTCGAGCTTTCCAGTAATCATTCGGTGAGGGTCACTCTTACAGGTTTGTATAAAATCCTTTAACTCGGTGCACGCTTTCTTGGCGGCTGTGACATACCCTTCCATCTTCCATCTTCAAACCCAAAATTCTGTTCTTGTGGCGAATTAAATGATTCTTAATCTTAAATTAAATGATCGTTAATCTTGTGGCCAATTGAATGGCGAGGATGTGGGTCACCTGACATGCGTCCTACCCACCAGAGCTTTCTTCTTCATGCACTCCATGACCATGAGGAAGATCTGCTGCGCTTGGCTGCGGGCGTAGTTGAACGTCTTCTGAATGGTCACCAGGAGCTGCTCCTTCACGCCCTCGCTCACAGACCTCAAAGTAAGAAAAATGTCACGGCAGCATTACACTCAACCACAAATCCCTCAAAAAGTGCATAACAAACAATCAAACACATGAAGAAGACAGTGGCAAAGCACTATGTTTGTCTCAATGAAGCTCTTCAAATCGCTCCGACAGTTCTTTGGCACCGTGGTTCTACAAGAGGGCAGCGAGAGACTACTTTTGTCGAAACAAAGGTATTCAAATGACCTCAAATAACACCAGGTGGCAGCAAAAAACACTCGACGTAGGTGAGATTTTCAGCAAATAACGGCGCATCGGTTACCCCAAAATTAGCGGACAACGAGGGGTTAATGGAGCTGGAACTGAAGATGGTTTCTTCCACGACTGTATGGTTCATCAGTGAAAATTGAGAATTTCCTCGCTCGGTGTTCCCCTCGCGTTGCGGCAAATAAACACGGCCGACCCACCCGTCGTCATGGCAATATCGGTGCGCGAAGGAGATGATGTCGGAGGCTCGCCCGCTTCCGTCGCACAGCACCACGGGAACGGGGGGGTCCTCCCTCAAGCTCTCCAGGACGACGGAGACCACGTTGGGGCCCCCCTCCAGGATCAGACACACCACGGGCACGCCTTGACCCAGACCTGCACACACCGCCCAGGCCGGAGGCGGAGCTAGTCATTTGTCGCCCCGGATCAACCTCTCGTGACCGGACGCGGTCCCGGGAATCGCGTCGAGTCACCTCAGTCGAGTCCTGTCTAGGGCTGCAACTAACGCTTCTTTTCATCATCGACGATGAATCGGATTTTCGAATTTCCCTCTATTTATTCAAAAACAGGCCGATTTCAAATTGACAGTGCAGAAAATGCACAAACTTAAACGGTTTATGACTCCGGCACCGGTTTGTTCCGTAAAATCGAAAAGATCAGAACATCTGCAAAAATGTCGATCGCTGTTTTCCAAAGAAAGAGATCTGTACGTTTGTAAAGGTCTTAGTTTGATGAAACACAAAGATGATTCATGACAGAAATGTGCGACTATTTACTGTGGAGAGGAAGGAGATTCAAAGGATTTGGACAATTTCATCTTAAACGAGGCCTCTAAATGAAGAATCGATGACGAAAAATCACGACGGATTCATTTGATAATCGATTAGTTGTCGATGAATCCGCTGTCCTGCCAGTCACTCGAGGGGGGTCGGGTCAAGCGGACCACGGCGGCGGCGGCGGCGGCTCACGCGTGTTGATCTTCTGCAGCGCCACGTGCTTCTCCAGCTGCCTCCGCAGTCGGACCTCGGCGCCGTACTTGCCGCTGGTGCCGTCGTCGGCCAGGATGAAATGCGAGTGGCTGCCGTTGACCGCCGCCAGCTTGCTCAGCGGGTTGCCCATCGACTGGTACGGGCGCGCCACCTCCACACCCGCACACGCAAACAAACCATAAACCGGTGATGAATTGGTGTCTTTTACGAAGCGTAAACGAACGAATGAATGAGCGAGTGAACGTTTGGAATGTTTTGCTCTCACGTCTCTGCCGAGGAGGTCGTCCTTGTTCTCGACGATGCCCCACGGCGCGATGCCCACGGCGCACACTTTGCCGCGAGACTTGGACGAGTGCTCCTTGAGGGCGTCGCCCACGTGGCGGATCGCACCTGCAAAACACGAGCCGTCGTCTTGATTGCGAGTAGCGACAATTTGCCAAATCGACTAACGAACGTTGGCAATCATCAGGTTCCGGCGCTCATGTTGCTGCCAGTGAAGAGCCAACACTGCAAAAACTGATCTTAAGTACACAACAGCATTAGTACTGAAATGAGGAATCTCTTATTTCATTTCAGAAAAAGACTTTTGGATTTGGCAAAGAAGTCATTTGGGCGGATAATGCATGCCTTTTAGTGTTCAAACATTTCCAGAAAATTGTTCAAAGTCGCTAAATGTGTAAATACGTTACTCAATGTAACTAAAACCTTCAAGACATTTTGCCAAGTCAAACTTTCAAATTTCAAAGTCAAATTTCACTGTTGTATTGGTATATTATTTTACTTAAATTAGGTTATATATTGCTCATTAAATTAGCAATTGTCTTGTTTTTTTTTTGTTTTTTTTTTTTTACTTTTTGCAATTTAGCAACTTTTGAAAAGTTGTTTTGAGCTGTGGTTCTCAAGCACCACCTCAAAAGAATACTGGACTCCCCAGCTGCCACTACAATGCCAAACATTAAATATAATATAATATAATATCATATAAAAGTCATTTGTATCCGAGATCTGGTTCTTTCACCAGCTGAGGGTAGGAACGTAGATCGACCGGTAAATCGAGAGCTTCGCCTTTCGGCTTTGCTCCTTCTTCACAACAACGGACCGATACAAAGTCCGCATCACTGAAGACGCTGCGCCGATCCGCCAGTCGATCTCCCGTTCCATTCTTCCCAACACCCGAGATACTTGAACTCCTCCACTTGGGGCAGGATCTCATCCCCGACCCAGAGAGGGCACGCCACCCTTTTCTGACTGATGACCACGGTCTCGGATTGGGAGGTGCCGATTCTCATCCCAACCGCTTCACACTCGGCTGCGAACAGTTCCAGCAAGAGTTGAAGATCACGGCTCGATGGACACATCAGAACCACATCATCTGCAAAAAGCAGGGACGTGATACTGTCGCCAAACCGGACCCCCTCAAGACCTCGACTGCACCTAGAAATTCTGTCCATGAAAGTTATGAACAGAATCTGTGACAAAGGCCAGCCTTGGCAGAGTCCAAACCTCACTGGAAATTAATCTGCTGAACTACCGGCAATGCGGACCTGTCCCACCGAACAGTGGGATCCAGTATCCCATACTCCCAGAGCACTGGGAGTTGAAAGACGTTCCCAGCGGACGCTCACAAAATGCTTGGGTCTGCCAGGTCGGACCGGCATCTTCCCCACCATCGGAGCCAACTCACCACCAGGTGGTGATCGGTTGCCAGCTCCGCCCCTCTCTTCACCCGAGTGTCCAAGACATGCGGCCGCAAGTCCGATGACACGACCGCAAAGTCGATCATTGAACTGCGACCTAAGGTGTCCTGGTGCCAAGTGCACGTGTGGACACCTTTATGTCTGAATATAGTGTTTGTTATGGACAGTCCATGACGAGCGCAGAAATCCAAACACAGCGTCTGCGAGACTTTTCAAAAGTTGCTCCAAGTTCCCACTCCAATTGTGGCGGTTTGTGAATTTCAAAGTGAAATACAAGCGAGCGCGAGCGTACCGGTGCTGACGCCGCCCGTGAAGATCCACGCCCCGGTGGTGACGGCGGCTTTGATGAGGCCTCGGCCGAACACCTGCCGCAGTTTGGGGGGCAGCTCGAAGTTCCGCAGGCCGCCATGGACCGAGATGAGCAGCGTGGGGAGCTCCAGCGACCACTCCTTCACCATCAGCTGGAGCAGGGCGTCTGGCTTCGAGTCGAAAGACACGCGGATGTACTGCGGGGGGGGGGGGGGGGGGGATTACGACTGTGAACCCATATCAATGAATGGTCGCCTCAGATACACAACAAATTGACGGATAACTAGTTTTGAAATTGTTTTTCAACGATTAGATTTCTTTTCAAAGGGGGATGGGTAACCAAAAAAAGCATGCCATATCTCAATGTACTCAATTACAGTAGAAGACGAGATGAAGTCGACGCACATGATTTGCTTGCACGGTCCACATAAAATGCTGTGGAGGGCCCAATCTGGCCCCTGGGCCGCCAGTTTGACACCTGTGCTTTAAGCCAATGAGTGCGAAGAGTATCCTTTCAGGTCGGGACTATTCTCCTGTACCGTGGCCTTGTTGACGTGTCCTCCCTCCTGGAACTCAATGACGCCGTACGCGTCCGTGGGCGTGGCCCGGGTGTGTTTGAGGGGGGTCCAGCGCTCCGGGGGTCGGAGCGGCGGGCCGTCTCCCCGCCCCCGCCCCTCCTCGGCCCGCCCCTCCTCCTCCTGCCCGCCGAGCCCCGCGACCGCCGAGTGCTGGGCCACCGGCTGGCCGCAGCTGCACCTGCGAGGAGAACACCGCGGCGTCGCGTCGCGTCGCGTCACGTCACGTCATTGCTTCGCCGTCTTTCTTGGCGTGTGCGCGTGCGCGTGCGTGTGCGTGTGGGGCACCTGCTGGCGTCTTTTCCTGCAATGATGCGCACACATTCTCTCTTCTGGAAGGTTTTCTCGATCCAAGCTCTCTGCAGCTGAAACACATCACACCGGATCACATTCGATCCATTTTGCATATTGTTGTCATTTACATTATTATTATTGTTATTATATATTTTTTAACAACAACACTTTTTTTTGTTGTTGCGTGTATTCGCGTGCGCGCCCGTGCGCACGCGTGCAAACGAAGCTGACTAATTATTGTGAGAGCGGAGCTTTCCATTTCTTGATGGTTCCAATCCTCTTACACAATAATCATAAAAAAAAACAAAAACAAATAATCCTGCTCATCTTTTAAGTCGCTGCGATAATGTTTCATTGTGCTCACGCACACGCACTCACACGCCCACGCGCACACACGCTGCGTGACATTGCACTTTGCATAATGGCGGATTAGCGTGAACGTAACTTAAGCCTCGTTTACATTGCGTCCAGCGTGGTCATCCTCTCTCGTGTGCTCCGTGTACTGCACATACATCCATATAGACATACACCGTATGTCGTGTCGCGTACATAAGTGTCATTCAAACACTTACTTCCTGCCAGATGTGTTATTCTTTTTTGAAATGTAGTCTTTCCCGTGAGGACTCAACGTTCAAGTGGCGCTATTGTCTGGAACCTCTTAGAAGCCTGAAGCTGCCTCAAAAGACGGACGCGTTGTCGCCAAAGACCTCAAGTTGTCTCGGAGGACAGCAGTTTGCCTCTGATGACAGAAAAAAAGTTGGCTCCGCACACAATAAGTTGTCTCCAAGAACTTGAAATTGTCCCAAGGTCGTTCCTGGCGGCATCTAGTCTTCTCAAGGGACATGAAGTTGTCAGGCAGTATTTGAAGTGTTTCCGTGGTTATCTCCAAGGACTTGAAATTGTCTCTGGGTACAGACCAAGGTGTCTCTGAGGACTTTAAAGTAGTCTCTGGAGACTTCAAGCTGTCTCCAAGGATTTCAAGGTGTCTGCGAGTTGCCTCCGTGGCAATGATCTGAAAGTCGCTCAAGTTGTTTCTGAGCGACTTCAATTTAATCGTCTCCTGTCCGAGGACTTCAAGTTGCCTTTGAGCAACTTGCGTCTGTGGACTGGAAGTGTTGCCTCGAAACACGGCGGTCTTCAAGTTGCATTTGGGAACCTCGAATAGTCTGTGAGGACTTCCCAGTTGTCACCGAGGACATCAAGTTGTATCATGTAAATAAATGCGCAGGGTCAGCAGGTGGATGTAAACATAGAGCGCGCAGTCTCAACATGCAGGGTATATTTGAAAATGTTCGACTAACCCTCTGCGATCCGGACGAGGCGCTGCGTTTGACGGACGAGCGCTTGAAGGAGCCGTCGGTTCCTCGCCTCCCTCTGCCGTCCGTCGTCACGCCTTCCGTGTCGCCGCGTGTTCCGGCGTGCCTCGGCTTCATCCCTCCTGGCGCCGCTCCGCGGCCTCGCGCGACCAAACTCACGATGCGTCCGAGCGTCTCCGCCGGACTGGCACCGCTGCGTGCCGGCCGACCGACCGGCCTCAGTAAGCGGGATTAGTCGTCTTTAATGCATGACGGAGATTTCGTAAATGCCGATTGCAGGAAAATCCACTTTCGGAGCACAAAAAAGGCCAACAAAGACGTCAGCCGGACGCTTCGATTCACTTCCTGATCACTGCGCAGACTTTTTCACCCACGTCTTCTCTTCTTGGCTCATCAAACGCAAATTATTCTCATTCGAAGACGTCCAACATCGCGTCCGACAACAAAGGTCAATTGATGCTTCATTCTTTGAATGTACAGCGGCTGTCCTCATGCCTTAAGCCAACCTCATAAAATGATAACAAAACACGATGAAATGTAAATACAGTGCATCACAAAAAATGTTGTTGGATCATCTGTGGAAAACCACCGTAGCATACCATGCTGACCTAATGACAAATGTGCACGATGTAGACCAGGGGTGTCAAACTGATTGTAAATCTTATGATTTAAAAAAAATATATATATATTTTACAAAACAACCTCAGATTTACTGAGAAAGGTTTGCTTTGCCATCTACAGTGTGCGTGTGAATAATAAGCGATCGCAGCCATTGTATGTGAAGGCACAATACTTTAATTCACACGTATTTGGAAGTGAAAAATATAACGTTGCACGTTGAAATGAAATCAACTTATGACGACCTAGGCTAGACTATGACGTCATAAAGGGGCAAAGAAGCACGTAGCTTCGCGTCAAACGAATGCTAGCTTGTGTGAATAAAGTGAAGAGAAAAAGAAATACAAGAGTGATTCTTGAGAACACGACACTGATGTTTTGCATCTTTCAGAAATAACAAAGGAGACACACAGCAATACAGAGACAATTACGATCATTACTTACAGATTTACGCAGATGCGTCGAGAAATACAGGATTCGATACAATAGTCGTAAAAAGGGTCAATGAGCGAGTCGGTTCATACCGGGGGAATGTTAGCAATATTGTTAGCATTGCGGTGGGTAGAGGAAATGAAACTCGGGAAAACAATAACATGTTCAGTGCTACGATTCAGTGCTACGATTGTGGAACATTTCCACCTGAACATTATGGCTACGTACGTCGTCGTTTTCTACAGACCAAAACGTATGTGACGGAGAGCGGTGCGGAGCATTTGAGGCTTTTCAAGTCTGAGTGAAGTCACAAGTCATTGCTGTTCAAGTCCCCGTCGAGTAGAAAGTCTCATTTTGTCACGTCGGGTCCAAAGTCATCAAGTGCATGACTCGAGTCAGACTCGAGTCCGAGTCATGTGACTCGAGTCCACAACTCTGTTTACTGGTAAAGTTTAAGTGCATAGTCGTCGGCCAAAAGTGGCACTCGTAGTGGAGAAAATGTTACTAGTATGACAATCCTTCTCCTCGTCCACTGAATTGTCCTTCTAGTGAGGGCAAAGAGAAAACTAGTACGTGGACATGAAGTTGCATATCAAGGACATGCGATAAAAACGATTTGTTGAGGTTCAATGAAGATGGTTAAGGGGGCAGATTGCGGAAAATTGACTTTTTAATGTTTGTATACATGATCAGCACAATCACGTCAAAGGTAAGCAGAGCTGCAGCATCAATCAGCACAGCGTGGAATTAGCAACCGGTGTTAGCAGGAATAGCTTCTAATAACAATGTCTTAACTACATTCATTGACTGGTGTCTTTCTCTGGCTTGGTGATGAAATGCCACATGTGCCGAGTACCAAGTGTCCGCGACTGATGAGTCTTTGCTCCCAGCAAGTCTATACTACCAAGTGTCTGCTACCAAATATCTAGTACCAAGTGTTTACTATCAAGTATGTACTAAAATGTGTTCAGTGGCTTGCCTCTACCACCATCAAGTCTCTACAATCAAATGTGTACTTCTACCAAGTGTCCACTACTACTAAAGGGTTACTATCAAGTTTCCACTACCAAGCGTCTACTTCCAAGTCTGTAGTACCAAGTCTCCGCTACCAAGCGTCTACTTACAAGTCTGTAGTACCAAGTCTCCGCTACCAAGCGTCTACTTACAAGTCTGTAGTACCAAGTCTCCGCTACCAAGCGTCTACTTACAAGTCTGTAGTACCAAGTCTCCGCTACCAAGCGTCTACTTACAAGTCTGTAGTACCAAGTCTCCGCTATCAAGCGTCTACATCCAAGTCTGTAGCACCAAGTCTCTACTAACATGTTTACTCCCCAAGTGTCTCCTACCAAGTATCGACTATTGAATGTTTATGTTTACTACCAAATATTGACGACCAAGTGCTCTGCTACCAAATATCTTGTACCAAGTCTTTACGACCAAGTTTATACTACCTTAAGTGTCTACTTCAAGTGTTTATTTCCTAGTCTATATGAGCGAGAGTCCACTACTCGCATCTGTCTAATACCAAGTATGAGCTATCAA
Source organism: Phycodurus eques (assembly GCF_024500275.1). Lineage (NCBI taxonomy): Eukaryota > Metazoa > Chordata > Actinopteri > Syngnathiformes > Syngnathidae > Phycodurus > Phycodurus eques. The sequence goes on from NC_084526.1 coordinate 1,679,622, forward strand.
ACGTGTACGACTACCAAGTGCCCACGACTTGTGAGTGGTTATGATCAAGTCTCCACTTCCAAGTGTGCACTTCTGTGAAAAGATTACAAAAAGCACAACTGCTCTTGGCCCTCGTCCTCGTTGGTTGAGTCCAAACAGATGAGACGGACCAATCAAACGACTTACTTCAGCCAGCCCGTGATTGGTCCCGGCAGTAGCGAAAAGGTGTTATTGGCGGACGGGAAGTCCCGCCTTCATATGTTGGTGGTAGAGGGCGTACTGGGCAGGTTGTCCATACGCAGGCGCACCTCCGAGCCTCCCGGGGGCGACGCGCCGGGGCGGCGGCAGGCCAGTAGCTGACAGCAGCTGCGGCGAAACTTGTGGGATAGGAAGGCGTAGAGGACGGGGTTGACGCAGGCGTGTCCGTAGGACAGGCAGTGGGACGCGATGCGGAAGACAAACGACGCGTCCGTCAGAGGGAAGCGGCCAAACTCCGCCCACATGATGATCACGTGATGCGGGATCCAGCAAATCAGGAAGGCGGCGATGACCAGGAAGACCGTCTGCGTCGTCTGGGAACCACAAAAATATCGCGATGCCTCTGAAAACTCATCAAACTCCACAAGTCTGCACTCCCCGCAAGTCTCGAGTGCCACGACAAAGATTCTACAAGCAAGTCTCTATTGCAGAGTCCCGATTTCACGCTGTATAAACGAGTCTGTGCTGCCAAGTGTCCACAAGTACCACATTTGGGGCCGTCGCCATGTGCCGTCTGCTACCAAGTCTCTACTCCAGTCTCCTCCGACCAAGTGACCACAAAGTCTACCAACTCTACACTACCAAGTCTCTACGACCAGGTCTGCTCTACCAAGTGTCAAATCCTAGCATCTCTCTACTTCCGAGTGTCGACGACTCACAAATGTACACTTACCGATGATGACCTACCAAATCTACGCGAGCAAGTCTGTAATATCTAAAGAAGCTTTTCTATGCTCTCACAATAGAACGTAAGGCGACATCAGAAGGGTTAGGAAAAACATTCAATGTAAAAAAGGGGAAAAAAAGCTTACAAAGTGTGCGGGTCTACAGGGGGACAGGAGAAGTTAAACGTCTATTCTTAGACGAGTTGTCTAAATATTTACCCAGCAGCCTTTGCTGCCGCTCCACAGGTCGTCTGCTGTAAACACCCGTCTGAAGCGAGGCTGCTCTCTGGCTAGCGTCACGGCGGCCGAGACCACGACGTGCCCCTGAGCGACACGCGCCGCCAACGCTCAAGTCTCTAAGTTGTTTGGTTAGTCGGTCGGTTCGTTAGGTCGGTTAGTTGGTTAGCTGCCCGGTTGGTTGCTTGTAGGGGAGTTAGTCACTCTGCGAATAAAATAGATCAAATTGTTTGTTTGGTGGATTAGTTAGCTGCTTGGGTGATGAGCGTGTCACGTGCCGGCGAATATGGTCAAGTGGTTGATTGGTCGGCCAGTCAGTCGGTCGCTCACTTGGTCAGTTTGTTAGTTCATTCGTTCCGCTAATGGTCCAGTTAGTGCGTTGGTAAGGTAAGGTAATGAAAAGTGGTCGACGAATGCACAGTCAGTCGGCTTGTTTATGACCCGACTGTGAGGACTATTTAAGATTGGTTAGTTGGTTGGTCAGTCAGTTAGTTCAAGTCAGACAGTAAGGTTTAAGTCTATTTCATCCTTCCTGGCAGCTCGAGGCAGTGCTTTGATTACTTAGTTCACATATTATGATGTTAGTTTTCTATTAATGGTCCCTTGGTCAGTTTAGTGAGTTGATGAGTTAGTCGGTCAGTTATTGAAGTCATCGGCTCGTAAATGGGTGAGTTTTACTGAAAGAAAAGAGAGGCGTGTACCTTTTGTTTGACACGTTCAGACTTTTGGGATATGTTCTTCATCTTTTTGTGAAGATGAAACAAAACCTGTCAACAAACAACAGAAATGGATCACGTTGAATGGAATTTGCCGACAATGTTGACTGGACTGTACACAAATCCGTTTTTCGGCAACAATCCAGAGTCCCAAATTCAACGAAGCTCCAAGAAGACGAAGACGTCAACTTGGTGTCGTGACGTCATCGCTTCGTATCGTACTGACCGTGACGTAAGAGCAGCAGATGAGCACGAGCGGCAGCAGGAAGCCGAGCACGACCGCGGCGGCCTTGTAGGCTCTCCGGGCCCGTCCGGACCGCCACACCTCCCAGCAGAAGGTCAGGTTGGGGGCGCCGGGGTGCCCGGTCAGCACGTGGTTCTGGGCCACCGGCACCGAGCACGCCAGCGCCAAGGTCCAGATGAGGCCGACGCACAGCAGCGCGGCGGAGCGCGTCCGGTAGCGGCACCGGCCCGACAGAACCACGGCCACGTAGCGGTCCGCGGACAAGACGACCAGCGTCAGGATGCTCACCAGGACGCTCACCGACGCCAGGAAGTGGCCCGACGTGCACGCGAAGCCCCCGTAGGGCCACCCGGGGAGGGAGTAGACGCTGGCGTGCAGCGGGACGCACAAAAGCAGCAACAGCAGGTCCGCCAAGCTCAGGTTCAAGATGAACACGTCGGTCGGGTTGCTCCCTCTCCGGACCCCCGGCGCCGCCGTGCGCCGCCTCGCGCTCGCGCCCGCCTGGCAGCTCACCAGCACGACCAGCGCGTTGCCCACCAGGCCCACCGCGAAGATGAGCCCGAACAAGGCCGGCACCGCCACCGCCTCCGGGCCCGGACGGCCGGGCCCCCAAGACTCGTTGGCCGGCTGCGGCATGTCGGAAGCGCAGGAGCCGGGAGCGAGAGAAGACGCACGCGCGCGCTAAACGGAGCACCACGTCACCGAGTTGGAACGAGTTCACTTCCTCTCGCTTATTTTCAAAGTTAAAGCAAGCAGACGTCGCAAGCTTCACAAGAACACTTCAATCTCAAGGGTCACACATTCGTCACAATAAAGTTCGGTTTTCATTCATTTATGAATGAGTGTGCGCGTGCGTCTCTGTGGTTACGTGCGGGCATGTAAAGTGGGTACGGAAAGCATTCAGACGCCCTTCAATTTTTCACTCCTTATTATATTGCAGCCATTTGATAAAAGCATGGAAGTCCATGGTTTCCCTCATTAATGTGCACACAGCACCCGAAATTGGCAGGGAAAAAAAAAACCGGAATTGTTGAAATTCTTACAGATTTAGTCAAAAAGAAAAACTGAAACATCGCACAGCCAGAAGTATTCAGACCCTTTGCTTGTGACACTCGTATATTGAACCCGGGCGCCGTCCATTTCTTCTGATCCTCCTGGAGATGGTTCTCCATCTTCATCGGAGTCCAGCTGTGTTTGCTTATACCGATTGGACTCGATTAGGAAAGCCACGCCCCTGTCCATGTAAGACCTTACAGCTCACAGTGCATGTCAGAGCCAATGAGAATCATGAGGTCAAAGGAACTGCCTGAAGAGCTCAGAGAGACAGAATTGTGGCGAGGCACGGATCTGGCCAAGGTTACCAAAAAATATTCTGCTGCACTTCAGGTTCCTAAGAGCACAGTGGCCGCCATAATCCTGACGCGGAAGACGTTTGGGACGACCGGAACCCTTCCTAGAGCTGAACTGAGCAACTGGGGGAGAAGAGGCTCGGTGAGAGAGGTCAAGAAGAAGGGGCGCCGGAGCCTATCCCAGCTGACTTCGGGCGAAAGACGGACTACACCCCGAACTGGTCGCCAGTCAGTCGCAGGGCACGTATAGACACAGACAACCATGTGCACCGTCACTGAGTGGGAACTGAACCCACGCTGCCCGCACCAAAGTCAGGGGAGGGGACCACTACACCATCAGTGTCACCATCATATTTCAGTTTTTCTTTTTCAGTAAATCTGTACAAAATTCAACAATTCCGTTTTGTTTCCCCCCTGTCAATATGGGGTGCCGTGTGTACATCAGTGAGGAAAAAAAGGAACAGAAATGATTTTAGCAAATGGCTGCAATATAACAAAGAGTGCACCCTTCCCATGGGCTCACCACCCGCGGGAGGGGCCGCAGGGGGTCGGGTGCAGTGCGAGCTGGGCGGTGGCCAAAGGCGGGAACCTCGGCGATCCGATCCCCGGCTACAGAAGCTGGCTCTAGCCATAACGTTTCCACAAAGAGCTGGCAGTCCTTATGACGTCCTCATCATCCTCGTCATCCTCATTTTCAGTGGGTTTTTTTTTTTTTGAGGGAGTGTTTGCAGAGCGAGCACATGTTGCCGTTCACATGTTTAGCGCGTTATCAGCGTGCGAAAGCGAACACGCGCAACAATCGGTGACAGCAAGGCCAAATATATAAAGCCAAATAAATATATTTCTTTTGAGACTTTGGAGTACATTTCGACGACTCAAATATGTTTCATTCGTTTGCCTTTTTGGGCAATTTGATGATTGCTTATTTGATTGACTTTATTTCATGACGTAACAGAAGTAACAAGAACAGACATGTTCACAGAAAAAAATCAATTCAAATGAAAAAGAGCAGAAGGAAGAATAATTCTTGTTTTCTGCCTTTTTTTACAAAAGAAATTCCCAAATGTCCATGAAGCCCCTCTAGTCTTTTAAAAGATTTTAACGTGTTCTGCAAATAACTATCTGGATTCAAAATTGAATCATTATTTCATAGCCTTGATGTAATAAGCTTTTAACGATACGAATTGAGCTGGACGCTTTTGTTTCAGGTTGTTGCATCACCGCATACCTTTTCTTTCCATCCCTGTGGTTCGAAATCATGCCAATTTCAACACTTCGATACCTTTCGGAATGTGATTTATTATTTCCCAAACTTGATTTGGACAGTTATGGACAGAATCGGTGACCAAGGGCGGCCTCGGCGGAGTCCAACCCTCACCGGAAACGAGTCCCACTGACTTACTTAATGCGGACCAAACTCTGACTCCGGTCGTACAGGGACCGAACGGCCCGTATCGGGGGGTTCGGTACCCCGTACTCCCGAAGCCACCCCCCACGGGACTCCCCGAGGGAGTCGGTCGAAGGCCTTCTCCGAGTCCACAAAACACATGTAGACCGGTCGGGCGAACTCCCACGCACCCTCGAGGACCCTGCCGAGGGCGTAGGACGGCCAGGACGACAACCACACCGCTCCTCCTGAATCTGAGATTCGACTTCCCGGCGGACCCTCCTCTCCGGCGCCCCTGAATAGACCTTACCAGGGAGGCTGAGGAGTGTGATCCCCCTGTAGTTGGAACACACCCTCCGGTCCCCCTTCTTAAAAAGGGGGACCGCCACCCCAGAGATAGGAGAGCCCGCCTCAGAGACCCCAGACTCCGCTTCCTCATGGGAAGGCGTGTCGGTGGAATTGAGGAGGTCTTCGAAGTATTCTCCCCGCTGGTTCACAGATTATTAAATGAGTTTCTTTTAATCGAGAAATAAGCTTACGTGACTGTTTTGATGAAAACTTGATGTTTCGAGCAAATGATATAATCGTGAGATGAGTCAGTTTCCATCGAAATTTGACAATGAACAATTTCGAAACGCGCTAACGTTTTCCAGGAGTTTGAGTGCACGGAGCTCTCGTCCAATCAGAGCGTGCGAGCGGACCCGTTGATAAGCAGGTGTGGGCTGAGGGCACTGCGCTCCCATTGGCCGCCGGCGGTGCGGTCGGTCAATAAAAGCGTGCGTCGCCGAGCAGGCGGCATCATCGTCGTCTTCGTCGTCATGGCCGTCCTCTGGATCATCTCCTGCTTTGCCCTCGTCGGCGCCGCCTACGGTCAGAAAACCGAACGGCGACGCGGCGAGACGTCGGTGTTGTCGCCCGGCGTCGTGTGATCGCTCTCTTCTTGCGTTTGCCAGGTTGCGGAACGCCCGCCGTTGCTCCCAAGGTGAGCGGCTACGCTCGCATCGTCAACGGCGAGGAGGCCGTCCCGCACTCGTGGCCCTGGCAGGTGTCTCTGCAGGTCAGTCGCCAAATACGTTCGTCTTTCTGCTCCGTTTCGTCATGTTCATGTTCCTCTGGGTTCCTGTTCCTGTTCCTCTTAGTCATCTCGTTGCTCTTCTCCTTTGGGTTCCTGTTCCTGTCCATCTTCTCCTTTGTCTTCCCGTTCCCCTTTGTCATCCTCTGTCCTCTTTTGCTCGTGGTTTTTGTTTCTTTTGTTTTCTTATTGTTCCTGTTCATATTCTCTTTTGGTTTTCTGTTTCTCTTTGTGTTCGTGCTACTTTTCATCATTGGTTTTCCCGTTCCTCTATCCGTCCCTTCGTCTTCCTCTTCCTCCTTCTGCACCTTTGTCTCTTCCTCTTCCTCTTTGTCTTCATCTTACTGTACCTGTTCCCCTTCCCATGTGTTTTGGGGGCTTTGCCGTCGTCTTCCTGTTCCTCTGGTATTGCGTTCCTGTTTTTTCTGGCGCTGAGACCTCTCGCTCGCTCTCCCGTCCCTGTTCCTGTCAGTAACATTGCATTTCCCGGCGCAGCAATCCAACGGTTTCCACTTCTGCGGCGGCTCCCTGATCAACGAGAACTGGGTGGTGACCGCCGCCCACTGCAACGTCAGGTGCCTGCCCCGCTGCTGTCACGCCGAGGTGCGTGATGGGAGTTGTAGTTTGCTAACCCGCCCCCCTTCCTCAGGACTTACCACCGCGTGGTGGCGGGCGAGCACGATAAGGGCTACGGCTCCGGTGAGGTGGTGCAGGTCCTGCGCCCCGCCAAGGTGTTCACGCACCCCCGCTGGAACCCACGCACCATCAACAACGACATCACCCTCATCAAGCTGAGCTCGCCCGCCCGCCTGGGCACCGACGTGTCGCCCGTCTGCCTGGCTGCGGCCGCCGACGACTTCGCCCCGGGCATGACCTGCGTCACCTCCGGGTGGGGCCTGACCAGATACAACGGTGGGATTGCGCTCTTGCCCGGGTCTTCCCTCTTCCTCGACCTGTCCCTCTTTGTCTACTCCACCCTATTGCAATTCCATTTGCTGGTAATTTTCGTCTTTGTCGTCCTGTGTCTTGGTTTTCTTGTTCCTCTTTGTGCTCCTGTTCCTCTTCCTCTCCAAGTTTTTGTTTCCTGCTCCTTCTCCTCTTTCTCTTCTTCTTCCTGTTGCGCCTTTTGGTTAATTGTCCTGTTCCTGTTCCTCCTCCGCTTTGTTTTCCTGTTCCTGTTTGCTTTTTCCGTTGCTCTCGGCCCCCGCGTCCGGAACGTGATTGGACCGTCGTGTAACTGCGCCGGCGGGCCCGCGCGGCCTTGTGTTTCCAGCCCCGAACACTCCCAACAAGCTCCAGCAGGCGGCGCTGCCCCTTCTGTCCAACGAGCAGTGCAAGCGTACCTGGGGCAGCAACATCTCCGATGTGATGATCTGCGCCGGAGCTGACGGTGCCACCTCCTGCATGGTGAGGATGGCACTCGGATCTTCGGATCGGAGGATGCGCCACGAAAAAAATAACATTCATAAAATAATAACTAATAGGGCGGGGTCGTCCGATATAACCAATTGTCCGTTATATTGAAGCACTTGTTTGTTTGTTTGGTTTTTTGACAGTACAGTACCAAATTAACAAGTTTTTGTTTTGTAGGTTTTTTTGTCGCAGCCTAAAATGCCCAGTACAGTACAATGTTTTTGTAAATAAATATAAAAACAAGCTTGAAGATGTTTTATCCAAACTCACCACACAGGTGTGCTTGGTCACGGTGACACTGTTGACGTACAGTCGTCCTCATCGGAGGCGAGTCGCTTTCATGAGCCGTGAGGAATTAGTGTGCTTCCTAGTTCCAAATCTATCAGTGCCCCACATTCGACATTCGTCCTCCGCTTGCATTGCGCCACAGCGCCAGTGAGCAACAGCAGCCAATAACACACTTTGTCGATGGCACTTTAAGTGACAAATGGAAACTATTACGATCCGTTTTATCCGATATCCGTTATATCGGGGTCCGTTTTATCGAGGTTCCACTGTATATATATATATATATATATATATATATATTCTGTGCTAGCCGTGTTAACGTGCTCCCCTTTGTGCACTTTAGGGCGACTCTGGCGGTCCTCTGGTGTGCGAGAAGGACAACGCGTGGACCCTGGTGGGCATTGTGTCCTGGGGAAGCAGCCGCTGCTCCACGTCCACGCCCGCCGTCTACGCCCGCGTCACCGAGCTGCGCGCCTGGGTGGACCAGACCCTCGCCAGCAACTAAACGCCCAGCGAGCACAAATGTGTTTCCCGTGGAACCCCAATAATAAAAAAAAAATGTATCATGCTCACCAACGGCTTCTTGACTTTATTCAGTATTCATGCTCACTGTAAAAACGGAATTATTATCTTCATCCAGCCATTTCTCCTCCTGCCGGAGAGCCTATCTGGGCCGGCTTCGGGCCACCCTCAACTGCTCGCCAGCCAACTGCACAGTTACCTCAATCCTAAATTGAAAATATCTTCGCTGTCTTTACCATATACAGTCAATACAAAATTGTGGACAATGTGAAAATGTGAGCAAAATTGTTGCTTATGTAGTTGTGTTTGAGGCGGGGGGGGGGAGTGTCCCGGGATCATGGACATCTGCAAAAAGTGTGAGTCCCGGGACGCACAAGTCATGGAAACAATGAGTCCCAACCCGGAAACAATGAGTCCCTACAACTTATACCGAGTAATCCTGCGCCATATCGCGGTTCTTGCTTGGTGGTCCCGCTATATTGCAGGTGTTACTCTATTTTTGACACCGTTTGTACAATATTTTTTGCGTCATCCTTTGCTCTTGTTCTCTCTCAGTATATCATACGTGTCTAGGCCTGCCACGACAGCAAAACTTTTTCGGACGATATATTTGCCCCGAAACTATCACGACAAACGATAGTATCGTTGATGTTTTGTGACGCCGCTGATGTAACGATATTAAAGCGTAATAATTCAAGTACGTCCCTTTTAAGAGCAATTCACTTTTAATTCTAATGCTAAGACTAATGAACATTGACATTGTCATGCGGAACAATAAATCAAATGCAATTAAAACAGACTCAGGGTAGGGACAGCCAATAGGGGGGACGATAAGGAGGGCAAAGTCGCTTTGTTGGCGCGCAAGCGGAAACACACTGGAGAGAAACCATTTGCTTGCTCAATTTGTGGTAAAAGGTTTTTGTATAGTTTCACATAGACCGCATATCATTTTCAGTCCTTCCCCAAACGTCGTAAGTTCATGTTTGTAGGTGAACGGCTTCGAAATTGTACGTTTTAAATAAAGTTGCTGTTGAAAAAAAAAAAAAAAAAATAGCACGACCGGTGACGCCATCACCTGCGCGACGCGTGACGTCATCGTCCGCGCGTCGGTTCCCTCCTCCGACGAGCCGCGTTGTCGTCGTTGTCTTTTCTAAGTTCGTTTTGTGAGCGCCGCGCGTCATCGCGGCCTCGACGACTCGGGGCCGCTTTAGCTCGTTAGCAAGGCGAGCTAAGCTACGCGAAGTCAATGAGCCGCCAAATCTTTGTCGTGTGGGAAAGAAGCAGAGCGGACGACGGCGACGACCGGCGACCGCGTCGGCTACCGGACGCTTGCATGGACTCGCGCGCTGCAGGTTGTGTCGTCATGACGTTCTCATGACCCTCCTATCAAGTTTTGCAGTCATTTGACTTTGCAAAGTGAATCGACTATGGAATGTAGAGCTACACATCCAACTATTCACAATAGCGCTGCATTTAACAATTGTTTTGATAAGCCAAGTATCTGTCAATTGGGTGTCTTGTGATGTTTTGATTAATGGGATCAAACAAATATTCTACCCCTTTATTGAAAAAAAAACAAAACACCTCACCGGAGCCGTTTTCTGTCCAGCTGCAAACATCAGAATAATTCACACGTTGAAAAATAAGCAGAGGGAGTATTTCAAACTCCCCTGTTGCGCAGCAAAACTGTTCCAGCACAAAAGGCAGACAGATCTGCCAGGACAGGTTCCCCCCCAAAAAAAAAAAAATCTCATATTTTTAGCCAATGACAATTTATTGTGTCCGTTTTATTTATCGTATGATAAGTCGATGTAGTATCTACGGTGACAGGCGTAGGCACACAACCCGCGCTCCGGGTTTCACACAAACAAAGTGCAAGGTAAATGCAAGCCGCTGGTTAATTAAGACACGCATTGAACAACTACGGGGTGAATAAACACATCTGCAGTATGTGGCCCCCCCCCCGGGTAGCGCTGATGACGAATTGTGGCCCTTTCCACCATTGACGTTGCCTATCCACGCTATAGCTACGTGTTCCCGTTTACAGTTGATTTCCCTTCCTGTTTGGGGAGACAATAACGTTAAAGTGACTTTTTCCAATTTGTCTCGTGTCCTGCAGACGTGAGGCCCCTCCACATCAAAAAGGAAGAGGCCGAACCAGAGACACCTCGCATTAGCGAGGAAGATGGGAATCCACAGTGCCCCGACTTAAAAAAGGAAGCGAAGGGAGAAGAGTCCCGGCGCATCAAAGAAGAAAAAGAGGACGTGGACGTCAGTCAGGAGGGTGGAGAACGTCTTGAAGGTCTGCGTGGGAAAGAGGAGGAAGAGGAGGCTGACATCAGCCATTTCCCTTTGCTTCGTGTCATTGTGAAGGCCGAAGACGACGAAGACCGAGTGGAGTCGTCACAGCTGCAGTCGGAAGCAGACGGCAGCTTCGCTCCACACTCCGACTCGCTGGACACCGATGACGAGGCGAGAGACAAACCTTTTAGTTGTCCATTTTGCGCCAAGGGATTCACGCGGAGGACGCATTTGAAGTCGCACATGATGACGCACACCGGAGAGAAACCGTTTCCTTGCTCGGCTTGTTCTCAGAAGTTCTCTTCTAAAAGCAATTTGAAGTCGCACATGAGAACGCATACCGGGGAGAAACCGTTTCCTTGCTCAGTTTGCAGCGAAAGATTCCCTCGGAAACACACTCTGATGGAGCACATGAGGACGCACACGGGAGAAAAACCTTTTCCTTGTGCAGTTTGCAACCAGACCTTCTCTTCCAAGAGCAACTTGAAGGCCCACATGAGAAGACACACAGGCGAGAAACCTTTCGAATGCTCGGTTTGCGGTGAAGGCTTCACGACCAAAGCCATTCTGTTGGTACACACCAGAAAACATACCGGAGAGAAACCCTTTACCTGCTCAATTTGTGGCGAAAGATTCACCCGGAAAGACACTTTGACGGTACATATGAGAACACACACGGGAGAAAAACCTTTTCCCTGTTCAGTTTGCGGGCAAATGTACTCGTCCAAGTGCAGTTTGAAGATACACATGAGGAGACACACCGGCGAGAGACCCTTTGACTGTTCTGTGTGCGGCGAAAGCTACGCTACCAAAGCCATTTTGGTGGCGCACATGAGAACACACACGGGAGAAAAACCTTTTTCCTGCGCTGAGTGCGCTCAAACCTTTGCTCATAAATGCAACTTGAGGACGCACATGAGGAAACACGCTGCCGTGGAGAAATTGTTCACTTGTCCTCACGGGTGCGATCACAGGTTTTCTTCTCTGATGGAGGCGGACAAACACCAGTGTGCTGCGGAGAAGGGTGGCAAGCAATGATGCTGCCCCACACTTGAACTCTTGCCAATCACATCCACTTTGTCAACAACTGCGTGAGCAAACAGTTCAACAGTTGAAGAACAACGTTTCTCAGCGTACAGTACACTTTGCAAAGGAATTTCAGGATATCATCATCTGCGCTCCATAAAATCATCAAAAGATTCCGGGAATCTGGAGAAAGGCCGAAAGCCGACATCGAACCCGTGAGCTTCGATCCCTCAGGCAGCGCTGCATTAAAAAAAACGGCGTCATTGTGTCGAGGAGATTGCCTGTATGTGGTCTTGGGAACGCTTCAGAAAACCATTGTCACCTAACACGGTTGGCGGCTACATCTACAAATTCAAGTTAAAACTCTACCATGTAAAGCGCAAGCCATCGATCAACAACAGCCAGAAACGCCGCCGGCCGGCTTCTTGGGGCACGAGCTCATCTGACATGGACCGACGCAAAGTGGACAAGTGTGCTGTGGTCTGACGAGTCCACATTTCAAATTGTTTTGGGAAATTATGGGCCTGGGCCAAAGAGGATAAGGAACATCCGGATTGTTGTCAGCGCAAAGTTCAAAAGCCAGCATATGTGATGGTATGGGGGGGTGTGAGTGCCCGTGGTGTGGGTAACTTGAACATCTGTGAAGGCACCATTAATGCTGAAAGGTACATACATGTTTTGGCACAACATATGCTGCCATCCAAGCAACTAATTTTTCAGGGATGTCCATACTTATTTCAGCAGGACAATGCCAAGGCACATTCTGCACGCGTTACAACGGCGTGGCTTGCTAGTAAAAGTGTACGAGTACTAGGCGAGCCTGCTAGCGGTCCAGACCTGTCTCCCGTTGAAAATGTGCGCAGGCGTATTATCGAGTGCAAAATACCACAACGGGGACCCGGACTGTTGAGCGGCTCAAGCTGTACATCAAGCGATAAAACAATGAAGTTGAACAGTTTGAACGTGAAATATTTGTAAATGTCTTTGGAGTGTATTCAGTCGAATACAGGTCGCAAAGGATTTCATTTTAAATCATTTTATTGTGTTTTTGTTTTACACAATGTCCCATCTTCATTGGAAATGGGGTTTACATTTTGTAAAAATGTACAAAAGTTAAAAGTCTGCGCAGTAAATGTTTATCACCTGTGATTAGTTACATAGGCATTGTTGTCAACTTCTTCTTTTTTTCAGAATATTGTTAGAGGTGCCACGATGATTTGAGGAATTGATTGTCCTGAGAGTTTCTCAATCTCAGCCTGTCGACAGAAAATATTCAGAGATTTCTGGCGGAATTTCCGCGTCGCGGGATCAATAAAGTGATCTTGTCGGGATCCGGAAACGTCAAACTTTACAATCCGGCTGTCGTTTTGGTGAATTTACGCACGGGTGCCGTCGGGTCCCCGAGCGCGTCGTTCAGCTCATGTTTTGCTTTGCTGCTTCTCCTCATTAAAATACACACTTTCAAAAGGGCCTTCGTTTATTTATCGAACCTTTATTTCACCGAGTAAGGCAACTGAGAACATTCTCAGCGGTGAAAAAATGAGGCATCAAAATCATTTAAAAAAAAAAAAAAACAGGACAAACTCTACAATGTGATGTGCACAACTTCTACACGAAACTCGTATCTCAAGGAGCCTCGGATAGCATAACCAACAACAAAAGCAATTCAAATGGATGTTGCGTGTTGCGAGATGCCAATAACCAATAAATCAAGTCCAAGTCGAGCCGCTGCTCCTCTGCATCGAGAGGAGCCAGACGAGGTGGCTCGGGCATCTGTTTAGGACGCCTCCCCGGTGAGGTGTTCCGGGCACGTCCCGGGACACGCCGGGGAGACTACGGAAGAGCTGGATGAAGTGGCTGGGGAGAGGGAAGTCTGGGCGTCCTTGCTGCGGCTGCCGCCCTCCCTGCGACCCGACCTCGGATCAGCGGTAGGAAAATGGACGGATGGAAGTTCAATGCTGAATTAAAAGAAACATTGTGTGAAACTACATCAAATCACAACATGAAAAACAAAGTCAAACCCACTTTACAATTCCTACGCGGTAATATTATGACTAGAAAAGTCTACTAAGTTGTACTACTGTCCTGTAATCGACGGTGGTCGCGCCTGCTCTGCGTAATTATCGGCCGGACGTCACTGCAAACGCGACGGCTCCCTCTTCCTGGTGACGTCATCGCCAGCGCGACCATTCTTCGGCTACCTCCGCCGATGAGTCGTGTTGTTCTTCTTTTTCCTGTTGTTGCGTTCTATTCCCACGATAGCAACGAACGGCGGACTCCTAAATCCCGCGTGAACGTCGCGCGTCACTGCGACCTCGTCTCGGTGCATTCGAAGCCACTTTAGCTCGTTAGCTGCGTCGCAGGTTAGCAAGGCGAGCTCAGCTCAGCAGAGAGCCACCGTGACTGCAAAGGGAGTGGAAATGAGCCACGAAAAGTGAGGGAGACATCGTCGTGGTGTGGGACAGAAGCCGAGCTGGGGACGACGTCAACCTCCGGACGCTCACATGGACTCGCGCGCTGCAGGTGCTTTCATAATTGTATTGTTATTATTATTATTGCGCTCCTATCAATTGCCGAAGGCGCGTTTGTGGATCCGCGGGCACGCGCGTTTATTTTTAAGACAAACCTGACGTGGTTTTCAACTTGCGAAGATTGACACGTGTGGGACGGTCCTCTCTGCGTCCGCCAGGCGGCAGTGTCGCCGTCCCCGTTGCTGACTTGACTGCAAGTCATTTCTCTCGGAATCCAGCAGTCTGGATCAGTTGGCCACGACTCAACGGCTGTCAGCAAGATACAAAACCCAGTTTATTAGGAGAGCGTTGCAATAATAACAGTGGCTCGCTCTCGAACATGATCTTATTGTGCGCGTGCGCGCAGAAATACACCTGAGACTCCGTATCATTTATCCATCCATCCATCCGCCGAAAGTAAATTCCCAAAAAGTCCACACGGCCCAGTTCAAATGGCAGCTTTCTGTTTATTGTTATTGATATACACAGTAAGATCAAGCAAATCATTTCACAACTTTCCACTGTGAATGTGACCGACGACCAGCATCGCAAGATGACTTTGGAAACGAAGTCGGTTACAATTACAAGTTCAAATGTCATCGTGGTATGGTAGTCTAACTATTATATACATGGAGCTCAAGCAAACGAGGAGGACCTCAGGTGTACATCACCGATGAGCGAATGAAATGCTTTGAACAAAAACAAAAAAAGTTGTGGATTGTCGCATTAAATGAAATCCCTGTTTTCAAAACAGCATTTTAAGTTCACTTGGGTTACATGGGTTAGTGAACCACCCACCCCCCCCCCCCCCCCCTTTGAAAGTGAGTTGTCAGTCACATTAATGGTGGAAAAAGATCTTTCAAATGATTTATCTCGGTCTAATTTTTTTCGTGTTTTTCTAATGTTTGTGTAGACTGTTTCTATCCAATGTATGCATGTGTGTGTGTATTTCTTCGTAGACACGATAACGATGTGACTCATCCCGAGCGCGTGCGTTTGTCTCAATTGTCCCGCAGACGTCCGTCAAGAAGACGTCCCCCGTCGCTCTAAAGATGAAGACGAGGAGCCGTCCCACGTCAAAGAGGAAGAGCAGGAAGTGGACATCAACCAGGAGGTGATTCGTGTCATCGTGAAGAGCGAAGATGAAGAGGATGACGAACGTGCTCAGAGGAGGGCATCCCAAGCCGCTCCACCCTTGGACAGCGAAAACGAAAATGACGAGGAAGAGCACTCGCAAGGTGATCAACTCTTGAAATGTTCTCAGTGCGACAAAACGTTTGGCTACAAGAGGAATTTAACGGCGCACATGAGAAGTCACATGGGGGGGAAAACATTCGCGTGCTCGTTTTGCGGCCGAGGATTCCGCCGCAAAGCGCATATGGTCGCGCACACGAGAACGCACACGGGCGAGAAACCTTTCTCCTGCTCCGTGTGCGACAGCAAATTCAACACCAGATCCACGCTAAACCAACACATGAGGACGCACACGGGAGAGAAACCTCACACTTGTTCATTTTGCGGCGAGAGATTCGCCCAAAGGGGCCAAATGGTCTCGCACACCAGGACCCACACGGGCGAAAAACCGTTCTCGTGCTCCGAGTGCGGCGCCAGTTACAGCCTCCGCTCGGCGTTGGTTCATCACATGAGAACGCACACGGGCGAGAGACCCTTCTCCTGCTCCGTCTGCGGGAAAACTTTCTCCAGGAAGATCACCTTGAAAGAGCACACCAGGACGCACACCGGAGAGAAACCTTTCTCATGCGCCGTGTGCAACATGACTTTCAGCTACCAGACCACGTTAATCCGACACATGAAGACGCACTCGGACGAGAAACCTTTCTCTTGCTCCGTGTGCGCCAAAAGCTTCAACGTGAAGAGAAGCTTGAAAGCACACACGCGGACGCACACCGGAGAGAAACCGTTTGCGTGTTCCGTGTGCAATACCAGTTTTAGCTCACAGACATCTCTGGCCAGACACGCACAGACACACACGGGGGAAAAACCTTTCATTTGCTCCGTTTGCGGTCAAACTTTCTCCCAGAAAAGCACCTTAGTGAAGCACACCAGAACGCACACGGGCGAGAAACCCTTCACGTGCTCGTCTTGCGGTCAAGCCTTCGCCGAAAAGAGCAGTTTGATGTCGCACACCAGGACGCACACGCACGAGAAGCCGTTTGCCTGCGACGTTTGCGGCGAAAGCTTCGCCCAGAGAGGGAACCTGTTGGCCCACGCCAGGACGCACAGCGGTGAGAAACCCTTCGCATGCCTGGTTTGTGCCAAAAGGTTCACCAGGAAAAACAGTCTGCTCATCCACACCAGGAAGCACACGGGAGAGAAAACGTTCGCCTGTCACACTTGCCAGGAAAGGTTCACGTATAAATTCCAGCTCGACAAACACGCGTGCTCGGGAAACAAAACGCACTCTTGATGCCCTCGACAACGAAACTGTCTCCTCCGAGCAGGCACGGGGACGCGACCGCCTCTGCCTCATTTCGGGCCGCTTCCGGCTCTTAAAACTTCGAGAAAAAACTGACCGGCGTTGCACTCGCTGCGTCTTTTGTTTGGCTTACGAGCAGTGATCGAAAGATGTCTTTGCAAATGTAGGTATTGGCCCCCCCCCCCCCCCTTCTCAAATTCTTATGTTTTTGCATCGTTTCCCCCACTTTAATGTTTAAGCTCATCAAACAAATGTAAATATCAGACAACTATAACCCAAGTGAACTTCAAATGTTTTTTTAAAATGGTAATTTTATTTATTATTTTATTAAGGGGGCGGGGGTGGGGGGGGGGGGGGGGGAAGATTGCCAATGATGGTGTATTGGTCCACTCGCCTGACTTTGGTGCGGGCAGCGTGGGTTCAGATGGTCTGGGGCTGCTTTCCTCCTTCGAGACCTGGACGACTTGCTGTGATTGACGGAGCCATGAATGTTGCTCTTCAACAGAAAATCCTGAAGGAGAATGTTCGGCCATCCGTTTGTGACCTCAAGCTGAAATCGCCATTTAGCAGCAGCATTTTAAGTTCACTTGGGTTCTGTGTGTCTGATATTTACATTTGTTCCATGATCTTAAGTGCAAAAATAAGAACTTGAACGCCACGTGACCGACGCGGAACACGGAATGGCTGACCACCTGTATATGCTTTGGCGAGCGATCGTCACTAGTATTGATGACACGATTGTTTGAAGCCCAATGTCCGTTTTCTCCATGGCTTGGCGTCTTCGGGCAAAGGTCAATTTGCGTACCGTGTATCATTTACTGCTATGAATATGATGTCATGTGTGTAAACATGAAGGAAGCCCTCATCTCGCCGTTTGTCATCTTTGGTTGCTCTGTGCTGACAACTTGTGACATGAAAGCCGATCGCCATAAAGTGCTAAATATCGGCCGATAAAATCGGTGTAAAGTCTACAGAGAAGTGAATATGGCATAAAAAAAAAAAAGTGTAACAATGAGTCCCCACTTACAACTCTGAAAATGTCAGAAGAATCGGCCCGGTGTTTACGATTTTATAGACCGACCATTTGAGAATAAAGAAGACACGTGACGTCCCTAAAGTCCCAAATATTGCTCCAATGGTTGTAATATTTTCAGAGGTCGGAGTTGCCATGAGTAGAAACGTCGCCGTAACTTCTGGTGATGATCGTCGCAACCGATTACGGTGACAAATGATTGACGTTGTGGTTGCGGTTTCCCTCAGACTGTCAAACCATATTCATGTTGAATTGCCTCGTCGTTCTGTTCCATATAAATTGATGAATAACTCGTTTTGAATTCAGAAGTTGACCCAAAATGGACCGTGAAAAGATTTCAATTTGGCGGCCGTGTTGGGAAGGGCGCCGCTCACGGAAATCAAGTCGGACCTTGCTCGTTTCTCAACCGATTTACAGTTTTGTCAACGCCAAATCGAACGCTACCAATACACAACATTGGAAAGAAAAAACACACCCAAAAAATTGACTCGGCTCCCCTCGTCATAATTGTAGTTTTACGGAACCGTATGGAGCACAATTGTGAACCCGTTTTTCAACTTCCGCACTCGCGTATCGACGCCGCGCATGCGCACTCCTGCCCCACTTCTTCCGTCATACGCAACACTTGCGCCACAAATCTTGCAACTGTCTCTGCTGCGGCTGGACATTTCCCAAAGTAAGCTCGAACTTACAGAAGTTTGTTTCCTTCGGATTTCCGCCGATGTGTGACGTCACTCCAGGCGACGGCTTCCAAGCTGCGTCGTCGGCGCGCGACAGGCCAATAACTTCACACTTCAGACACACTTCCGCGAGACTCTCTTCCCGGCGTGGTTGCAACTTTTGTATTTTAAACGCGTTCGCGTCGTATCGTAGAAGACGCGTCCGAGTTTATTATCGTCGCTCGCGTCCCGAGCTAGCTGTTAGCCTGCTAGCTGCTAACACAGCTAGGCGGAAGTAGTCCTCAAAAAAAAAAAAAAAAAGGCGGCCAGCGTGAGGACAAAGTGCTTTTTTGTTGTTGTTGTTGTTGTTGTTGCCATCGTGCGAAAATGTGCAAAGTGAAAATGCTGCGAGCTGTGGTGGACCAGCGGCTGGGCGCGGCCGTGGAGGAAATCTTCGCGCTGCTGGAGAGAACCATACGAGAGTACGACGAGGAACTTGCCAGAAGCAAGCAGGAGAACCGGCGGCAGCGTCAAGTCCTCGACGCCCTTTCCAAAGCGCACGCGCCAGGTACCTGTGTACACTTCACACATGGATTTGCATGCAAGTATGTATTTCGTGCATATTTTCGCCAGGGGCGGTGGGCGCGTGTCGGACGTGGGCCTTTGCCCACCGGGCCCCCATTCAAATTCTGATTGCATTTTGAAGAAAGAGTCTGCTTCTGTACGCAATCAACACAGTGATTGGAATCGTAGGCACTTCTAATGTTGTCTCGTGGTGTCCCGCAGACGTCCGTCGAGAGGACGCGCCCCCCGCCCTCGGAGAAGAGCGAGACAAACGCGCCGCGGCCGGCGTCGTCGTCAAGAGTGAAGAAGACGAGGATGGAGAAGCCGGGCGCCCTCCCCACGCGGGCGCCGCCGGCCTCTCGGCGCCGCTCTCGGACAGCAAAAGCGACGGTGATGAAGAGGAGGAGGAGAAGGAGGAGGAAGGAACCAAAGGTGACGACAAACTCTTCCAATGTTCTCAATGCCACAAAAGCTTTTCCCACCGGAAGAACTTGAAAAGACACACGAGGTGTCACACGGCGGAGAAACTCCGCGGCCGCTCGTTTTGCGGCGAGAGCTTCTCGCGGCGGGAACGTTCGCTCGAGCGCGGCCGAATCCGCGGCGGGGACAGACCCTTTTCCTGCTCGGTGTGCGACATGACCTTCCGCTTTCACTCCACCTTCGTCAACCACATGCGGACGCACACGGGCGAGAAACCGTTCAGCTGCCAGGTGTGCCGCATGAGCTTCGGCGTCCACTCGTCGCTGCTGAGGCACGCGCGCACGCACTCGGGCGAGCGGCCCTTCTCGTGCTCCTTCTGCGACAAAAAGTTCTCGCGCAAGGTCAACCTGATCCGCCACACCAGGATCCACACGGGGGAGAAACCCTTCTCGTGCTCGGCGTGCGACATGACCTTCGGTTCTCGCTCCAAGCTGGCCGACCACACGCGGACGCACACGGGCGAGAGACCGTTCGCCTGCTCCGCGTGCGGCAAAACCTTTGCCCAGAAGACGCATTTGAGGATCCACACGGTCACGCACACGGGCGAGAAAGCCTTTTCCTGCTCCGTGTGCCCTCAGACCTTCTCGCTGAAGAGCAGCTTGGTGACGCACACGAGGACGCACACGGGCGAGAAGCCCTTCGGCTGTCAGCTGTGCCGGGAAAGGTTTGCGTACAAGTACCAGCTCAAGAAACACGCGTGCGCCGCCGGCGAGAGCGGCGACGCTCGGACGTAGCTTTTTATGCCTTTTACGGGTGGGACGTCGCCGTCGCAGTTTGCTAAAAGGGAAACTCCTCATAAAGGTGCGTACACACACTCAGAGTGAAATATGTCTTTTATATATATATATATATATATATATATATATATATATATATATATATATATATATATAGCGGAACCTCGGCTCCCGTGACCCATTTGTAACCCGAAACGTTCTCCACCCAAAGTCACGTTTCCTATTGAAACGAATGCAAATTCAATTGATCCGTCGCATCCCCCAAACGAAGTTAGACTAAGCTTTTGTTATCAGTGTGTAGGGTTAGAAATAAGTGAAAATCCCACTCACTACTTTAAAATGGGGGGGGGGCACTAAATGAACATGATATCATTTAGTTTAAGGACTGCAGCTCCTACAAGTGAAGAAACGTTTTTTGTTTGTTTGTTTTTTTTCTTTTGGAATTTGGGGTTTTTGTTTGCTGTAAGCTATAATCATCAAAATGGGGGGGGGAAATAATAATAAATCATGAAATGTTTCAGTCTGTGTGTGGTGCATCCCTACAATGAGTTTCACTTTTTGACTCGGACGAGCGAGCAAAAAAAATGGCGTTTTTGACACTGCTCAAATGAACTGGAGATGTTTGTGTCGAACAGTTTGGGTCTCTGGGAAATGTGCGCTTATTTTTGAAACGAAAGCCCCTCTTTCAAATGTCTGCCTTTTTGGGGTGTGTCCAAATATTGACCAATGGATGTATTGCAATCGTTTCCTCCCCATTTCGATATGAATTCAGCAAATGCTGTGAGTTGATTGACCTAGCGGACAAATCAATCGATCCAAGCTGTCGACCCTCTTGTGTGACGCCACCGACCAATCACAGGCTGCCTGAAAGGGTGTGCGCGCGCGTGCTCTCTTGAAGCATCACGCGAGCGATGACTCGACCTGACTCGTAACTGCGCTTCCTCCGCATTTGAACAGGAAATATGAAAATTCTGCTATTTTGACGATGAAATCGTTGACATCATTGGATTGGAAAGGAAAATCCATGTAAAGCACGGACCATAGAACTAAAATGGAACAATTAAAAGGCATCATAAGTTTTTTTGTTTGTTTTTTTACTATTCACACGCAGTGGAAAGGAAAAACCAACAGGGGGCAGTGAGGCTCTGCCTCTCTTGCCTCCCCTGAGCCCACGTCACTGGGTATTGTTGACCTGGTTTGAGTGTTTTTGTTGTTGTGCCTTTGCTAGCATAAGATATGTTCACGCCGCAGCTTACAAGAGACGAGGACACGCAAACGCTAGCCTGCTCTCAGCCGGAAACCGGTCCGACGAGGAGGCGCCGAGGCTCCCGCGAGCGACGGAAGACAGTCGGGCGCCGTATACTTCTGCTCGACAATAACGTTCGTCATTCATAAATACTCAAAAGACACGTTCAGTGGATCAGGTTTTATTTGGTACGGTGGCCTGGAAGGGCAAAACGAGAAAAAAATTGTCAAACAAATGAAAGCACAAAGGAAGAAAAGCAGAAAGACGAAACGGGGAAGGTCCCATTTCGCAGACCTCCTTGGAAATCCCACGTGTCAATTGTTCGTTCCATGACAGTCTGGTTTCCACAGATGGCGAATTTGGGGTTGTCGTTGGCTGTTCGCTATAATCATGAAAAGTACACATTTTAAATCATGACACATTTCCCTGTGCGTGTGTGCAGTGCCCCTCTATAATGACGTGTCCTTTTGAAATGACTTTTTGGAGACGGTGACGTGAAATTGACGCGACCGTATATGCGCATTTTGATGGGCGGGCCATCATATGGTCTTTGCTGCCATCTTGTGACTTTTGGCCGGTACTACGTGTGCCGTGAGGGCCATTCAGAGCCTCCCAACTTCATAATTTAGCACGTATATATCATTTGTATATAATATATGAATTGATGCCATATTAATGATTTCAGAATCAACTTCGACTTGACGATATATTCAAAGATTTGCAACTCGACTTGGACTCCAAAAAGCCTTTGCACCGAAAAACCAACACTTCGTCGCATTCTCTTTCTCTCGCGATATGTGCAATTTCCTGTTTTACAACTGGAAAAACACGACACGTGACAATGTCAAACGCC
This sequence comes from Phycodurus eques, assembly GCF_024500275.1. NCBI lineage: Eukaryota > Metazoa > Chordata > Actinopteri > Syngnathiformes > Syngnathidae > Phycodurus > Phycodurus eques. The sequence continues at coordinate 1,701,598 of NC_084526.1, forward strand.
TTCATGAATTCTCATGAATTAGGTCGAAGTATTTCTCTCCACTTTGTGACTTCTGTGTATAGTTATTATCTTGAACAATATACGCCCTGTTGGGCACACTCCGGTGGAGAAATTGACCAAGAGGCCTCACGCGCAACCCAAATTCACGGTTTCATTCCAAAAATACCAATGGAAAAGAAGTACGAGCGCCCAAAACTACAAAATCCACATTGCGCTGCGCGGATTGCGCGGATGACGTCACGTATATGCGCGTTGGCGTTAGCATTAGCTGCTAGCTTTGAGAGCGGCTACGCGAACGGCTTCCTGTCACTTACAGTCCCGCTTTCGTCTCTGTCGCGTTCTCAACAATTAGTCTTGTAAGAAATTAGGATTTTATTTTATTCATTTTTTATCCATCAGCACACAGCGAGCGCCGACTCCACATGAAACTATTCTTCTTCGTGTCCTTCTCCTCGCCCTTTTCTGACGTCATATGTTTACATAGTGCCCTCTAGTGTTCCGACTGAGATGCCGCACTTGGATCGAACGCTACCTAGAGAACGTGACAAACTTGTGCCCCTCGTTTTTTTCAAATGAATGCCTTCTGTTTTTTGATCCAAGAAATGCCAAGTTCACACTGAAATCTATTTATAATTTGTTCGAAATGGCCTCGCGTGGAAATGTTTGTAGACAAGAAAATGCCCTTTTCCGAAAATGTGAATGTGAGACAAAATACTGTTGAGGATCTAAAAGAGGAAACCAATCGGTCGTTCATGATTCTTTTCTCTCGTGTATTCGTAATTGCTCGAAAAAGCAAATTTGATCCTGATACACCTATATTTTGGATTATTTATAGATATTGTACAGCTGTATGAACTTCCCCGCTCTTATTATCTTCCCCACACGTCGATTAACCTCCACCATACTCTTATAAACCTTCTACACTCTTAACCATCTTTTAAAAGTTTACACATACTGTAATACTGTCTATGCACAAAAAATGTGAGCGCTAGCTGCTCGAAAGTGTTTGAAAGCTGCCGCTTTTGCCTTTTGCTTTTGCCTCTCCCGCACACTTGTGTTTCTTCACTTGATACTTATATGTAAATTTTTTATCACATACGTCGCAACTGAAGGGTTTTTCTCCCGTGTGCGTCCTGGTGTGTTTTATTAACGTGCCTTTCAGGGCAAAGGTTTCCCCGCAAACGGAGCAGGCGAAGGGTTTTTCCCCGGTGTGTTTGCGGGTGTGCTTCTTCAGCGTGTTCTTCAGAGAGAAGGTTTGGCCACAAACGGAGCAGGCGAAAGGTTTTTCCCCCGTGTGCGTCCTCATGTGCGGGACGACGTGCGCCTTCTGAGAGAACCTGTGGCCGCAAACGGAGCAGGCAAAAGGTTTCTCGCCCGTGTGCGTTCTCATGTGTCTGGCCAGCGTGGACCGGACGCCGAAGGTCTCGTTGCACACAGAGCAGGAGAACAATTTCTCCCCGGTGTGCGTCCGAACGTGTGCGGTCAAACTCCTCTTCCTGGAGAATCTTTTGGAGCAAAGGGAGCACGGGAAGGGCTTCTCGTCGGTGTGCGTCGTCATGTGTTGAATGAGCGTGGAGCTGACGCCGAAGCGGACGTGGCACACGGAACACGAGAAAGGCTTTTCTCCCGTGTGCGTTCGTCTGTGCGCAATCAAGTGAGCTCTTTGCGAGAAACGTTTGGCGCAAAAGGAGCAGGAGAACGGTTTCTCACCGGTGTGCGTTCTCATGTGTTGAATCAATGCCGGGCGGACGGCGAAAGCGTTGCCGCACACCGAACAAGAAAACGGTTTTTCTCCGGCGTGTATTCTTGCGTGCGTCCTCAAGTCGGACTTGGAAGAAAAGGACTGAGCGCAAACGGAGCACGAGAAGGTCTTCTCGCCGCTGTGCGTTTTGGCGTGTCGCCTCAAGTTGCCTTTCAGAGTGAACCTTCCGCCGCACACCGAGCAGCCGAACAGTTTTTCCCCCGCGTGACTTCTCGCGTGTCTGGTTAGATGCGTCACGTCGCCGAACGTTTCGTCACACCGGGAACATCGAAAGTGTTCGTGGCATCGCCCGTGTCTTCTCAGGTTGCCCTCGTAGCCAAGGGTTCCGCGGCACAGCGAACACTCGAAGACTTGGCCGCCGGCGCGAGAGTCCCCGTTGTCCGAGAGCGGCGCGTCGAGGCGCTCCGCTTGGGGTCCTCTCTCCTCCTCGGGCTCGTCTGCGTCTTCTTCATCCTCGCTCTTCACAATGACACCAGTCACGGCAACCTCGCTGATGTCGGCCTGCTGCGCACGCCGCGCTCGCTCCGCCGCCTCCGTGTTGGTTGGCTCCTCCATCCCGGAGCTCCACTCCCGCCGCCCAGCGGGAACATCCTCTTGACGGCCGTCTGGGGGGGCGGAAGACAAACACCAGAGGTTGCTATAGTAGCCAAGAATTGTGTTCAAGTCAGAGCACCACCGTCATTTTAGAATGATACCATTTTGGTACACAGTACTCCCAAAAAGAACTTTTTTCTAAATCAAAGCGTGAACATTGTTGTCAAGCGAGAGTCCTGTCACCTTAGACATAGACTGTTAATAAAAATAAAAGCTGATTTGAATCTGACAAAAGTAATGATACATAAAAACGGAATGGAAACGAACCAACGTAAATCAGACCTTGCTTTTGAATTGTGCTTTCAACGGAATGATTGGGGAAATCAAACAAATTCACGAAACGGCCCCGTGGAGGAAGTTTACGAAAAGTCCACCAGTGCAGAAGAAGGCGGCCACGCTTGAAGCAACGGGCGAATGCTTGGCGACCAACCTGACGCGCGCGAGTCCACGCGAGGTTTGCAAAGAGCGTCCAGCAGTTGACCTCGTCGCCGGTTCTCGTCTTGAGTTCGCCAAAGTTCCTCCTCGTACTCTCTCACGGTTCTTTCCAGCAACACGAAGATTTCCTCCGCGGCCGCACTCAGTCGCTGGCCGACTAAAGCTCTCAGCATTTTCACTTTGCACATTTTGACGAAATGCCCAAAAGAAAATACAAAAAATACGGCCTTGTCTTTGTTCGCCGCTAACAAGCTAAGCTAAGCTAAGTGTAGAGGCTTCAAAGTGCACCGAAAACGAGACGCACAATGGACGGTGGCGTTTCGTCTCGTCTCGTCTGTATTGAATGACGTACACGGAAATGTTCACTTGTCAAGTCCAAACATTCGCTAGAGCAGCACGTCGGCTTGAAGGCGGATGTTGCCATTTACGATCAGGTGGAACTTCTTCTTCGTGTATTTCATTTTCATCCTATTAGACGCCGTTCGGTGGATTTCCGCCTCCTATCGGTGACTTGGCTGCTCCACCCTTTCCATATGACGAGACATGGCGGCCATGTTGGGAAGGTCGACGTTCCCGGAGAAGTCAATGCACGGACACCGAAAGGATGACGCAAACTCATTGGATTTTCACGACGTGTTGTTGCTGTTTCGTCAGCACCAAAAAGCGTATTCTATCAATCCAAAGAGAAGCAATGTATTTTTTCCTGACTTTTGAGAGGGACTCCCTGTTTTCCCTTGTCGTAATTGTACTCCGTTTTACGCCTTCCTCGGCCTTTGACCTCCTGCAATTTGGCCACAGATTGCTGCATCTGTGGCGTTCACGCAAAGGAGTCTGGCGCCTTTTGTGGCCGGTCCGCGGAAGTGACGTCATTCCGCGAGCTCGGAGGAGCCAGCTCTCGCGGGTGCGTCGCCCCCATTCGGCCAGCCGCCGCCGATGTCGTTCCTCCTTCCACGGCATCGTATTTGGTTCGAAACGGCTTGTTTTGGCGACTGGTCAATACGCAGTATGTTCATATAACTTATTACTTTGGTGTATCGATTGTATATTCTATACATCGAAAACAATGAGGCAACAGCAGAAAGTGACCGATAGGAGGCAGCAGTGTAGCAACAGCGCCTTATTTACTGCAGGCGAACCAGCGAAGAAGCCCGACATTAGCATCTCGCCGCGCTTCCAAACTTCTGCGCTTAGCTTAGCTCGTTAGAGGCCTAACAAAGACGCGCGGAAGTTAGCGACACACGCTAACGCTTGTGATTAGTTTTGTTGTTGTTGTTGAGCGAAAATGTGCAAGGTGAAAATGCTGCGAGCTGTGGTGGACCAGCGGCTGGGCGCGGCCGTGGAGGAAATCTTCGCGCTGCTGGAGAGAACCATACGAGAGTACGACGAGGAACTTGCCAGAAGCAAGCAGGAGAACCGGCGGCAGCGTCAAGTCCTCGACGCCCTTCTGAAAGCTGGCACGGACTCGCACGCGCCAGGTCGGTTCCGCACCGTACACTCCAACAATATTTGGAAAAAAAGGAAAAAAAAGACATCTTTTCAACAGGGCGGTCAAAATAAAGGAGTCAGATCACGTGGTTGCGCAAGTGTACACACCCGCTTGCCCGTAACCGCGTTCGTCGTGAACCAATCGCATTCAGACGAAGTTAAATGGGAGTCAGCACATTTAAAGTGCTTCCGATGAACCCCGAACAGACTCCGGCTGAAATTAGAAAGATGATAAGTTCTTGTGTCACTCTGAGTCGAACCTTTTCCAAAACTCCCACGAAGCTAATAGGTTGGACCACAAGGTGGCGCTTGGGGGGAATATTTGGAAAAGTTAGGTCATGTTTGAGACTGCAGCAGAAAGGCACATGACCAGAGAGAGCCAATCACAAGCGTAGGCTTTGCAAAGAGGAAATGGAAAAAAAAGACAAATCCAAGCTTTTGCAGCTATTTTTCATATGCAACTAAAATTGTAATCTTGGACTTTTCCAAAAGTAAAAAAAAAAAAAAAGTGATTTTTTTTTTTTTCCCGCCCACTAAAAGAATGGATGACAATTACATAAATTTGAGTCATTAAATTACGTGGGACGTGGAACGTCACCTCTCTGGCAGGGAAGGAGCCCGAGCTGGTGTGTGAGGTCGAGAAGTTCCGAAGTTCTAGTCGGACTCGCCTCCACGCACGGCTCGGGCTCCGGTAGCAGTCCTCTCGAGAGGGGTTGGACTCTCTTCCACTCTGGAGTTGCCCACGGTGAGAGATGGGGGTATACTTATTGCCCCCCGGCTCGGCGCCCGTACGTCGGGGTTCACCCCGGTGGACGAGAGGGTGGCCTTCCTCCGCCTTCGGGTGGGGGCACGGGTCCTGACTGTTGTTTGTGCCTATGCGCCAAACAGCAGTTCAGAGTACCCACCCTTTTTGGAGTCCTTGGAGGGGGTGCTGGAGAGCGCTCCCGCTGGCGACTCCATCGTTCTGGGGCGGAGCTGTCAACCGATCACCGACTGGTGGTGAGTCGGCTCCGACGGTGGGGGAAGATGCCGGTCTGACCTGGCAGGCCCGAACGTATTGTGAGGGTCTGCTGGGAACATCTGGCGGAATCCCCTGTCAGAAGGAGTTTCAACTCCCACCTCCGACAGAACTTTGCTCACGTTCCGGGGGAGGCGGGGGACATCGAGTCCGAGTGGACCGTAGGCTTCGCGCGTTTAAGTTCTTGCCTGTACGTCGGTATTAAGTGAATGAAGCCCAGGGCGGCACGAGGTTTGCCAGTTTGAAAATATAATATCCTGAAATTTCTCATGTATAATGCGCACCCCCAAAGTTGACCTAAAAATTCTGGAAAACCCTTCTACCTATGTATAATGCATTTTTACAATGCAGAATTTTACTGCATGCGGTATTTTTTTCAAATAATGATTGTGAAGTTAAGCACTTTATTTGAACATGTAATACTTTGTTTACTTGTTCTTATTTTGAAATTCACAGCCCCACTTTAATGAAGTAAATGAGAAAACACACCGTCAATAAATGATGGTTGATGGAAAATTGAAAATAAAGCGCACCGCGAATATGCGGGGGGTGCGCCAACAAATCCCAGTAAATCCACGCGTGACCCGACCTTTGCAACTCACGCGAGTTCGTATTGTGCTGCACTGCAGACGTCCACCGAGAAGCTCTCCCCGAGCGGCAGCATGAGCGGAGCTCTGGGGCGGAGGAGTATGAGGAGCCCGAGGAGCCCGAGGAGCCAGAGGGGCCAGAGGAGCCAGAGGAGCCAGAGCCCGCCCTGGTGAAAGAGGAAACCCTCCGGATTGACGACGAGGACCAGCCGGAGCAGTTTGAAGGACCGCATCAGGACGAGGCCGACGCGGACGTGGACGCGAGTGAACTTCCAGTGACGCTTGTCATCGTGAAGAGCGAAGAAGAGGAAGCAGCAGAAGCCGACGGCAAGGAGGACGAAACCAAAGGTGACGACAAACTCTTCCGATGTTCTCAATGCCAAAAAAGCTTTTCTCACCGGAAGAACTTGAAAAGACACACGAGGTGTCACACGGGGGTGAAACTCATCAGCTGCTCGTTTTGCGGCGAGAGGTTCTCGCAGCGGGAACATTTGCTCGAACACGGCCGAATCCACGGCGGGGACAGACCCTTTTCCTGCTCGGTGTGCGACATGACCTTCCGCTTTCACTCCACCTTCGTCAACCACATGCGGACGCACACGGGCGAGAAACCGTTCAGCTGCCAGGTGTGCCGCATGAGCTTCGGCGTCCACTCGTCGCTGCTGAGGCACGCGCGCACGCACTCGGGCGAGAAACCCTTCGCCTGCTCGTTTTGTGACAAAAAGTTCCCCAGAAAGACAAGTTTGAAAGAGCACACCAGGATCCACACCGGAGAGAAACCTTTCTCCTGCTCCGCGTGCGCCATGACGTTCCGGTTTCATTCCAAGCTGGTGAACCACATGCGGACGCACACGGGCGAGAGGCCGTTCGCCTGCTCCGTGTGCGGCAAAACCTTCGCTCAGAAGGAGCATCTCAGGATCCACACGGTCACGCACACGGGAGAAAAAGCCTTCGGCTGCTCCGTGTGCCGTCAGAGATTCTCGGCCAAGAGCAGCTTGGTGACGCACACGAGGACGCACACGGGCGAGAAGCCCTTCGGCTGTCGGCTGTGCCGGAGACAATTTGCGTACAAGTACCAGCTGGACAAACACGCGTGTGCTTCTGGCGAGAGCAGCGGCGCTGTTTAGACGGGACCTTTTGTCATATGCGACATGCTTCGGGCGCGATCGACCCGTAGGTTGCCGGCAGTTTTCAAAAAGCGAGCCCCCCATATTGTGGCTATTTTGACCGACCTTTCAAGACACCATCAACCGCGTCATCTTTTCTTACGTTGGCAAATGACCCTTTACTACCTACCGCGCGCGACACACACCGCGCTCCAAGCCAAACGGTGACGCAACGCCACCATCTAGTGGCCTCCGTTTGTCATTACGGTTTTGTCGACGCTTGAATATATCCCAACGAGTCTTCCGTGCTCGCCCGTGGAAAAACGTACTCGGTGGCAGTAAACGCGGCGCTTCCCTCGTGTACGTAATCCCAATAAACGACAATCTGCGAGAAAAGCCCATTTTATTTCACGACGCGTACATGATGGAGATTCGTTGAACACGTGGGACAAGAGGGCACATTGCTGCCTAATTGTGAAATGTAAAATCATTTGCTTTGTTTCTTGTTTGTGACGTAATGTTCTCGTTTTTCGAGGCGGTGAATTTGGGGGTTTGGCCTGGAAGTAATAGTCAGCCCGCGACCCTACCGAGGAGAAGCCGCAAAGAAGATGGATGGAAGTGTGAGACAAGAAAATGGTTTGCCGCTCGATGTGAATGTAAAATTCCAAACGGCTCTTTGGGGAGTTAAGCGTGGCCACTCTCCCGCAAAAAAAAGGAAAGCGAAAGCGTCCGCTTCTTGTTGTCGTCGTCGATGAGAAGCGTCGGCCGTGCGCAGATTGACTCTGCCGTGGTTTCATTAGCGCCAAGCGCAGCGCTGATGTCACAAGCGGGTGCCGCTAATCAACGCGCCGCGCGGTTAATGTTCCGGCAATGAGGACAAAACAGGAAAGGCTTTTTGGCCATAAAGCTTCGGCGCCATGGCGACGGGACGCTTTTGTCACCGGTCCACCGGCCGCCTTCCCTCGTGAGACACCAACCGCCCGCTCGGAATGCGGGCTGCAGCCTTCCGCCGAGGAGTTTGCCTCTTGTCCATGTGGCTTTTCTCTATCGCTGCATTTCTATGATCGGATTATTATGCCGATTATGATGTGGTCGTGAGCGTCGGTTTTGTTTGAAGCGACTTAGCCCGCGAATCGGTTCTCAGGATTTGATTCTGCCAAATTTCAGAATCGGTACCTGCCTCAAAAGGAAAATAAATAAATAAATAAATTAAAAAAATATATATCCATATGCATCGGCCACGCGTAAACCCTTGTACAATTGCTGGAAGCCAATATACTGCGCGCGCACGGACGTGCTGTGTTGAACAAGAAGTCGTCGAACAACATGTTGATTGTTTACATCCGAATATCATTTAGGACCGCCATTTTGCCGTTATTGGATGTGATTAGATGATGTGCCTAATGGAGTGTCCGGCCGGCGTCCGTCCGTGCGATTGGATTGCGTCACCCGGTGACCATAGCAACCCCGCTCGGGAAAGGAGTCATTAGCGAGGACGTGACGACGGGGCGGGCGGTCACGTGACAGCCGACGTGAAGTTGAAAAGGCGGCGGGATGCGAGCGGGGAGGACGAAGAAGAGCAAAGGTCAACGAGTCGCTCGCAGCTCGGGTGAGTTTCCGCTCAAATGCAATTTCCGCTTTTATCTTGAAACATAAGCCTTTTTTTTTTCAATTATTATTATTATTATTGTTGTGTTGAAGGAAAAAAAATGAAGACTTCTTGGGGAAAAAAAACTACTTTTTAATCTTGAATTGGTTTTTCTAGGGAGGAAAAACATCATTTTTTTTATTTCCACTTTTATTTTTAATTTTTTTTAATCGTCAAAGCGAAAGGACTTCTTTTAGTACAACATGATTTTGTCTTGTGGAAGAAGAAAAAAAGCATTGAAACGGGAGAAATGCCATTTTTAATTAAAAAAAAAAGAAAAAAGATTAATCTTGAAAAATGAAAATATTTAGTAGGAAATAGGACATGTTATCTTTTTTTTGTAAAGTCTTGAAAAAAAAGAACTTTACTGTATTTGTTAAAGAAATTGACTTTGTTCTTTCTTGGGGAAAAAAATATTCTTTTAAAATACAATTTGCAAAGAAAACTTTTTATCTTGTAAAAAAAAAAAAAAATGAATTAGCAATTTTTCAAATGTTCTAATTTCTAATCTTGAAAAGTGATTTTTTTCTTTTTTTTTTTTTTTTTTTTTTGGCATACAAAAGACTATCTTGAATTTATGTGACTTGTTTGTCCCAGAAAGGAACTTTTTTCCTTGAAAAATAATAAGCCTTTTATCATAGACTTATTTTTCTTCATTCAAAGAATATTTCTGGAAAAAAAGCTGTCATTTTTTTTCTTTGGGGGTAAAAAAAAAATCCGATTTTTAATACAAATGATTTCATCTCGGAGGGCGGGATTTATTTTCTTTAAATAAGACTTTTTTTTTTAAAAAACGTTATTGTCATAGAAATTGGACCCAAAAAAAAAAACAACAACAAAGATTTATTCTCTTTCAAAACCAAAAATGAACGTTGTACGCTTGAAATGTCGTTTGCGTGGTGAGGACGCTCAGGCGAGGTCGTCTCGTCGAGGATGTGCACCCGCGGCGCGCGGGCCCGCTGCTGGCTCGTCAGCCTGCTCGCCTTGTCGTCGGCGCTGGTCCGACACGACCCGCGCGACCTTCAGCTGGACCTGGACCTGGACCCGGACCACGACCGCCCCCGAGCCCGCCTGTCACACTTAGGCGAGTGATTTCCCAATGATGGAATGTTCCGTGGGTCATTTTCTTACCATTTGATCAATAACATTTGTTGAATTCATTCCTCATAAAGAATTTAGTGTTGTGACGATGCCAAAAACATTTTTCACCTGTTTTCCACAAAAACGATCTCTCGCACCGGCTTGTGCCCCCTTTACGCTCGCATTATATGAATGAGTATGTATGAATTTGTCGAAGTGTGGCAACCGTTGCACGTCTTTACCATTATTACGATTGCATAAAAGCAAGGGTCTCCCCAGAATTTGAAGGGCAACCGCCAAGCTGGCATCAAAACAATTGCTCAATTCGAATTTTCACCTTTTTCTTTTCTTTTTTTCTTTTTTTGTTTAAGCATCCGTTATTGATCAAATGATGTGAAAATGACCCCAATATGTGCGTTCTATTATATAGTATATAGTCCCAGCCGGCGCGATCTCCATTTCTTCATTTCCGTTTCCATTTGGCCTCCAGAGAGAAGCCACGCCCCCGAAGCCGGGCACGACCCCGCCCCCCTGCCCGTGGAGGCGATCGACTTCCTGATGGAGGTGGTGTCATACGACCAGGTGGGCAAATGTCTGTGTGGAAAACTCAACTTTTTATGCCCCAATTTATGGCCACGCCCCAAAACCACGTATGCTGTCATTCTATTGGGGTCCTTAAGTGGAAACTCCCTCATTAATCTTCCATTCGGTTCAAAGTGATACAGGAGTTGCGTAACGGTCAAAGAGGGCGTGCCGTTTGTTGTAGGCAGAATTATTGAGTTTCTTCTCTCCTTGGCGCAAGTACGACCTTTCCCGTGGGGGGGGGGAAGTCTCGCATATTTTGCAGGTGACCTTGCTCGGTCAGCTCATTTGTCGTCAGATATTCGAGTTCGCCACGCGAGCCCGACACCCGCTGACATCAGCGAGGCGACGGTTTCCCAAACACGACCGCGAGCTGTAAAGCACCGTTGCGCGGTGGAAAGTCGCCGCGTCGACAAATACGTTCGAGGCCTGCTCGCTAGCGTCGGTTGCCGAGGTGTTTTCCAGTGCTTTGCTTGTGTCCAGGACCCGGCCTCGCATCTGGGCGGCCGCTCCGTGCGCTCGCCTCGCCGCTGCGTCCGCCACCAGCAGTCGTGTTTGGGCTTCCCGCTGCCCTGCTGCGACGCCTGCGACACCTGCTACTGCCGTTTCTTCAACGCCATCTGCTACTGCCGACGCGTCGGGCACGCCTGCCCGCATCAGCGCACCTGATACGTCAAAACGCACGCGCTTGACACGCCGCCATCTGCTTCTTGCATCCGTGATGGACTTAATGTGCTTCAAATAAACGGAGTAATTAATCTGTTTGTTGTGTCACGCTTTTCGCTTCAGTTTGATCTCGCCTCCCAGACAGCGCGGGGGGCAGCGGCGAGAGGACGCGCAACGAGTCGCTCGGGCTAATGCTAACGTGCCGAGGCAATGTCAGCCGGGCAAAATTCAAAGAATAAAAACAAGATTTTTCTTGGGGGGGAAAAAAAAAAAACAAAAAAAAAGACTTTTAGCTTGGGAAACAAACAAAAAAACAACATTTTTCCTGAAAAAAATAAGACTTTTTAATGATTAGGACATCACAAGCTAGACGTGGTGAGTTAGCCGTCCTAACTAATGTGACATCATGATTAAAGTGCAAAAGACGGCGAATAAGACGCGAGTCAGACTGGCGACCGGTTCGGGGCGCGGTCCGCCTTTCGCCCGAAGTCGGCTGGGGGTAGGCTGCGGCGACCCTGACCGGGATAAGCGCCGTTGCAAATGGATGGACGCGAATAAAACACGATGACGAGGAAATCTTTTGACAGGACGTCGGGAATAAGATGACGCCAATCCGCGTTTGTGGTTTTTGAAGCTTTTATTGTGTTCAGTTGGAGGCGAGGATCTGGTCCATCCAGGCGCGGAGCTCGGTGACGCGGGCGTAGACGCCGGGCATGGTGGGCGTGCACGTTCCGCTGCCCCAGGACACGATGCCCGCCAGGGTCCAGGCGCCCGCCTTCTGGCAGACCAGGGGGCCGCCAGAGTCCCCCCTGCAAAAAGACAGAGTACCGATTAACAAAGGGTAGCGCCAAAGACTCGCGGTGAAAGGCTTGGCGCGAGATATTTGTGATTCAAGACTCCGTGTCAGTGGAGACTGAGAAGATACTTGTTGGTGGTACGCATTAAGTGGTGGACTTTCTTTGGTCGAGACTTGGCACCGGACGCTCGGAACGAGACGTTTGGACTCAGACACTCGGTAGTACTAGCCACCAGAATTGGTACTGCGGACTTGGCAGTCGACACTTGAAAGCGGAGCTCTCCCCACCACGCGGGAGGTTTATGTTTGTGTTTGGGGATCTCGGGTCGGAAAGGGGGTCAGCTTAGGGTTCTGCCCACCATGCAGGACGAAGCTCCGGAGGCTCCGGCGCAGATCATCAGGTTGCTGATCTTGTTGCCCCAGTATCTCCGGCACTGCTCATTGGTCAGCAGCGGCAGGGAGGCCTGCTGGAGGAGGGCCGGCGTGTCGGGGGCTGAAACACAACAACGGGGTCGGGTTAGGGTCACGCGGCGCTGCGGGCGGCGGGCGTCTCCTGACCGTTGTGTCGGGTCAGCCCCCAGCCGGAGGTGATGCACTTCACGCCGCCGGGGAAGTCGTCGCCGGCTTGGGCCACGCAGACGGGCGACACGCGCATGTTCATCTGGGCGGGGTCGGCCAGCTTGATGAGGAGGATGTCGTTGTTGATGGTGTAGCCGTTGTAGCGGGGGTGCTTGAACACCTGCCGGGCGGAAAGGAAGCCGCAGCGTCGACACGACGGGCCGCGCCGAGGCTAACGACGCGAACGGAGCGGCGGTCTCACCTTGCCCACCCTCACGACCTGGGTGTCCTCGGCACCGGACGAGCGGTCGTGCTCACCCAGAACCACGCGGTGGGAAGTCCTGCAACCGCAAAGACCAAAGGTAGTTGTCAATCGACACAATCAACAATCAATCAAATTTACTCATTCTATCAGCCAACGTGCTGCTTGTTGTCAAGTGAGTGGAGCCCCCTGCTGCCATACAGCGCTCGGTTCTCGTATTTGGGCTCGTGAGTCGAAGCGGAAACTCGGCCAATCGACGGCTCGTATCTCGAAAAACTCCTAAGTCGAGTCGCTCATACTTCCGGCTCGGCGCCTGTACGTTGGGGTTTCACCCCAGAAGACGGAAGGGTCGCCTCCCTCTGCCTTCGGGTGGGGGGGGGGGGACTGCTGTTTGTGCTTATGCACTAAACAGTTGTCCAGAGTACCCACCCTTTTGGGGTCCTTGGAGGGGGTGCTGGAGAGCGCTCCCCCTGGGGACTCCCTCGTTCTTCTGGGGGACTTCAACACTCAGTGGGCAATGAGAGTGAAACCCGGAAGGGCTTGGTTTCATGGAACGACCCCCCCCCCCCCCCCCCCCCCCCCCAGCCACCACAATTTGAAACCCGATTAGTTATTTGTTATTGGACTTCTGTGCTGGTCACGGATTGAACACCGTGCTCAGACATAAGGCTCGGTACACTTTTGACCACTGCTCGATGAGCGACCTTGCGGTCGCGTCTTTCGGATACTCGGACGACGAGAGGGGCTGACGTGTCAACCGATCGCCACCTAGTGGCGCGTTGGCCCCGACGGTCGGGGAAGATGCCGGTCCGGCCTTGGAGGCCCAAACGCATCGTATGGGTTTTCTGGCGGAGTTCCCGATCAGGAGGAGGTTCAAGTCCACCTCCGTCCAGATAAGCAGAAGAAAACGGACGGACGTGGATGCCGTTTGGATTCCAAATTGCAAATGACACGAAGACGAAGATGCTATCGCGGCGTTGCTACCTGACATTTCAGTGCGCGGCCGTGACCACCCAGTTCTCGTTGATGAGGGAGCCGCCGCAGAAGTGGAAGCCCGTGTAGTCCTGACACACAAACATACGGCGGCGCCGTCACATCGCTTCCCGTGTGCCTCTCGGGGGCGAGTGGAAGTTTGCGTACCTGGAGCGACACCTGCCAGGGCCACGAGTGAGGCACCGCCTCCTCGCCGTTGACGATACGAGAGTATCCCGTGATCACGGGAGCGATGGTGGGAGAGCCGCAACCTGATGACATCGCCGATAAGACATTTTGAACAGGGGTCGGGAATAAGTCGTTTCGGCTAGCTGAATGCTAGCACGCTCATGCTAACTCACCGTAAGCGGCGCCGACAAAGCCGAGGCACGACAGGATCCACAGGAAGCCCATGGCGACAACATGCCTTCTCCGGGCAAATGTCAAGCTTTTATACGCACGCGGCCACGCCCGATTGGAGGGGAGCGGCGGGGGGCGTGGCCACAGAGCGCGTGGACGTGAGAGTTCGGACACATGGAACTGCGGGAAATCTGCAGCTGAGCAAAGAGCGTCCTCCGAGTCGCGAGGACCGTCACATATTGTACGCTGCCTTCCTTTATTGGCGCGTCGGTTGATTCTTTATTCACGCCGTCATTCGTGCATTTATTAATGACGTTATTGATGGTTTCTGTATAGCATTTATTGGTGGATTACTAAAGGTGGATGGAATATTTATTGATTGAGGGATTCATTGAGTATTATTGATGGTTTATTATTTTTAATGGGTTTATTGCAGGTTTTTATCGATCATTGACGCAATGAGGAAACATGTACCGCAAGATATAAATATACTGTACGGTGAGCTGTTTGCTGCATTCAAGGACGCTGTGCGACAAAAGCGCCCGCGAGTTTAAAGTTCATGTTTAACACGTCTGTCTTTTTTCCCAGCGGCCGGAATACCGACTGCGCTATTTTTTTTAAACACGCATCCTATTTCCCATTCGTTCTGACGCAAGTGTGGGAAAGCATGTCATCACTTGTGTGGTGACATTTTGTGCTCTTTCGAGAACACTCTGGCTGATAGGAAAGTAGTAATTGATGGCACTGATTGACAAGTAAGCATGTTGACATTATACAGCTTCATAAAGTTATGTATGTCGGGGAGGAGCTAATTTTAGCCTGGGTTGTTTGTGGGAGTTAAAGAGAGTCTTTGCCGCATGCTTGTTGTTTCATGTTTGGCTTTGGATTCTAATTTTGGCATGCTTGTTTGCTAAATTGGTCAAACCTTAACCAAATTTAACTTTGGAGACTCCACTGTTACAAAGATGTACAGTAAACCCTAACCCTATATCGCGGTCTTCCCTTCACGGTCCGCTATTTGGTGGGACTGTGTGTGTGTATATATATATATATATATATATATATATATATATATTTTTTTTTTTTTTTTTTTGCCAGGTAAAGCAATTGATAATAGTCTCTCCAGCATGCAAACATGTTATTTTTTCTCATTTCGTAATAAGGTCATGTAATTAATTTTTTTGTTCACGCATATTTGGGAGATCTTTTTATGCTGTTTGCACGGTATTTATTTTTATAAATTATTCTGTGTTCAAATATGTTTGTATCGTGTATTTGTTTTGTTTCTGTAGGTATTTTTTTTTTTTTTTAATCAAAGATTTTCACTTGCTGTGGGGCTGCAACATAACCCCCGTGATGGAGACGACTTACTGTAAATTTACAACAAATGACCAAGTGTCAGTGTCACCAAAATGTCAATTTGAAAGTGTTCACTGGCTGCTGCTGTTGTTGTTGTTCACGGCACACTTATGTTTATTCATCTGGTACTTGTGGGTGAACTTCTTCTGGCAGGCGGTGCAGCTGAAGGGTTTTTCTCCGGTGTGCGTCCTCGTGTGAATGTTCAAGTGTCCTTTCTGGGAGAATCGCTCGCCGCACAGGGAGCAGGGAAAAGGTTTCTCTCCAGTGTGAGTCCTCATGTGCTGGGCCAGAGCTGAGCGGAAGCTGAACGTGGTGCCGCACACGGAGCAAGGAAAAGGTTTTTCTCCCGTGTGCGTCCTCATGTGCGTGGTCAAATGCGCCTTGCGGGTTAGTCGTTTCCCGCATATAGGGCAAGCGAATGGTTTCTCTCCAGTGTGTGTCCTCATGTGAATGAGAAGATGTCCCCTGCGGGTGAATTTGCCACCGCAAACGGAGCACGCGAACGGTTTCTCTCCGGTGTGAGTTCGTCGGTGTTGAACGAGAGCGGATCGGTCGCTAAAAGCGGTGCCGCAGACGGAGCAGGAGAAACTTTTTTCTCCCGTGTGCGTCCTGGCGTGCGTGATTAAATGTCCTTTCTGCGAGAATCTTTTCCCGCACACAGAGCACGTGTAGGGTTTCTCCCCAGTGTGGGTCCGCCTGTGTCGTACCAGGCTGCTCATATGGTAGAACCCGGCCCCGCAGAAGGGGCAGACGAAGGGTTTCTCCCCCGGGTGGCCGATCATGTGACGGACGAGATGTTTCTTCAGATGGAAACTGCTGGCGCACACGGAGCAGCTGAACGTTTTGCCGCCCCGGTGATGCCCGGCGTGTCTCTTCACGGCGGCTTTGTCATCAAATGTTTTGTCACATTGAGGATATTTGGAGCGGGATGCGCCTTCGGAGTCTTCAGCAGAGACTTCGTTGGTGTCAGGAGGCGACGCGTCCCCGCTGGCCGAGAGACGAGCTAAGAGGCTGCCTGAGGCTCTCTTCTCTTCGTGCTCACCTTCTTCTTCTTCTTCTTCATCTTCACTCTTCACAATGACATGGAAGCCTTCTTCACTAACGTCCACTTCCTCTTCTTCCTCCTTAACGTGGTGAGAGGGCTGCGGTCCCCCCCGCGACCCCCCGTAGCGCCACTCCTGCTGCTGCTTATTATCTTTGCCGACATCTGCGGGAAGCAAGAAGACAAACGCGCAACATTAAAGTAGACCTTTAATGTAACGGTTTCCAGGCGTCTTTAAAAAAAAAAAAAAAAAGGTCTCAAATAAAAAAAGTCTACACACCCCTGTTCAAATACCAGGGCTTTGTGATATATGAAATCAGACCAAGACAAATCATTAAAAAAAAAAAAACTTTTTAAAAAAATATTTCCACCATTAATGTGACCAATAACCTGTACAACCCAACTGGGAAAAAAAACACTTTTGAGATAATGCGGTTGCGCAAGTGTGCACACCCTCCCTCAACCGGTGATGTGGCTGCGTTCAGAACTCACCCAACACATTCAAAGTCATGCCTATGATGAACCCCAAATAAAGTTCAGTTGTTCAAGAAGGCTTTTCCTGGCGTTTTTAGTCGTCACATGTTACAGCACAGGATGAAAATCTCCACAGAATCAAAGTGAATGTTTATAGGTATCAGTCAAGAGAAGGGTGCAAAAGGCATTAAATAAATTACAGAGCATCAAGTGATCATCAAGTGGAGGAAAAAAAGGCACAAGAGTGATATTACCAACAAGTGGACGTTCCTCCAAAATTGACGACAAGATGAGAAGGAAATCACAGCAACATCGAAGGAGGTGCAGGAATTTATGGCAAGTACTGGCTGCTTAGTACACGTGACAACAATCTCCCATCTTCGTCATATATTTGGGCTAAGACGGAAGACTTATCTTACGCCGCTCTTGTTTACGAGTGAAAAAGTGCTCGCGTGCTGCGTCGCGTCACAGTTAACTTCATATTTTCTCATTCGAACTGAAGCATGAACCGGTGGGGTTCCCATTTGGGAACCCCACCGGTTCCCAAATGGCCTGTTCACCTGTGGGATGCTCCAAGCAGGTGTTTGATGAGCCTTCCTCAACTTTCTCCGCCTTTTTTGCCACCTGTCCCAGCTTTTTGGGAACGTGTTGCAGCCATAAAATCCGGAGTTCATGATTATTTGCTCAAAACAATCAACCTCGGGGCCCGCGACAGTTCACGTGCCAAAAGCAGCTCTGAGAGATAAGAAGGCTCGAGACCACTAAAACGCTTCAAAAACAGACAAACAAGCTTGAAATTGATCCTGGAACACAAAGGGAGCCAATGCGGAGGTTTTCAAATGAGCGTCAAGTGTTCCTGCCTTCTGGTCTTGGTTAGGACACGCGCTGCTCATTCCTGTAGAAATCGGAGGGCTGAATATGAGTATGAAAATGATTAATGATAGTTATTAACAGCAAAGCCGAGATATAAAAAAAAGAAAAGAACAAAAAAAGGGCACGGGAAAGACTTCATGAACTTCCGTGACAATCACTGAGTGAAAACCTCGCAATGAAAATTGAAAGCTTCACGTTCTTTATTTGTGGCCAATTTAAGAGATCGAGAATAATATTGTACTTCCATTAAAACATGTAATTTAGGGCCGATATCCGTCGTGGGGGAGGCCGCTAACCGATATTTGGAGCTGATCTGATATTCATTTGCTGTAAAAGGGAAAATACTGGCATCAGTTTTTTTTTTTTTTAAATCCAGTTTGAGCTCTTCTCAGCATGCGACCTCGTGACGTCACCAACACCAGCCTCGAGCAGTAGATCGAAGATGTTATCGATTCAAGGTTTGAGAATAGCGGCAACTCAAGACGTGAGAGTGCGAAGAACCAACCTGCGGTGTGCGAGTCCATGAGAGCGTCCAGTCGTTGACGCTGTCGCCGATTCTGCTCTTTTGTCCTGGAAAGTTCGTCCTCGTACTCCGTTATGGTTCTCTCCAGAACCGCAAAGATGTCCTCCACGGCCGCACTCAGTCGCTCGTTCACCAAATGTCTCAGCATTTTCACTTTGCACATTTTTGCGCGACAACAAACACTCGACGCTCCTGCTAGCGTGCGTAGCTCACTTGCGCCTGTTTTTGTCCGCGGCTCGCAAAGCTAAGCCAGCTGGAGACGAGGCGAGTTCATGTGGAGATGTTTCAACATTGATATTGGACTCAAACGTTGCGTGAATGACGAGAAAGGGCAAAAAAAAATAAGAGCGATGACAAAAGGCACGACGCTAGCGACGTCGGACTTACTTCCGGATCGTTCTTCTTCGATGGTGCCAGCTGACACTGTTGCTGACACCTGTCGGAGCCACGATGCAACTCCATGCAAAACAATTCTAATAATGTCCACTATTTCCCTAGATTTCAATTTGTATCCGTTTTTATTTGTACCCATAAAATTGTACTTCGCTGTAAAACGTGGAATACAATTTTGTATCGTTTTAATTTGATTTTATTGGTATACGATGTGGTGCCCTTTGTAAAGTGGCTCACACTGAAAACAACAATTGTGATATTGCATTTCAAACAGTGTTTAAAAACGTTTTTGTGAGTCACTTTTGGGCACATTTGCAACAATATTTGTTAACTTAAAGAATTAAATCCAAATATTACACGTTACACAAAAATGCTAAATATATATCTCAATGATACATCTAAATCTTTAATATACATCACGGGGCGTGTGTTTGTTTGTGTGAGACATGTCAGTGACCAGCACAACGTTGCAGTTGAGCAAAACATTTGGCACCAGTTTATTTGTCATTTTCCAGAACTGAATACAAAGCAGTTGACATTTTTTGGCACAAATCTCAGTACAGATCTAAAAACATGCAACCTCAAAAGAGGGTGACCGCCGCGTCCTCGTCAGTCGGGTAACGACGACGAGCATTCGATTACAATCAGCACTCCTTTGCACCCGCCCCCCCCCCGCCCCCCCAAAAAAAATTTTTTTGTTTTTCTTGTCCTTTTTTAGGGTGCCCCAGACATGACACAAGGGGGGGGGGGATTCAATTGTGCCCACAATATAATTATAAGATGCACATAAAATGTAAATTTTTGCCCACAAAATAGTCATAACATGTGCCACAAATTTGTATTTCATCACCACAAATTAACAGTCAAAAAAGTCGCAATATTATGAGACTAATGTTGTATTTTTCAGAGATAAGTCCATGTCTTTTCGGAATAAAGAAAAAGTCATAACAAGAATAAAGTGGCGGTATTGCACGGGCAAAGTTTTTCCAGAAAAAGTCATCATTGACGAGACTAAAGAAACAAAATATAAATAAAGAGCCATTTTACAAAAATAAAGCAATATTTTTCAAGGAAAAAGGGGGAACTTCAAGAATGAAGTAGCATTTTTCTGAGAACAAAGTCATTTTAGTGATGAAAAGCTGCATTTTTTTTTCAAGCAAAAAAAAGCAGAAATATTACAAGATTTAAGTTGTATGTTTTCCAGCAAAAAAAAAAAAAAAAAAAGCTCCAATATTATGACGAGAAAGTTGTATTTTTCCAGTGAAGAAAAAGATCATACTTTAAGAGGTGAATTTGACAATTCCCACCTGCAAGCACAAATAATTACAACTAATATTCAATCAACAGGAATCAATATTTAATTACGATCCTGTATCAATTCTTGTAAAAAGATGACTTTTATTTTGACTTCCTATGAAAAAGTAAGAAGACTTCTCAAACAAAAGATTTTGTCGTGCTTTTTCTAAAGTAGCATTTTACGCACACGCTATATCGTTACGGTGGCCACAATTAAATGCACCCCCCTCCCCTGCCCTCGCTCCACGGCACGTCTCGGCCTCCGCGCGTCGTCTAATTTCCGACACACGCCAGCACTCAAACACAACACTGTGTCAAGACACACAAAAGCACAACAACTCAGAAGGGTCGGTCGGGGCCCGGCGGGAGGCGGACGATAAAAACGCTTCTCGAAAACACTCTAGACTATAAAAAAATACATTTTTTGGGGGGGTGGCGGCGCTCGTAGCGAAGGAAGGCAAACAACTACAAGTAAACCTCCTGGTGGGAGCGCCAGAGAGACGCGTGGGGTTGGGACAAGGACTGGACGATGGACGGTTACGTCACATGCTAGGGAGTCAGCTAGAAACGCAACACCGCACATGTGGCAAAAAAACAAGGCGACGCCCCCAACCCCCCCTCCCTTGAGTGTGTATACGGCTTTAAAAGGCAGGGCTTGAACCTGGTGAGTGATGTGGGAGTCAGTGAATGAGAGCGGAGAGTTGAATGACGTCCGTCAGTTGCTCGTGTATGAACGTGCTTGTTACGTCTTTATTGTGTTAGAGGCGGTCCTGGACCGAACGGCGCCCTGTACGACGCTCGTCGATTGAACACCCCTGGCCGATTGTCATCGGGGGCAGGAGGGGAGTTTGGGGGGGGGGGGGGGGGGTTGTGGTAACAATGGTAACATTACAGGCATAAAGTTGCATTTTGCAAGTATCTTTTGAGATAAATAGTTGTTTTCAAAATAAAATTTAAAAAAAGTTATACTATAGCAAGAAAGGTATGGTTTTCTCTTCAGAAAAATAAGGATTCTTGTTTTTACACAATCAACAGGTAACAGCATAAAAAAGACTTTATTCTCAATTGTTCTAGTATACGACCTTATTCCCGCGTTATTCTGTTTTATTTCCCCCCCCCCGCCACCCTTTTCAGTGCTGACCTCTTCTCATCCTCTTCAGTGAAACGGGGCTGCTGCCGCCGCGTCGGAATTAAGACATTTAGCGATGAGATGAACGAACCCGGCGTACGGAGTGACGAGTACTTTGAAACAGTCGAACATCGTGGCTATGCCGGACACAAGATGACACGGGTGACGAGCACGCGCGCGCACCAGGAGATCCATTTGAGTTGTCGGACACATCGCTTGGTGAAAAATACAGCAGATAAATAATTCAGGCAATAAATAGTTCCCCAGCACACAGGAGAAGTATAAAACCTTTTGTTCGTTTCGAAATATAAAAATAGAAGAGGCAGAGCCTTCAATATACATGTCACTGCCTCACGTTTACAAAAAGCAACAACCGCGCGACTCCACAGAAGCAACCGCGAGGTCACGTGACATCCACGCTCCAATCAGAGAAGAGAGGTTTGTGGCTGTGAAATTGTCTCCAAACACTTTTGCATTGCTCCTTTTTGATGGTTATATACGACTCGAAAAAGGACTATATCAAGAATATACTGTACATTTTTTCGGTGTGACACCTCCTGTCAGAGACGATTAAGGATAATCAATACAAAATTAGGTGGTAGCTAATTAATTATGAGTTGATTCGACTGGTGGGTAAAGCCAAGTGCACACACAGCGACAATTCGGCTGATAATCATAAATGTTGAGCCCGTTGAATAATTACAATGGCAAATCCTCGATCAAGCGCGGTACACACACACACCGACAATCGGGCTGAATCGGATCATAATCCTCCTCTTGCGATTCGAGTCAGCAAAGGCCCGATTATCGGTCGTCTCGTAATGATCCTGAGCAATTATCCTGTGCAGTGGGGTGCGTTCAGAGTCATTTTTACTCCTCGATCTGCACGGAAAATGGTGGAGTCTGACAATTGTAAAGCGGTGTACACGTATACCGACAATCGGGACAATTTCTAGCCTGATTCCTCCATTCTGATTACAGCAAAGTTTCTAAAGATGCTACAGATTGATTATCCTGTGGTGGGGGGTGTGATAAGAGTCAATTCTTCTCCCCAATTGTCAAGGTTCCTCTCGTTTTTCTTTTTCTTCTTTACATTTTCCGGTAGTTTAGACGCTTTGTGGATTTTGGATTTGAGGTAGAAAAAGCTAGAAACAGACTCGTTTGAATGCTGAAAGACGAGTTTACGCTTTGTTCCGGTCGGTTCGATGCTCATATTGTCACAGAACACAATATTTTGAGCATCTTGAAAGGTCAGTCAAAATGCTCCACAACGGCTGGCGATATGCTCACAAAGGTATGCTTTGAAAGCAGCTGGCAGTGAAGGAGTTAAAGACATTTTCATTTTCGCACCGCAACTCATGAATTTGTCCCATCTTGAAATCAAACGCGACCCTGCAAACGGAAAATCTTTTTTTCCTTATCGGCGTACTGCATCCTGGGCTATATTGCTTTTCGAGTGACCACCGGTAGATGATCATGCATCGAGGACCCCAAATAAGAGATAACGTGTGACGACAACACTACGAAATGGCCAAATCGCGATATAGTGGATGGGGAAGGATTCCCCAAAAAGCCACGGAGTTGAATGCAAGAGAACAAAAATGGTGGCCGGACTCCAATGTTTGTCCCAGTGGAGAACAGTGAAGGAAAGTGAAGCACATTTGCCAGAAAAAAAAAAAAAACACAACAGAGAAAACAAATTGGGCACCAAGCTGTCCAAGTGCAACACGTGGTAACAATCAAGGTATCAAAGGTAGCACAGCAAACGAAAAAGAAAACACAGCAGTTTGTCGCTCTCGCCGGAGGTAAAACAAAGTGCATGAACCACAAAAGAGTACACGGGAAGAATCCAGTCCGTCCGCGAGCACGGGGGGGGGGGGCCGGCGGGCGGCGCCCCCTACCGTACGTTTGCGACTCCACTTACCAGCGCAGCTCCTACGCTCGGTGAGAGAGAGCGGGAAGCGGCCGCCAGCGTTCAGTACGGCTTGCTGTCGTTCTTGGAGCGCTTGAGCTGCACCTTGAGCCGCTTCATGCCAATCTGGAAGCCGTTCATGGACTGGATGGCGGCCTGCGACGACACCGGGTTGTCGTAACTCACGAAGCCTGCGGGCACACGCGGACACGCACTTTGGTTGCCGGTGGGAATTTGAAGGCGCAGAATGGGGCACTCTGGAGTGAACGATTCTGCTCACCTTTTGGAGCAGATTTACAAACCCCAATGCCAATGAAGTTTCATTTGTAGTCTTCAAAAAAAAAAAAAGAGGCTTGAAGCTATTCATTGCCACAACCAGTTGGAGTTTACTTGAAAACTAACTAGAAACCAAAGAGAATGACACGTCGCGTATTCGGAACAATCGCAGCCTACTCACGATTAACCTATTACCAAAATAAAATGCCGTAACGCAATTTCAAACAATAGAAGTTACGGTGCTACGTCTGCGGAACGCGCGAGCATTTCACGCGCAGGCATCACTCGCGGCAGATCGATCGGCATGCAAAACATTGTTTCAAGAAGAACTGAATGTCACGTGGGGTGCAAATGTTGTCACTGTGCGTTCGTATACAATGGCGTACTGTACTAGAGAGCGAGAGAGACACACACACACAAACACACATGGTGCAAATGAAGGTACAGCCACGCAAATGACACCGTTTGTGCTTGCATGTGTGGGACTTTTGGTTTGATTACACTTCATGAAACCAGTTAATATATTTACATTCTGTATTTCCTCCTTTTGATGCCCGCAACACATTGTTGTTAAAGCCGGGACAGGGGCATGCTTCCCACTGTGTGACATCACTTTTCTTTTTAACAACACTCAATAAGCATTTGGGAAGTGAGGACACAAATTGGTGAAGCTCTGGAGGTGCAATTCTTTCCCATTCTTGCTTGATATTCAACTGGAGCAGCTCAACAGTCCGGGTCTCCGTTGTGGTATTTTGCACTCGATAATGCGCCTGCACACATTTTCAGTAGTACTCGCACTCTTTTACTAGCAAGCCACCCTGTTGTAACACGGACATCCCTGAAAAAGACGTTGCTTGGATGGCAGCACATGTTGTGCCAAAACCTGTATGTTCCTTTCAACATGAATGGTGCCTTCACAGACGTTCAAGTTACCCACGCCACGGGCCCTAACACCCCCCCCATACCATCACAGATGTTGGCTTTTGAACTTTGCGCTGACAACAATCCGGATGGTCCTTATCCTCTTTGGCCCGGAGGACACCACGTTCATAATTGCCAAAAACAATTTGAAATGTGGACTCGTCAGACCACAGTACACTTTTCCACTTTGCGTCAGTCCGTGTCGGATGAGCTCGGGCCTAGAGAAGCCGGCTGGCGGCGTTTCTGGCTGTTGTTGATAGATGGCTTGCGCTTTGCACGGTAGAGTTTTAACTTGCGCTTGTAGATGTAGCCACCAAGTTCTTTAAGTGTTGGACGGCTGGCTCACGCAGTTGTTGACAAAGCAGTGAAGCTCACCCCACCCTTGCTTGTGAACAACTGAGCCTTTTGGGGATGCTCCTTTTGCACCCGATCATGACACTCACCTGTTTCCAATTAACCTCACCTGCGCAATGTTCCAAACAGGTGTTGTTGGAGCATTATTCAATTATCCCAGTCTTTTGTTGCTCCTCTCCCAGCCTTTTTGGAACGTGTTGTAGGCATCACGTTCAAAACGAGAGAATATTTGCAAAACAAACAACAACAAAAAACAAAGCAATAATGTTGCTTGTTAATGTTAATAATGTTAAATCAGTCATGATTTTGAAACGATTGTATTCTGTTTTTAGTTACCTTTTCCACAAGGTCCCAACTTCATTGTAATTGGGGTTTGTAGCTTTTGATTTCATTAAATATGACCTCCCAATGCTGCATATTCAAGAACTGCTGTGCATAATAATTTGGAACAGTGCAAATTTTTTTTTTTTTTTTTAATTAAAAAAAAAACAAAAAAAAGAGCTTTGTTCAAAATCATTTGCCTTACACTCTAACGGTTGATGATTTGAAAATTATGCTGACTGCCATTTGCATCGACTATTTGGGAAAATCTGAGAAAAAACATTTGCACAATAATTTGAACGCGGTGTATACACCAGTGATGTAGCAAAGCTACATCATACTGTATACAATGTTGTATACACCTCTAATGTACAATATTTACATAATATTTCATGAAGCTACACCTGTAATGTAACATTTACATCACATTAAATGTCCAATGTACCATATGTTCATGTTTAATGTTTGCATGTACACCTATGCGAACTGACCAAAACACTTGCTGAGGTTGGTCTGCTTGTCAATGAAGACCTTGGCTGAGATGACATTGCCAAAGGGCATGAACATCTGGAGCAGGTCCTGGTCGCCAAACTCTTGGGGGAGGTGGTAAATGAACAAGTTGGCGCCTTCTGGACCTGCACAGGAACAGCTTTTGATATGTCCGACACTTCTAAAAACAAAAACAAAAAATCTCTTTTGGATGGTCTGTGTGGCCCACCAGATATGACATGGGAAAACATTTCAATATTTTTTTTCTCCCCATGTCATGCCTGATAGGTTTGCCATCTAAAATGAACACAAAAGCGTGACCTCCACTACAACCGCAGAGCTCACCTTCCTTTTGGCTCCCGGCGGCTGAGACGCTCTGTTGTGAGAGCAGGCTCTGGTTGTAGAGGCCCGGCAGCGCGGCGGCGGTGGCGTACTGCTGGATTCCAGAGTACGCCTGACTCAGCGCTTCCATGGTACTGCCAGAGCCGTTAGACAGGCCTCCCGAGCCCAGGCCGCCATTCAGAGCCGCCATTCCTGCGCCACACAAACGGCCAGGTGAACTCGTCAATCATAAAGTGAACCCCTGTTTACTGCGGGGGATACATTCCGGACCCGCACGCAATAACAGAAAATCCACAACATAGAGCAACATTGCTCCATAAATATTTGATTTATCCCGTTATCCACACTACCCTACCCACTACTCATACATTATTACTGTGAAGCTCGGTACGTTCCGCGAAAAAACAAACTGATATTGTGTGCATCATCCAGATGCATGGGGGCGAGGGGGTACGGTACCTGCGAGCGAGCCCATGTTGAGGCCGGCTCCCGTGCCGGCGGCCAGAGACTGCAGCGTTCCCAGAGATGCAATGGGGTTGACGGACGACGTGCTGCTGGAGGTGGGGGAGGAGCCTGAAGCAAAAAGCTAATTTTTAGTCAGAATTGCTCAACAGCTGACTTGAGACAAGGCAAGGTAAGGGGAGGGGAGGGGAGGCAAGTTTATTTGTACAGCAGAATTCATACACAAGGCAAATCCATAATGCTTAGAAAGAAATAATGATTAAAAACAAGATGGTTAGCGCGTCTGCCTCACAGTTCTGAGGACCGGGGTTCAAATCCCGGCCCCGCCTGTGTGGAGTTTGCATGTTCTCCCCGTGCCTGCGTGGGTTTTCTCCGGGCACTCCGCTTTCCTCCCACATCCCTAACTCTAATGACAAACAGACGCCAGTTGACAACAGAAAAACTGCGACCCTGTAATGGGTCTGACCTGTTAGCTTAGGCTTCTGGAGCTTTTCTGGAACTATTAGCGAAGTGAGGCTACATTCAAATCGATCAAATCAAGTGTATTTAAATCTGCCAACTCTCCCTTTTAGTCTGATGTGCATGCAGAAAACAAACACGAACAGTCACACATCCAGACTTTTACCTGAGCTGGTTAGCGCACTCAGTGGACTACTTGATGTAGTCAGGGCACTGGAGCCGGTGGCTGAGGCCTGGCTGGCGGTCGCTGCTGCTAAGGCGGCCAAGTTCTGCATGGCATTCAGACCTGATACACACACGCACATCATCAATCACAGGATGCCATCGACTGTACCTCCTCAGGCGTTCCAGTCAAGGCACACAAGACACACCCCACCTACCCTTTCGTAGGCGACAGGCCGGGAGCGGGGAACGTATGGCCCTAGAAAATGCTGCGTCTTAAACAAGGCCCACTGAACATTTACACTACCAGTCAAACGTTTTAGAACAGATCGATTTCTTCACCTTTTCCATCCAGTTCATCCCAAACCTGCTCGATGGTGTTTGAGACTGGAGACTGTGCCTTTTCATATAATTCTGACATTTACATTGTTTTTCAGTTTTGGGGAATATTACCTGGTTTTTTTTAATGATTTTTTTTTTTTTTTAACTTTTAGCAGTTCGCCAATTCAAACTATTCATCAGTTGTTGTTTTTTCAGTTTTCAATAAAACAAAAAATAAAATACACTATAACACTTTTATTTTATTAATTTGCTTTATTAATTATATTATCAATTATATGTATTTTATTCAATTGTTTCATCCATTATATTTCAATTATAAATTACACAACAACAAAGATTGACTGACTTTATTATTAAAATAACCTATACACAAAACAAAAAAGTGAAAACTAATTTGACACATACATTTAGCATTTTTTTATTTTATTAAAAGATGCCACTTAATTCTTTAGAATTACATTAATTATAAATAGTATTTGTTTTGATGAAAAATAATTATTTTATTATTGACATCAAGTACTGTAAATACCTGTATTTTACATACACATTCATATAAGTTTTTTTTTTTGTTTTTTTACATCATCGACAAATGACCAAGCCACGCTGCCCATTTTCCGAATGAAATGTGCCCACTTTCACACAGTCCGCTACAGCTGGCTTTTTGCCATGTTGCTGTTCTGATACAGATCAGGGGGAGCCGATTGCAATTTCCATCATCGGGGGTACTATCAAATCTCTGACGGCGCCTGGGTAGCTCCTTCCACGGAGAGTTCCCACAAACTTGGCCGATCAGCGATAGAAAACTAGAACTGACATTTTATATCCCTGTGCCTTTCACACAGCACTCACCAAAGCAGGACATTCCCGTGTGTCTTGTGGCAAACTCATTTGCAGGTTGCTGTGTGCGTACCTGAAGCGGGGTGCAGGTTGCTGAGTGCGTTCCCCGTG
The DNA here is from genome assembly GCF_024500275.1 of Phycodurus eques. Lineage (NCBI taxonomy): Eukaryota > Metazoa > Chordata > Actinopteri > Syngnathiformes > Syngnathidae > Phycodurus > Phycodurus eques. Next base: position 1,729,586 of record NC_084526.1, read on the forward strand.
GAGGCTGACTGCTGCAGCAGCTGTAAGTAAATCTGCACACGGCAAACACAGTCAATGAGAGTCGCTCGTTATCTTCGACAGCCGTGACGATACACAAGTACAACATCGCCCCCTCTCGTGTGCGATATCGCTCGACGACTCGCCCGACGACTCGCCCTATGTTCGAGTCTCCTCTGACACCTCTCACTTACCGCAAGGTACTGCGGCCCCAGACTCCCCAGCCCGGTCAGGTTTCCCCACATGGACGCGGCGCTGAGTTGCTGCATCTGCTGCTGCAGCTGCAGCGCCATGCGCTTCTGCTCCTTGTCCTTCTGGGTGTCGGCAAACTTCACCACGATGGGTGACGAGCAGCCCTAAACGCAACACACGAACGGGTTGTCTCACAGATCCATAGTGAAATACAGCGGGGCCTAGAATTTGCAGTTGAATTCGTTCCGTGGCCAAGCTGTAATCAATTTACTCGTACAGCAAATCGGAAGTCGGAATACAGGTTTTTTTCCGTTCTTTAGTAATCAGCAGGTGAACACGGGTTGGTTTCACCGAAAACACCGGTTTATAACTAATAAAGCGAGAAAATTGGCTTTTTGTGAAAATAAACGTCAAGAAGACCAATGACTTTGACGCTAATATTTTTCTTGCTTTTGAGACACCTCAAACAATAAAACCCCCAAAACTAAAAGGGTTTTTGATTGCAACCTAATTTATTTCAAGATATCCAACTACAAAACGTGAGAGATGCCGACTCCTCGCATGGCTCGAGTTGAAGGTCAGTGGCTTTTTTTACACTCCATGAAAAATCGTATCAATACGAATATATACGTCGGTGGCAGCGAATGAGAAAAACAGCACTGCATTGTAGAAAAACAGAATAAAGGAATAATCTGGTTGCATAAAGTCTAATTACTGTACATACTGTAGCATTTGTGTTGGATGTGTGCCTTTGAGAGGCGGGGCTGAGTGAGTGACGTCGTCAAGAGCTGGATTGTGGGAGTTGTGGTCTGGCAGCTCCTTGCCAGTGTTTTTATTTTGTATTTGTGTTTCACTGTTTGTTCGTTAGCGCATCATAGACTCTGGCTCTCCTTTTCCAAATGCAAGAGCATTACAGATCCTTAATTCTTCCTCTTTTTTTTTTTCTTCACTTCACTCAAACGGTATCTGAACTCCGAATTTGGCTTGCAGCACAAAGAAGAAAATTGACCAAGCGAGGACTTGGAAAAACTTATAAATTGGGGCGCTTGTAAGGCGAGGTACCACTGTACACAGTGTGCTGCAGCAAGCGTTTGTGGGTGGGTGCGTGCGTGCGTGCGTGCGTGCGTGTGTTGGCACTTCACCTCCATGGTCTGGGACTGGTGCATGGACTTGATGGCGGCTTGGGCCATTTGTCGGGCTGTGAATGTCACAAACGCACAACCTGAAACACATAAACGTGCATGTGTCTACAACAGAAGTGGACTGACACCAGGACAGACGTAAACACCAGAGTTTGGATGTTAGTAGTAGTAGTAGTAGTAGTAGTTTTTTTTTTTACTGCATTCAAAACTGCTGAGAAGAAGAAAATATTTGACTGCCGTTTATGAGGTCCAATGTTACAGCGATCCAGTTGAATGTCAACAAACCACACGACTTCCGAAAGAGAAGAGAGTTTGATTGTCAACCATTCTGAAAACAAAGTTTTCTTTTTTGCTGGCCTATCAAAAGCACATTTGAAGAATTTCAACTAGGGCTGGGGGGAATCACGTAACTCGGTTAAGCTGACTTCAGAAAGACGCAAAATTTCATTTATTGCAGATAGACGCAGTGTTGGGCCAATGAAATAGCACAGAAAAACAACAGAGGAGTGTCTCTAAGTGATTTTTCAGACACTGTTAGATGTGTAATGTACATACATATAACATGATGTATGAGTGAGCTGAATGGTAGTTAACGTTTTCAGACCTAAATGGTCAAGGCTAGCGTGCTAATGCTAATCGCCATTGCCTGCCGTTTAGCATCAGCTAATTTTGTTGTTGTCTCAAATTCTGCAGAGAATTTATACAATACACAGTATTAGCAGAATAATACAAGTCCATCTCTCATAAATGAGAATAAAATGCATGTTAGTAGTAAAAAATAAAAAATAAAAATAAAAATGATAGTGATAGTCCTAGTTAAAACGTAGTTTTTGGATCCGCAAAAAAGTAAAAAAACCAACCCAAAAAACTAATTTGTCCTCCATTTATTTGTAAAACACTTTTGCTCATTAAATAAAAACAACATTCAACTCAAAATGTCCAATATTGCCATTTAAATTACAGTGTATGACAACAACTTGAAAGCGTAATATGATACCGTCTCCTTTTATACATTATGAAAAACATCTCAAAGCGCAATTTAAGCAATATGCTCTTCCTTGAAATATGGACAGTGAATTCAACACTAGCCTATGTCCACATCATTGAAAAAGAAATTTAAGAAAGCAAAGCATACCTGAGCTCATCATTTTGCATTATCTGGGGTGAGCGGGATGTTAGTATTGGGTCTCTGTGTGTCTTCCACTTAGTCACTACTTCTGTCACTCCGCTGTGGTGTAACGAGGAGTCATAGCAACAGCTTTCCGTTGCCCTTGGAAGTCCACCCATCCGTGGTGAGCGCAACAGACGATACCCGGGATACGCCCACGATTTGTTCCTTTTCCTGCTCACAAAGACTTTGACTCCACTGAAGCCCATCTCGTTGAGCGCATACGTATTTACGTCACCACGAAATGCTCACTCGTCAGCCACGTCCCCAAACATGACGGCAACCGTTATTTCTGGTCAACTCGCTCCTCATATACTGTACCATTCGTTGATTGTGCTTGAAAGTGAGCGTTCAAGTTGCGTTGCGTTGTATTTTACCATTTCATTTTTTATGCATCGCCGGACGGACGACATGAACCGAGGTTGGAAAACACTGGTCTAAATGTCCGGAATAAAAGCTCAAGTTATTAAATAGGTCTTATATGAATGGACATGCGACATAATTCATAGCCAATTTGGGTTGAGAAGTGATGATATTATCGATACAAAGAAAAGTATACGTGAATGAGCTCACACCATGAACATGTCTCTCTTCATTCATGGGAGATGGACACTATCTTTTTGAGTCTAAACACCACCACCATAGATTTACATTCAAACAAAACATTTAACACTTTAACTGCAGACTTTCAGCTTTAAGTTGAGGGTATTTACATCCCCATCGGGTAAACGGTGAAGGAATTATAAGTCCGAGTATATCTACCACTTTTATGCCTGCTACTTTTTATGGGTTCTGGCTCGCTGCATGCTAGCATCGCGTTCCCTCGCAAACGTAAACGTCTGTTTCAGCATTATAAATGTTCTAGGAAATGTACCCAAACAAATGTTTCCTACCCTACAATGTTTCCCGGGAGCCAACTAAATGCTAGAAACCAAACGTCTGTGGGACGGACGTAAAGGTGTTGGGAAATGTCGTTTTTAGTGTAAGATCGCAACCCAGTGACAGTGCCTCAAACGGGCATCGTGAGTACATCACGCAGAGTTCAACACTGGGTGCCTTTGTAAATATTCTCCACTTCGCATTGTTCGGAAACTCAGAGCGCTCTTGGAATGTACACTCAAAGAGTAGCATTGTGGCATCAGACTGAATTTACGAACGCTCCTCATACGCAACCGCTGCGACCGTATGCGCCGCCATCTTTGTTTGTTTTCTGATTAGCGCTGCCCGAGTCCCTCACTGCTTCCCCACATTAGTTAATGAGAAAAAAAATGCACGTGCTTACGTACTGAACGGGACACATATGGATTTAACCAAAACAGTCTAACCGAACCGTTTTGACGGTTTTCAGAAAACGTTACATTCCTAATGTATGTCACTTTTTTTATACAAGTATGATATGATATATGTAAACACAAATGAAGCCTAAACATTGGCCATTGTCACACACACACACACACACACACACAAGGATCTATAGTGAAAGCTTGTGTTAAAAAAAAGACATTGTAGACATTTAAAGTTCCCACAGGTGCTATGCCCCTTCGCCGGCGTTCACCTGAGCGAGGCAGAAGTGCTTTTACCAGTTTTGCCAAATATCGAAGTTGCCCGTGTACAGTGGGTACGGAAAGTTTTCAGAACCCCTTCGATGTTTCACTCTTTGTTATATTGCAGCCATTTGTTAAAATCATGGAAGTTCATTTTTTTTCGTCATGAATGTACACACAGCACCCCAAATTGACAGAGAAAAAACGGAATTGTTGAAATTTTTGCCGATGTATTAACAAAGAAAAACTGAAAGATCACACAGCCAGAAGTATTCAGACCCTTTGCTCTGACACTCGTATATTGAACTCGGGCGCCGTCCATTTCTTCTGATCATCCTGGAGATGGTTCTCCACCTTCATCGGAGTCCAGCGGCGCTTGATTATTCTGATTGGACTTGATGAAGAAAGCCACACCCCTGTCCATATAAGACCTTGTACCATTTAACCCGAACCCTGTCAGAGCAAGTGAGAATCATGAGGTCAAAGGAACTGCCTGAAGAGGTCAGAGACTGAATTGTGGACAGGCACAGATCTGGCCATGGTTACAAAAACATTTGTGCTGCACTTAAGGTTCCTGAGAGCACAGTTGGCCTCCATAAACCTTAAATGGAAGACGTTTAGGACGACCGGAAGCCTTCCTAGAGCTGGGCGATCGGGGGAGACGAGCCTCGGTGAGAGAGGTCAAGAAGAACCCAAAGATCACTGTGGCTGCGCTCCGGAGATGCAGTCGGGAGATGGGAGAAAGTTCTAGAAAGTCAACCATCACTGCGGCCCTCCGCCAGTCGGGGCTTTTTGGCAGAGCGGCCCGACGGAAGCCTCTCCTCAGTGCAAGACGCACGAAAGCCCGCATGGAGTTGGCTAAAAAACACCTGAAGGACTCCAAGATGGTGAGAAATAAGATTCTCTGGTCCGATGAGCCCAAGATACAACTTTTTGGCCTTAATTCTAAGCGGCATGTGTGGGGAAAACCAGGCACTGCTCATCACCTGTCCAATTCAGACCCAACAGCATCACGCTGTGGCGGTGTTTTTCAGCTGCACGGACAGGACGACCGGTTGCAATCGAAGAAAAGATGAATGCGGCCAAGTACAGGGGTATCCTGGACCAAAACCTTCTCCAGAGCGCTCATGACCTCAGACTGGGCCCAAGGTTCACCTTCAAAAAAGACAATGACCCTAAGCACGCAGCTAAAATAACCAAGGAGTGGCTTCAGAACAACTCCGTGACTGTTCTTGAATGGCCCAGCCAGAGCCCTGACCCCTGACTTAAACCTCTTAAGGCTCTGCATACTTATATACTAGTAATTTTATAGTTACGTGAAAATTTTTGACATGTCTGGTTTTGCAATCAAATGATATCAAAGAACTCTTTAGATAACCATATCAACTCAAGTTTGATTTATTATTTTTTTCCAAATTAGCATCTTAATTGCTTAAAATATGCTAAGTTACAATCATATCCTAAATTAAAAAACGATTAGCTGTAACCTGGAACCAGAAATTAAAAAATATATATAATTGTACTCAATTGACAAAAACTGGAGATGTCTGCCTTGGCACGTGACCTCGCCGAAGGAGAAATTGCCAGACGCTTCTTAGAGCTATACGCTGTACTTAAGTGTCTACTTGCATGCAAGTTTTTATTAAATTGTATCTCTCATTATTCTAAGACTTTTTTTTTTTTCCCCTTGACAGTAAGGCCCCACTGCCTTACAACAACACTGCGACAACATCATGTTATTGCAACTCCGTTCCAGAATGCGCGATGTCGGTCGTGCGTTTTATCTGTGGAGTACAAGAACGTCGTCGTCACCTCGGCTCAGTCCGTCGGGGCCTCGGAGTATCCGACACTCCTCGATCTGTCCGTAGGGCGAGAACATCAAGCGCATGTCGTTCTCATTACACTTCTTGGAGATCATCCCGATGAACAGCTTTCTGTCCTCCACCGCTGCATTAAACAGAACGTTCACGCTCATTTTAGACGTACGACACTCACTAACAAATGGAGTTTAAAATGAGATCATGATGAAGAATTCAAGCAATCCGTTTCCCCCCCCAAAAGAATCCTCACCGTTGTTCTTCTCACTGTCAGCCGGCTTCATTTGAATGGGGTGGTGCATCTGGAGGAGGGAAAAGATTCAATGTCAGTGCTCGTGAACACAATCCAGACCAAAGTTGTCAAACTCAAGGCGTGGTGGCCAGATCCGGCCCGCCACACCACTTTATGTGGCCCACTAAAGCAATTGAAGTGTGGAATTTGTTTTCTGCAGACATCCCTTTTAGGTGCAGAACAATGGAATTGGCCAATGTTCTCCCAATGAAATAGGGCCTTCAACAATCAATGGCGGGGGCTACTGATTATTTCTAGACCTGTTCAATCAAGAAATCACTTAAACAGAATCTGTCCTGACACAATCAAGTAGGACAAAAGATCTTAAAAAAAAAAAAAAAAAAAAAACTGCAACAAAATTCATTCATTCCACTTTTCCTCACTGGGGTCGCGGGCGCTGCAACAAAATGACACGAACCAAAGAAATTCCAGAACAGTCGAGAAATAAATTAATTGACATCTTATCAGTTTGGAAAGGGTTACAAAAGGCATTTCTAAAGCTTTAGGATTCCAGCGAACCATAGGGAGAGCCATGATCCCCACATGGAGAAAACATGGAACAGTGGCGAACCTTCCCAGGAGTGGTGGGCCTACAAAGATTACCCCGAGAGAAAAGCAATGACTCATCCGGGGGGGCATAAAGGAACTCAGGACAACTTGTAAAGAACTGCAGGCCTCCCTTGCCTCACTTAAGGTCAGAGTTCATGACACAACAATAAGGAAAAGACTGCAGGGCAAAAATGGCAGATTTGATCAGAAAATCCTGAAGGCGAATGTTCAGCCATCAGCTTGTGACCTCAAACTGGAGCGCACTTGGGTTCTGCAGCAGAATAACGATCCAAAACAGCAAGTCAACTTCGGAATGGCTTTTTTAAAAATAAAAAAAAAATCTAATTACAAATTCTTCAACTACTGAAGGGTAGTGGTTGTAAGAGTGCACTGTATGAACGGTTATGTCAAGATGAGTGAGCCGCATCAAAAGGACGGACGCTTGTTTGCACGCTCTAAAAGGAGAGCTCGAAGGCTGCCGCCACTCACCCCTGGAAGAATCTTCATGTTGTGAAGAGCGTTCTGTGCTTCCAAGGCCGACTTGCGAGTATAGTACGTGATGAAACAGCATCCTGTCGTGAGACAACAAACACACACGCACGCAATCCGTTTCATCCAACAAATGGCAACTCAACGACGCCATGTGGTTCAAATTAGTGGCGTAACGATTCATTCATTATATCAATTTATATTCCTACAATCCAAACGGATCAATCTGTGCTCGGCAAGTTGGGCTTCCGGGTGAGAATATATTGATGCATCACTTTGTAGGAAAGTATCAGATTCGGGCTTTGGGGCCCTCTGTTAGCCAGACCTGTGCATAACGTCTTCTTTGCGCACGAGGAAAGTCGACCTCGCCCGAACACGTTGGCACTCTTGCTCACCTTTGCTCTGTGGCGGGTTCTGGCTGCGGTCCCTGAGAACGTTGATCTCGTAGACGGCGCCGTACGGCTCGAAGAGCTCACGCAGCTGCTCCTCAGACCAGGAGCGCGGGATCTGGCCCACGAACATCTTGATGGCGTCCACATCTGGTTGGTCGGGGTGGTCCAGGGACCCGTTCATCTTCTTGCCACTGCAAAGACACACAAGAAAAAAAACGAATTATCTTTGTTTATCTACTGTTATCTATGTTAAATCGTGCTCAAATTTGCCACTGAGCACGATTTAACATTTGAGCCAAAACATCATAGCGAGAAGTAAACAGGTGTTTCGGCTTGTTGTTGTAGCATGTTAGCAGTTAGCGTGTGGTCTTCTTTTCAGCCTGATGAAGGATGATTTGATCAAGACGTGCTCTGAATGTGCAACGTAATTAATTTCATGGAAACTGTCTGAATCATTGTTGAACTCATTCCTTTTCTTTCGACACACCAACAACAGCAGCCCTGTGTTCCAATACTATTCTTGAATGAATGTGACATACTCACGCATGTGCACTTTGTCCATTTTAGAAACGTTTACATGGGAACCAAGATGACTTTGTTTTCCAAAATGTCCCCTTCTGAAATCATTTTTTTCCCAAGTGTGCTTATTTCCGGTCACTCTCACTTAACGAGGTTTGTTTAATATTCTAATGAAACAAAACTTGGACCAAAGGTTCTTCGTAGAAATAAACTGAGAATGAACCGCATAGCATGACATTACCGAGAAGGATCCTCACTCAGCCAGTTGAATAGAGACGACAGGACTCTTCTTGGTTGGTGAAAACATTTCTCCTTTAATCCAAAAGGCTTCCTCAGTTTTAGATGACAATCTACACAGACAACCAGAAATCTTGTTTGGTAAAGTCCTGTTGCGGGTTTTATTCTCAGTTCGTTTCCAGTCAGAACTTGTGGTCCAACACTGAAGAAGCCTTTTGCATCAAAGGTGGTTAAAGGTCTTCAACATTCAAGAAGAGTCCAGTTGCCTCCATTCAACTTTTCCGTCAGACTTCTGGTTGTAACGACGTAGCCCAACAAAGACCAAACCAGATCAAGGTAATCCCCAAAATTCCAATGGAGGCAACTGGACTCTTCTACCTTGTGATGTTTCACCGTGTTTCCAAAACTTGAACAATATTTTTGGATCAAAGGTGAAACCTCTTCTCTTCTAAAAATCAAGAAGACTCCAGTTGCCTCCATTCAACTTTTGTGGATTATCATGATCTGGTTTGATCTTTGTTTAGCTACGTGGTTACAATCAGAAGTCTTCCTCTTTTTTCTTGGTGGTTGTGAAGTGAAATGTCTTCAACAACTTCGGGTTGTAACACCATAGCCAAAACAACAACCCAACCACCTCACTTACAGCAGTATAAGGACAAGAAATAGTGAGAAAGGCAACTCACACAGGACTAGAATTCAAAGAACAATGATCCACCATCATCTCCGGGAGAAAATCCAGTTTGAAAGACGCCATGCTGGCTTTCAGATGACCACACTAAACACAGACAAGAACGAGACGCTGGAAAAGTCAACGAACGCGCCGCTTGCTGTGAGGTAAACGGCAACTGGATCCACACATGGACAACCTGCCCACCGTAAGACCACGGTCAGAACATGAGGCCGAGGAAACACGGGCAGAGGACGAAGCCAGAGACTGCGAAAAGGCCGACGGAGGAAGCGGGGATGCTGCTCGGGATGACGGGGGGCCACAGGGCGTGATGGCCACAATCAAAATGCTGATGACCCGTGGCCTTTGTGAGCGTTTCTCCTAGGCCAGCAGATCTGGCTGCAGCGTCAGATAAACAGTGTGTCAGATCGATGGCGATAAGGCCCAGTGGGCAGCGGGAATGAAAAGAGGGACTCAATGCAGCCACGCAGCCAGCCCGTAATCCCCCGGACTAGCGGCACCGCCGACCAACAATTAAGTTCCGGCCACGGGGGAGAGAGATGGCTGGGGGGAGGCTGTGAATTTGGGTGTGTGTTAGTCCCCATTAGTTTGTGTGTAAACAAAATGAAAGACAACAGAACTCCTGAGACATTAACTGAGATCTTTGCGCGCACACACACACACACACACACGCACACAAACCAAAGTCGAAGCAGCGACTGCTTTTAATGTCTTCAGAAACAGAAATTCCATCCATCCCTCCATTCATTTTCCCCCCGCTTATCCGGGGTCAGGCCGCAGGGGCAAGAAGCTTAAGCGGGAAAGCCAAGACGTTTCTCTTCCCAGCCACTTTGGCATTGAAAGAGCGTGACGCCTTTGTAACATGACAGTCCAAAAAAATAGATGGTCCAAAGTTTCATTAAATTGCCCGCAAAAGGCAAATTTGGAGATGAAATGTAGCAGCATGACTACCTGACTGTAATGATGACATCACCACCTTACAACCTTAATATTGTTATAATAGGATATTCATATAAGGCGGGAAAAAAGTGGATGAATGGTTCGCACGTCCGCCTCACAATTCTGCGGTGTGGGTTTGGATCCTTGCCGCAGAAACCTGTGCGTTGTTTATCCCGGGTACTCGAGCTTCACGTGCCCTGCGATTGGCTGGCGACCAGTCCAGGGTGTACCTCTTCAGCACACCCACGACACAGTGATGATAAGCGGTATAGGAGACGGCTGCATGAAAGGGCAATTTCACGCAACAACAATGAACTACAAACCTATGTTATCCCCCCAAAAATTGTAAAATGGATCGTATATTATTCTTACTTAAATGCAAGGGATAGATACTTCATGAATCCCGAGGGAGATTCCAGAAATAATCATGAGTGATGGGCAACTATTTGGAGTCGTCCTCAACACAACTACAGCTTCCACTGTTATCGTGCCAGCGTGCAATAAAGTTTCCAGGGTTTGAAGCCACTAACCACTTCCGCGTTAGTAGATGACATCACGTGCAGCCTTCGTTCGGATATAAATAGTGACCAAATCATAATTTAATAATAGTGACCAAATGTGTTCACACTGGTCGAACTTGACAGCAAACTCTCGCCCTAAACGCCATACTGTACATCGCAGTCGCCTTGTTGTCACGTTAGCTTTAGCCAAGCAAGAGCAACTTTGACAGTCAGCTGAGAGGTGCGCGCGCACACGCGCGCGCAACGGGCTCACCTCGGCTAGCTAGGCTAGGCTAGCTCCCAACAAGCCTTTTCTCAACTTGAAACGAGCAACTTACCCGTCTTTTACGCCACACTTTATTTGACTGCTTTTGGCTCAGACCAGGGTGCCGTGTTGGACGTTGGCCAGCAAATGTATTGTTGTGTTGTGCTGTACACTTTCAAATCCTGAAGTTCAAGCAGCTTGAGGGATTGTGACTGCTCGCCCTCAACTGTGTGAAAATGGCAGGCACTCGCCCAGGCTCGGGAGACTACCATTCCACTGGGGGGGGGGGTTTGCTCGGAGACAACTTCAGACTGTTTTAGTCACTCGTCACGTGTTTATTACAATTTCTAAAATATAATTCATTTCAAACCTATACTTAAGATGCTTAATTATTAGAATGTCGAGCTTTTCGAGACGCGGGTGGCAGTGGAATATTCCCTGCGTTTAAGTGGCCGGTGGTACGGTCCACTGAGAAGCACCATGCTGGATAGATGTCTTCACATCGTTTTTCTACAGGAGACAACATTTTTCAAAAGTAAAATGCCGTTCAAAATTTTACCAAACTAGCTAATCATTTAAGATCAATTACCAACCATCAGTCAGTTTAAAAACAAATAAAAACAAATGTCATTGTGGTTTTATACAAGGAGGGAAGGGGGTTCCCTATGAATATATATTACTACTGCATAGGTCATAGGACAATAGAGACCAGGACATGTATTTATATTATACAGGTATATGTGTTTGTTTTTTATTGTGATTTTTTTTCTTTTCATTATTAACTAAGATATTGCTGAAAAGATCATTTGTGTAGGAAGAAGGATGTGTATTATTGTTTAATATATTATTGGTATTATATCGATGTTCATATGAAATAATACATATATAGTGATCATAAGGAAATCGAGCGGTAGTAGGAGAAAACAAATTGGAACTTATCCTTACTACTTTGCAAATTCAGTATGTGCAATTTAACTCGAATTTTTCAAATTATTATTAATGGTTTTTGTGGGGGGGTGTTTGAGCTCACTCTTCTCATGCCGGGAATAAAGATTTCAATCAATCATTTTACTATTTATTTTGATAAAAATAAAAAATCTGTCGATTAGGGTCCTTCACTCAAATCATTATGATATATCACTGTCAATAATGTTTTACTTTCCAAATGTGAAATAAATACGCAACATCCCCCAATGCAACATTTTAATCTTCTATTTGTTTTTGTATAGATTAGATTTACATTTCTTTGACTCCCTCCTCCATGCTGTTATTTGTTATTATTTGTTGACTGCACTATATTATTAATGTGAGTGTTCATGGGTCAGTATTGCTGCTGTGACTGTATACTTTCCCTATCTATCTAGCTTATAAATTTCAGTTTGAAAAGAAAGAAGAAGAAAATTATTCATTTTTAAATTATTCATTGATCTGTAGATTTATTGATTTATTATTCTAATATTATTTTTTTTAATTGTATTTATTGTGGTTTGTCTTTTATGTTCCGGCTTATGTACAGCGATCTGTTGCAGCCGTGGTTGTTGTTTTAAAATGCTCGATAAATAAAGTTGAGCTGAATGATTTGTTTTTTTTCACAATTACTAAAATTAAAAAAAATAAATAAAAAACATCCACGCATCCATTTTCTTGACTGCTTCTCTTCACGCGGGTCACGGGCTGCTCTGGAGCGCAGAGTTTCCTCCGCAGGGTGTCCGGGCTCTCCCTTCGGTTGATGTCTTTGACCCCAACGGGCCCGCCCGCCCGCCCCGTCCTCGTGACGTCACACCGGTTGTCCGTAAACGCACCAGTTTGATCTTTGAACGCATCTTGGGAGGCCGTGAACGCATCTCGACAGTCACATGACAGGCAGGCGGCGCTCTCGACTGCTCTGAGGCTCAGCTCGCGATCATGGTAAGCCGCCATATCCAATAAATGCAACACTCGCCTTTTCCTGCCTCACAGCTCGGCATTTATGTCACGTATGTGCTCGCGTTGGAACCAAAAAGGCAGCCGAGCATTTTCATCCCCCCCAGCGCCGCTGTGGCCTAAACGCTTGCGTCGTGCAGATATGCGGGCTGGGCTGGGCTAGGCTAGGCTAAACTAAACTAAGCTAGGCTAGGCTAACAGCAAACACGTTTGAAATTCCAAATGTGAACCGTAACAAAGCGTCCGTCCTGTTCATTTATCGCGTTACGCGCGGCGTGGAATGTATTTATTCGGGCCACTTTCGGGGGTCGACTTTTGACGCCGGATGGATGTTGTTAGCTTAGCTTAGCTTCTGTCAAATGTTGTCGTGAAGATGCCTGTCAGCAAACGGTCCTGTTTTTCCCCAAACCTCATTCATATAATCATGATCATATTGATTTGCTCGTGATATCTCGCGCGACACCCAAAAGAGGAAGTTGACCGACGACACTAACGATAACAGCATGGCTCGTCAAAAGAGCAAAATCTGTCGAACGGCAACAATTGGAGATCCACTCATTGCTTGTCCGCTCAGTACAGTCCAGCGGCATTAAACGGAACACGTGAAAATTGGCAGTCAATGCGTGTAAAAACGGATTTACGCCAGACCCGTGTTATGAAACGGAGCCTTCGAAGGTGATTCCACTCGTAGAATTATCATTTCCCTGTGGTCAATTTGAACAGTTATGAATGTTTAAAACCGGTAAAAATGCAGCAACTTCTTAAACGTGCCCTTCCGCCTCTTTCTGTTCAGTGTTGAGGCTTTGAAGCCCTTTTATGGGTTTGCATGCTAAGTTTGGCCGTAAATGTCCATTTTCAAGTTATTCTAGTTAGGCCAGTCTTTTCCGCCTGGCGTTGGAGACTGTCGGATTTCTCCTTATCATGGGACATAGAAATGAGCTTGACTCCGATTGGATCGTTCATCTTCCCTGATTGAAATATGGAAAACAGCGTGCCTCTGATTGGTCCGTATCAGTCCCAACTAAGTACTGCAATATCGATGCTAGTTTCGTTAGCCTGTCTCGTTGAGTGTTACCATTGAGCTAGCACACGTCTGTAAATTATGGCTACAATTTGTTTTTGTAACAATGTCAACGTCATTTGCTATTTCTATAAGGGAAGAGGGAAAAGCTATTAAGATCGGAAAACAGAACATATTTTATATTTGAAGGCTAGCGCAGTCCAACATACAAGATATTGGAGGACCTATCAGGTCTTCATGGTCCAATGTTTAAAAATTAAAAAATAATAATAATAATTTCTTTGCAGCCGACCACACAGCAGTCGCCGCAGGACGAGCAGGAGAAGCTTCTGGATGAAGCTGTGCAGGCCGTCAAGGTCCAGTCCTTCCAGATGAAGCGATGCCTGGTAGGAACATTTCAACTTGTCGTCTTCTTGTCACGAGAGCTCATGGGATCGGGCGGGGTTGTTGTGTTGGTTTGCGCTTCACTTTGCCGTTTGTGGCTCTTTGTGCGCGCCGCAGGACAAGAACAAGCTGATGGACGCACTGAAACACGCCTCCAACATGCTGGGAGAGCTGCGGACCTCCATGCTGTCTCCGAAAAGCTACTACGAGCTTTGTATCCTCAAAATCGTCAGGTGTTAGCCGAATTGACGTCGGGCAAGACGGGCAGGGAACATGTCGACAAACAACAGATTGGTTTTCAGTCAGTCTCACGGAACAGTCAGTAATGCCTCGTTTATCGCGGGAGTTGGCTTCCACATGCACAAGAAATTACAGAATGTGTTTTAATTAATGTATTAAATAAATTAAAAAATAGATAGCATACACTCAAAATCCCATGATGCGAATTATCCGTGATACGAAGATGAAGAAACTGACGGTGCTGTATAGACAAACAAAAACTTGCAGGCAGTCAATGGCGGGGCACAAGTAAAACCAGTACAACAAAAGAGCGGCCTGGTCGCCATAACAACTTTCCAAGCCTCGTAGCAAGCCACGCAGTCGGTTGACGGTCCCTAACGACCGGCGTGCCAAGACATGGCCATCTCGGACGAGCTCCACTACCTGGAGGTGTACCTCACGGACGAGTTTGCCAAAGGACGCAAGGTGGCCGACCTGTACGAGCTGGTCCAGTACGCGGGCAACATCATCCCCAGGCTGTGAGTAGCGCCGCGACCGCGCCCGCTTCGGAGGTGCGCGCACGAGAAAATAAATGAAATCCCAGTTAGCAGCAGCATCGCAATACGGCTGAAAGAAATGAGTCCGAGATTTGTTCATGGCAACTGTAGAAGTCAAAAGATTAGCCACACTCCCGAGCCAAAGTAAAAATGGTCAAAACATGAGCAAAAAAACCTACGACTCATTCACGGCCAGGCCTCGCTTAACATGGATATTTGAATTCAACAGCCGTCAATGGCAATAAATGACTTAAAGTTATCAGCCAAAAAATACACACATACCACATCACACAACGATAGAGAAAATATTACCAAAATATTAGGTGAAAAATATGCAGATGATATTTAAAAAAAAAAAAAAAAAAAAAAAAAAAAAGGAAAATATGACCAATATATTCAATGGAAAATACACAAACGAGAAAAAGGAAATGCACCCACAAATATTATTTAATCAATTCAAAGAAATAATACAAAATATTAGACAAAGAAAACAAATATAAGAAAATAGGGAAAGAACAATGCTAAATATTAAACAGAATATGAGACTATTAGTTCACAAATATTCGGAAAACACAAAATTAAAATATATTAAGTTAGTGGACAAAATACTTCGGACATCATACAAAAATAATACCAAATGTTTGGCAATACAAACATATTCCAAAATATCTAATACTTGGCAAAATACGAAAATTACACAGTACATGATTACAAAAATACATTAGGAAAATACACAAATATTAGAGAAAAAAATAACAGAAGAGACAAAAATAATAGTTGAGAAGAAAATAGGAAAAGGACACAAAAAGTTCGGGGAAAAAAAACAGTCCAAAGGTTAGCCAAAACACACCGACATTATATGGAAAAATACAGTGAAAAAATAACACAGAAGGGCCATAAATAACATAGTTTCCGTCTCGTAATAGCAACTCTTGATGTGGCTTGTAAACATGTTTTTGGCAAATGAAAGCTGAGGCCAGTGAGCTAACTGAAGTGCTTTGTGCGTGTGTGTCTGTCTGTAGCTACCTGCTGATCACGGTGGGCGTGGTGTACGTGCGCTCCTTCCCGCAGTCTCGCAAGGACATCCTGAAGGACCTGGTGGAGATGTGCCGCGGCGTGCAGCACCCGCTCAGGGGCCTTTTCCTCAGGAACTACCTGCTTCAGTGCACCCGCAACATTCTGCCCGACGACGGCGAGCACACCGAGTAAGCCGGCCCGCCCTCTCCCGGTTTCCTTCTCAACCGGACGCCAAATGTTCTAATATGGCGCTACCTTGACTCACGAGTTGAAGTTTGCCGTAAAACAAAGGCAATTATTATATTAGGCTTTACACCAATCTGATCGGTATCGGCTGATCGGCTTTGTCATAGTTCGCCGATCCCGTTAATGACGTCATCGATGGGCTCCGCAAAAGACATTTACCCCGCGTCGCCATCGTGTACAGTATATTTGAATCCGAAAGCTAGTTTATTTTCAACCTTGTCGCATGTCTTGTGACTTAGTACCAATAAAGTTATTTTTAAAAAATAAAACCTAAAACATGTCGGCGGTGACCTGACTTACAGCAATGATTTCCAACCTTTAAGGCGCCAAGGAACATATTTTAAATTGAAAAATCCATGAATGACTGTATGTACTTCCTGCCATCTAATAGAAGCCCATTCATTTGTTCTGTCTGTCACTATGCCTCACTGGCATAAATAGAAGAACAAAGATACATTATTGATTGTAAATATAATATTTGGAGCCATTAAGTACACAAGTATATACAGTAAATCAACAGGTCATTTGGACAAGTTGCGCCATCTTGTGATCGGCCCCAAAAATCCTTATCGTGCAAAGCCTATATTATACATTGTGTTTTTAAACAAATTAAGTCCGCTTAGCTTAATACTAAAACGTCATGCAAAATGTCATAGACGGGCTAAGGAAACTAGGATTGAAAATAGCGAGCTATCAGCTCTTCAATTTAACTATTGACCTATTTTTCTCATCGTTATATTTATCGAAACAAATGTACCTTTAGTTGTATGAGGCATTAAAGATGAAGAAAAAAGTGAGGAAACTGTGGTCTGTTTTTTTTTTTCCCATGACTGTTTTTATAATACTGCCACCTAGTGGCCAATGCGCATACCAAAATGTGGCAAAAAAATGTCGTTCTTTGTATTCCTCCTGAGGCTCGTATTTAGTGGAGGAGAGCTCTTAAATTTGGTCTCAAAATTCTGACATTTGACTTCGTTAAAGTTGCTGCTACCCTGGTTACGTCAAACATTGTCTGTCCAGTTCATAAAGATTTTGTAACGTGACATTTGAAGCCTGCAACAAGTTGTTTCCATTTTTTGGAAAACGTGTTTCTAAATGTGGAAAAGGTGATTGTGTTCAGTGGTTAGGGTTTCCTCCACAGTTGAAATGCAAACGTTTTTGCCCTCCACCAGGGGGTCCGAGGAGATGACGGGCGACATCGACGACTCCATCGACTTTGTGCTGCTCAACTTCGCCGAGATGAACAAGCTGTGGGTGCGCATGCAGCACCAGGGCCACAGCCGCGACCGGGAGAAGCGCGAGAAAGAGCGCCAGGAGCTCCGCATCCTGGTGGGCACCAACCTGGTCCGTCTCAGCCAGCTGGAGGGCGTCAACGTAGACAAGTACAAGCAGGTGGGTCTTCGGGGGAACTTTTGCACATTTCCTCCAGGTACGCTATGTATGAAAGTTAAAAAGACAAAAAAAAATGGATGGAAAACACAAACATTTTCAAAGTGCTGCTGGTAGGCCCGGGCAGGAGGCAGATCTCTTTTTGCGCATTGATGCCAAAAAAAAAAAAAAAGTTAGATTTAAGTAGATTTTATTTTATTAGAATACTGTACGTTTCCTTTTTTTGAATGCTAATAATAAAAAAAAATTAACAAGAAACTGAGTTGGGCTTAAACAAACAAAGAATAACAATTCAATGAATTATTTGATTGATTCAAAGTTGAATTAAAAGCCAAAAATAGTTAAGAAGAAATATAAACGATTGGATGAAATGTGAAAATATTTGACACTACAACAGACTAATGTGGAACAATACATACACGTAATATAGTGGCTATTAATAGGTAAACTATAAAAATCGTAAGACAAAATGTAAATACAAAACAACAAACTAGGGAAAAATAAGGAAATAATAGATACAAAATATTAGCTGAAATACACAAGCAATACACTGAGGGAAAATACACATAGAATCAAAAAAAAAAAAAAGATAAAATACATAAATTCTTGGGAAATAAAATAGAAAAATATATAAACATAGACAAGATGCAAATATAAAACATTTTGAAAACGATTGAGAAATAACAAATACATAGGATTGAATAGTTTAAAAAAAATATATATATAGAAATAGGAGTGACATAGTGGTAAATAATCCAAAATATGGTAGAAAACAATACGAAATATGAGACAAAAATAGAGAATATTAGACAAGACGCAAATATAGGTCATCAAAATAAAATAAAAATATATCAGAAATAGAAAATTTTAGGGAAAATACACAAACATTAGAAAAGTAAAAATGGTAGTCAAATAGTAGAATGAAAAGTAGATCATGAGATGTGGTTGATATAATACTTTTGAAAATACTTGTCTGATACAAGGGCGCTACGGTGACCCTGCAAGGATAAAAGAAATGAGATTTGCAGTCTAAAAATTGGGATGAGGACGTGAGTTTTCACGAATAAGTCAGAGAGGAAGTCTTGAGTAACGAGGTATCATATTGGCTACTTGAGTTGGACTTTTGGTCTTCCCTGTCCACAGGTTGTTCTTCCCGGCGTGCTGGAGCAGGTCGTGAACTGCAGAGACTCTCTGGCGCAGGAGTACCTGATGGAATGCATAATCCAGGTCCGATGCGGGGACCCGCCACGCCGTCGTCTGAGCCCAATCGAGCCGGCGAGCCTTCACGCTCCTCTTTTGTCCTCACGCCAGGTGTTCCCGGACGAGTTCCACCTGCAGACCCTCAACCCGTTCCTGCGCTCCTGCGCCGAGCTTCATCAGCACGTCAACGTCAAGAATATCATCATCGCCCTCATTGACAGGTACGGTCGGCCAAAACCCGCCGATCGCCGTGTTTTCCCTACAGACCTGCCTGTGATTGGTGGAGAAAAACGTACATACAGTGGTGCTCGGTAACCACGAGCCTCCGGGATGGAGACTTTGCGTCCCAGCCGCTATGTGGGCCACCGCGAGGCGATCAGAAAAAAGGCAGGCTGGAATGGATGAATGGCAAAGTTGATTTGTGTTATGAGCGTGGCCACGGAACGAATGAGACTTGTATCTCGGGGCACCACTGTCGTATGGAACCCCGCAGACTCGGCAGCTACGCGAACGCACAACAAACGGCGACTCTTCTTGCTCTGTAGCCCGTCGATCACGAGCGTTTGCTTTTCAGACTGGCGCTGTTTGCCCACCGGGAAGACGGACCCGGGATTCCAGCCGAGATCAAACTTTTTGACATCTTCTCGCAGCAAGTGGCCACGGTTATACAGGTAGCTTCAATTTGTCATTGTCTAATTTTAGGACCGTATATCTCGGGTGCGATTTTGATATTTCCAATCCACTTCATGTGTGCCCGACTTGCACCCTTTCGAACAGGTAAGGTACGTAAAATCGGGGATTCGCAAGTGGGCACCTTGCCATGTTTATTGACCGGCACCAAATAAATAAGAAAGTGAATAGTTGCGTGACAGTGCCGGTCGCCTTCAACACAACGCTGCAGGCGAAGTGGGTGTTGGTGTTCAAACTCATTTGACGCTTCCAAACTGGAAGCAACATCCTTGGTGCTCAGGCATGCTCATGTTTGTCATTCTGCGACGTTTTGTCGTTGTTGTTTTTCTTCCAGTCGCGTCAGGACATGCCATCCGAGGACGTGGTGTCCCTGCAGGTGTCTCTCATCAATCTGGCCATGAAGTGTTACCCTGACCGTGTGGACTACGTGGACAAAGTGCTGGAGAGCACGGTGGAGATCTTCAACAAGCTCAACCTGGAGCAGTACGTAACTCGCTCGCCGCCAATTGGGAGAGCACTTTCACAGCCTATTAAGCGCTTTTAAAGCTTCCGAATAAGTTTTTAGAAAATGGGCCCTGAGCCCTGCGGGACGTTACAAAGTAGGAGTGGGACAAAATAGCAGAACGGGTTGGAAATCAAACAACCAATGGGAACATTTATTGCGTCCACATCTTTACATAACCCCCCCGACACACACACACACACACAATACATTGGCGTGATCCATTGTTGTTGTCGTCACCATGGTAACGGGTGTATCTGGTCATACATGGCTGATTTTCATCCAATATACAGTATGAATTCTCTCAATTGTCCCGCGCGTGTCTCCCGTAGCATCGCGACAAGCAGCGCTGTGTCCAAGGAGCTGACGCGTTTGCTGAAGATCCCGGTGGACACGTACAACAACGTCCTGACGGTGCTGCTGCTCAAGCACTTCCCGCCGCTCTTCGAGTACTTCGACTACGAGTCTCGCAAGAGCACGAGCTGCTACGTGCTCAGCAACACGCTGGACTACAACACCGCCATTGTGGCGCAAGAGCAGGTGAGACCAGCTCAATGTTTGTTTTTCAAACGTTGGCTAAACCATTTGTTGACAATATGCAGTTAATCGATTCATTGCAGGTCTCTTTTTGTCCCGATATATTTTTCAATCTCCCCTTAGTTTGTATTTGAAAGGAGTTGTATCGCATGGGAAATGAAAATAATAGCGTTGGTTTGACTTTGTGTTTGTCGACATTGCGCGCTCGCCATTTTAACCGGAGCTCCTCTCTCTCTGCGGCCCGGCAGGTGGACGCCATCTTGAACCTGGTGTCCACGCTGATCCAGGACCAGCCCGACCAGCCGGCGGACGACCCGGACCCCGAGGACTTCGCCGAGGAGCAGAGCCTCGTGGGCCGCTTCATCCATCTGCTGCACTCGGACGACCCCGACCAGCAGTACCTGGTGGGTGCGCTCGTCGTCGTCTCGCTCTTCTCCTCGCTGACGTGCGGATGTTGACTTTGCGTGCAGATCCTGAACACGGCGCGCAAACACTTTGGCGCAGGCGGAAACCAGAGGATCCGTTACACGCTCCCTCCGCTGGTCTTTGCTGCGTACCAGCTGGCCTTCAGATACAAGGAGAACTCATCGCTGGTAAGCGCCGTTAGCTACTCCGCATACATGTACGTAGATACTCCTCGCGTTTGTCTGCGACTTCGACTTCTTCTTCTGTCCTCGGGGCAGCGTTGAATCCATCGCAACTGTACTGTTGTCATCGATTCAATGCCCTGAGATTGAAATGACCTGGATGAATGACGATATTCACAGGCACGTACTTCTTCTACGTCTATTTCTTCTTCAACTTCCTTTTCGTCTTTGTCTTCGACTTCTTCGAGATCCCCTCCAGTTCAGCCCTTGATATTCGTGTACTAGTAGTTCACTCGTTGTCCTCGCTAGTAAGCCAATTCAGCGCAACGGTGTCTTACTAGTGTGAATCTACTTCTTCCACGCCTGTATTTATTTCTACCTCTTTGTTCACACCTCCTTCAGGACGACAAATGGGAGAAGAAGTGTCAGAAGATCTTCTCGTTCGCCCACCAGACCATCAGCGCGCTGATCAAGGCGGAGTTGGCCGAGCTGCCTCTGCGTCTCTTCCTGCAGGGGGCGCTGGCGGCCGGCGAGATCGGCTTCGAGAACCACGAGACCGTGGCCTACGAGTTCATGTCGCAGGTAATCTGGCCGCCTTCCTCTCGTGTGAGGCGCGCTACCTGACCCACGGTCTTGACTCCTCCCTGATGACGCCTCGTACTTGGAACTCTCTCTTGACACATGGCACCTGCTGCCATTACTTATGACTTGCTCTGAACACACAGTTAGCGACCTTCTACTTGCTATTGATGCTTTTCCACTGCAACATTGGCTTTTGACTCAAGGTACTTCGAGCTTGCTATTGAGACACGGGACCTACTTCTCACTAATGTTGTCTCAACTGACACGAAGTCCGATGACACGAAAGACTTTGCGTTCCGTCCTGCGTCCGCCCGCTCGCGGCTATTGTCTGACGGCACCCCGGCCTCTGCGCGGCTCCGCAGGCCTTCTCGCTGTACGAGGACGAGATCAGCGACTCGAAAGCCCAGCTGGCGGCCATCACGCTGATCATCGGCACGTTCGAGCGCACCGGCTGCTTCGGCGAGGAGAACCACGAGCCGCTGAGGACTCAGTGCGCCTTGGCCGCCTCCAAGCTGCTCAAGAAACCCGACCAGTGTCGCGCCGTCAGCATCTGCGCGCACCTCTTCTGGTCGGGCCGCAGTACTGACAAGAACCAGCAGGAGGTAAGCGCGGGCCGTTTGGGGCCGCTTTTCTTCCTCCATTTGATCTTCCTTCCGCGTTCCCTTCTCCCCCTTCCTTCCTTCTATAATTATTCCCAGCCTGTCATTCCTTCCTTCCTCCCTTCTTTTAATCCTTCATTCTTTCTCCTTTCTTTCCTTCCTCTTTTGTCCTCCTCTTGCTCTCCTCCTTCATTCCTTCCCCTTTTTCCTTCTTGCTTCCCTCCTTTCCATATTTCCTTCCTACCTTCTGCTCCTGGTTTTTCCTTCCTTCATCCCGTCTTTCTTCCATCCATCTTTCCTTTCTTTCTTGTGTTCCTTCCTTCCTTTCATTCTCCATTTTTTTTAATTTACATTTTCCATCTTTCTTTTCTTCCTTCTTTACCTTTGTTATGTACCCCTTGATTTCTTCCTTTCTTCATTTGTTTACTTCCCGCCTTTTTCTTTTTCCTGTCTTCACTTCGTCCTTTCTGTCCTCCCTTTAATCTTTTGTTCCTTCCATTCCTCCCTTCCTTTCCTTTTTTCCTTTCGTCAGAGATGCATTAGGTCACTGGTGTCAAACTGGTGGCCCGCAGGCCAGATCCGGCCCGCCACCTTATTTGATGTGGCCCGCGAGAATCTGCATCAACTTTGTTTCTTGCTAAAATGCCAAAATTCCAAATTGGCTTCACTTTTACAAATATTGATATTGCAAGCATTTTTTGTTACAAACCCCAATTTATAAAAAATGCTTCATACTGTAGTTGAACAAACAGTTTTTAGTGGCTTTTGATTTCAAAAGTAATTATCCATTAATTTGTGTATATGTAATAATACGAGGCAGTCGTACATTCATATGGGTCTGCAGCCATAACGGCCCTCCGAGCGGAACCGTACCTGCGACGTTTGACACCCCTGCATTAGGTGCTCAACTTTGGGCAAAGAGCCCTTTGGGATATTTGTATTTAAAAAAAAAAAAAAAAAAAAAGAGCTGTGTATTACAAAGAGCCAAAAACGTCATAAAATGGTGAATAGGAAAGTAGTACTTGCGACACAGCCGCCAGCATCCGCGCTGGCTCTTCCGCAGCGTTTGCCAATCATCTGCAGGCCATTTGTTTGATATTGTCTTTTTTTATGTGGTGCGTGACCGTTGGCGCGTTTCCGTGTCAGATCCGAGACGGCAAGCGCGTGATGGAGTGTCTGAAGAAAGCGCTGAAGATCGCCAACCAGTGTATGGACCCCTCGCTGCAAGTGCAGCTCTTCATCGAGATCCTCAACAGATACGTCTGCTTCTACGAGAGAGAAAACGATGCCGTAAGACCGTCGGGGGCGCCGCGCGGCAAAGCGACACGGTTTTCTACACGGTCGAACGAGCTTCCATTTTGTTTCTTTGCACGGTGCTATTGGCGCACGGGACCTGCTACTTGCTCTTGACACATGGCGTTCACGACTGTCATTTGACACATGGTACAGTCGTGCTCAAAAATATTGGCAGCTAAGAAGGGGGGGGGGGGGGCAATCCTTCTAAGCATGACTGTATTGTCTGTTACATACAACCCCGATTCCAATGAAGTTGGGACGTTGTGTTAAACCGAATACGATGATTTGCAAATCATGTTCAACCTATATATAATTGAATACACTACAAAGACGAGTTGTTTAATGTTCAAACTGATCAACTTGATTGTTTTGAGCAAATAATCATGAACTTGGAATTTGATGGCTGCAACATGTTCCAAAAAGCGGGGGACAGGTGGCCAACAAGACGGCGAAAGTGGAGGAAGGCTCATCAAACACCTGCTTGGAACATCCCACAGGTGAACGGGCCAATTGGGAACAGGTGGGTGCCATGATTGAGCTCCCTGAATTGCGCAGTCGTTCACAAGCAAAGATGGGGCGAGGTTCACCTCTTCGTGAACAAGTGCGTGAGAAAATAGTCCAACAGTTTAAGGACAATGTTCCTCAACGGACAATTGCAAGCAATTGAGGGGTTTCATCATCTGCGGTCCGTAATATCATCGAAAGGTTCAGAGAATCTGGAGAAATCACTGCACGGAAGCGGCGAGGCCCAAAACCCACATTGAACGCCCGTGACCTTCGATCCCTCAGGCGGCGTTGCATCAAAAACCAACATCGATGTGTAAAGGATATCACCGCGTGGGCTCAGGAGCACTTCAGAAAACCAATGTCAGTAAATACAGTCGGGCGCTACATCCGGAAGTGCTACTTGAAACTCTACTATGCAAAGCCAAAGCCGTTCATCAACAACACAGAGAAACGCCGCCGGCTTCTCTGGGCCCGAGCTCCTCTAAGATGGACCGATGCAAAGTGGAAAAGTGTTCTGTGGTCAAATGGTTCAAATTGTTTTTGGAAATTATGGACGTCGTGTCCTCCGGGCCAAAGAGGGAAAAAAAACATCCGGACTGTTACGGACGCAAAGTTCAAAAGCCAGCATCTGTGATGGTATGGGGCTGTGTTAGTGCCAATGGCATGGGTAACTTACACATCTGTGAAGGCGCCATTCATGCTGAAAGGTACATACAGGTTTTGGAGAAACATACGCTGCCATCCAAGCGACGTCTTTTTCACGGACGTCCCTGCTTATTTGTGTTGCATCCATCAAATTCGAAGTTCATGATTATCTGCTAAAAACAATCAAGTTGATCTGTTTGAACATGAAAATATCTTGTCTTTGTTGTGTGTTCAATGAAATATAGGTTGAATATGTTTTGCAAATCATTGTATTCTGTTTTCATTTGTGTTTAACACAACGTCCCAACTGCATTGGATTTGGGGGTTGTATATCTGACTAAAAATCCTTCTCTCACTATTCTGGCATTTAGCAAATGGAAATAATGTTGGTAATTCGAACTGATTTCATGGCAGTCAAAAAAAAAATGCGTCGTGCTGAAAAATATTGGCACCCCAGGTTTGAGTGGGACTTTATTTCCTACTTGCTACTTAGTATTGACTCACGGTAAATGTTACTCGCTATTGACACACGGTACCTGCTGACTTCTTTCAGTTGCCACATGGCAGCTGCGACTTGCTATTGACACACCGTAGCTGCTCCTCGACGCACCGTGCCATTTGCACCCCCGAGTTTAGTTTTTTTTCTGTGCGACTTTGGCGCGCATTTGGCCCTCACGCGGACGCCGTTGCCGTTGTGACTTTGTGGGGCTCGTCCAGGTGACGGTGGCGGTTCTGAACCAGCTGATGGGGAAGATCCGGGAGGACCTCCCCAACCTGGAGGCCAGCGAGGAGAGCGAGCAGATCAACAAACACTTCCACAACACGCTGGAGCACCTGCGGCTGCAGAGGGACGCCCCCGAGGCCCGGGGGCCCGTCTACGAGGGCCTCGTCCTCTGAAGTCCGGACAGGCGGCGCCTGAACGCACCGCCGACAACTCCCCCCATCTGTAGGAGGAGGATGATGATGATGATGATGATGATGATGATGATTCCTTCCAGTTCAGCATCGTCCGTGACAGCTCGGACAAGCGTTGGAAAGCCCTTTGAGCTTTTATTTCAGATCCTTGATATTCATGCACTAGTTCACTCGTTGTCCTCATTAGTAAGCCAATTTAGCGCACTGGAAGAAACTGCGTCTTTTATTAGTACGAACTTTTCCACTACTAGTGCCACTTTTGGCCTACTAGTGCAAAAACTTGACAAGTAAACGACTGTGCTACACTGGTTACACACACTAGGCATGTGTCAAGCACTAGTAGCCTCCTGACATCAAAATGCCTTGTAGTTTAAGACAGCACTAGTTGGTTAGCACAACTTTGAAATACTAGTAGGACAACAACATGTTACCACTGAGACAAACTGTGCACTTGGTGAGAGCTGTGTGCTACTAGTGCAAGTTCAGGACACCACTAGTAGATGAGGACAACTTTGAAATACTAGTAGGGACAACTACATTGTACGAGTGAGGCAGAGCTCTTTTGACAACTTGTTGCTACTAGTACGACGAGTAGCATAAAAATGCTTCTAGTTAACATCTAGCACTTCACCTAGTAGCATGCATCTAGTTGTCCTACTAGTATGCCAAAGTTGGCGTCCGAGTGAGGACAAATAGTGTACTAGTACATGGAACTTGAACTGGATATCACGGATACGGAATCAATGCTCGAAGAGCTGTATGGAAAGTACATATTCGACATCCTTGATAAGGGGGCTACTAGTGCGTGACACCTGCCTACTAGTACTTTTCAAAGGACATTTGTGTATTTATTCAATGGCAAAAGATATTTTAAAGCCTTTGTACGAGTATGCACTTTGTCCTCACTAGTGGCACAAGTACATGTTGCTAGTGGACATTTCGGTGCTACTAGTGCATGACACATGCCAACTAGTTGTGCCTAGTAGTGTTAGTGCCGCAGAATAGTTTAGTTGCATACAAGTCTGCCAAATATGGCACTAGTAGTGGAAAAAGTGTTACTAATAGGACACAGTCATTCTACTAGTGTGCTGAGTTGTCTTTCTGGTGAGGACAGAGAGTGCACTAGTACATGGATATCAAGGATATGGAATAAAAGGTCCCAGGTGTTTTCGTAGGAATCGACTGTGTGTGTGGTTTGTCTCGAACTTGCGTCATGTACACGCGTCCTCCAAGCCCCGCCCCCCTCCCGATCACGTGACCCGGCCGCGCGTTGCCTTCAGGGTCCCCGGAAACGCAAAAATGACGTCCACGCGCTTCGCGCACGAGATGATTTGCGGATGTTTCTCCACCGCCTGCTCGTCTTTTGTTTGTTTGTTTTGGTTGAGGCGGCGCGCGCGGCTGTCAATCACACCCATGAGAAAAATCGGGAGTCAAAAAAAATTGTGCTCGTCACTAACGGAAGTAATACATTCTTAACAATCTACTTGCTTTTTGTTAGTTTTGCATACGCACTATATTGTCGATATATTGAACTATTAAAAGTTAATATATTAAGCGTCTCACATCTCAATGGAAAATTGGCTGTTTTCTATGCCTTTGTATAAGAAGAATTTCAACATCCGTTTGTGAAAATGAGCTCGGGGTTTTTCTTCGTTTGTTTCAACTTGCGGTTCCAGGTTGACGCTAGTCTTTTTTTTTTTTTTTGGTCGCCAGCCAAATCTTGACCCACTTTTACAAAAGCTAGGAACAATAAAGATCGTATGAAAACATCCATCCGTCAATTTTCCCTACTAGAGTCTTCGATCAACCCGCCGCGCGTGTTTTTGGGGTCAAATGCAAACATCGTCTTCCTCTTAATAGCGAGACAACAAGCAACAATTGGCCGAGCTCCTTGAGGCTAAAAAGCCTATGAGACTTGCTTATAGCATTTTACACGACCAACTATTTCAGCATTGACGTAATATTGTTCGACAGTGAACTGGGAAGCCCGCATAACGGTGAAGAACGTTCTTTAGTTGTGTGCTTAGTCAATGTTGCATAATCACGTCAGAGGAGTGAGTAGAGTAACATGATTTTAAAAACTGAATAGTAAGGGTCGAATTCAAACTGCTCGGCGTAACCTTTCACCTAAAAAGCCAGACGCTTGAAATGCTTCATTTCCTCCACGGTCCGTGAACGCCACAGAGCAGCTCAAGGTCCCCGTGTGCGCATGCGCGCAACTCGGGGAGGTTGAACGACGACTCTTTTTTTAATTGTTTTTTTTTTTTTAACATTTTAATGTTGTCATTTGTGCCGCCACTCCGGCCGTCGGGAGTGTTTAATAATAAACTTGCGCTTCGTGTTTTATTTTTGGCTCGAGAGTGCGTCATGTATTGATCCACGCGAGGACGACGAGTTGGCGAAACGAGGCGAGCAGTTGTTTTTGTCAAGACTATGTCGACAAATAAAACAAAGAAAGTCAAAATGGCTACGAAATCTTGTCCCGAATGCGACCAACAGGTGAGCACAAATGTCTGAATTTCATCCGTGCTTGGTGTCTTTTGTATATATATTTTTTTAAAAATGGCGTTAGCTGGTTTGAAGCGGAAATACGTTGGCGCCTGTGTCGTGCTCACGTCCTATTATTATTATTTATTTTTATTTTTTTTGTATGTCGAAATTGCAACCCCCCCCCCCCCAAAAAAAAAAAAAAACCCGCAATTCAAAATTCGACTGCGAAGAGTTTCTTGTTCCGTGTTCTTTGTCGCCTTGATATTTGAAATTGGGTTAAATACCGTTTTTTGCTGCGTCTTAGTTGTTTGCCTTTTCCACAAATGTACTTATGACTGTTCTTGATCAATATTCAAAAGAAACAATAAAAACCATCCTTTACGAAGCTAATAACGTCCCTTGACCACGTGTGTATTCATGTGTTCCTAATGTGTCATAGTGAGGCCTGTTCCAGTTTTTATGACGCAAGAGGGTCAAAATATTCAATCAATGGAGCGCAGTAATTAGCATATTGCTAAATGTCACAAATTAGCTGACTAGGATAAATACAAATGTACAACAGTTATTAGTAATAATATATATATATATTTATGTTATTCCTGATTTTCTTGCTGATTTCCAAAGTTTGAACGGAAGTTGGCTCTGCCACGTGCGCTTCCGCTCCCATCCACACGGTGTTGCTGTGTCCCGCGAGGGTGCCAGGAAGTGATGAACTTGGCGCTTCGTGTTCGTTTCAGATCCCCGTGGCGTGCAAGTCGTGCCCGTGCGGCTACGTGTTCATTAGCAGGAAGCTCCTCAACGCCAAACTGAACGAGTGCTCGCCCACAAACGCGGCCGGTGAGTCCGCCCTGTTGCTAACCGAAACAGCAGTAGCGCGAAAACAGTTTGTACGCCGAAGCAATGCTCGGAGCCGAAGCGGATGTTGGAAACCGAACTTTTAGAGGACACGGAATGCAGGAAGTATCGAAGAGCCTTTTCGGCGGGACGTCCGCAAGGAGTCGACGGTTGTGTGGAACCGTTTTTGTGCGTGTGTGTTTGCAGACAAGCTGGAATGTAAGCGTCGGCGCACGGAGCGCATCCGGCGCGAGCGTCTGGACTGCGGCCTGGCGCCGGGGGGGGGCGACGGGGGGGACGGGAGGAGGCAGCGGCCGAGGGCCAACAGCCAATCGGACCCCATCCGGAGGGGCCGAGGGAGACCCAAGACCGTCGGACTCAAGAAACAGGACGATGACAAAGGTGCGTGTGTGGGCGCGCGGGCGATGCGTTTGTCTGCGCGTGTGTATTCCTGACGCGCGCGTTTGCTGCGTTTAGAGAAACAAGAGAAGGAAGTGGACGTGTACGCGGGCCTGTCAGACGAGCGAGCCTTCGTGTTCTCCGTGGCCTTGGCTGAGATCAACCGCAAGATCCTGGCTCAGACGCTCATCTTGTAGCCGTCCGCAACGAGGACGCGAAGCGGCGGCGGACATTTACGAGGACTTTGGATTGAGGAGTTGAAGCGATCTTACACATACTTGGCAATAAACGACAACGCCGCGCTGAAAAGTTTCGACAAACTGTCAAAATGCATCTCGTTTGCGAGTTCCCTTCGAGCTCCTCCCCCTCGCGCAAAGGTCGATTCGAGGCAACTGCACGGTTCTCGTCGTCACCTTTTAATCCAAAGGGTTTGTTCAGTTCGAAGACTTGAGCTGTTGGCTGTGAGCTCCTTATATGGGGCTCAGTGGGTGTGGCCGCCATGTTGTTTGGAGCAGTCCAACCAACAGTTGCTTGATTGGACCAAGACCTGGATGACTTGGGAATGGACACAGCTCTACTCCCCCCCCCCCCCCCGCCATGAATCCATGTCAGGCCTTGAGTCGCTCAACTCGTGGTTAGCGTGTTTTCCTCCTCGTCACCGTTGATGTCATTGACCTCCGTTGTAAAAATAAAAATGTTTGCAGCCGGGGGCGCCGCGCTTTGACCGATGAGTCGAATGGGGACAAAAGTTGCATATCACACACACACACACACACACAACACTCGTGTAAACAGTAACCGCACAGACACTTTGGACTTTTGGCAGTGTGGAAGTGCAAGCCAAAAGAAACTTCCACTTGCCTTTCACTCCACACAACAGCCGACACGACGTCACAGTGAGTACGCGCTTTCCCCATTTATAATATTTTTTACAAGTCCCCTAATACGACATAGACGAGAATGATCGATGGATTTATCGATTGAGCCTGACTTCATATTTTATGAGGACAAATGTACCACACACATTCATTCATTTCCTGTCATGTATATTGAACTCATATATATGTATTTCAATTTGAAGCTGATATTTTCAGGTTAAATGACGAAAAGAAAAACCCCATCTAAAAAAGCCGCCACA
Source organism: Phycodurus eques (assembly GCF_024500275.1). NCBI lineage: Eukaryota > Metazoa > Chordata > Actinopteri > Syngnathiformes > Syngnathidae > Phycodurus > Phycodurus eques. The sequence continues at coordinate 1,759,993 of NC_084526.1, forward strand.
AAATGCTACGATCCAAAGAAATTCCAGAACGGACGAGAAATGAAGTCATTGACAGCAAACGGCCTGCAAAGGGTTGCAAAAGCCATTTCTAAAGCTTTACGATTCCAGAGAACCATCGGGAGAACCGTTAACCCTCACACGGAGAAAACACGGAACAGTGGCAAATCTTCTCAGGAGTCGCCAGCTGGGCCAAAATATCTGCACAGGCATGTGAAAGACTCATTGGCAGTTATAGAAAACGCTTGATTTCAGTTGTTGCTGCTGACCAGTTCTTTGGTTTAGGGGGCCGTTACTTTTTCACACAGAGCAAGGGCGCTTTGAATAGTTTCCTTTCCTTCATCGATAGATTCACCATTTAAAAACAGCATTTTATGGTCGCTTGGGTTAGCTTTGTCTGATATATTTGTTCGATGACGTTAAACATTAAAAGTGGCAGAACTGTGATTTGAGAAGGGTATCGGGGCTTTTTTCACGGCACCGTAGATGCACTCGAAAAAACGAAGATCCATGAATGTCCACGTTTTGCCTTCCAGACATGTTTGGTGGCCGCGTGCTTCTCTTCGTCTTCCTCTCAGGTAAAAAAAAATGAAAGTGAAACGCATTCAAACAGCATCGAATTCCATCAACGTAATATCAACAACGATGTCAGCACAAGAGGCCATATTCTCCCACGTGTCTTAAGCCGCGCACTTTTCTGGCATGCGTGCACTCTCCCTTCAACTCCAATCTGTCATTCAGCAGCTGTAGTAATAGTAGTCGTAAGCACAGTGTTCTCATAAAATTACTTGTATTTATTTCATACACAGTTACCCAAAAACATGTTCTCCTACAAAGTGTCGGAGCGGCAATTAACGTCTGTATTCGCTACGCTGATATATTTTGCGAATGGGCATTCACGTGTCTCGGTTGGGGGGAAAAACTCCACGCTCCGGGAATTGCGGCCAGCCTCAGACTTCAACGAGTCACGCCTCGCGGGCGGGCGAGACGCCATTACCGGATCATTTTTAATAAACGTACACACCAATGGGAGAATATGGCCCGATGTCGTTAATGACATCGTCCTAATGCGACTGGGATGTCGTCAGGGGGCGGAGCTTTCCTGGTGCGCCATCCTTACAGCGACAGGTGTTTGGAGGAGCGCCGGTACGCGACCGGCAGGCCGGTTCTGCGTGCTTGCCGCCCGTCCTCCGAGGCCCAGCAGTGGGCGTGGAAAGGTCGCGGCCTGCTGGCGTCCGTCCTCACGTCCAGGTGTCTGGCGGCGGGCCGGCCCCGCGTCACGCTGCCGTGTCGCGAAGGGGCGGAGCTACAGTGGATGTGCGACGGGGACACGCTGATCAGCAGCGGCTCGCCGACGGCGCCCTCTGTGAACTGGTGGCGACTTGCGCCCGGCAAACACGAAGGAGCCGCCGAAGAAGAAGAAGAAAACCTCTGCAAACACAACACATTCAGTAAGGCACGGATGAATGAATGAATACAAGAATGGATGGGTCGATGATTGACGAACCACAGGAATGTTTCATGAACTCATCATATTATTCAAGAAATTGATGGATACCGGTCTCAAACCAGAAGGCCAGGATATGGATAGGAACGAATGATGTAAGGATGTATGCGTGCGTGACCTGATGAATGAATGAGGGATGGATGACTGAACAAACTGATAGGTACATTATTCAATGAATTAAGAATGAATAATGATGATAAGGATGGATGATTGGATTCGAATCATCGGTGGATGGACGAATGAACGATCGCCGAGCGCTGACGCTTTTGATTTTTGCTCGAGGGCCGCGTCGAGCGTCGCCGGACGACGAGCGCGCGTCGGCGGGAGGAGGAGACGAGGAGGAGGCCACCGTGACGGAGCGACAGAAAGAATATCTGCGATGGTTTTATCGCGCCGAAGATCGTAAGAACTCCGGCCGCAACTTGCTGTCAATCTGCCTCGCCGATGATCATACGAAACTAATGTTGATTCCGCTACCGCACGATAAGCAATAGCGAGTGACACTTGCATTTGTGAATGGGAAAATAATAACAGGTGGAACTCGCGTCTCTAATGGGAAGCCTTCGAAGGCACGTTCACTTGTCACCTAAACTTCTTGTTGTTGTTGTTGTTAGTCTTCTACTGCCATATATGAGCACGACGACAAGTACCTTTGACGTACGCTATCCTGCCTGTCAAATGTACATAAATGTTCACATGGAGTCTTAACAGGTTCACTCAAATGTGTTTTTTTATTTTTTTATTTTTTTATTTTTTTTAACTTTGTTGTTACAGCAACTGTGTGGAAGTTCGTGCTGCTGGGTTTGGCCTTCGTCTGCCTTCTGGTCGGCTTTCTCTTGCTGGGAATGGGCGCCATGGCTAGCAGGTGTGCTAATGCTAATGCTAACGCAAAGGGATCAAAATAGTTGACAGTTGATTCGTTTGGTCATCAATTGATGAATTGTTGCACCTCAACTCATGAACTCACGACTCCACAGGAACAGGAGGAAGATCGGCAAGTACAAGGAGGCGGCGGCGGCGGCGGCCCACAAAGGCGAAGACCGGACGTGGCCGGGAGGCGACGACGACGGCGGCGTCGACTGCGGCGCGCGGACGCCGCGGATGCCGACGCCCTGCAACGGCGACACCGGCGAGATGAAAGCGGGCAGCATCGTGGTGACGTGGAAGGACGGAAACACTTCGTGTTTGTACACCGACGCCCCGGTCGAGGACGAGCCCGAGGTCGAGGCCGAGGTCGAGCTGCCCCAGCCGAGCGAGGGCGACGACAAGGAGGAGGAAGAGGAGGAGGAGATGAAGGATGGGCCAGACACATCAACGCGACCGACAACGACGTCTACTTGAACTTTGACATTTTCACTTTAAAGCCTTTGAAGCGTCTGTGCATTTACTTTAACTGACAGGATGATGACGATGATGAGGATGATGATGATGATGATTATTATCAGGTCACCACAGATTAATTGAAATTTAAAAAAAAAAAAAAAAAACACTTGATGGGTGTGCAAATGTGTCATTTAAATAATAAAATAGATAAAACAAAATATTATTTTTGTTACAGCTGGTTTGTTCGTGTAAGTGCATGTAAGTGCATGGCCAATAAAGTACTAAAGTATTTGTACTGCTCCGTGTCAATAAAGTTATACTTTAAATACATTTATATTAGCCTTTTATGATGTAATTGTTTAAACATGCATGTTAAACATACATATTACAAATATTTATCTATTGACTTACACCAAAGCAGAACAAGAATAATATTATTTTCATTTGTTAACAAAAAATTTATAAGCTACTTTATTAATATACACAAATATGATCAACTGAATTCGTGATCCCTGAATTCAATGGCATATGGTAATGGTTTATACCATTGCATTTATGCATCATAATCTACACAATAAATAGACAAATAATAAATATTGAAATTTAAAATTCAAACAAACAATTGCGCATAGTTGCCACCAGATGTCACTGTTTCTCAGAATGAAGCTTCGACTCATCGTTGGTGGCACGAAGAATGAGAAAGACGATGAGCTCGTTAAAATGCAAACTATTTCGCCGTTGAACAATGATTCCAGTACTTAAATATCTTACGAAGAATAGGAAGAAATGACCTTCGAGGAGTTAAAAGCAGTAAAAGTTCATCAGTTTATTTTTAGTAGGAGTGTGCGAGTAAATCGCGATAGAGGGCGCTTAACGTCAGATAAACTCCTCCGACGAAGAAGAGAAAACCCGGAAGTGTGTCTGTAAACATGGCGGCCTCCATGTCCCCCTCAGCTGCCGTCTAACTGCAATCTCAACCTTAAACCTTTTCCACGTTTGCTGTTATTATTCTTATTTTTGTTCGACAGCCCGGCCAGGCTTCGAGTTTGAGGCCCCATGTGAGGATGCGGAGCGGCGGCGGGGCGGCCGGAGCCACGCTGGCTGTCCTCCGCCTCCTCCGGCCCGGCGGCGGCGGCGGTTGGGCGGCTGCGGTGCGGACGCGGGTGGGGCCGCAAAGGCGCCCGTGCTCGTCGGGACCCCCGTGGAGGCTCCTGTTCTTCGGCTCGGATCTCTTCGCTGTGGAGTCCCTCAAGGTCCTCGCGGGGGACAGGTTAAGACCACCTCATACGCACAATTCGGTTTTTCGAGCATATACAGGTGCACAAACATAAGTTATGACTAAGTTACTATTTACCCCCCCCCCCCTCGTCTCCATTAAATGACGCTGCAAAAATGTTCATAATTGGATTCCAAAGTAAAGACAAATGTTTGCAAATTTCCTTATTTTGATTAAACACAAAGATAATCAGAACATAATAATATTATAAAATATAAAAATTGGAGAATATTCTCTGTTCAGATAATTTGGACAATTTTAAGTTAAGAGTGTCTCTAAATGATGAATCAATTATCAAAATAGTTTGGTAATTGATTAGTTGGTGACTGTTTGATTAATTGTTGCACCTCGAGACCACTTAAAAGTGAAATGAATGTTTTACCCGAATGTCCATTAAAAAATAAAAATCGGATGACGTGCAAATGTATTGTATCAAAAAGTTAAATACAACCGAACGGCGTTTTCGGTAGGATTGGTGCGGATGGCGCAGTGTCGTCGTTGGAGGTGGTGACGCTGAGCGACGGCGTTCCCGTGGCCGACTTCGCCCGGCACGAAGGTCTCCGGCTGCACCGGTGGCCGCCGGGCGACCCGGACGGACGCTTCGACGTGGGCGTGGTGGTGTCTTTCGGCCGTTTGCTCCAGCGGCAACTCATCGAGCAGTTCCCGTGGTGAGTGGGATGGTGTTGGTGCTTTATGAGCCTCCTATTTGAAGTGAGTCTTTTGCCACCTTGTGGCACCCATCCGCAACTACACACCACTTCTCTAAGTTCTGCATGTTCTCTGTTTGCACGTTTAGAAGTTCTGACAGTGGACTCCTGCGGTCGGGCCTGGTCTCCATCCCCCGCAAATAGCCAAAATCTGCAAATAATTGATGGCCGTTATGATTGCATAATGGCGAACCGCGAATATGCTGGGAGTCGACTTTACTGCATTAGCCCGCCTATGGCGTTTTGCATTATATGTTAGCATTAAGCAAGCAGGCGTCGGTCGTTATACGGTTTGATGGATCCATTTTGTGTTTCATTCTATTTGTGTTTTAGGTAAAAATGGAGAATGTTGCGTCGTCGTCACGTTTTTTTGTGTGTGTGTCAGTGGCATCCTGAACGTCCATCCCAGCCTTCTTCCTCGTTGGCGCGGTCCCGCGCCCATCTTCCACACCATCCTCAACGGCGACGCCGTGACGGGCGTGACCATCATGCAGATGCGACCTCACAGGTAAACGGGAAGAACGTTCCACCGGGGAAAATGTTTATTTGCCGGTCCCAGCTGAAGTTGATGGTAAAGTGCTCGATAAAGTTGAGTTGCGTTGTACTTGAACACATCTCACAGCATATACAATCATACCCGTGGGCATATATTCTTTATCCTCTGCAAAACATGACTAATATTACTGCAGCTTAGTGGTGACGGTCCTCGTAAGTTGCATCATCAAATCTTCGTGTGACGTCCCGCGTCAAACGCCCGCGCACGTATGCAGACCACGTTTTGAGATTCGAGAACCTCCCCGCCGTCACGGCAGGTGGTGACGCCGCAGCGGCGCTCAAAGTCTGAGTCAAGTGGATAATCGTTAACCACATCGCTGGGTCACTAGCAAGTTCACTTGGATCATTGACATCATTAAATGGAACGTAAAGAAATGAAAAAGTTTTTGTCGCATATTTTGTTGTGCCAATTCAGTGTACATTGTGCTTCTCCTTCTGGCCACCTGGGGCAGTATTGCACCTGCGCATGTATATTGACGAAAAAGCACAGCGACAACAACTGTATTTATTTTAGTACCTATTGCTGTCCATTTGCCTTCAGGTTCGACACGGGTCCCATCCTGAACCAGGTTCTCCACCGGGTCCCCGAGAGCGGCACGGCCGACGAGCTCACCGACGTCCTCGCCGCTAAAGGAGCTCGCCTGGTAGGTCGACGCCGAACGCGGCGTCGGCTCTTGGCGTTTTTCCCCGGCTCGGGTTCTCGCGACGTGATCGTCGGCAACCGACGCTTTTCTCGCCAAAGCAGCTCCTGGACACGTTACGGACCTTGCCTCAGAAGATGGCCGACAAGCGGGAGCAGAGCCGGACCGGCGTCACTTTCGGTATGAGCGGCTTCCCGTTCGGGTCCGGTCGCTCGGCCAACGACCGACGCTTCCCGTTCTTCCGACAGCCCCGAAGATCGGCGTCTCCGCGAGCCGGCTGGTGTGGGAGGAGCAGACGTGCGAGCAGATCGACCGCCTCTACCGAGCCGTCGGGTCGAAGGTGAGCGCGCGGCGGCGTGATCGTCTCGCCGTTATGGCCAAACATTCAAAGTTTAAATTTTTTTTTAAAACACGAGGCAGGAGGCAGGGGTACACCCTCAACTGGTCGCCAGCCCATCGCAGGCCACATACAAACAAGCAACCATTTGCACTCAGTTTTGTCATTGTCACATCTTTTTAAAAAAAAAAAAAAAAAAAAAAAAAAAAATTTAAGCATTTTTTAAAAAAATTTCATAATCGTCAGATGTTTTAAAAGCATCACACAATTTCTACCTTTTTCTTTGTAATCACCACCTTTTCATTTTTTATGATCGTACATTTTTGATTTTGTTCCCATAATTGTCACCTTTTTAAAAATGATTTTGTAGTTGAAATTTTTTGACTTTTTTTTTTCAATTTTTCCCTTTATCGTTTCCATTTTCTTGTAATTACACCTTTTTTAGAATAAATTGTTTTTACACTGAAATAAATCTTTTCAAAAATATCCATATTCACAGATTTAACCAACAATTTTAAATTGTATTTTTCATAAATATCACCTTTTAAAAAAAATATTTTTGTCATCTTCGCACTTTTTTTTTTTGGTTTGTTTTAATTGTTTTGAATAATCCCAACCCTTTTTTTTTTTTTACACATTATTTTCCATAATCATCGTAGCTTTTTCATTTATTAATCTTTTTTGCACTCGACCTTCTTTTCCCAATTGATTTTTTGGGAGGCACCTTTTGAAAAGATTTTTTTTCCTCTATCCTTTTTCATCACCGCCACCTTTTTATTGAATTTTGTTTTCCCACCTTTAGAAACACACAAAAACAGATTTAAAAAAAAAAAAAAAAAAAATGTATTTAGGGGGCAAAAACTGGTCTGGTCTGGATGTGACTTTGTTGTCTGTGGTTTGCGCAGATCCCCCTGAGGACCACGTGGATGGGGGCCACCATCAAGCTGCTGGACTTTGCGGGGAGGTGCCACATCTCGTTGGCAGGCGAGTCGGCTTCCCGCCCGCGCGTGCGTCACGTTCGCCGTCGTCGGGACATCGACGTTTCTTTTGTGCTTTTCAGACGAGCGCGGGGCGCGGCCGCCGCCGGGCTCGGTGACCTTTCGCAAGGAGTCCGACACGCTGGCCGTCCGCTGCAAGGTCGCTCGCTCGCACGCACGCACTCGCGTTTGCTCTGTATGAACTATCGCCGGCGCTTCTTCTTTGTTTTTCAGGACGGCTGGGTGGGTTTCAAGGCGGTGGTCCTGAGGAAGCGTATGACGGCGGCCGACTTTTACAACGGCTACTTGCATCGGACGATGAGTCCGCACGCCGCCGCCGCCGCCTTTGACAGCCCGCCAGGGGGAGGGACCGGCCCGACTAGCGAGACGCTTCGCGACCCCGCCCACAAAAACACGACGGGTGTTTCCTGAAGAACGGGGAACGTCTGCAATATTTTGGACTTTGTTTCAGAGTCGCAATAAACAATGTACTCAACACACGGCTGTTCTCATGACGTCCGTCGCCGTGGCGACACATCACGTCACACGTTTGAATCGTACGCTAACGTCGTAATGTAATAAAGAGTTCGGCACGTGTAGACAGTCCAATTCAATTACCGTTTCCCAGCGGTCCTGAACGCAATCTCGTCGGCGAACGACACGCCTGCGTTGGTTACCACGGCGACTGCCACAAAACATCTGATCAAACGTGTGACAGTGTGATGCTCAGTCACGATTTCCCTCATTTATGAAACGTTTACATCAGCGGCGATGGCGAGAGACCGTAAATCACCAAATCGAGATCAAATGTCACCTTGTGCAAATAACGTTTTATTACCTGAGTCGTGTTTATTGAAGGAAACGGTTACTATTATTTCTGTTAGTTAGGATGGCAACGATTCAACCAATTTATCAAAATGTCTTCCAGAAACACTTTCCCCTCACGGCCATCTTGTAAAATGTAAACGTGTTCTTCGCCTCTACGGGGGCCCTAAATCCCCAAGTTGCAATCCAAATGACCGTTTTTTCCCCCAGAGTTCACCTTTCGTAAGCACGTTCCTCACCGCCATCTTGTTAAATTTCCACACGTTCGTTGACAAACTTTGACGTTGCTGTTGATGGTGCCCGCCTCTAGGGGGCCATAAAACACAAAACATATCAAACATGTACGTTTGAATTACCCAATAAGAGTTCACTGAACAAAACGGTTACTGTTTTTTTTTCTTCTGTTAGTTAAAATGGCAGCCGCATCGCGGGCCACAAATCACCAAACGTCATAAACACAAACATTAGTTAAGATGGCGACTGCCCTTAAGGGGCCTTAAATCACAAAATGTATTACATGCGTTGCGGTTTCATTTTTAGTAAACGCCGTATGTCCGTCAAGTGTTTACTGAGCGACGGTCATTGACGAGCGTAGCATCTACGTACGTTAGTTGCGGCGGCGACCCCCCCTTGAGGGAGCCGTAAACCGCCAACAATGTGTGCGCAACATCGCCATCCGGTGTTCCGGCATGCGCACTCTTTGTCCTGTCAGAAGTAGCAATCAAAAATGTTTTAGCGATTAGTGAGAATGTCGTCACGGACACAAAGACGTCGGATTGGAGGGCTCCTCAGGCGGTCACTTCCTGTTGCGGCCATGTTAGGACGGTTAGCCGGTTAGCTGACTTTGTGTTAACGAAAGTCGCCTTTTTTCAGATGGTGGCGTCCGCGAAGTCTCGACGTGCAAATCCTTTCTGAAAGAGACGAAGGAAGAGAAAAAAAAAAAAAAAAAAGATCCAAATGAGTTGTCGTTTGATTGTTGTATGTTAGCATTTAGCTAGCGGACTTATGCGGTTCGATGAACTAGATGAAATAGCTAACTACAATACTTCATGAAAACCTAGCAATAACGTCACAAAATAGATTGCAATGAATTCAATAGTTTTTGCTTCAAGTCAATGGACATTATGCCGCTCCGCCTGGTTTGCAAGCCTTGGCCACGTGTAGCGGATAATACAGACTTACAGATATACGTAGTTCCTCAGTAAGCTGCGTCAATATTCGTCGTTCTTTGCAGAGGATAAAGCACATATGCCTGGGAGTATTGTTATGTCTGCCTACGTGTGTTTCTTCGTTGTTTGTGTTCAAATATAAGATGTGAAAAGGTTTGCGATGATGGCGGTGCCGATGCTAGCTTCACCAGCCTGTCTATGGAGTTTCTCATTGTGTGTTAGCATTAAGCTAGTGGAGGCGATGTCGTGTTGAAACCGTTCCTGGTAACCGTTGCAATTTGAAATCCTGAACCTAGCTCGAAACCCAAATAAAAACATGAACCTTTGTTTAAAAACTTAAAACCCCGACGACTTTGAAACATAGCCTTAAAACCAGCCGGGTACGGCGCTCTTCTTGACCGTCTGTACTCGCGACGAGCGCAATGTGCAAAACTGCTCGCGCGCGACGTCGGGACTTTCTGTTCTCGTTTTCTCCCTCGTTGCGCAGCGAACGGCGGCATTCCGACAAGTCGTAGCTCACGTTTATCGAGACGGCACCGCACCGCCTCCTTCGGGGGCTACGTGCGCGCAAGTGCTGACTCGACACGATGACGTGATGCGCAAAAAAAAAAAAAAAAGACGCTTGAGTTAAGAGGAGAACAATGTACGTCAAAAAAAAAAAACGTTTGAAAAACCGTAAGCTTTGCTTCAAAGTCAAATTGGAAAGGAGCAGGAGCACATTCTTGGATCTGGATGAGAACAATATCGGACAAAACTGGAAAAACTTCACACGCGCTGGATTTACTGTACCCTTAAACACATGCACGCGCGTGCGTGCACACACACACACACACACACACACATTTGTTGCCGGGAGGGTTTATGGCCGTGGCAAACAGATGTCCGCAGCGCTCTTGTTCTCACACAAAGCTTCATTCTGGAGCATTTCTACTAAATCACGGTTACTGCCCAAAAAGACAGCACGACCCCCCCCCCCCAAAACCTGACTTTGCCGTCCTAAGCCCAGTTTGTTTGAAACCCTACTGCAGGCTTCAAAGGCGACTTTCAAACCCCAACCCTTTGTGAGTGTTGCGGCGCGTTGTGTTGTCTCACCAGTTTGTAGTCTTTGTGCAGCTTGCTGTACTGGAACATGTTGCAGAGGACCGTGGACGCCGCTCTGGAAGCTTTAAGACCTCCGGAGCTACCGCGCGCGCGCACACACACACACACACACACACACACACACACACGCACGCGGTGACAAAGCGTGAGAAGCGGTGAGGTTAACGAGGAGGAAATTCCGAAGTCGCATGAGCGAGAAGCCCGGCGATAAACATTCATTCGCAACAATTGCAGTGCAGAGTGACCCCGCTATGCACACGGCGCGCAGAGAAAAGAAGAAAACAAAAAAAAGGTTTGGACGCACAAATATCTGAATTCACGCTATGCGAGCTTGAAAGCAGCAGTCGTTTGACGGTTTGGCATTATTATAATATTTCCCTTCGCCCGTCTATGGCATTTCAACCGTAATGTGAAATTTCGAGTCAAAACTAATCCGATTACATGTGAAATTGGAATCTTCGCCGAAAAGGCAACTTGTTTTTAGACAATTTGTACTCGTTTTGACCTGAAATACAGAAAGTCGAAAACCATTGTCAGTGTCCTCCGCCGCCCACCTGTTGTCGTGGGCCGTCTTGATGCCCACCAGCTTGGGCAGGCCGTTGAAGTAGGAGATGTCGCGGGCCGCCAGGGAGCTGCAGGTGACCAGGTGATTGAGGGCGCCGCAGATGTTGACCACCGCCTCGCCGGACGGCGTCTTTTGAAGGCCGTCGGCGGGCAGCTTGGACACCAGGACGTTCACCGCGTTCTTGGCTACGCGGGCGAACGAGAGCACGTCGGTTGTTCAGTTTTCACGGAGCCGGAGAGTTCGGTTTCGGTCTGCCTGCCGCTAGCCTCTAAACTAACAAAAGTGTTGCCTTTCAAACTATTGAAAGGCTGGGAGTAGGTCAAAAGCGAACGGGTCAAATGCTAACAGCGTTGCTTCTTGATAGCTTTCCGCAGGTCCACCCAATTTGGTGTTGAACTGCGGAACTCTTTTTGGTCAAATTTTTTCGAACTTTCCGGAAGTCTCCAAATACCTATCAGGAAGCACGCACTTGCAAAAACTGGCGATTATTTAATTTGGAAGGAACCAACTGAACAGGATCCCAAGAAGGCTACAGCGATGGCTATAGAGCGCTAAAGTCAAGCGAGTGACTGACCAATGAGGTCCTTGTTGGGCGCATGTCTGGCCAGGTTCCTCAGCAGGGCGGTGAGCGCCCGCAGCTCGGCCTCGTTGTCGGTGTCCAGCAGGTCCAGCAGGGTGGGCAACATCCTCTCCTGCTCCAGGACCACCGCGCTCAGCACCGACGACCACTGAAAGGCACGGGACGCGCCTCGTTAACAGCTAGCCGTCGCTAACGGACTTGTCGGAATGTTTGGAAACAACAGGCGGGGGGGCAGAACGAGACCCGGATTGAAACCTTGGTGTTGTTCCCCCCCCCCCTCCCCATTTCTTGAAAACAAATCGAAATGGACTTATCGACGCCTGTCACCGAGAAGCTTCGTCGCCTACCCTGGCGTCTCCGGCGGTGAGGTTCTGCAGCGCCCCGACGGCCGCCTCCCTGCCGGCCGAGGTGCCGTCGCCGTTGCGGAGGACCTGCTTGTACAGCGCCACCGCCCGGGGGTGCCACAGCCACTCGGCGCCGCGCGGCGCCCGCGACACCTCGGCCAGGATGGCCAGACTCTGGTTGCGCTGATGCTGCGCACACAAAAACATCGACAGAGCAATCTCAGCGTTACGCTACTCAGAACTGCTCCTAATTGTTTGGCAGACACGCTGGGCCCAGCGTGTCTGCCTTATAGTTCAGAGGTTCTGGGTTTGACTCTCGTGTGGGTTTTTCAGCTATGCCAAATTGCTCCCGTATTCCAAACCCGTACGTTAGCTTCGGCGAAGACTCTAAATTGTCCTTAAGCGCTCGAGAAAATGGACGGATGGGTGCACGGTGACAAGAAGGAGACTCTTGCTGCTCACTCATGCGGTACGTGTGCAACTTTGGCTGCGGCGTGCTATTGACGCGAGTAACGCGACCTCTCCCGGCTTCTCTTGTTCTACTGGAACCCGACGCTCCCCGCGGACCTGAGCCCACATCTCCGGTTTTGGAGTTGGAGCAGAGTCGATGACGTACTGCACGCGTCCACGTCGTCGAGGCGGGAGGGCCAAAGAATGAGCGCGCTAAATTTTTTATAGCTACGCTAGCTACGCATTGGACAATCGCTCCGACTCGTGTCTCAGGTGCAAGGACTCGCCTCCGCGTTCTTCTTGCTGTACATGGGGAAGCAGCCCATGGCCTCACTGTCTCTGGGGGCGGAGCCTCTGCTGGGACCCTCCAGGCGAACTCGCACCGAGTGCGGCAGCTCAGAGTACAGCTGGTAGGACAGATTCCTCAGCACGCACACGGAGTTCTCCAAACCCTGAAGAAGGCGACGAGGAATAAAAGGAAGCGGAAGTGGTAGATGGTTTTTCTTCTCCGCTACCTTGTCATCAGCGCCGACGTCCTGCTGGATGTAAGACACCAGCGAGTCCACCAGACCTGGCGTGTCCCGCATCTTCTCCCTCGTCCTCTGGTTCACTGAGCTCAAGTTTCTGCACAGCGACACAGGACGTGTTCGCGGCAAGCACCACGGCTTTCACCCTACGTGTGAATGTGAACGGCCAGACAGACATTTGCACGCTGCGCGTGTATGTTGCGTACCTGAGGCATCCGGTGGTGTTGTGGAAGACGTCCTTCTCGGAGGGGCTGAGGGGGACGCCGGCACAGAGCGGCATCAAAACTTTACTGCTGAGCTCTGACAAAGCTTCCCTGCACAGCTTCTCCTTCAGGTTGTCTCTGGACGACAGATTCCACAGCACGCCTGCAGACGTTACGTTACGTTAGCATCAGCGTCAGGCGCTACGGTCAACCGCCGCGCTGATTCGACACGTTCAGCGCTGTATGACGGGTTTTTAAGCAAGTACATGTCATCGAACTCCTGAATACAGTCGTTTTTGTAACATGGGTCCATTATTGTGTACATTCTACAGGCGCGGTGTTGATACTTTATGATCCTCTCCATTTGAAGTGCTTTGCCACCATCTTGCGGCACCTGTGCGCAATCGGGGGGAGCCAATTGTTAGCGCATCTTTGCGATTCATAGCAGGGGCTTACGTTTTCAGTGTAGTTCACTAAAAATCCTGTTTGACTCATAATTTCAGCCCTCGAGTCAACTACATAGTTCGCGATACAAGATAAAAAAAAACCCTACATAGTGATTAGGGAATATTTGTTGACCGTTTCAGTCCTAAACTCAACCCGCTGTTGTACATCACCATTAAAAGGTCCAAAACCACACCAAAACCAGTTACATAACATCAAATGAGACTTTTTTTCGTGACAATACTTTCCGCAAAAGAATCGGCGATACTCCGCAACATCCACTCCGACGCCACAGACCTGTGATGTTCTTCCGGAGCTCCTCGTCCGGTTCTCCCAGGACTGCGACGAGGCGCGCCACCCCGCCGGCGTCGATGAGCGCCACCTTGTTGTCGGCGTTCTCGTAGATGAGGTTGCGCGTGGCGCCCGTGGCGAAGCGCTGCACCTCCAGGTTGTCGCTGGAGAAAAGCTGAACCAGCACCGGGATGCCTTGGAGAACGCGGACCTGGCGGGGTCACGACAAACTCGGATCAACAATTTAGGAGGAAAAAGGAGGAGGAGTAAGGAGCTGAAGGAGTACCTGGTCTTTGGAATCGTTGCTATGGTAACACTGGTGTTGAATGTAGGCGGCGCCCAGAATCTGTAAAGCGGCATCCGGTTCGGACAAGTATCTGACGGCGGTGTGCATGTCCAGTCCTTCCATCCTACAAACAACACGCGGGTTAAGAGGGGACACATGATGTAAATGGGACTTTAAAGATGGGAAAGGAAAAAAAAAAAAAGTTACGAGACGTCATAATATAATTAAAAAAACAAAATAGTGAAAGTACAACCCCAATTCCAATGAAGTCGGGACGTTGTGTTAAACATAAATCAAAACAGAATACAACGATTTGCAAATCATGTTCGACCTAAAGTTCATTGAATACAACGACAAGATATAGCGACGCGCCGCTGGGCCTCACCCTCCCAGTTGGTCGTTGCTGTGAATGGACGCTCCGTCCAAGACGTCCAATCCTTTCCCGACGCTGCGGACGGTGCACGGGGATGCGGCGCGCTTAACGGACGCCACCCTCTGCACGGACGCGGCGTGCTGCGCGGAGCTCCGGTAGCCCAAAGTGTGGCTCGGCCGGTGGACGTGCCACTGCGGCGCCTGGTGACCCCCCCAGCCGTCGCCCCTCGCCCCCCAGCCGTCCTGGCCGTAGGCGGCGCCGTGCTGCTGTCGGTTGGCGATGCGGCTGATGGTGCGGTGCGAGGGGCCTTTGTAGGTGAAGTGGACGGGCATCTCCTCCTCGGGCCAGTAGCCGCCCCGCGGTCCCTGGGGGGCCAGGGTGCCGCTGAGGGTGCGCCTCAGGGTGCCGGACGGGGGCGGCGGCGCGGTGTTGTCTGGAGGCGGCGCCCCGTAATCGGGCACCTCGGCCTGGCACAGCGACTTGGTGCGGCGGCTGTAGCCGCCGTGAGTCCGGAAGCTGCTCTGCGCCACGCTGGCCCGCGCCTTGGAGGAGGTCTCCACCGCCGAGCGAGACGAGAAGCCGCCGGAGGGCATCGTGGGTACCTGGACAAACGGCGTCTCTCGTTATGTGTGGATGCGACCGGACAACAACAGTATGAAAGAGTTCCCGTTTTTAGGGCCAAACAAAAAAACCCTTTGGTGCCATTTTGACTTTCCGGGGCCAAAGAAAGGCGTGGTGCTTTCCATGGTTGCGAAGTGTCCCGCAAGGTGCTTTTCCACCCGGGCCGCGTTCCTTCTCGACAGGAAGCCGACTCGTGGCCTTCGCATTGTTGCGCCGGCCAATGACAAGCAAAATGTTTGGGTTTCCCGCTCCCCTCCCCGCTTTCATTGTTCTCGCTTTAATCGCGCTTCCGCCTTTCCGAGGCTCCAAACAGCAAACGGCAGCCGGGAAAGCGCCAGAAAGAATCACGTGGGCGCGCAGCGGATCCGTGCTCGCTTTGGCGAGGAGTCGAGCGCTTTGCTCTCCTCTCTAACGCGCGGGGGTGTGTTCGGCCTGTGAGCTGCTCCGTCAACTATTTGGGGTGTTATTGTTGTGTCAGAATGACATCATGTCATAATAGTACGATGACATCACGCACACGAGCCCGTACTCACCGCCATGATGCGGCTCGGCGTGTGGATCATCGATCTGGAGCTGAAGCCTCTCGCGGCGGGGAGGCCGTACTCGCATCCTGGACACACGCAAATACATGCACACATGTGCTACATTTCAGCCAGATGGACAACTTTTTTATTTTTATTTTTTAATTCAAGTCTTGTGAGCGGGCTCGACAGAAAGGAAGGTCCGCAGCATTCCAGCAGGACGGGAGAAAGGCGGAGGTGGCGGGAGGGTCGGCAGGGGGGCGCGAGGGAGGGTCTCCGGGCCGCGCGCCAAAGCCGAAGCCTCGCTGGGTCACATGTCAACGCAGGAATGCTCCGACTACAACGAACGCGCCGACCGACTCGACAACGCGACGGAATCGATACGAGACATCTGTCGATCGTTCCGAGACGCACCGGTCCCCGCAGTTCAGTTTCGATTTTTTGTGCCACACTTATTCAGGTGTCTTCAAAGTGGGAGGCCAACAGGAAGTGACTGCACTTTCGCCCGCCTCTGGCATCACGGTTTGGCTCATTTACATAACTCCGCCCACACAACGACACGGTCAGCAAAAGTCACCGACATGTTTGTTCTTCCGCACAGAGCTTTCTTTGTGCAAAGGGAACAAAAAAGTGTTCTCACACACTCGGAAGCATACAATTGGCCAACATGAGAAGATGAACAATAAAGATTCCTTTCTGATTGATTGATTGATTGATTGCGAGGTTTGTTCCAATACATGCATATGTTGCGCTTCTGAAGTCCCGCTGGATTCTGGGAGGGGAAGCGCTCCCGCGAGGGGTGATAAGAAGCAACGGCGGGGCCGCTCTCCGCCAGGTCAACAACAGTAAACACAGCGCCAGACGCGGCTTGAGTGAAGAATGTTAATGGGCCAGGCGACCTCTGACCTCCAGGGAACGCCGACACGCTTCCTGTTCAGCTTCAACGGGCTGGAAGGATTGAAGTGATTTGCTACGGCCGTGAGGGGGTGGGTGGAAGGAAGGAAGGGGCCGCAATGCTGATAGGCCGCAAGGAATTCTCTTGGAATCTTCACTTTGTAATTAGGCGCATCTTCTGCTCTTGTTGATTTACGACGCTTAAGGGCCGCTCCACACTTCCAGCCACAAACCGCTAATGATCTTTTTTTTTTTTGTGTGTGCGCGCGCGTCTATCTTCAGCACCTCCTCCCACACTCGGCAGCGCATTGTCGCCTTTATCAAAACTCTCATTGTTCTTCTTCCTTTTATATAAAAAATAAATAAAATGGCCACCGAGCTCAGTAGACAACGTTTGGGAAGGCAAACAATTTGAAGCTGAATGACCGGGGAGGAACTTTCCCGTTTGTTTTTTAGCAAACAGCGGTCGGATCAACACGATGAGCTCACAGTCTTGAATGCGTCAACATTTCGGACGGAGGGGCGTCGAGGGCGAAACCTTTGACGTTCATGTGACTTCTCAGCCGACGGGCAGGCCGAGGCCAACGTTCCCAAATAGCGCGACTGATAAGTGAGCGAGTGGCAACGGGGAGCCGACCGCCTCGCTTCGCCGTCGTCACGTTTTGAGCCACGGGCGCATCCAAAAGCGACACTGCTAAACGCCATTGACTTTAGGCTTAACAACAGTCCGAAACACTTTCCCTTCTGTAGCCAAATAAAGATTTCAAATCACTTCGGCATGTTAGTTTTTCCCTTGAACAACTTGTCCTTTTGTCAAGTTTTTAAAGACGATTTCAAAAGAGACCTCGAAAGCAGGGGTTGCAAAAGTGTATTTGATCAGTGGCCGTTCACATTCCCTACGGCATTTGCTCAATATTAATCTCGCAAATTTTTGAAACTAAAATTGTCACTCAGTGCCATGGACGTTGAAATTCGTCAGCTGCAATCCAAGCATTTACTGCCACCGACGAATATATTCGTCAAGTACCCTTTTCAACGGCTGGGCGAGGAAAAAGGTCTCGTCCAGCTGGTCTGTGGAACTCAGGTTTGTAAAGCACTGCCATGATCCCTAAAGATGGCGCCGTTGTCTTTTCGGATCCGAGATCAGCGCAGTTTTTCAGTAGAACATACAAATTGGGATGTGAATCTCGGCTCACATCGCGTCAATTGTGAGGGAGAGACGTAAGGGTTGGACAAGTTTATGAATCTGACACTCAAACAGAGTATGTATACGTACGGTGTGAACAGAGTACGTGCCACAGTAGCGACTAGGAAGCGCGTGTCGCGATTGTGAGAAAAGACGACGCAGTTCATGAAGTGAATGGCGAACTAGTTGTTATAAATATACAGAATAGCTGTGGCGCTACATCTTGACATATTGAGCAATGATATCGATTGCTGTCTCATATTGATGAGATTTTTTAAAAATGAGGTCTTTGGTGAAGAGTGGAGCATCTTTCTCCCCGGCAACAGATCTTTGACTTCACTCGTTTTTACTGGAATGTGAACAAACTTCATGCATTGAACAAGCTTCCTATTTGACAGCACATTTCAAAGTCAATATGTAACAGCTAGTGAGCCGCGAATAAACATAACAAACAAACGTGTAGCGCGATAACAAGCAGACGTGCTAACGAGCAGTCATGTTTCCGTGCTAACAATCTCCTGCGCATTCATCGCAGGCAAATGAGACGAGAGGACGTCTGCGTCCGGTCCTTTTCCCAGCAGTGGAAACCAGGACAACGCTCCTGACCTTCTGTCACCCTTCCCCCCCCCCCCTTTAGAAAAAAATAAAATCTGTCGCACACAAAGTCACCACAAAAAAAAAAAAAAAAAAAAAAGCAGGAAATGCAGCCTCAAGTGAGCACATTTAGTCCGTAAGTCCGGATTTTTTTTTTTTATGTTGTTCCCATTGAAGTTTTTTTCATATGTTGTGAATTACAAAACCGAAATGGCAGACGGACTAGCTTTTCATTAATTGTTTTTGTTTATTTTAGATTTCTGGCAAGTACTGGCTGCTTAGTACATGTGTGGGGGGGAGAAAAAAAAAAAAAAAAAAAAAAAATCTAACTTCTTGATATAATGAGGGTTTATTCCTTATCAGCGCGCCAGTGTTGTTGATTTAAGCTCAGTCCTTGGACACGAACACCTTATCTACTGCAAAAACAAAAAAACAAAAAAAAACAAAAAAACACTCACATAACACACAAAGCACAACACGACGACACTTCAACACGCAATCAGTGCAGAGGAGAAGCAAAATAGCCAACAACGTTCAGTTCATACCTTTGAAAACTGAGCATTAAAAGCAATTTTCCCACGAGTGCGAGTACAAGGCCATTTAAAATATTCGGTTTATCCACAGGCGTGTTTGATCACGTCGCAAAACATAAGTTAGCATCTCATGTAGCATAAGCTAAAGTCTACGCTTTCTTCCTGTATGACTAATTCGCTTGATTTAAAAAAAAATATATAT
The DNA here is from genome assembly GCF_024500275.1 of Phycodurus eques. NCBI lineage: Eukaryota > Metazoa > Chordata > Actinopteri > Syngnathiformes > Syngnathidae > Phycodurus > Phycodurus eques. The sequence continues at coordinate 1,779,022 of NC_084526.1, forward strand.
ATATATATATATATATATATATATATATATGTATATATTTTTTTTTTTTTTTTTTTTTATGTTTTGAATCAATTCAAATTGAACTCAAACTGTTTTGAATCGCCACACAACAACGTCACTTGATGAATTGAGCGCAAGTAGAGATAATGCAGCGCCGCTGAGCTCAACACAAAGTCAATTATCTGATTGATATATTGATTGTTGGTCCTTTTTCGAAGTTAAATTCCATTCATAAGAACTCAAATTTGTTTTTACTCCCCGATGGAATCGAGTCCATTTGTCGATTTAGCACGACGAGAGCTAGCATCGTTTAGCTTAGCTCGACAAGTGTGTAATGTAGCCTTCTGAGGTTGTGAAATGACTTGTTGTTTTTAGAATATTAAAAACAAAACAGAAAGAAAGAAAAAAAGTCATTTAAGTGTAATGAACAACGCTAAAGTAACGTTTATGCAAAAAAAAAAATTAAAAATTAAAAAAAAAGATCCCCATTTGGCACGTTTTAAAGCTTACGCAACAGGCGTCACTTTGAGGTTGTTTTTGTTCTTTTTCCTTCTCCAAATGGCGAAGTTGAAAGGTGAAATGAGTCAGCGCCCACCTGCCGGTCCGAGCAGCGCGTCGTCGTCCGTCAGCCTCCCCAGCGAAGGCGACTTCTTCTCGGCCAAGCGGAGGCGAACCTGCTCCTGGACCCTGCGCGCCTTGGCCCCGGCGTCCGAACACCGGGCGTCCGAGGGCACCACGTAGGCGGTGCGGGACGAGTTGGGCTGCAGGGCGGACAGGAAGCAGCCGTCGACCGCCGCCGCGCTCATCCTGCCACGGCCACCGAGCGTTGACGAGAACCCGGGGGGAGAGCGACGACAGCCGGGCGAGAGGCTGAAGACGAACCGCCGGCGGCAGCGCTCACTCGCGGACTGACTTGGGAGGAGACGCCGCTGTCCTGCCCGAGAAGAGGAGCCGTGAGGGGCGGGGCCCGGGGGCCAGGGGCCATGGGGGGCGGGGCCCGGAGCCCGGGGGGCGGAGCCCGTCGTCGACCTGCTGACTTACAGACTGCAGTTCAGACCACCAACCCAACAGCACAAGTTCACTGTCCTTTTATATAGTGGGTCGTACTTTTGGGTGGTGTAGTCTACTTTTATGTACAACCCCAATTGCAATGAAGTTGGGATGCTGCAACACGTTCCCAAAAAAGTTGGGACAGGTGGCAAAAAAAGACGGAGAAAGTGGAGGAAGGCTCATCAAACACCTGCTTGGAACATCCCACAGGTGAACGGGCCAATTGGGAACAGGTGGGCGCCATGATTGAGCTCCCTGAATTGCGCAGTCGTTCACAAGCAAAGATGGGGCGAGGTTCACCTCTTTGTGAACAAGTGCGGGAGAAAATAGTCCAACAGTTTAAGGACAATGTTCCTCAACGGACAATTGCAAGCAATTGAGGGATTTCATCATCTACGGTCCGTAATATCATCGAAAGGTTCAGAGAATCTGGAGAAATCACTGCACGGAAGCGGCGAGGCCCAAAACCCACATTGAACGCCCGTGACCTTCGATCCCTCAGGCGGCGTTGCATCAAAAACCGACATCGATGTGTTAAGGATATCACCGCGTGGGCTCAGGAGCACTTCAGAAAACCAATGTCAGTAAATACAGTTCAGCGCTACATCCGTACGTGCAACCTGAAACTCTACTATGCAAAGCAAAAGCCATTTATCAACAACACCGAGAAACGCCGCCGGCTTCTCTGGGCCCGAGCTCCTCTAAGATGGACCGATGCAAAGTGGAAAAGTGTTCTGTGGTCAAATGGTTCAAATTGTTTTTGGAAATTATGGACGTCGTGTCCTCCGGGCCAAAGAGGAAAAGAACCATCCGGACTGTTACGGACGCGAAGTTCAAAAGCCAGCATCTGTGATGGTATGGGGCTGTGTTAGTGCCAATGGCATGGGTAACTTACACATCTGTGAAGGCACCATTCATGCTGAAAGGTACATACAGGTTTTGGAGAAACATACGCTGCCATCCAAGCGACGTTTTTTTCACGAACGCCCCTGCTTATTTCAGCAAGACAATGCCAAACCACATTCTGCACGCGTTACAACAGCGTGGCTTCGTCGTAAAAGAGTGCGGGTACGAGACTGGCCTTCCTCCAGTCCAGACCCCGGATTGCTCAAACCAATCAAGTTGATCAGTTTGAACATGAACTATCTTGTCTCTGTAGTGGATTCAATGAAATATAGGTCGCACATGATTTGCAAATCATTGTATTCTGTTTTGATGTATGTTTAACACAACGTCCCACCTTCATTGGAATTGGTTGCAATTTCGTGTCGTACTCTACTGTAGTGTACCGTTGTTTACTTTTGTGTAGCGGACTCCTGTGCACTGTAATGTTGTGTGTACTTTGGAGTCGTGTACAACTGTGTCGTTTTGTGTAGTGTACTCCCTCTTTCGCTTCACATTGTGCCTGTTCGTAGTAACCGAAAAAAGGTCATGACCTCGGCGTGTGTGTTGCTCGGAATGTCGCACACATGCAGTCATGCCTCCGCCTCCTCGTCTCCTTCCCCGAATCATCCCTCATGGCGGGATGCCGACCGGGGCGACGGGATTATTTGGACATTCCGGAGCATTCCGCAGACAAAAAAAGTGAAACGCGAATCAAACCTTCAACCCCAGGGGGGGCAACCCCTGAGCTGAACGTTAGCACATCATGGGAAACGCCATTGACAGGCTAACGAATAGCATCCGTGTGGCGGTGTTATAACCCTTGAAGTAGCAAAATACATTTATGAACCTATTATTTAAGAAAATAAAAAAAAAATAAACAATTGTGTGAAATTGTTTATTTTACAATCTTTTTATTGTATTTAAAATCATTGAAACATTTGATACAAATAAATACAAACAACGATGTAATGTTTATTTATTTTATTCAAAATAAACTAACCAATTATTTAAAATAATTCTACATGTAAAAAAATATATATACTTTTATTTCAAATATGTTTACCAATTATTGAAATAAAACAACTGTACATGCACAAGTGTTTGTATACGTTGTAAAATAAATGAGTTATTTAGTCAGGTTTATTTGTGTAGCCCTTGATCACAGTTGGCAAAGATTGACATTTAACATTAATCAGTTAAATGTGGAAAAATAATGAGATCTATGTCAAATTGTGAATTTTACAAGTATGTTCAATTTACAACAAATTAACACACTGATTTTGTACTAAAAGAAATAAAAATTTTGAATGTTGATGTAAACATTGTTATTTGGCAAATATTTTGGGTTGCACTGTATACCCAAAAAAATGGATGTACCCATTATTTAATGAGATAACGAAGATGAAATAGAATTGGAGAATTCAAATAAAAGACATTTTTACAGACCAATTTTAGGAAAAAACAAGTATGTTCTTAAGACACCCGGATTTAATCCAAATTTTGGTGCCGCCCAAATGACGGGCACCAGCGCACTTTTCCTCCATTCCTCAGGCATCTTCTCACCCGCTAGAATTCTATTGAACAAGCTGGTCAAAAACTCCACAGCCACCTCTCCGAGATGCTTCCATACCTCCACAGGAATGTCAGCAGGACCAACTGCCTTTCCATTTTTCATCCTCTTGAATGCCTTTCTAACTTCCCCCTTTACTAATCATTGCCACTTCCTGGTCCACCACACTTGCCTCTTCTACTCTCCCTTCCCTCTCATTTTCCTCATTCATCAACTCCTCGAATTATTCTTTCCATCTAGCTAGCACACCGCTGGCACCAGTCAACATATTTCCAATCTCTAGCCTTAATCAGCCTAACCTGCTGCACATCCTTCCCATCTCTATCCCTCTGTCTGGCCAGCCTGTGTCGATCCTTTTCTCCTTCTTTCGTGTCCAACCTGCCATACATGTCCTCATATGCCTCTTCTTTGGCCTTTGCCACCTCGACCTTTGCCCTGTGTCGCATCTCAATGTATTCCTTTCGCCTCTCTGGTCCAGTCTTCTGGAAGCTCCTCCCGTCCACCGAGAGCCTGTCTCACCTCCTCCCGAAAAAAGCTGCACAACACTAGTCCTGTCTCAGCTTCCACCACGTGGTTCTCTTCTCTGCCTTTCTCTTCCTCATCTTCCTCCCCACCGCCAGAGTCCTCTTACACACCAGCATCCTATGCGGTCTCGCCACACTCTCCCCTCCCACTACCTTACAGTCGGTAACCTCCTTCAGATGACATCGTCTGCACAAGATGTAATCCGCCTGTGTGCTTCTACCGCCGCTCTTGTCTGGCTGTCTTCACGACAGCCATTTCCTTACTTTTTGCAAAGTCTACCACCATCGGTCCCTCCGAGTTCCTTTCCTGGATGCCGTACTTCCCCATCCCTTCTTCATCGCCCCATGTTTCCTTCACCAACACGTCCCTGACAATCTGCACCCATCACGACTCTCTCTCTCTCTCTGTGTGGGATGCTCAGAACTACTTCGTCTCGCTCCTTCCAGAATTTCTCTTTCCCCTCTCGGTCGCATCCTACCCGAGGGGCATCGCCGCGAATCGCATGACGCCATAACACCCTCAAGTTCAAGTTCAAGTTTCATCCTCTGGTGGCACACGTGGTGAACTAGTGACATCACCAGCGCCCTGCGGAAACAGATGGTTCGCGGTGATTCATGTCACATGAGGGCCAGCCACCCTTGATGCATTGCCAGACAAGAAGATACTTACAAACCACCATTACCACGACATGGGGCCGTTGTCCATCCATTTTCTGTACAGTTTATCCTCACCAGTGTCGCGGGCGTGCTGCAGCCTATCCCAGCTATCTTCGGGCGAGAGGCGGGGTACAACCTGAACTGGTCGCCAGTCAATCGCAGGTCACGTATAAACAAACATACCATCCGCGCGCACATGCACACCTACGGGCAATTTACAGTCTTCAATCAGCCTACCACGCAGATTTTTGGGATGTGCTAGGAAACCGGAGTACCCGGAGAAAACCCACGCAGTCACGGGGAGAACATGCAAACTCCACACAGGCGGTGGGGCCGTTGTGTAAAACATAATTAAAAACAGAATACAATGATTCGCAAATCCTTTTCAACCTACCTTATATTGAAGTTGCCAAGAGCTTTGCGATGAAGGGACCCACACAATGAAGTACGTTATCATCTGCATAAAAATGAAACTTGGCTCGAGCCACACTATGAGCGAGAGTGAGCGCGAGAGCAGTGGGCCTGAGATTGAGCCCTGGTGAACTCCCTTACAGATATTGAGCCATTCAGATTTGTTGAGGGACCCGAGAACACTCTGTGATTGCACGAACGTCACTGAAGATATGCACAAAACACAATTATAAAACTAGAATATACTGTTAATTATTACGACTATAAAACGGTTACATTTTGTATACACATCATTTGGGTTGCATCACATATTTTGATATAAAGCATTATATTACGATACATTATTCTACCATAAAGACAAAAATAGGTTGCAACAATATAGAACAACTATTACAGGATAAACTACTACAATTTAATCAGGAAAAAAAATGTCAATTTAAGATCGTATAATTAAATTTAGCATTACAATAAAACGAGGAAAATTGTTTGCCTGTATGGTAAATTCAACTGTTAAGGGGAACAAAAAAATTAGTTTTTACTTTCATTTTTTCAACTTAAAAAAAAAATACAAAATACAAATCTTGACACAAGCATAACTCGATGATCTTTATCTTTGTCGAGGACAAAAGTGTTAACTTAATGGAAAAAAAATACACACAAAACACATTGAAGTCATTATCATGGAAATTATGTTTGCATTGTTCCACTTTTCCTCATCACCTTTCTTTGATGATGTTTGATCATCTTGTCCCGAAAAGTGTCGAAAAAGAACGTTTCATAAAATAAGCACACAAACGCAGTCTTTTTGTAAAATACATTTAATCCCTTTTATATTTGGGCAAACAAGTCACCAGGAGCAGGGTGGCGGTGGGAGGGGCCTATGGGCTGGTGGCAGCCAATCAGAGTGCAGCCACTTCAGCGCACACTCGTGGCCCCGCCCGCATCTCCGCCCCCTCAGGACGTACCAGAGAAACGAGGCATCTGCTAATTAATTACTAATTAGTACTTTTGAGTGTAAATACGACGACGACGAGAAGAAGACACTGAAGAGGAGGCGGCGGCGTCTGATTGGTCGATGGCTCGTTAAGGTTGATCTCCGCGAATAGGGACGACACGTTAGCAACAATAGCGACGGTGGCGTCGAGCACAAATAACACTTTCGATACGATTCTCCTCCAACACACGAGCGTCAAAATGTTTCACGACGCAAATGGAACGGAAACTACGAGACCAGGCAGGGGCGTCCAAACAGCGGTTATTAAACATGCAAATGTCGTGTAGCAGTTAATATTTCGAGATCAAAACAAACATTCAAATTTGTTCTCTTCGGCGTAATTCCTTCATTCATCCTGAATCGCGTGCGTAAACGTTTTCGCCGCTTTCCGTAAACACGATTCGTGGGCGAAGCGGTTAAAATCCATTTCAACGACAAAACAATACGACTTTTTTTTTTTTTTTTTGCAGTGTAACAATCTGACGTCGTTTTTTGTATTTGTATTTTTGTCGTACAGATTTTGCCACTTTTCTGAACGAAACATGCAAATGTTTTATGGTTAAAGAAAAAAAAGAATCCTACAACAACCTCGACATCGCTGTCTTCTATATTGTATAAAAAATATGCCACAGGCCAAAAATAATCGTAACGTTGCAGATTTTTTCGCGTTGCCTTTGATGTTTTGTAATCCTGGCTAATGCTAGCTAATGATTTCGGTGATCATTATAGCAAAAAGCATCATATTCTGCCACTTTTGTTTACGTTGCTTGCGTGGTCATGTCAGCGAAGCTATGCCACGTTTTGTGTAATTGTTAAAGCAAAAATCATCAACATTTTTAACTTTTTTCGTTCATCTGTTTTGGGATCTTTCCATTAAAAAAATAAAAATAAAAAAAAAATAAAAAATAAAAAAACAGGCAGAAAAAATTTGCCACTTTTGCATAGTCAACATGCTAATATCGGGGAGGCTAGGCTAAGTGTGTTATCGTTACAGCAACAAACAAAAAAATCTCAGAACATTACGACTTTTCCCCCCCGTGGTCTTCTTTAATTAATAATAATAATTAAAAAAAAAAAATCCAGAAAGATTTCAAGACTTCTTTATTGAAGTTTTTTTTGTTGTTATTTATTTATTTTTTTAATTCGAACAAACATTTTTTTATTTAAATTTTTTCATTTTTTCTTGGATTATTTTGGGAGTCCTTCATAAATGCAGGTAACGTTTGCATTCATTTTAAAAAACGAAAAAAATGTATTTGAACATCCGTGCCTGACACGTGGACCAATGGACTTCAATTTTTGAGCTGAAGGTGTTTTTTTTTTTTTTTTTTTTTTTTTTTTTTTAAGCACATTTAACGCACGTGAGCATGCGACCGAGCGGCGGACAGCATCCAGACTTCGGTTCCAGCTTTCCCAAAACGTGCGACAGTCAAGCGAGTGAACGCGACGTGAGAGCACCATCGTCTGGCAGTGCACGATAGATCCATGCGCTCAAAAAGCACTGTTAATACATGTATATATATATGTATATATATATGTATATATATATTTACACACAGTTTATACATCAAACAGTGGGGGCGGGGGGGGGCGACATGTTAATGACCAGCGTGCCCTCCTCAAACGTGCCCTTCGGGCACCTTTGTGGCAAAACTATACATGCGAATTGTCATGCATGAATATCTTTTTCGGATCATTTCAATGTGCAAGCAAGCAAATGAATTTTGTCGCAAATCTTCGACATGTTCAAGGTTAATTAGAACCCTTCTACTTATTATATGGGACATTTTTTAAATATTTTAATTTTCTCCCAAAATGATGGTCAAATGAAAAAAAAAAAAAAAAATGGAGAAAAATGGGCACAAAATGCCAGAGGAGGGCACCCGGGTTTTTAAAAAGGAGGATATACCGTTGTGTATCTACATGTGGGTCGGGTTTAGGCGGGCTCCAGCATGGGGAATAAAAGACGGGCGGCGCGGGAACGCCGTCGTGCAGGAATCCAGCAAGCTAAATATGCTTCCCGCTCGGAGGAAAGGCGCCGGGAGCTTCTAGTAGACGGGACTGTTGCGGATGCCGCAGCACAGAACCATGCTGAAGATCATCTCGAAGATCTGCGCGCACACAAAGCACACCGAGGCGTTTAAAAAAAAAAAAAAAAAAAAAAAAAAAACGGTCGACCTCGTCGTCACGGCGACGGCGCTCCCCCCTCACCATGATGACGGCGACCACCAGGGCGGCGATGCCGATCAGGTAGATCTTGTCGGAGAACAGCTCGCTGATGCGGTCGTGACAGCTCTGGAATGCGGCAGGAAAGTAAAATAAAATATATATATATACATTTTATTTAATATTTTATTTTATTATTTTTTATTTATTATTATTTTTTTTTATACAAGTAAAATAAAAAAAATAAAAAAAATATATATATATATATCGTTATATTCAATATCAAGTACATGATGAAACGATACACAACTGACAACGACTCCAACTAATCATCATATTCATCGTTATCAGAACAATGCTTCTCATTCCTAGTTTGTGTTCGTGAACTTACGTAGGGCGTTCCGGAGCTGGGACAGAGGTCGGTGACGCCCAGCATGTCCGTGAACTGCGTCAGCAAGGACGTGCCTTGACCCTTGCCGCAGCAGCTCAGCTACAACAAACAACAAGTCGACACGTCCAGTTCCTTATTCCTGGAATCGTCGGCAATTCGTACGAGCGTACCGTCTCGTGGAAGACTTTGAGCACGGAGGCGGCCGCCCTCTTCTTCTCCGCGTCGGCGGTGACGCTCTGCGTCATGGCTTTGTCGTAGATGGAGTCGTAATAGTTGATCATCTCCTTGGAAACCTGACGCGCCGCGCACACACACACACACACACAAAAATAAATAAATAAAAAAAAAATAAAAAAACTTTACAAACCAGAAAAACCTCCCTTTGTCACTCGTCCTTCTTTTCCTTTAATTCTCCCATTCTTCCCTTGCCCTTCCTCCCTTCTCTCCGTGTTTCCATCCTTCCTGTATCCCTCTTTCATTCCCTCCTCCCCCCCATCCTTTTTCTTCTTGTCTTCCTTATGATTGAAAAGGTGCATTTGTGCTGGTGGCGTGCGTGCGTGCGTGCGGCGTCTTACGGTGTCTTTGTGCATGAAGCCCCAGATTCCGGCGGCCACTTCGCAGGCAAACAGGATGACGAGGCAGGCGAAGAACTGAAGAGAAAGAGCGCGAGAAGAGCGGTCGTGAACGCGCGCGGACCCGGCGGCGAGATTTGCGCCGGCGAGCGACTGACCGTTCCCAGCAGGCATTGCGACTCCTGGATGGCGCCGTAGCAGCCCAGGAAGCCCACCACCATCATCACCGCGCCCACCGCGATCAGAATGTGCACGCCTGGCGAACACAATTGAATTGCACAATGCTACATAAAAAGATCGAAATAGAAAAAGCTAGCATAAAAAATAAAAATCATATATATATATATATATGTATATATATATATATATATATATATATCATTGGAAATACACATGTAAATGCAAATGCATCATGCAAAAGAATGGGAACAAAAGTTTGTTTTCAAAAGAAAATAAATGTAAGAATATTACAAAATAAGAATGAGAGAGAATATAGATAGAAGCATACCACATCAAACAAAGAGTGAAAACTAAAATAATTCTGGACTAATGAAACAAATAAATAAGAAAATATGGTCTATTCTTGCAAAATAGCTTCAAAGGGAAAGATGTAATGATTCCGAATGGCCAACAGAGGGCAGCGTGCTATTTAGTTAGCAGGCCTGAGTCGCGCTCACAGGAAGTCATTTCCCTTGGTTTCTCTCTCTCTTTCTTCCTCTTTCGGAGAACAGACGAACAATATCAGTGAAATACAGCGCATAATAATAATAATAATAATAATAATAATAATAAAGGTCTCTTGCAATCACTGCGTATTATTTTTACGACGAATTGAGCTTTTTTGGGGGCCTCAACACGCCCCAAATGTCACAAATGTTCCCCCATCCGAAACCTCACTCAGTCGGAGAGTTGGAAAAATTGAGCCGGACACGAGCCTCGTGATTTCGCGCACCAAAAAGTCTTCGGGGACCTACGCCCCGAATTGAACAGGAAGTCGGCCATTTTGGTTAGAAGCAGCCATCTTGAGCCAACCGCAGGCCGGGGGGGGGGGTATTCCTCGAACTCCTCTCGCGGCGTCGACGTTTGACGAAAACGTGTGCGCGAGGGCGGCCACGCTCTCTTCCATGATTCGGTTCGTATCCGGGGGGGGGGGGGGGCTGTGATGTCATTGGGGTTGGAAGCAGAGCCCGGGCCATCGTCATCCTCACCTTCATCATCATTAGCCGCGCTTGTCAGGCGTAATTGAATTGTGGGCCAGCATCCGCGCTCCGTCCGCAGAGCCACTCGCGCTAATGCTCATTTGGAAATCGATGCCTTGGCCGAAAGCCCCGCTGCCGCCGCTCACGTCCATCCCTCCCTGGACGCCATAATTCCATTTTCCTTAAGCGTCCTTTCCTGTCCGTCTTGATCGAATCTGCTCCTCCGCCATTACGCGCGCAGCTGCTCGCCGACCTCGCAAGGGTTGCTATGGAAAGAGGGCGACGGCGCGAGGACCGCTGACCTGAGGCCAGACCTCCCTTGCTACACCGGATTGCCGGGATGAAAAGTCAATTGTCATTCGCTAACTACACACTTTGTGACGCGGCGAAGCTAATTGCGCTCGCGCTGTTCAGCCAGATGGCGCCAAAGGTTTGACGTCGAACAAGTAGAATATTTCCGACGTCCGAGCCGTCTGGAACGCAAGCCCGGCTAGCTCAGCTAGCTCTTGCTTGCCTAACAGCAAAGCGGCAACACCCGAGATGGTACCCGCAAACATCCGCCGGCAAAACAAATGCTAGCTCATCCTCATCGTCAGACCACGTTTTGGTTTGGCGGGAATGTTTTGAACGCAAACCAGTGGAATATTTTCGGCGTATGAAAAGTCCGAGTGCAGCGCGCGGTAGCTCGTTCCGCTCATAACGGTGGCGGTACGAAATACGTCGCCGACAAAAATAACACCTAGCTGCCGTTTCGTGCGGGGGAGGGGGGGGCAAAGGTTTACGTTCATCCTCCCAACACTTAATCTCCACTCCAGATGTGTTGAGCTAGCCACAATTAGCCAGCTATTGTTAAGGGACACAATGAAAGCCCCCCCCCCCCCCCCCCCCCCCCGCTACTTCCCGTTTCCTGGGACGTCGCTGGCTTTATTTTCAAAAAACAGATGTTGAAAGTTCACATCTTAGCTTTGGTCGCCATTCCTGGATGTTTTTTTTTGCCACTCCGACAGACTGGAACATTCCTTCCTTTGTTAGCGGAAAAAAGATGGAAGATTCCAGGGACGATCCCCCTCTGCGCCACTTCATTACTGTACTTAAGCAGATTTGGTTTTTCTCCGAGGTGTCTGTACTTTTGAGCATTTTTTTCTGATGACTTTTGACTTTTACTCACTCTGTTCCTTACTCTTTCAAAATAGGCTTTTTTGTTTGTTTTTTTTTATTCCCCTCAACATGAACGAGTCACATGACACAAGGGAGGAAAGGCCCTCATTGCTTTGGGATTTTTGTTGTTTTAAAAAACAATCAAAATCAGAAATTGGATTTGCTACTTTTAAAACCCTGCAGACGATCTCCAATTGCGCGCGATGCTTTTTTTTTTTTTCCCCCCCAAAGCTGGCCTTTGCATCCTTGACAATTACGGCACAGAAGTGCTGCGATCCCTTGACCAAATTCTCCCGAGTGGTTAGTGAGAACCCTCAAAGTGGCGGTTGTGCGCAGGAAATGACACATCCACTCGAGAGGAACTCGTGACTCATCAAATGTGCAGCTACGTGGGCAAACGGGGTCCGTCTATCACCTGGATCGCTAACGCCGAGACCGCTCAGATTTGAGAGGCTTCCGTTGTGCTAACTTCCAGGCAGCGGGGAGACGGCTCGGGGAGGGGGAGGAGGAGGGGGCGTTTGGGTGAAGGTTAGGGGGGAGGGAAGGAAGTGGAAGGGGGAAAAAAAAATAGAGACGCGAGACAGCGTGACTCGCATGCTAACCACCAGCAGATGGGGAAGGTAGGGAGGGGCCAGAGTGGAACGAAATCCAGTGGAAGGAAGGAGGGAAAATGTTCACACAGGAGGAGAAGAAGAGGGGAGGAGGAGGGGAGGGGCCAGTGAGGAATTCTTTCCGACACCAACGAGGCCTTTTCTCTTCTCCTCGGCTGGGGGACGACATCGCGGAGGAGTTTCTTCCATCACGTGACACCAAAATGCTTCTGTACGCTTTTCTTTCTTTTTTTTGCTCATTTACCGCCGAGCCGTCCCCGCTCATGCGACACGATGCGCGCCGGGGTCGCAAGGCGAGCCGCGACAAAGCGTCGGAAAAACACTTTGCAGCTAAAGAGAGGTCAGGACTGGAAAAGTGGGCGTCAACGGGACCAGTTTAGGGACCAAGGTGCCTTGACATACAAGGACGTCCCACGTACAAGTTCTTCCAGATACGAGCCGTTGTCCGGCCCGTGTCGCATATATTCTTTATCCTCTGTGAAAAACATCTCATACGATTTCACCTGTTCATGTTTTTATTCTTGTCTCTTTTTGGGCAAAAAAAAAATAAAATGGCAGATTTTTTTAATTTTAATTTTTTTATTTTTATGTTTGTTAGAATGTCATGTCACCTTTGACAAAAAATTTAAAAAAATAAAAATGCGAAACAAAAAAAAGATGCGGGTTAATCTCGGACAATGAAATCCTTCGCCCGATTAATCGGTCGGGCCCTGTTGCCGTTATTAACATCATCGGTGTTCGAAGCGTGACGATAATACGACGACGCGACTTCCACACGCAAGCGGAATCACGTCTCGGACGTCCGTGCACGATTTATGTCGTTATGTCTTCCGACGTGGTAAATGCTCACCTTTCATACGATCTTGTCGATAATGGACGGCACATTTGTCCACATCAATGAAACCGCAGGAGATGCCATCCACTTATCGCGGCCATTAATAGTTAATGTCAATTAATGTCTCACCGACGGCAGCTAAAAGCTACTTGAAGTCGACTTCTTTACGCACGGCGTCGGTAAGACGTGTAGGCAAGACATGAAAGCAAAAACTATTAAATGATTAAAGTTAAGTCAACTATTCTTTGCATTCATTTATACGTTTTTGTTTGATTAAGACGCATGTATTTATTTGTATTTGTGTGTTGTTCATTTTGCCTCATTCAGTAATTTGTTATGCGATTTCATGTAAATATTAAAATATAATATGAATAATTCAGTAAAAACGATCATGAAATGATTGAATTCAAATACAATATTTGTTGCATTTATCTGGCCATTTTTGGCTAAAATTGGTTACAATATATTCATTTTTGCTCATTGATCTCATTTACTGTACATTTTTAAATATGAAAATAAACAACAATTTTGCACATACATTTTAATTTAACCATTTTTTATTATGATTATTGTTTATTAAAAATTAGTGCGTATCCTAAAATAGTTTGGGGGAAATCTATGATCTGATTTACTGTAAATTAAAAAAAAACAAACAATTTATTTAATTAAATAATGTTAATTGATTAATTTTAATTACCGTAAGTTCATTTTAAATAAAATAAAAAATAAAAAAAATCAGCTGAATTATTCGACTTTTTTTTTTTTTTTTTTTTTTTTAATGCTGTATTTCCATTAGCGAAGCAAAATTCCGCTGCGCGAGCGTTTTGTGTCGGGGACGCACGAAGGATGTTGCGGAAAAAAAATCGGCAGCGGCGGCTGAAAGCAAGCACGTACTGATGTAGAAGGTGCTGGGCGCCTGCTGTCCCTCAAAGTTGATCTCCAGCAGGCTGCTGGTCTGAGGCTCGTGTCGGAGCCACAGGGCCACGCCCAGAATCACGCATCCCGCCAGCTGAAAATGCACAAAAAAAACAAAAAAAAAACAACAAGGAAACGTGTCATAGGTCATCATCATCATCAATCCTTATATGCTTTTCTTCTTTACCTCAAAATCGATGTTGTGTGATCATCGCCCATTTGTCGACAGCAAGCGGAAGAACAGGGGCCGAGGAACACTTTTTTTTATTTTTTAATCAAAGGTGGACGTGTGTTTTTATACCTTTAAACGTGTAATGTGAACACTGTTGTGTTTCTTGCCATTCGGCAGTTTACTGGAAATTTCCACCACGAATCATAGATTGTGTGTTGAAACAAACCACATAACTTTGTCCTTACGAACGTCTGGTAGCTTAATGCTAATACATAATGTGAAACGCCATAGACGGGTTCACAGAAATCTTTGTTGCAGCGCCATGTCCATTGAATGAAATCATGACGCGCAAACTGTTGAATTCTTTACATTCTATTTAGTTAAGTTATTACTGTATGTTTTTAATTTTGGGGCGGCTGGAACGGATTCACGTTGTTTCCGTTCATTTCAATGGGGAAAGAGGATTTGGGATGCAAGCGGTCGGAACATATTCAATGGGGGGGGGGTAAAAAAAGAAAAAAGAAAAAGGTGAAGGCGCCACTGTGGGCTGCGCAGGCGAGTCAGACCGAGCGATGGGATTTATCATCCTCACAAACGATCCGCGTCTGCTCGTCGTCGCCGTGCCGACGCATCGTCTCGCCTCGGCTCCCTCGCCGCCGTTCCCGAGCGAAGGACGGCCGCTGCCCGGCAACCGCGGCGGCCGACAAACACGACACGCACGCGCGCGCGCACACACATGGGCGTTACCAGCGAGACAAGTCGGAGCGCTGCAAGAAGCTCCGCATGGAAACACTCTTGCTGCCTCGTAAACTTTTTATATTTATTTATAGAGGCCAATGCCGCAAATGTGCAACAGTTTGGAGTTTTCCGGAAAACTAGGCCTCAATCTAAAGAAAGGGGCAAGCAAGCTTTTGTGCGCAAGGGCCACATTTTTAGTTTCTAAACGGCCAGACGGGCCAACTCATTTGTAGATGAGGTTGGGGTGGGGCAAAAAAAACGTTGAAAAGATTGCAATTCAGCTCATTTTAAACTGTATTATTTACGATTCCTTCTACTAGAATTTACCATTTTTCTTTTATAAATAAAAAAAGACTTCACTATTATTTGGTATTTTAAATAAAACATTTTATTTGAATACATAATTTATGCTCATTTTTAAATGTATTATTATGACCTATTACTTATGCAGTACGTCAGACGACTGCAACGAAGTCTTGTATTCCGACACCACCGCATCACGATCACATTTACGATCACTGGGCTTTATCTCGTCAACTCGAACGCGACCGGATACACTCGTTACCACGGCAATCGGTAGAGGATTTGAATTGAGGTACGTTCGCGTACTTTGAATACGATACGGCTCGCGAGCAGGCAACCAAACGTTATGTAGCCTAGCAAGCTAGTGCTAGCACGAACGGTGGGACGTAAACACGCCGCCGTTCTGTCGAATCGTGCTCTAAAGTTTCGGTGTGGGTGAAGTCATTTCATTAAAAGTAATTTTATTACAGTAAGTTATTTCTGTCATGTTGCAATGTTGGTTTAAATAGAAATAGAGGAACAAAGATACATTATTGATCGTAAAGATCCTTTTTGGACACCTCTAGTCTACATGGAATATTCCGTGTGTATACAGATTATTTATTGATACATGTATTTGACGACCTCCTACGATGCTTCTGACTATTCTTGCCGCGGTTCGTTTGCACGGAGATATTTGTGGAATTTGGATTTTTATGTTTTAGTTCTTCTTGTGTGGGGCTTCTGTCCACTTTACTGCAGTAAAAGGGGGATTTCCCCACAGCTGGACTAGTAAAAGGCCTCTTCTAGTCTACTTTGTATTCTTTTCGTCCAGGACTTTGTTTTCTTCTAATTCGTACGCCAAGCGGCACAAAGACAAAGACGCTTGCGGAACACGTGCCGATCGGTCCGCCATCTGTTGCTCGCGCATTCCGCAGAGCGGCGGCGGGGGGGGGGGGGGGGGTTAGCTAACACGGCAGCTACAGTGCGTCGTAAGACGGGGAAAAACACCATTCGAGACTGGAGCTCGACCGATCGCAATCGAGGCGGCCCATTGGCCAATCGGAGAGCGGCTGCTTCAAACGTGACCAAGCTGGGGTCTATTTCAGGAGATTTGAGGGGGGGGGGGGGGGGGGGGGGGAACAGAATGCGGGCCATGTCGGCGGAGGAGCGGGGGGATGGTGTTCCCATAAGACTCCCCCTCCCCCCAACTCACAGGGAGGCGCCCCTCCTACTCGTGGCACTCAGTGTCCGTCCGGCTGTGATTTAGGAGCTAATAACGCTAAAAGCTCCAAAGTGGGCTAACTTCTTATGAAGTCAGAAGGGCTTTTTTTGGGGGGTGGGGGGGTCGTCGTCTCCGTTACTAAAAGACCGCAAGACAATCTCGTGCTTTGGAATTTGACTAAAATGTCGACTGAAGCCGCACAAATGTCGAAATTCGAACCGTGTATGACGCCGGCACGGGCAGGAATCGGATTCTGAATGAGCATAA
Source organism: Phycodurus eques (assembly GCF_024500275.1). Classification (NCBI taxonomy): domain Eukaryota; kingdom Metazoa; phylum Chordata; class Actinopteri; order Syngnathiformes; family Syngnathidae; genus Phycodurus; species Phycodurus eques. The sequence continues at coordinate 1,795,644 of NC_084526.1, forward strand.
CAATATTGTGGTTTTTCACGCTGCCACAATTAAGAGCTCGAAAATGTGTGAACATAGAAAGAAAGCAAAACAACTGCATTGTCCGAAACAAAATCAAAATGTACTCCAGGAGTAAAAGTGCTTATTTCTCGGGAAACGAGTCGCTACTTTTCTTTGTGATGTAATGTCAGCGCAGAAACAAAATGAACGCGAGCCACGCTTTGTGGGCGGCCTCCGATATTGCCGCATTTCTTTGGCCAATTGTAGACGCGCTAACTCTCGCAAACATTCATTTTCAGACAGCGCTCCCGTCACATATTTTTGCATTTCGGACGGAGCAGAAAGGCTAACAGTGGTGACAACGGGCCGAGATGAGCGTCGCGCAAGTCATTGAGTTTAACGTTAATGCAATTTACTAACATAACGCCGGCCCTTCTATTACCGTCATTTCTCGTGTATAATGCGCATTAAAATAACATGAAACGCGTTTCGCCTGGCCCGCCGTGTTTTCTTTCAAGAATTGTACCCAGCCTACAAATTCTGCCTGCGCAATCAAACAGATGAGCACAACTGCGTGTTTTGTCACTTGCGAAATAAAAAGCAGCGCTGTGAATTTCAAAATGACAGCAAGTAAATAAGTCTTCCGTGTTCAAATAAAGCGATTAACTTCAGAATCATTCTTTGAAAAAAAAACTAACAAAATACAGATAACACTTCATGTTTTGATCACATGAGTAGAAGCAAAACCATCCACTGTAAAAATACATGATACAAAGGTAGAAGGGTTTTCCAGAATTTTGAGGTCAACTTTGGGGGAGCGTGTTATACATGGGTGTGCATTATATACGAGAAATTGCGGTACTTATGAATACCGTTGAATCTGCGGCCAATTTATACGATGGCGATAAGTAGAGAGTGTGTGCGAACATTTGAAGTGTGTGCGCGCATGTGTGTGTGTGACAAGTAGCCAATGTACTAGCATCGTATCTGCAAGTAGCTACATTTTGAGTCAAGTACTGTCAGTGGGGGGGAAAAAAAAAAAAAAACGATTGCGAGTGGCAAAGTTTGTCAAAAAAAAATTATTTTCATATTTGTGTTTTGCTTTGCCTAATGTTTACGCTACCTAGTGACGTGCATACTCAATTCGCAGAGCTTTGAACTACGGAAGTTGCTAACATTTTATTTAAAAAAAACAAAAAAAACTGACAAATAAATTAATTGTTCAAATCGATCCATCCCCCAGCCCAAGTATGACATCACGTGAAATGTCAGTTGAGCGGCCTTAGCAGAATTAAATATTGTGTTTTTGCTATATCTTGGACATTATTTTTTTTTGTGGTGACACTTCAACAATCAATAATCATTACTATTAACTCATTCACCGCTGTGGACGTTCCCATCGGTCAATTGGAATACAAGCGTTCGTTGCCACGGACGTATATAGTCGTCAAGGAAGAGGGTCCGGCCCGGCTTGACGCAGCTCGTGGAGTAAATCGCAAACGTCGAAAAGCTGCCGACGCGCGGCGAGTCAGTGTTGGTCGCGGCGCTATTCGGAGTTATACATCTGTAAATACATGAAGATTTTGCTCTCAAAAGCACTTTTGCAGTCTCGATTTTGTTTGATCGCTTGGCGCGTCATAAAAGCAGCCAACGAGGAACAGTGCTTAACCTCCCGTTAGACCGGAATGTTAAAAATGAGGTGATGGACCTTTATCGGCTTACACACACACACACACGCGCACACAATAAGTGCAGCGGTGAGGCAATGACTTTTTTTAATGAGTGGCTATTAATGATCACTGATAATAATAATAAAAATAAATATGATTCTGATAAAGACGATCAAGCAGGGGTGGCACGCCAGGTCCAGTTTGTAATACGTTTTTTTTTTTTTTTTCATCAAATAGGTTATTTAAAAGATACTTATTTTTTGTTTATCCTGTTAAATATTTGGTTAATTGTAAATAATAAAATGTGTCTAAAAACTGTAAATATTTTGATGACTGTATTGATTATTTATAACTGACTGAATTATACACATTAAAATTGAATCATTAATCCCGTTTTGCGAAAATCCACCAATCATTGATGCTCCCTTATGAGTTATTATGAATATTATTGATATTATGGATTTGTCACTTCTTGCAGTAGACGGGTGACGTCAGCGCATGGATACGCCCCCCCCCACCCCACACACACACACACACACACAAAGTAACGCACCACAGTGTGTGGAAAGAAGGAATCAGAGCGGTGACTCAGTGGGAAGACCACCCAAAAAAAATAAAAAAATAAAATGAAATATCCCAGCGATGATTCAACATTTTTTACTTTTTACAACACACTCACTCGCCGTGTGTGCGTGGGCTCCACATGACAACATAACAGCCACACAAACTTGTCACTGCATGGAGGAACTCACCAACCAAAACCAACAACAACAACAACAAAAAGCGTCCGTGAGTCGTCGCACACGCATTCTCGCCCTGGTTCAAAATGGCGCTGGAAAACTGGGAAAATTAGTCATTTTCCCAGTTTTCCAGCGCCGACCTCCAACATTGTGTTTGTGGGCGTGTCCAGGTGTGTGACGTCATGTCGACATCGAATTGTCGCATTTTGGTGTGACAATGAAGGTGCGATTGCGCCGCGCTAGAACAGAAAGACAAGAACACACACACACACACACACACACACACACACACACATGGCCAGTCACATGCACAGCGATGGTCACCATTCAAAGTCTCGCGCACAAACTAAAACATACACACACCAAAACACTCACGCATTCATCCTCCCTCGCTCACACACGCACACACACTAAAACACTCACCCTCCTTCACACACACACACACACACACACACACACCAAAAGACTCACGCACTCACCACGCTCTCACACACACTCAAACACTCACTCATTCACAGTTTTTTTTGCGTGTGGTCGCCGATTTCATCTTTTTTTTGGTTGTTTTTTGTTTTTGTTTTTGGAGAGCCTTCGTGTGGTTAGTCGCCCACCACACGCAAGGCACAACGAGGCCGTTTTAAAGCAACAACAACAACAACGACGACGATAATAAGTCGAACAAGATGGTGTCTGACCCAGAAGATGAAGTTGAAGAAGAAGAGCAGGTACTTGATACATTTGGTGCAGCCTTCGACGCCCATGCTGACGGAGGAGATTGGTCACGCGTACGACGGGACTGGACGGGACGGCGGCGGCGGCGAAGATAACGGCTCCACCCAAGCTAGCCGAGCGAGCGCTCCGGACGGAGCTCCGCCCGGCGAGCCTCCAGCCAATCCGAGCCCGGCCACCCCGGCCCTCTTCCGGGCACGCCCCTCCGAGTGAGCGACGGCTCTTCCGGCCATTTTAGGCGCACGTATCGATGTTTTGCCGTCGTCAAAGACATTCATGCGTTTTGTGTGCCACTTACGAGGCCGTCCGGTGTCACGCAGCTACGTTTATGGATCTGTTTGGAGCCCAAATTGACCAAAGAGAGCACTCCCCGCTGATACTACAATTCCCAGAATGCAGCGCTACGGCGTCAAGTTCCGCCCAAAATAACAACGTTTTAACGTCTTAAGGTACACGTGTCCGTTTTTTTATGCCGCTTATTATGTTATCCAGGTCCTCGGGGAAGCTGGGGTGTTTCCCAAGTGAGTATCCTTAATGTATTCAAACCCCAAATTGGCGAACCTCTGGCGCACAGAGCCGATACTACAATTCCCAGCATGCACTGTGCTAGTTGCTGTTTCTTCGCTGCTAATGTCGCAATATCCAAGCATGTTTTTTGCCCTTTATCCTTTCACCGATGTTGAGCGAAGGTTCCTCCTGTTACCCACAATCCTTCGCAGCGGCAACAGCCCACCGATGAAGTTCAAAAGAAGCGAGATTCCGCCATCTCAAGACAGCAAAATACATTTGTCAACTAATTTTTTCTTCTTTTTTTTTTTAATGACACGCTCAAACACAAATACCATCCACTTCAACGTACTATATTATATTACCGTAATATGTTATTTTGACGTCTGTATTTGTATTTGTATTTGTATTATTATCTGTTTACGTTGCCATTTCACTATTATGATGCCACTTTTATGACTTATTTACTTTTTTTTTTTTTTACTTGCTTACTGATAAAAGTTGCAATCATATGAGGATAAAGTTGTATTTTTTTTTTCAAGTCAATTTTACAACAGTACCCTTCATCATAAAATGATGTCATTTTCCAAGAATAACAAATCTTACAAGATTGCCGACATATTTTTTCGGAGAAAAGTTATTATTTTTTTCAAGAAAATAAAGACAACCTTGTGTGATTAAGGTTGCATTTTTTTTTTTCGGAAAAAAAAAAAAGTGTAAACTTGCAAAATTAAGGTCATATTTTTCAAGAAAAAAGGAGGTCACAACTAAAACAACTTCATATGATTTCGTTTGCATAATTATATGTTTATTTCAGCTTCAGTTTACGTTCAACACATGACAAGAGTTACGATTGGACAACAAACGACAAGTAGCATCATCACATAGCACAGTGTTAGCGTAGCGTCAGGCAATAAACGTGAATAAAATAAAATGTTAGAATCCTCAGAGAATAAAGTCGTACTTTTTCGAGAAAATCGTCCTAAGACAGTTGTCTTCTTTCAAGAAGAAAAATGCGTTTTTGTTGTTGTTTTTTTAGCCTAGCGTTAGCATAGCGCGGCCCCATCACACGGTGGCGCTGCCGAGCCTGTTGAGGGCGTCCTCCACGATGTGCAGCTCGTGCCGCAGATCTTCCACCAGCGTTCGGATGCTGCCGCTGTCCTTCAGCACGTCCACGCTCTGCGTGTACGCGTTGTAGCGCAGCGAGAACGGCCGGCGGATGCGCTTGGCGAAGTCCCTGCGCGCGCAAACGCGCGTCGGTTCGAACGTCGCCATGCGAAACGCACAAAGAAAGTCGACATCTCATGAGGACCCAAAAAAAGTTGGGAATCTTTCGAGAATGTTTTTGGGGAGAAAAATCCAAAATATCGACAGATTAAAATAGTCTGATTTGGGATCAAATCTTATTTTTTGATGGACAAATTGATCGCGATAAAACGTCCTTTTTTTTTTTTTTTTGTTCTAGATCGAAAGCGATGACACGAGAAATAGCATGGTGCGTCATCCGCTTGTTTTCCACTGACCTCATCTTGTTCTTGGCGTCATCGAAGGTGTCGGCCACAAAGTAAACGTTTTGGAAGGCGGTGATGACGCATTCCTCGTCGCACGTCAGCCGAGGATCGAACGGCGCGATCTTCGCCTCGCCCGACAACGCGTGCTGGGGGAAAAAAAACAAAAAAAACAATCGTATCGATATTAAAACAATGCATTTCAACATCATAAGTCAACAAAAAACAAAATGTTTTTTAATGAGTCCATACGTGCACTTCTGGATTCTACCGCTAGGGGGCAGCTGTGCTAATTGAACATTTTCACACAATAACAGTCATCGACTCCAGCCACATTTTCCCCAAAAAAATGACAAAAAAATTGTTTTCGTCATCAAGTACAAGATCAGTTCCGCTTTAGTGATATGCGCCCACTGGACAAAACATTAGGTACACGTCCACAGAACTGAATGGATAAACTAAGAGCGTAAGAGAGAAGCGCAATGAAATCGAGATAAACAAACAATTACATGACTTAAAAAAAAAAAGAAAAATGAAATGAATTACATAAATACGAGTATAACAAATTAATTAAAACGTAATTGTTAACAAACAAGTCAATGACTAAAAAAAAATGACGAAACAGCTACATAAATACATACGCAAACCAAACAAATAAATGAAAATGTCATTAAAAACAACGAATGATTAAATTACTTAGATTGAATTAAAACCAATTGACTGATGCCAAAAATCTTTGAAATAAAAATCGGAAATACATTCATAAAGAACAAAGAATGAAACAAATAAGAAGAAATGCCGATTAAATTGCAATAAATATGAAAACCAAGCAATTGTAATAAAAACAAAAAAAAACTTTAAACTTTGTTTAACAAGGTAAGACAATTGAGAACAGTTTCTTATTTATAATGAAAGCAAAAAAAAAAATTTAAATCGATAACACAAACAATTTGACAAAATGGAATCAAGTAAAAAAAACAACAAAAAAAACAATTTCAATTAAAAATAAAATGTAATCAAATAAAAAATAACAATCAAATTAATGAAAATGAAATCTTTTTTTTAAACTTGTGATTTCAATAATACAAACATTCGTTCCAAGTAATACAAAGTAATGACGACCAAAATAATGACGTGATTAAAAAAGGACACGATCATCATCATCATCATCATCATCATCATCATGAAGGTGACCTTGAGCTCGCCGACGGAGGAGAGCAGTCCGGCCCCGTAAGCCCGAAGTTTTCCGTCCTGCTTACAAAGTCCGAACTCCACCGTGAAGAAGTAACACTGAAACGCAACGCCCGCAAACGCCGCGTTCAAAAGCTGGAAAAACACGTGTGCGCGTGCGCCTTTGAGCGCGGTGGTTTACCGTGGCCAATCGGCGAACGGCGTCGTCGTCGGCTCCGAGCGACGCCAGGCCGATCTCTTGCGAGAACTGCGCGAAGCCGGGCTCGGCCAGCAGGGGGACGTGGCCCAGCAGCTCGTGGCACGTGTCCCTGAACGCACCGCCGCCACAAACCCAACTTTGACAAACCGAACATATACGTGTCGTTGACATCGAAGACAATTTAGTCTTCAACAAACAATCCATCCATCCATTTTCCGCGCGTGTGTGTTTGTTTGGACTCACGGTTCCGGCGTGTAGAACGGGTCGGAGCTGTGTCGGACGTACTGAGTGCAGTGGAACACTCGGAAGGCCAGACCTGCCGACAATTTCATTGCGAAGTCCAAAAAAAATAAGGAAAGAGAAGAAATGAAATCGACGAGGCAGAAGACCTTTTAGGGTCACGGGAAAGAGCAAACCTGCCAGGAAGTCCCGCGGAGACAAGTAGCCCGACACCGGACGGACGCTGAAGCCCGAGCGCTCTGCCGACACAAAAAGCAACACGGGCGTCTTTGACGCTGACAAAAAACGTTAGCGATAAAGAAGCAACGAATGATGACCTTTTGTTACCTTTGAGGAAGCGCGAGACGTCCTCCAGCTGGGGGATGTTTTCCTCCTTGTAGTGGCAGTGTTTGGCCAGCAGAGGCAGGTTTTTGAGGAACTCCTTACAGGCGTGGCTGGGGTAAAGTTTGTTGAGCTCCCGGAACACCCGAGCCCAGGTCTGGACCTCCTCGGACGTGTAGTCCGCGCGGGGGATCGGGTCGCCGCTGCAGTTTAGTTGCTCCCGTATTATTAGGAACCCCCGTGGAGATCGCTAATCGAGTTCCGACTTACTGTTTGTAGCTCCGAGCCAAGTCCACAAAGTAATTTCTTCTCTTGCGGTAAACGACGTCTTTAAAGCCCTAAAAATACAGAAAAATTGTTTTATTCTTTTCTGTTTTTACAACGTGATTCACCCCCCCCCCCCCCCCGCCTACGGGGACAAACCGGATGGTCGGCGTCCAAGTCGGAGCCATACATCAGAACCTGGTTGCACAGGTCCAGATCCGAAATCTTCTTGGGGAACCAGGGAACGTCGCACTCGTCTGCAACAAGCGCATACAGTACCTGTGTTTGATTTGTTCATCTGTTAGTAAGTTAATACATTTTTTTTTTTTAAATGGTCTCGCACTCCAAAAAATACAATGACAAGAACAAAGCGCCACGGGTCACATGACATGCGGAGGCCTACCGTCAGGTCTCCGTGCGGCGGCGGCGCTGCCGGCGTGGCTTTGCGACGTTATCTCTACCACGTTGGCGTGCTGGGCCAGAAGCTGCGTCAACTCTCTGAGCTGATGGTGATCGCTGTCACAGGCCACGAAGATCTCAAAGTCGGAATTCCTGCGCTTGGACTTGCGGGACTCGATGTGAACCAGGTTGACGTGTTTTTCCTGTGGGCGAACGCTTGAAGCTCAAGATATTTGCGATGTTTCACAGGGTGGCTTTACCTGGAAAGTCCTGAGAGCCTTGACCAGACCGCCGACTTCGTTCTTGAGGGAGAAGAGGATGGTGGCTCCGGCCTTCCCGGCGCCCCCTGCTGTCCTGTTGGGGACGCTTCGGGTGATGTCCATCTTTAAACACATTTATGTGTTCGTGTATTTATTTATTTTTTCACATATACAACGAAAACAATATCATCGCAGAACTACTATCACAGGGGGAGGTGAGGTCAGAAAACCCAGACAAGAGCATCTCATTTTATGATACATTTGCAGACAAAAGCCCAAATTTAACTTACTGCATTAAGGGTACACAGAGAACGAGGAAGCCGTTCGAAGCTGAACGGGCAGCCGTTTTTTTTTTTGCACGATAAAAAGCTTCAATGCAGCCAGGACGTTTGCACACGTGATGATTTAGATCGCTGACGGGCCGCAACAAGCCCGAGAGCCACACTTGACAACAGGACGGGATCAATCCAGTAACTTTGTTCATTTCTTTAAAAAAAGCAAGTAAGTCAATGGACCCCTCCCCCGCGAAAGGAACACATCAAAGGCAGACCCGTCTGTGGTCCCAAGACCAGAAACACCGAAAACCACCGGCAGAGGGCGCTGTGTGAAATGCCGTGCCGATTGGAAAATAACTGCAACATTTGCTCACGTTGAGCTTCCAAACGTGTTTAAAAACACTGCTGGGAATTTTCGACAGTCACTTTTCTGAACATTGACAACATTTGTCCACTTTGTACTTACATCCAAATATTAATTCTTCTTCTTTTCCTTCGGGCTCGTCCCTTTAGGGGTCGCCACAGCGCGCCCTCCTTTTTCAGGTCAGCCTATCTCCCGCATCCTCCTCTCCAACACCAACTGCCCTCATGTCTTCCCTCACGACGTCCATCGACCTTCTCTTTGCTCTTCCTCTCGCTCTCTCGCCTGGCAGCTCCATCCTCCTCATCATCCTTCCACCAATATACTCACTAGTTCTCCTCTGGACGTGTCCAAACCATCCAAGTCTGCTCTCTCTAACTTTTGTCTCCAAAACATCGAACCTTAGCTGTCCCTCTGTTGAGCTCATTTCTAATTTGATCCAACATGGTCACTCCGAGAGCGAACCTCAACATCTTCATTTCGGCCACCTCCAGCTCTGCTTCCTGTCGTCTCTTCAGTGCCACTGTCTCTAATCCGTCCATCATGGCCGCCCTCACCACTGTCTTCTAAACTTTGCCCTTCATCCGAGCAGAGAGTCTTCTGTCACACAACACACCCGACACCTTCCTCCACCCGTTCCGACCTGCTTGGACCTGTCTCTTCACTTCCTGACCACACTCCCCGTTGCTCTGGACGGTTGACGCCAAGTATTTCAAGTCCTCCACCCTTGCTGTCTCTTCTCCCACCACCCCTCTCATTCATGCACATATATTGTCTTACTTCGGCTAATCTTCATTCCTCTTCTTTCCACGCCTCCATCTTTCTAACTGTTCCTCCACCTGCTCCCTTCTTCCACTGCAGATCACAGTGTCATCTGCAAACATCACGGTCCACGGGGATTCCAGTCTAACCTCATCTGTCAGCCTATCCATCACCACTGCAAACAGGAAGGGGCTCAGGGCGGATCCCTGATGCAGTCCCACCTCCACCTTCAATTCGTCTGTCACACCTCACCGCTGTTCTTGCTGCCCTCGTACTCGTCTTGTATTATTCGAACATACTTTTCTCTGCCACTCCAGACGTCCGCATGCAGTACCACAGTTGCTCTCCGGCTACTCTGTCACAGGCTTTCTCGAGATCTACAAAGACACAATGGAGCTCCTTCTTGACCTTCTCTGTACTTTTCCATCGACATCCTCAAGGCAAATAATGCATGTGTGGTACTCTTTGTAGGCATGAAACCATAGTGTTGCTCACAAATACTCACTTCTGTCCCGAGTCGAGCCTCCACGACTCTTTCCCGTAACTTCATTGTGTGGCTCATCCACTTTATTCCTCTGCAGTTCCCACAGCTCTGCACATCACCTTTGTTCTTAAAAATGGGCACCAGCGCACTTTTCCTCCATTCCTCAGGCATCTTCTCACGCGCTAGAATTCTATTGAACAAGCTGGTCAAAAACTCCACAGCCACCTCTCCGAGATGCTTCCATACCTCCACAGGAATGTCACCAGGACCAACTGCCTTTCCATTTTTCATTCTCTTGAATGCCTTTCTAACTTCCCCCTTACTAACCATTGCCACTTCCTGATCCACCACACTTGCCTCTTCTACTCTCCCTTCTACTCTCATTTTCCTCATTCATCAACTCCTCGAAGTATTCTTTCCATCTAGCTAGCACACTGCTGGCACCAGTCAACTTATTTCCAATCTCTAGCCTTAATCACCCTAACCTGCTGCACATCCTTCCCATCTCTATCCCTCTGTCTGGCCAGCCTGTGTCGATCCTTTTCTCCTTCTTTAGTGTCCAACCTGCCATACATGTCATCATATGCCTCTTGTTTGGCCTTTGCCACCTCGACCTTTGCCCTGTGTCGCTTCTCAATATATTCCTTTCTCCTCTCCTCGGTCCTCTCCGTGTCCCACTTCTTCTTAGCTAACCTTTCTCCTTGGATGATTTCCTGTACTGTGAGGTTCCACCACCAAGTCTCCTTCTCTCCTTTCCTGCCAGAAGCTAGACCAAGTACTCTCCTACCTGCCTCTCTGATCATCTTGGCTGCAGAGGTCCAGTCTTCTGGAAGCTCCGACCGTCCACCGAGAGCCTGTCTCACCTCTTCCCGAAAAAAGCTGCACAACACTCGTCCTGTCTCAGCTTCCACCACGTGGTTCTCTTCTCTGCATTTGTCTTCCTAATTTTCCTCCCCACCGCCAGAGTCCTCTTACACACCACCATCCTATGCTGTCTAGCCACACTCTCCCCTACCACCACGATGTCATCTGAGGGTAACCTCCTTCAGATGACATCGTCTGCACAAGATGTAATCCACCTGCGTGCTTCCACCTGCACTCTTGTAGGTCACCCTATGTTCCTGCCTCTTCTGGAAGAAAGTCTTCACGACAGCCATTTGCATCCTTGTTGCAAAGTCTACCACCATCTGTCCCTCCAAGTTCCTTTCCTGGATGCCGTACTTCCCCATCACTTCTTCATCGCCCCCGTTTCCTTCACCAACACGTCCCTGACAATCTGCACCCATCACGACTCTCTCTCTCTGTGTAGGATGCTCAGAACTACTTCGTCTCGCTCCTTCCAGAATTTCTCTTTCCCCTCTCGGTCGCATCCTACCTGAGGGGCATCGCCGCGAATCGCATGACACATAACACCCTCAAGTTCAAGTTTCATCCTCTGGTGGCACACGTGGTGAACTAGTGACGTCACCAGCGCCCTGCGGAAACAGGTGGTTCGCGGTGATTCATGTCACATGAGGGCCAGCCACCCTTGGTGCATTGCCAGACAAGAAGATACTTACAAACCACCATTACCACGACATGGGGCCGTTGTCCATCCATTTTCTGTACAGTTTATCCTCACCACTCTTCTTTTCAAATAACCCCTCGTCCATTTCTCTTCCCATCTCCACCACGGTCAAATCATTTCAACGCTGCCCCTAAACTTCGAGCCTCGCTGCCTTTCCACCCGCTCTCCCGGGCACACAATAGATCAACCTTTCTCCTAATCATCAGGTCAACCAACTCCCGAGATTTCCCCGTCATAGTCCCCACATTCAGTTCTAGGCTCTGTGAGCGAACTCAAGACAAAAAAAAAATAATTGTCAGCATGTTGCAATGGAATTGTAGGTCAGCTGTTTAAGAAGTTGATCGCAAGAGGGAAGACCGGGGGGTGCGATTGTGTCACCTTTCGGCAGAAATTGGCAGATTTGAATCCGAAGTAAAGTTGGAGCTATGTACGTATGTCTGCACCCTAAAATATCGTACAATGTCATTTGATACTGATATATATTGAGATGTACATCTCATTGAACCCTTCCTTCCACCAGGACACACAGCGAGCCTGTTCTTCCTGGCAGGTGGACTCATGACACAAATTGTGACTGGAATTGTGGTACATTTACATGTTTTTTTTGGGGGGGGGGAATGTTCATTCATGTACTGTTCGCTATTGAACAGACAAAAATAATCAATCAATCAATCAAATTTGTGATCCAGTGGTTACTCTTATCCAAAAAAAAAAAAAAAAAAGTGTCATTTCTGCTACTTACTGTTTTGTGGTCGCTATTGCGCTCGCGGTCCCGCCCAGAAGTTTATTTTCGAAATCCGCTCGCAAAGACGTCCTCGTGTCTGACCGATCGGCTCGGGAATGACGAGCAACACTTCTGACGAACGCGGCTCGAGTCTTCGGCTTCGCGCATGCGCGTCGTCAATTACGGCCTAACGAGGTGCGGTCATCCGTCTGTCTTGCGGATTCATCTGGAACGTTAAACACTCAAAGAGCCATTTGGGTTTTGGACCGTGTCCCACAGGAAAGAAAGAAAAAACTGCGGGAGCCACAAAAACCTTTTGACATCCATCCATTCATCCATTCATTCATTCATCCATATTTCCAAACGCGAATAGCGAAAGCATGCAAGTAACTGATGCTCATTCTAAAAAAAAATAATCATCATCATCATAATAAAATATGATGAACTGTAAATACAAAAAGGTGTTTGTTGCATGACAAACAAAGATCGCGAGCGCGAATGTCGGCCTCGCCGCCGACGGAGCGGAGCGACAGGAAGCATCCATCAGGCCGCTTAACGACGTCTTGCGGCTTAATGCGGCCGAGCGGAAGCGAGCGACGTCTGCTTCGCCTTCATGCGATTACGCACACGCTAATTGGAGGCGCTTGATTGCGTTTGCGTTGCCGCTCCCAGTTGAAGTTGACCGTCAAACAAAACAAGCACAAAGGCAGCCTCCGCTAGCTTCATGCTAACACATAATGGGAAACACCATAGACAGGCTAATGAATGCCATCCACGCTTTAACAGCGTGTATTTGAACACAAAGCGAACACGAAGACAGAATATATTGAAGCACTTCTTTTGCACCCGTATGCCTGTACAAAGTTATTGTAAATCAATTATATTGTATGCAAACTTAGCGCGCCGGCCGCGAGGAATTAGCGCGCTTCCTGTTTCCAAATCCGCCGCCGTAGACCGGGGGTCACCGCCCTTCTTGACACCGAGAGCGCCATCCGCACAGAAGCAAAGGGCGCCATCTTTTTCCTCTGTAAATGCGCTCACGCCCGACGGATTGCGACGCGACGCCCAGACGGGCGAGGTGCGCTCAGAGTGGCGGTGACGCCGTGCAGGTATTGTCCAAGATGCCCAAATAATTTGTCGCATGACTTATTGCCATTGTCTATTCAGACTGCCGTGCGTTCATAAGGAAGAGCAAAATTCGACATTCCTGCACTGTGATGCGATTGGAGCGACGAGAGTGTGAGGCAGTCGGACTTGCCGAATACGTTCCGTACGGCGCTTGTTTCTAAACACTTGGGGTTGTATTATTGCTTACGTTGCGTTACCAAAGTACTGAGCCATGCGTCCAAAGACGCAGACTGATCGTACTTTGTGCGTCCCTGCTCATGTTTGTGCGTCTGCGACGTGGGACGCAGGGACTTGCATTCGTTCAAGCGCAGATCTGCCACATCCAATATGGCGGACGGGCGAACGTTCCGTCGCAAGGGGAACCTGCACAATTCGGCGTCGCACAACTTCCGCTTGAGTGGAACGCTCGAGTCATCGCTTTGCTGCGCCAAAACACGACGAAGCCCGCCCGAGCTAGCTTCGCTCGCAAACAATGTTGTGACGATCGCGCGGAAATGTGCGCCAAGCTTGTGAAAGACGAAGAGTGCGAGGAGGAACTTTGTCGACAAGGTCGACTGCTTTGCGAGCAGCCGCCGCGTGGTTTGTTCACTTCCTCCTCGAATAAATGTCGCGTCGCGTTGCCAGTGGCTTAGCGAGATACGGCAAGATTTGATGGCAGTAGTCTGACGTGGTGCCACCGTGAGAGGAAAATGGGAGGACCCCTTAACATTTTGTCATAGCGTGCGTTTTGTCTTCTCGTGTCCTGCAGACGTCGGCGAAGAAGATCAGCGGCAGTCCCCGCACAGCATCAGAAAGGAGGAGGAGCCAGAGACGCCACACGTGAAAGACGAAGCGCAGGAGGACCAAATCAGCAAGTTTCCCTCGACTGGCGTCGCGTTGAAGGATGAAGACGACGACGGAGACCGCTGGGGAGGATCCCAAGCCGAAGACGACGTAACGTCGCACTCTTCTGATGATGACGATGACGATGAAGAACACTCCAAAGGTGAAATGATTCTCAGACGTCATAAGGTTACATATTCGCGACGAGCATTGAGGAACAATATATTCCACACAACATCAAAGTCACAGCGTGAGTCTTGGCTGAGCAAAGCTTGACTTCAGCGAAGCGCGTGTTTGTGGTCTTGTGTCCCGCAGACGTCGGCGAAGGAGCGCTCCGTCCTGAGCAGCGGGAGCGAGAGCCCCCCCGCGTCGGAGCGGAAGAGGAGCAGGACGATATCGGCAAGTTTCCATTGACTGTCATTGTGAAGAGCGAAGATGACGATGAAGAAGACGGTGACGGAGACCACTGTGGAGGAGACAGCCTCATAGCGCCACTATCAGATAGTGACCACATAACGCCACACTCGTCTAATGATGATGACGATGATGATGATGAACATGCAACAGACGATATGACACGTGACACTGACAACCAACATTTGAAATGTCCTCAGTGTGACAAGACGTTTTTCCACAAGTCGTCCTTGAGCGCACACGCAAGAGCGCACGCTGGAGAAAAACCTTTTGCTTGCTCAGATTGTGGTAAAACCTTCTCTGTAAAGAAACATTTGAAAGTGCACTCGAGGACACACACCGGAGAGAAACCTTTTGCCTGCTCAGTTTGCGGAAAAAGATTCACCCAGAAGGGACATTTACAGACGCACACACGAACACACACTGGAGAAAAACCATTTGCCTGCTCAGTTTGCAGTAACAGCTTCTCTGCAAAAGGACAATTAATATCACACAGAAGAACACACACCGGAGAGAAACCTTTCGCCTGCTCAGTTTGCGGTAAAAGATTCACTCAAAGACGCACTTTAACAACACACACAAAAACGCACACTGGGGAGAAAACGTTTGCCTGTTCAGTGTGCAACTTAAGTTTTAGCGAACGCTCCAAATTGGTCGCACACACAAGCACACACACTGCGGAAAAACCTTTTTGCTGCTCAGTTTGCGGGAAAGGATTCACTCGAAAATGCTCTTTAACAACGCACACGAGAACACACACCGGGGAGAAACCATTCAGCTGCATTGCGTGCGAGAAACGATTCCATGAAAAGCGTGAGCTGAAGAGACACAAGTGTGAAGGTGCGAAGAGCTGCCGGCAGTGAATGAAATCAAATAAAATGGGGAAACCCGACAACCGTTGCCGTCTTCTTGAGCACAAACTTCACAACGGCGAAATAAAAGAATGAGAAATTGTTTTCCGATGGATTTAAAAAAAGACACGATGGTCTTTTTTGGTTTCATTTTTCCCCTTCACACCTGAACTGCTCGCCAGCCAATCGCAGGGCACGTAGAAACAAACAACCGTTGCCACTCACATTCCCGCCGACAGGCACGAGAAAAACTATTGTGCTGTTATTTCCACCACTTGTTTAGCCACAGCTACCCTGCAGGGGGCGGTCTGAAGGAAGCGTGGCTGCCACTCTGCGCCTACAGCCCCTTCCGGGGAAACAAATGCTGGTAATATGTCCGTGGTATTAAAAGTGAAGACCGTTTGCAATTTAGTTATTTGAGCCCAAAAACATTGAAGTCCACCCACTTTGCGGGCCATATAAAATGATGTGTCGGGCCGGATCCGGCCCCCGGGCCCTGAGTTTGACCCCGGCGCTCGAGCTGAAGCGAAGAAACTTTGGCACTTTGTGCGATGATTTGGAAAACGGGAGTCTGGAATCCGGATGCAAAAGCTGTTCAACAGTGATTGGTGTTTTCCATTGGTTTGGTTTGTCGCTCCAAAGTTTATTGAAATCGTTTTCATGTCATTTTGCAAAAAAAAAAAAAAAAAAAAATGTTTTTTTGTTTGTTTGTTTTGTTTCTGTGATTATTTGACATTGAAAGAAGTTTTTGATCTTTTGCGACAACTCACTCCACAATGTCTTTGACGAGCATGGCAACTTCCAATGCGTTCTATATTGTTGATATGTTATAGCAATACACACACACACACACACACACATATATATATATATATATATATATATATATATATTTACAGTGAGTACGGAAAGTTTTCAGACCCCCTTCAATGTTTCACTCTTTGTTATATTGCAGCCATTTGTTAAAATCATGGAAGTTCATTTTTTTTCGTCATGAATGTACACACAGCATCCCATATTGACAGAGAAAAAACGGAATTGTTGAAATTTTTGCCGATGTATTAACAAAGAAAAACTGAAAGATCACACTGACCTAACCCTAACCCTAACCCTCGGTGAGAGAGGTCAAGAAGAACCCAAAGATCACTGCGGCTGCGCTCCGGAGATGCAGTCGGGAGATGGGAGAAAGTTCTAGAAAGTCAACCATCACTGCGGCCCTCCGCCAGTCGGGGCTTTTTTGGCAGAGCGGCCCGACGGCGGCCCGACGGAAGCCTATATATATATATATATATATATATATATATATATATATATATATATATATATATATATACCACCGTGCTGCTATATATATATATATATATATATATATATAGCAGCACGGTGGAGGACTGGTTAGCACATTTGCCACACAGTTGTGAGGACCGGAGTTCAATCCCCGGCCCCGCCTGTGTGGCGTTTGTATGTGGCCTGCGAATGGCTGGCGACCAGTTCGGGGTGTGCCCCGCCTCTCGCCCGAAGACGGCCGGGCTGGGCTCCGGCGCGCCCGCGACCCGCGTGAGGAGAAGCGGTTAATAAAATGGAAATAGGTCATTCGCGCTGTCTTTACCGTTAATGCCGCTTCGTGATGCCGTTGCCTTCCACCTGAGCTATTCGCGCGAAGAAGCCGTAAGTGCTTTGTGCGGCGATGACCGCTAGTTGGCAGTCTTGCCTCGGGTGTGCTGTCCCCGGAGCGGAAGTTAGTTCGCGGAAACAGGAACTCGAACGTTCCGACTTGGTTGTGATATTTCCTATCAATTCAGGCCTGAAAACCTCCGCGCAGGACTCCCGTCGTTACTTTTGCCGCGCTAAAAATTCCTCGGTGGAAACTTGGTGACCGGATAAACTCGCGAAAGCTTCTTCTGAGAGCTTAGCTGGCTAGAAAACAGTCGCGAGGGTAACGCGCGGCGACTCTCGTGCGAAAATGTGCGCAGGGCGCGTGAAAGAAGAAGAGGCCGGCGAGGAAGTTTGCGCCGCGAAAGAGAAGGAGCGCAAACGTCAACTCCTGGACGCCTTTCGCCAGCAGCCTCGAGTTGTGTTACACAGAGCAGGTTGGTGCGCTTTCCTCAAGACATTCCCCTTTGTCTCCCTGTCCAAAGGATCCTGCACGGCATGAAAGTCACAACATGAGTCTTGACCGAGACAATGCTGAACTTTACCAACCGTGCCTCTGTCTTCTTGTGTCCCGCAGAAGATCTTCGCCCTGAGAAGCAGACGCCGCAGACGCCACACGTGAAACGCGACGAGCAGGAGGACCCAATCGCCGGGTTGCCATTGACTGGTGTCACTTTGAAAACTGCAGACGATGAAGGGGACCACTGTGGGGGAACCCGATCAGAAGGCGTCTCGGCTCAACGGTCAGATAGTGACGATGTGACGTCACACTCATCTGACTATGATGAGGAGGAGGAGGATGAACGGTCGAAAGGTGATATGACATGTCACACCTGCGACAAATGCGTCCAGTGTTCTCAGTGTGACAAAGCATTTGACAAAAAGTCATTGTTGAACGCACACCTAAGAACACACGCCGTCGACAAACATTTTGTCTGCGCAGTTTGTGGCAAAAGATTCACTCAGAAGGGATATTTAGCCATTCATAAAAGAACACACACTGGAGAAAAACCTTTTATCTGCTCAGTTTGCGGTAAAAGATTCGCTATAAAGGCAAATTTAAAGACACACACAAGAACACACAGTGGAGATAAACCTTTTACTTGCTCAGTTTGTGGTCAAACATTCACTAGAAAGACAAATTTAAAAACGCACACAAGGACGCACACTGGAGAAAAACCTTTTGCCTGTTCAGTTTGCGGTCAAACATTCAGTCGAAAGGCACATTTAAAAAACCACACAAAAACACACACTGGGGAAAAACCTTTTGCTTGCTCAGTTTGTGGGAAAAGATTATCTTCAAAGTCCCATTTAACAAGACACAAACGAACACACACTGGAGAAAAACCCTTTGCCTGTTCAGTTTGTGGTCAAAGATTATCTTCAAAGTCACATTTAATAAGACACACAAAAAAACACACTGAACAAGACCCTTTTGCCTGCTCAATTTGTGATGAAAGCTTCATCCACAAGGCAGATTTAAAAATTCATACAAGAACACACACGGTAGAAATTGTTTTTGTCTGCTCTGTTTGTGGTAAAAGATTCACTAAAAACGGAGATTTAACAATCCATACAAGGACACACACTGGAGAAAAACCTTTTGCTTGCTCAGTTTGTAGCAAAAGATTCTCTATCAAGACAAATTTAAAAACACACACAAGAACGCACACTGGAGAAAAACCTTTTGCCTGCTCACTGTGTGGTCAAACATTCACTAGAAAGGCACATTTGAAAACTCACACAAGAACACACACTGGAGAAAAACCTTTTGCCTGCTCAGTTTGTGATCAAAGATTCATTGAGAAGAGGCATTTAACGACACACACAGTCACACACGTGCGATAAACCGATTGCCTGCTCGGTTTGTGGTCAAAGATTCACTCTGAAGGAATGTGTAACAACACACAAAAGAACACACAGTGGTGAGAAACCACTCGGTTGCAGTGTGCAATCAAAGCTTTTATGTGAAGCGTAATGTTAAGAGTGTGCTGGCGGGAAGACAAGCGGTCAATCAAGCTGCAGAATAAACTGAAGAAACCGAGGTTGTGTTGGTCATTGTTGACTCGTTCCTTAATCTATCATCACTATTCAGCGGAACCTCGGTCAATAAATGACCTGGTTTACCAACAATTCACAATTCAACATGTCATGTGTGGGGCTCCGTAAGAATCGGATGAGGGTTGACGATTTTATGCTCATTTTTATGTCGAAAACTTGACATCTCATGCCCAGAAGTTCATGTAAATCATTCGGGAATGTGAGGGCGAAACCTTGAAAAATGCCCAGGTGTTTCTTACTCGTCGAGACGGACATGTGACGTTTTAACTGGCTATTTTCGAGTTTTTCCCAGCCTTCTCATTTTCCACGTCAAACCGAGAGCGAGCACATTGCCGGGATTACTTCAAACGTCACGGGAAACAAGAAGGAGAATAGCGATTCAAGGTACGAATCCCATGGACTTGTGATTTTCAATCCCGAAATCAAGGAACATTTTTCAGTTCACAAAATGGTTTTGTAGACTTGAGAATTCATTTTGTCCGGCAATTTGCAGAAAAATGCATCCGAACTAATCGGGAGAAGCGTCATCATGCAACAGGACGACGAGCCGAAAAACAAACTAGCAACACGACAAAGGACTTCATCGGGGGGGGGAGCGGAAGGTCTTCGACTGGCCGAATAAGTGTCACGTCGTGTTGCCAGTGGCTTAGCGAGATACGGCAAGATTTGATGGCAGTAGTCTGACGTGGTGCCACCGTGAGAGGGAAAAAAAACATATTTGTCTTGTAGTCCGATCCGGGCATGAGTTAAATCATGATAATCAATCATAAAATGCTAATAGGCTGTCATGTGAGGCCCCCTTAACATTTTGTCATAGCGTGCGTTTTGTCTTCTCGTGTCCTGCAGACGTCGGCGAAGAAGATCAGCGGCAGTCCCCGCATAGGATCAAAAAGGAGGAGGAGCCGGAGACGCCACACGTGAAAGACGAAGAGCAGGAGGACCAAATCAGCAAGTTTCCCTCGACTGGCGTCGCTTTGAAGGATGAAGACGATGACGGAGACCGCTGGGGAGGATCCCAAGCCGAAGACCTCTCGGCTCCGCTGTCGGAGCGTGACGACGTAACGTCGCGCTCTTCTGATGATGACGACGATGATGATGAAGAACACTCCAAAGGTGAAATGACGTGTGACACTGACAACAAATGCTTCCAGTGTTCTGATTGTGATTGTGACAAAACATTGTTGAAAGAACACACAAGAACAAATACGGGGGGAAAACCTTTTGCCTGCTCAGTTTGTGGCAAAAGATTCACTCAAAAGAGATACTTAACAATTCATACACGATCTCACACAGAAGAAAAAGCTTTCGTCTGCTCAGTTTGCGGTAAAAGATTCTCTACAAAGTCACATTTAGCGAGCCACACAAAAACACACACTGGAGAAAAACCTTTTGCCTGCTCAGTTTGCGGTAAACGATTTCCTTCAAAGTCACATTTAACAGAACACACAAGAACACACACTGGAGAAAAACCTTTTGTCTGCTCAGTTTGTAGTAAAACATTCTCTAGAAAGGCGCATTTAAAAAATCACACAAAAACACACACCGGAGATAAACCTTTTGCCTGCTTAGTGTGTGGTAAAAGATTCATTCAAAGATGGTCTTTGCCTGCACACACAAGAAAACACACTGGAGAAAAACCTTTTGCCTGCTCAGTTTGTGGGAAAAGATTTATTCAGAAGGGAGATTTAACAAGTCATACAAGAATACACACCATAGAAAAACATTTTGTCTGCTCAGTTTGTGGCAAAAGATTCTCGTCAAAGAAATATTTAACAATACACGCAAGAACGCACACTGGTGAAAAACCTTTTGCCTGCTTAGTTTGTGGTCAAGGATTCACTGATAAGGGAAGCTTGAAAAGACACACAAGGACACACACCGGAGACAAACCTTTTGCCTGCTCAGTTTGTGGTCAAACATTCACTCGAAAGGCGCATTTAAAAACGCACACAAGAATACACGCTGGAGAAAAACCTTTTGCCTGCGCAGTTTGTCATCAAAGATTATCTTCAAACTCACATTTAACAAGACACATAAAAACACACACTGGAGAAAAACCTTTTGCCTGCTCAGTTTGCGGTCAAACATTCACTCAAAGAAGCTCGTTGACAACGCACACAAGAACACACACCGGTGAGAAACCTTTTGCCTGCTCAGTTTGCGGTCAAAGATTCACTCAGAAAGGAGCTTTAACAAAACATAAGCCCACACACTGGTGAGTGCAGTGTGTTTGATCAAAGATTTGACGTTAGGCGTCATGTTAAGAGTCACAAGTGTCAATAAAGCTTCTGACGAAACTGAGGCTGTGTTGGTCGTCTTTGACTCATTCCATGCTCCCTAATCACTGCACAGTGAAATCTCGCAAATCGAGGCCTCGCTTATCGGATCTACATGAATAGTGATTCAATTAAAACTCTTCCTCGCGTAAACATACAGTATACAGTGCTGTCACACACACAAAAGATATATTTTCATTATTCAAGCCAACTAATGTGTTGTTGTCCCCCCCCCCCCTCACAAAAACAGGTCTTTGTACTCGTGGCACCTTCTCTGTTGCTATTCCTTGGCACTTTTGCTAAATGCTTTGGTTCATTGTTTTGTTGTTTCGTCCATTTCAATCCGAGCTTCAACTCCCTGAATGATTGCGGGAGATTCCGGTCAAGAATTTCTGAATTGTGTCATCATCGTTGAGCAAAAAAAAAAAAAAAAACTCGTAACGCGCTGGCGCCTGAACTCAGCACCGCTAGATGGCAGTAGTGCCTCAGGTGTGGCGTTCCTGGACCGGAAGTGAGTTGAAGGGAACAGGAAACAAAACATGCGGACTACGTCGTGATTTAGGTGTGTTAGTTGATATCAATTCAGTGCACGACTTCCTGAAACCAGGAAACAGGGCGTCCGTCGTTCCTTGACTGCACTGAAGTAGAATCTCCGTGTCCGGATCAACTCGTCTCAGTGCTCTCGAAGCTTCTCGCGATAGCCTAGCTTAGTTCGGCTCGCTCGCCGCGAGCAACGCGACGCCTTTTGGGAGCAACATCCGGCGATCGTCGCCGTGAGAATGTGCGCGAGACGTGTGAAGGAAGAGGAGTGCGAGGAGGAATTTTGCAAGCGGCGTCAACACGGCGCAGGTTTGGTCGCCCTCCTTTTCTCACTCGTACTTCGCGGGAGGCGCGGAAGTGCGCGGGTCACAAGCACGTGGGCAAGAACATTTGGAGCGACTTGTTGACATAAAAGGTGGCATACAAAACTTTATAGTATTGAAGGAAGTTACCACCTCTCGTTTGAAATTCTTGGAATAGGTTTTCGCATAGCATGAACGCGTTAGTTTTCAATCAGTGATGTTGGCGGTCCATTCCACTTTGTTCATACAGTCGCCCTTAAATGTTTCACTCTGTGTTATATTGCTATATTGCAGCCATTTGCTAAAGTCACTTCAGTTCATCCCCCCCCCCAACAATGAACACACAGCACTCCATATTGACGGGAAAAAAACAGAATTGTTGAAATTCTTACAGATTTATTAAAAAATAAAAAATGAAAGATCACACAGCCAGAAGTATTCAGACCCTTTGCTCTATGGTTCTCCACCTTCATTGGAGTCCAGCTGTGTTTGATTATTCTGATTGGACTTGATGAGGAAAGGCACGCCCCTGTCCATAGAAGACCGTATTACCATTTAACTCTGTCAGAGCAAGTGAGAATCATGAGGTCAAAGGAACTGCCTGAAGAGCTCCGAGACTGAATTGTGGCAAGGCGCAGATCTGGCCAAGGTTACAAAAACATTTGACAGGACGACCGGTTGCAATCGAAGGAAGGATGAACGCGGCCAAGTACAGGGATGTCCTAAACCAAAACCTTCTCCAGAGTGCTCAGGACCTCAGACTGGGCCCAAGGTTCACCTTCCAACAAGACTATGACCCTAAGCACGCAGCTAAAATACCGAAGGAGTGGCTTCAGAACAACTCTGTGACTGTTCTTGAATGTCCCAGCCACAGCCCTGACTTAAACCCAATTGAGCATCTCCGGAAAGACCTGAAAATGGCAGACGAGGTGTGAAAGACTTGTTGCATCATTCCCAAAAAAGACTCATGGCTGTATTAGCTCAAAAGGGGGCTTCTCCTGAGCACTCAGCAAAGGCTCTGAATACTTAACGGCTGTGTGAGATTTCAGTTTTTCTTTTTTCATAAATATGCAAACATTTTAACAATTACTTTTTTTCTGTCAATGTGGGGTGCTGTGTGTACATTCATGAAGGGAAAAAATGAACTTCAATGACTTTAGCAAATGGATAGCAATTTGAAAAGAGTGAGACATTGTAGGTGCTGCAGTGAAGTTTTCTTTGTTTTTGTTCCTCAGATCTGAGATTTATCAAAGTGTATTTGTAACTTTTGTCACGTTTATGAATATGTTTGTCATTTGATTTCAATGCGTACCTCTGGCTGGCTCTCGATGTGCACGTTTCTTTTGATTGGCCCCGAAGTTGGCGGCTCGCTGACGGCGCCGGTTCGTAACGCATGACTCCGCTGCGAACCAGAGACGTAATGGCACGCCGTTTTTTGTTACGTCCCGAGTAAACATGACCAAAAAACGAGTCTCGACTCGGCAAAGTTTGACTTCGCCAAAGCATGTGTTTGTCTTCTTGTGTCCAGCGGACGTCCGTGAAGAAGATCTTCGTCCTGAGAAGCGGGAGCCAGAGACGCCACACGTTAAAGACGAAGAGCAGCAGGACGAAATCAGCAGGTTTCCCTCGACTGGCGTCGCTTTGAAGGATGAAGACGACGACGGAGACCGCTGGGGAGGATCCCAAGCCGAAGACCTCTCGGCTCCGCTGTCGGAGCGTGACGACGTAACGTCGCACTCTTCTGATTATGACGAGGCGGAGGCGGATGAGGATGAGGATGATGATGATGATGACGATAAAGATGAACACGCCAAAGGTGATATGACATGTCACACTGACAACAAATGCTTTCAGTGTTGTCATTGTGACAAATCATTTGACAAAAAGTCGTCGTTGAAAGAACACACGAGAACGCACACCGGAGAAAAACCTTTTGCCTGCTCAGTTTGCGGTAAAAGATTCTCGAGAAAGGCACATTTAAAAATACACACAAGGACACACACTGGAGAAAAACCTTGTGTCTGCTCAGTTTGCGGTAAAAGATTCTCGACAAAGTCACATTTAACGAGACACACAGTCACACACACTGGAGAAAAACCTTTTGCCTGCTCAGTTTGTGCTGAAAGATTCTCTATAAAGTCACATTTAAACGAACACACAAGGACACACACCGGAGAAAAACCTTTTGTCTGCTCAGTTTGTGGCAAAACATTCTCCAGGAAGGCACATTTGAAAAATCACACAAAGACACACACTGGGGATAAACCTTTCGCCTGCTTAGTGTGTGGTAAAAGATTCATTCAAAGATGGTCTTTGACAGCACACACAAGAACACACACTGGCGAAAAGCCGTTTGTCTGCTCAGTTTGTGGGAAAAGATTTATTCAGAAGGGCGATTTAACGAGTCATACAAGAACACACGCCGTGGAAAAACATTTTGTCTGCTCAGTTTGTGACAAACGATTCACCGATAAGGGAAGCTTAAAAAGACACACGAGGACACACACTGGAGAAAAACCTTTTGCCTGCTCAGTTTGCGGTCAAACGTTCACCAGAAATACAAATTTGAACACTCACACAAGAATACACACTGGAGAGAAACCTTTTTCCTGCTCAGTCTGTGGTCAAACCTTCACTCAGAGACGCTCTTTGACGGCGCACACGGCAACACACGCTGGTGAGTTGCAGTGTGTGTCCGAAAACATCGCGTGATGTTTAACCCTCCCTTTGCGCCGATGACATTTTTCAGCGTGTATTTAAAGACAAAAGGCGACAGGGACAAAATTTTGCCACAAAGGTTGTTCTTCCTTTTTTTTCTTTTTCTTTTTTGCCCCATTGACTCCCATGATAAATCATATTTTGCAAAGGTGCGTGTGGGGATTGTTTTGAGAAATGAACTCTGAACTGCTTCTAAATAGTTCGTTCCCTTTTGTTCATTGCCTGTGGTTGTTTATTCTTCTTGGTTGTTGTTTTCTCACCTTGTTTGTTACGTAATAGTTCCGGTTGCATCAAACCTCTGTGTTTTGATTTATTGACTTATCCAAGGCTCTCGTGACCTCATATCAAATACTCCACTTTGAAATTGATTGTTTCAAAATAGGGCCTTATTTAGCGTTATGGTCATTATGCTACACTGCTTTCATTGTCCAAAGAGGGCATATAATATATATATATATATATATATATATATATTTACGGGTAGGTCTGAAGTCAAAATATTCATGTATATGACTTATGACACTCCGAAGAGCTTGTGTCTTTTTTTGTGTGTGTAACGAATACTTCATTTGGCTACTGAATTCCAACGCAAACCTGAATTGACGAGCAATGAAGCCGCAGGGCGAAGTGGAGGTTAGTCGGGCTGTCTCTGGGTCATACGCGTAGTAGTTTATCATTATTATATGTGGCCCGTTCTTGTGTTTGGCAAGCTTTCCCAAAAGATTAAGAATGTTGTGGGGAATTTGAAACGCAGATTCATCGCAGTTCGCAAAGCGGCGTTATAACGCAACAAGACGTATTTTGTCCAAGTGGGGTTGCCGTACTACTGCAGCCGCGGCTCTTCTTCTTTTTCTTCTTCTTCTTCGCTGTGGGCGGTTCGAGCTGGCTTCACGAGTTCGTTCTGACTGAAACTAGTACCGGAACGTACCGAAGCGCCAATGCAATACGTATTTGTATTTCTCGATTACTTTACGGCACTAAAAGAGTATTTGTTCCATGTTTGGGCCAGGACAAACTCGTCTCGCGCTAGCTTGGCTCGCTAGCTAACGAAGAGACGCCCTTGTTAGCCAGCCATCCCTTTTCAACAGTCGCTCATGCTGGTTCGCGAAACTAGAGATCGGCTGCGAGCGTGAAGTGAGGTGATTATCGCGTGAGGATGCGCGCGCGCAGGACAGCAGAGGACGAGGAGGAACTTTGCGGAACCAAAGAGGAGGACGAGCAACAGCGTCAACTACCGGATGCTGTTTTGAGGGCTCCGATTGTGTTACGCAGAACGGGTCTGTTCACTTTCCACGCTCACTGACATACATTCGCACAAATCCTTCAGACAGAACTTTGACGACGCCAAAGAAAAGTTCTATTTTTGTGTGTGTGTGTCCTCCTGTGTCCTGCAGACGACAGTGAAGGGGACCTTCGTCCTGAGCAGCAGCAGCCAGAGCCCCGCTTCATCAAAAAGGAGGAGGAGGAGTCAGAGACGCCACACATTAAAGAAGAAGAGCAGGAGGATGAAATCACCAAGCTTCCATTGACCGGTGTCATTGTGAAGAGTGAAGAAGAGGACGGAGCATCGCAAGCAGACGGCCTATTAGCGCCACTGTCAGATAGTGACGACATAACGTCGCACTCTTCTGACCCTGATGACGACGATGACCGTGGCGACGACGCTAACGATCATGCTCGTGATGATGAGAAACGCTCGACAGGCGTGACGACGTGCCACGCTGCCAGCAAGAAGTGCGTTCAGTGTTCTCACTGTGACAAAACCTTTCGGAACAATTCCGCGTTAAAGGCACATACAAGAACACACACTGGGGAAAAGACGTTTGTCTGCTCACTTTGCGGTAAGATGTTTTCTACAAAGGGAGCTTTAAAAATACACACCAGAGCGCACACTGGAGAAAAACCTTTTGGCTGCTTAATTTGTGGTAAAAGATTCTCCATAAAGGAAAACTTAAAAATGCACACAAGAACGCACGCTGGAGATAAACCTTTTGCCTGCTCGGTTTGTGGTAAAAGATTCACTCAGAAGGGAGGTTTAAGAATACACACACGAACACACACTGGTGAGAAACCTTTTGCATGTCCAGTGTGTGGTAAAAGTTGCACGAACAAGTCAAATTTAACAAAGCACGCAACAACGCACACCGGAGAAAAACCGTTTGCCTGCTCAGTTTGCGGTAAAAGATTCTCCTTGAAGGGAGATTTAACAAAACACACAAGAACGCACACCGGAGAGAAACCTTTTGCCTGCTCAGTTTGTGCTAAACGATTCGCTCAGAAGTCAAATTTAACAATGCACACACAAATACACGCTGGTGAGAAAGCATTCAGCTGCAGCGTGTGTCAGAGAAGATTCCATGTCAAGTACGATGTGAAGAGACACAAGTGCGCTGGTGAGAAGGGCAGCGGTTCATGAAGCTGCAGGACAAACTGAAGAAGCCGAAGCTGTGTTGGTGATGTTTGACTCGTTCCGTCCTCCCTCGTCGCGATACGGCAGAACCTCGGTTCACAAGTGTCCTGGCTAGGAAACAACTTTGTCCGTGTGCAAAATGTTTGGGGAACAATTTTGTCGGGTTTTGCTCTACTTTCAGTTTGCAAGAAGTTGTGATTTCCCAACCCCCCCCCCCCCCCCCTCCCCACCCCCGCACCCGTCTTTCTCTGTGATGTCCATGTTTGTGATCTCTGCCCAGTTTGGTTCTTCAACATTTACCATCTATACTATTTTATTCAACATAATAATAAATATAATTTGTGTAGCCTTTTTTTTTTTTTTTTTTTTTTTTTTTTTTTTTTGCTAACAAGCTAAACACTCAACGTAGGTGCACGCAAACCAAGAGACATGGGGGGGGGGGGGGGGATATGTTTGGCTTCCACGGCGCTGGTCCGTGTCACGAGACAAGGTCGCACGGCGCTTGTCCGCGTCACGTGACAAGGAACTTCCTTGTCATACGCGGAGGTTGACGACCAGCAATCGTACGGCAACCCCACTCGGACAAACCTTTATGTGTGTAAGCGTTCGCCCAGTTTATTGTTTTGCCCAAGGGCTATGTTTATTTGTATACGTGTTTTAGATGCAATTCATGAAATAATATGAATATTAATGACTTTAAGCTTACCATTTTGCATCAATAAAAAAACAAAACAACGAGACAATACATGAATGAAAGTAAATACATGATAGCTACATTTTGAAAAATAATCCCCATCTTGGTTGAGTCCCTCATAGAATAGAGTCGTATCGTCCCTAAATGAAGTGCTAGTGTATTGTCACAAAGCCAGCTATATATATATATATATATATATATATATATATATAATATGTGTAGGTTCCTCTCCTAGCCTACTTTGGAGCCTGCGCTCGTCTTTTTGTGAGCTGACTAAAGCTGCGCCATCTGTGAATGAACACAAGTTACAGGAGGAAGCATCTCCCATGCAACTGATATCAAGTCAAACGAGCAGTGGTCCTTGTGCGCTTCCTTGTGGAACCCCGCATACAGATGGTGTGTCGTCTTAGCATTGACCTCTACTGTCAAACCATGGTGGACTGCGTCTTTCTGTTCTTTCTGAAGAGAAAGTAAAACCATTCCACGCAGTTTCCCCGCACGTCCATCGCCTTTGGAATAAAATCATTGATGTGAAGTCAGCATGAATCCGTACAAGAGGACTTTGTGCACCCTGATTGAAATTCATACCAAAGATTTTTTTGTTGTTGAATTGGTCCTGATATCGGTTCATGCAGCGGTCTTGAATTTGATTGTTCTGATATTCCTTGTCTTCTGGACTTCCTTGCGCGATGTCCGCTCCACTGCTTTTCGTTTTATGCAAACGAAAACATTGCAATTGCATCGCTGCCTGCTGCGCAAATCGCCACGAGAGTTTTGTCCAAGTGGAGCTGCCGTACTAGTTCTGCTGCAGCGCTTTTTTTTACTTGACTACACGAGCTTCACATATTTCTCCTTTTTAAAAAAAAATTATAATAATAATAATAATAATAATAATTAGCGCTCAAACGTACAGAGCGCCCATCACTCCTTAAGTGGACTGAAACTGCATTTGTTGCATTTTCGCGTCCGGAGAAACTCGCACCTTGAAGCTTGTTAGCGAGCTAGCTTAGCTTATTTTAGCTCAGCTCTGCTAACAAAGAGACGCCTCGGACAGCAACACACCCGACACGCAGATCGAGCGGGGGCGAGGGGGGTGGGGGGGGGGGGGGGGGGCAGCGATTGGCACTGTCGCGCGACTATGTGCGCGAGGACGACAGCGAGGTCCGCGGGGGAATTTGATCGAACACAAGAGGAGAAGGAGCGACGACTTCAAGCGCTCGAGGCAGATTGCGAGCAGCCTCGAGTGCTGCTACACAGAGCAGGTTCGCTCGCTGCTTGCGTCCCTTCGCAATAGGCTTGTTTGCACGTTGACTTCGTGGCACCTTGACTTACGGGGCTCGTTTGGTCCGTGGCCGAGCTCGTCACTCGAGTCCTTCGCGAACATATCCACACCTTTCCCGATTGAAAGTCAGTGCAATGCAATTCATCTGTTCCATTTGCTGAGAAACAAAAACAAACAACAACAACAAAACAGCAGTGCGGTTGATGCAAATATAACAAGACATTATGGAAGCGTATCAAGAATTGAAATGATTTCAGAAGGTGAAATTATTATAGGAGTTAACAGTAGTTGTATCCACCTGACCTTGATTTTATTACAGAGCGCCGTAACACCTTGAATTCCTTCTGCGGTGATCAATAAGGGATATGGTAAACGTTGCCAAACAATTGACATGTACAAACAATGAGCCATTTAATACAAACAATCATTCGTAACATGAAAGTCACAGCATGAGACTTGACTGAGCAAAGCATGTGTGTGTTTTTTTGTTGTTGTTGTTGGTTTTTTTTGTGTGTGTGTGTGGTCTTCTTGTGTCCCGCAGACGTCAGCGAAGAAGAACATGTTTGTCCCGAATCTGCCCACGTGAAAGAGGACGGCGAGCAGGAGCGGGAAATCTCCGAGTTCCCGTGGGCCGGCGTCACTTCCGAGCGCGGAGGAGAAGGTGACGGCGACCGGCGCGGAGGATCCCGAGCGCACGGCCTCTTCGCGCCGCTCTCGGACAGCGACGACATAACGTCGCACTCTTCGGACTACGACGACGATGACGACGGTGAACTCTCGAAAGGCCACGTGGCAGGTTACGCTGACGACAAATATGTCCAGTGTTCCCACCATTGTGACGGAACACCGAACAAAAAGTCGCCGTCGAAAGCGCACGCAGAAACGCGCGCCGGAGAGAAAACGTTTGGCTGCTCACATTGCGACAAAAGCTTCGGTCAGAGGAGCTCTTTGATAGCACACGTAAGAACACACACGGGAGAGAAACCTTTCGGCTGCTTAGTCTGCGGTAAAAGATTCACTCAAAACTCCAATTTGACGAGGCACATAAGAACACACACTGGTGAGAAACCGTTCAGTTGCAGCGTGTGTGACAAACGATTCAATGAAAAGTACACCGTCAAGCGGCACAAGTGTGTGAGGAGAGCAACGGTCGGCCACGCTGCGGAGTCGGCGGAGCAAACCGAGGCTGCCTTGGGAATCGACACGCTTTACCGACGACTGACTTGATTGTTCGCGCTATTTTCAGTTTTTGCAAAAAAAACAAAAAAAACAAACTCACCTGTGCTTTTTCTCACGCGCTGTGTGTAACCGTCTTGAGCTCTTTGTGTCCGTCGGCGCCGTTCGTGTTTGTGTTTCGGGATTGACTGACTGTACTATTTAAATAAACGTACATATTTACATCATTTGTACGCTGCTTTTCTCGACACTCAAAAGACGCTGAGCAAAAGGTGCAAACAGAGCAAGAAACACAAATTTGGCTTACATTTAAGAATCAAAACAAACCACATGACGTGACCTCCACCCTGCTTCGCAGATGACCTTGTGTGCTTTGGATCAAAGACAAAGGACTTAATGGGCGGGGAAAAGTGGAAAGTCTTAGAGTGGCCCGGTCAATCAATCGCCAGACCTTAACCCAATAGAGCATGCATTTTACCTCCTGAACAAGAGACTGAAGGGAGAAACCCCCAGAAACAAACAAGAACTGAAAGACGCCGCAGTCAAGGCCTGGAAAAGCATTTCAAGCGAAGAACGCAACAGTCTGGTGAAGTCGCAGGCTTGATGCACTTATTGCAAGGAGGGGTTATGCCACCAAATATTCAATGTTATTCACACTGAAACTAATCACAATGCTTGGAGCTCACATGACGGTCAAAGGTCAGAGAGTGTCAGGGCGACGGGAGAGGGTTTCAGACATGAACGACATAATTGAAAGAGGAGACGTTGAAGAAGGTGCACGGTGGTGGGGTTCTGTGTTGTGATGTCAGAGAATATTTCTGGACCCGAAGTCAGATTGCGTCGAGCCGGTTCACTGCGGGAAAATGAGCAAAGCGGGTCGCGAGAGTCCCGAACGGTGACCGGACCCTATATTTCGTGATCAGGGAAGTCAGCGACGAGTCAACCATGAGCGACACAGCCTCAGTTTCTCCCGGTTTATTCTGCAGCTTTATTCGGGATTGCGGCGTTCGTACACAAGGCAACTCAATGTACTTGAGTTCCGGCACACGTGAGTCAAAATGCATTCTGATCACACACGCTGACTAATTGGTTTCTCGCCAGCGTGTGCTCTTGTGTGCATTTTCAAATCGCCACTCTGCATGAACCTTTCGCCGCAAACTGAGCAGGCAAAAGGTTTTTCTCCCGTGTGTCTTCTTGTGTGATCGATTAAATGTCCCTTTCTAGAGAATCTTTTATCGCAAACTGAGCACGCAAAAGGTTTTTCTCCGCTGTGTGTTGTTGTGTGTCTTTTCAAACTCCCCTTTCGGGAGAATCTTTTCGCGCAAACTGAGCAGGCAAAAGGTTTTTCTCCCGTGTGTGTTCTCGTGTGCATCGTTAAAGTCGCCTGTCTCGAGAATCGCTGGCCACAAACTAAGCAGACAAAAGGCTTGGTGTGTGTTCTCGTGTGTTTTTTCAACAACGACTTTCTGCAAAACGTTTTGCTGCAGTAAGAACATTTGATGTCACTTTGGCGAGTCAGCCTATCCCCTTGAGAGTGTTCATCGTCATCGTAATCGGAAGAGTGTGACGTGACGTCGTCGCTCTCTGATAGGGGCGCGAAGAGGCCGTGCGGTTGGGATCCTCCACTGGGGTCCCCTTCGTCTTCTTCGCTCTTCAACGTGACACCAGCCAAAGGGAACTTGCTGATTTCATCCTCCTGCTCTTCATCTTTAACGTGCGCGAGCTCGTCTGGCTCTCCTTCCTTTCTCGCGTCAGCTAAATCTGGCTCCTCCTCCTCTTTAATGTGAGCCTTTTCTGGCGCCTGCATCTCAGGATGAAGATCTTCTCCGCTGACGTCTGCGGGACACACACACACACACACACACACACACACACACACAGATTTAACAAAGGGAAAATACTGTGTGGAGTCAGATGTATATATAGATTAGGGGTGCAACAGGTTTTGAAAACCGTCCAAAGGGTTCGGTTCGACTGTCCCGTTGGGTTCGGTATGCAAACTGTTTTTTGTTTGTTTTTGTTTTCCCTTCCCTTTTTACTATTGAGGCAAAGCCGTTGTGGGCTCGAGTCGCGCCAATGCTAACCAAGATGGCGGCACGCACGGTGGCTGAGTCCCACCGCTGCAGTTCTAGGCAGCCCACGTCATCGGCGCCGTGGCCTTGCAGCGATGCGGCAGCCAATCATCTGCCGACTGTTCGAGGCGCGTGGAGGGTAACGGAAAGGGCGATCCGCAAAGCGCGTTTCGAGGCTCGCTTGGTTGAGGCGATGACGTCAGAAGCCACGAACCTGCCGCGTCGAAGTCGTCACGTTGAGGTCGCAGCTCGCGACCAAACTCCTCCGTCCCTCCCTCCGCGTGCTCTTCTTCTTTCACACGTTCTGCACACATTTGAACACGATGATCGAAAAGCTTCGCCTTGCTAGCGGCTAGCAAGCTAGGCTAGCTGGGGAAGCGTCAACCGGCGCCGAGTCGACTTGCTCGCAACTGCAAAGATGGCACCGATGCCGCGTTCGTCCAACGGAGCGGACGCGGGCGCGCGCAGTCCGCGTCGACGCTTCGCTACGGCCAGCGCTCATTCGAAGAGGAAGGATTGCATGAAGCTCGCGTGCAAAGAGGGGCTCTGCAGCTGCGAGGGCGACGGCAACTCGACTAGGACAAAACACTACAAATGGTCTTTGGGGTCGGCCTTGGTTACAGTAGCGTACACACACACACACACACACACACACACGCACACACAGACAAAGATCCCCGCAAAACTATCTTTTTTGAACCCGAGCTGTTGCCCGACATTTTGCATCATTCGCCATCTTCAGATATTTCGACAGAAGGTTTGCAGCATTTGTTTTTACATTCAGAAATCAAATGTAGCGTCCTCCAGTGGACAGAATCCGCGACAACAGTTACTTTCATTGAAAAGTTGTCTTTTCACTTTGCAAAAAAGGATTGAACCCCCTATATATATATATATATATATATATATATATATATATATATATATATATATATAAAATATACACACACAAGTTGGTCCAAGTGGACTTGCCGTATTACGTCCGCTGTTCGTGTCACAGATATGCATGGGTAGATAGGACACGCCCCTTTGAGCTCCGTGCAGACGGCGACGCTAAGGTCGGGAGGTCAAATCATTTTATGTGTGTGTACGGCAAGAAAAGCAAAAGCGCAACCGTTGCTGTTACATCGTGCTGCATACGCTTGCGTAAAACGAGTGTCGATCCCTTTTGAATGAAAAATCTATTGAAATATGTTCTTTTTTTGTTTCTTTTTAAAAATGCTGCTTGTTGATCGCATGCGCGTTGGCGTTGACAAAACAGTAATCGTCGTGAAAATCCATTGAGGGATAAGCAAGTTATTACGACTTCATTTCGGTGCCCATGCATTGGCTTCTATGGGAACGCCGACCTCCCCAACATGGCCGCCACGTAGGCACGTCGGTGAGCCGGGGTAAGCTAGCCATTCAGAGCAATGGTTCATATCCTTCCGCGTACGGTTGCCGCAACCACGCGAGCTTCACGAAATATGTATATTTTTTCCCCCATCACGACTCTTCAGTACTTCAACTCGTCTCGGCGCACGTTGAAGCGTCTCGAGCTAGCTTAGCTTAGCTTAATTTAGCTTGTTAGCCGCTAACAAAGAGACACGTGTTTGTCAGCGACACATGGCTCAGCAGAGAGCGAGCGTGAGTGGAAGTCGTGGCGTTTTTCGCGTGCAAATGCGTGAAACAGGCGTGAAAGAAGAAGAAGACGAGGACGAGGAGCAAATTTGTCGGACAGAAGAAAACGAACGGCACCGTCAACTACCGGACGCCGTTTGCGAGATGCACCCTCGAATTGCGTTACACACCGCGGGTTTGTTCGTTTCTGACTCTCACTTGTTGACTCACTCCATCCATTTAGGAACAATGGTGGCGCTAAGCTACTTGTGTAGCCACAGCTGCCCTGCAGTCTGACAGTAGCGTGGCTGCCATTCTGCGGCCGCGGCCCCTCACGGTGGTTACAATGTATGCTTTTCCGTTTTTACTTCTTTCATCTTGGCGCTTGAAATTGCGCTCAATTGTCTGCGTGTCAGATTGCGGTACAAGAACATTACAAAAAAAATCTATCCAGTTGTAAGGGTCGTCAATTATCTGTGTATTTTCTCGATTTGCGGTCCAACCCGGACCGTATCGCCCGTGAAGAGCGGGGGTCCACTGTGCCACACACAGCACGCACAAAAAAATAAATAAAATGCACTTCCGATGTCCAATTATACTTTGTACGTCAAAAACACAATCATCTTGCACAATGTGGATGGGATTTTTTTTTTTAATGTTTTGATTGATACTATTTGTAAAATAATTGTTTGTCCTCTCACTTGGTTTATTTCGATGATACTTATTTTCATAATATCGTATAGTATCGCTCGCCGTTGTAAGCAGCGAATTTGCAAAACCATGGGAAAACAGTAATAGACATCAAAGTCACAACGTGAGTCTTGACTTGAGCAAATTGTCTTCTCGTGTCCTGCAGACGTCCGTGAAGAAGATCTTCGTCCTGAGAAGCGGGAGTCCCCGGACATCAAAACGGAGGAGGAGCCGCAGACGCCACGCATGAAAGACGAAGAGCAGGAGGACGAAATCAGCAAGTTTCCCTCGACTGGCGTCGCGTTGAAGGATGAAGACGACAACGCAGACCGCTGGGGAGGATCCCAATCCGAAGACCTCTCGGCTCCGCTGTCGGATAGCGACGACGTAACGTCGCACTCATCTGACTACGAGGACGAGGATGACGAACGCTCCAAAGGTGATAGGACGTGTCACGCTAACAACAAATGCATCCAGTGTTCTCACTGTGACAGAACGTTTGACAACAAGTCATCGTTGATAAGACACACAAGAACGCACACTGGAGAAAAACCTTTTGCTTGCTTAGTTTGCGGTAAAAGATTCTCCCGAAAGGCAAATTTAAAAACACACGCGAGAACACATACTGGAGATAAACCTTTTGCCTGCTCAGCCTGTGGTAAAATATTTGCGACAAAGGGACATTTAAAAGAACACACAAAAACTCACACGGGAGAAAAACCTGTCGTCTGCTCAGTTTGTGGCAAAAAATTCACTCAGAAGGGATATTTAAAAATTCATAAAAGAACACACACTGGAGATAAACCTTTTGCCTGCTCAGCTTGTGGTAAAGTATTCTCGACAAAGGCACATTTAAAAGAGCACACGAGAACGCACACTGGAGAAAAACCTTTTGCCTGCTCAGTTTGCGGTAAAAGATTCTCGATAAAGACAACTTTAAAAACACACACAAGAACACACACTGGAGAAAAACCTTTTGTCTGCTCAATTTGTGGTAAAAGCTTCTCTATAAAGACAAATTTAACAAGGCACACAATTATACACGCTGCAGAAAAACATTTTGCCTGCTTACTTTGCGGTAAAAGATTCTCGAGAATGGCACATTTAAAAACGCACACAAGGTCACACAATGGAGAAAAACCTTTTGTCTGCTCAGTTTGTGGCAAAAGATTCATTCAAAACGATGGTTTAGCAAGACACACAAGAACACACACTGGAGAAAAACCTTTTGCCTGCTCAGTTTGTTGTAAACGATTCATTCAAAAAGATGATTTAACAAGACACACAAGAACACACACTGGAGAAAAACCTTTTGCCTGCTCAGTTTGTGGTAAAAGATTCTCTGCCAGGGCAAATTTAACAAGACACACAATTATACACACTGTAGAATAAACTTTGACACGCTCGGTTTGTGTTGAACGATTCTCTGACGAGACAAATTGAATACAGCAAGCAACAACTCACAATTTGGCTGCTAAGGTTGCGGGTGAAAGCTCTACAAACTGACATTTAAATTGCGGGATAAATTGTGTAAATTAAACATTGTTGCCTCTCTGTCTATCTGTGGTGTGTTTGTGATCTGTGGTGCTATTTTAAACCCCCCCCCCCAAAAAAAAAATAATTTACCATCTGTTCTCGTTAAATGGTAATAAAAAAATGAGAGAATCCCGCTTCTGTCAAACGAGTGATTAACGAGCGAGCGAGTGAGTGAGTGATCGCCGCCCTGGCCAAGTGGCTTCACGCTTTGATGGATCAAGCGCTTGTGTCAACTGCTGCTACCCATCTGAGAGAAACATTTGTAAAGTTATTGCACAAAAACATTTTCAAATATTTCTCATTTCATTGAAGATATCAAAACTATAACTGATATTCACAAAACTGTCAAATGGCTGTCCACCGAACGTCGGTGGGCAGCCATTTTCAGGTCTTTCCGGAGATGCTCCGTTGGGTTGAAGTCAGGGCTCTGGCTGGGCCATTCAAGAACAGTCACGGAGTTGTTCTGAAGCCACTCCTTGGTTATTTTAGCTGCGTGCTTAGGGTCATTGTCTTTTTTGAAGGTGAACCTTGGGCCCAGTCTGAGGTCCTGAGCGCTCTGGAGAAGGTTTTGGTCCAGGATACCCCTGTACTTGGCCGCATTCATCTTTCCTTCGATTGCAACCGGTCGTCCTGTCCCTGCAGCTGAAAAACACCGCCACAGCGTGATGCTGTCGGGTCTGTAATCAAGTCCAATCAGAATAATCAAAACACAGCTGGACTCCGATGAAGGTGTCGAACCATCTCCAGGATGATCAGAAGAAATGGACGGCGCCCGAGTTCAATATACGAGTGTCACAGCAAAGGCTCTGAATACTTCTGGCTGTGTGATCTCTCAGTTTTTCTTTGTTAATAAACCTGCAAACATTTCAACAATTCCGTTCTTTTTCTGTCAATATGGGGTGCTGTGTGTACATTCATGAGGGAAAACAATGAACAATGATTTGAACAAATGGCTGCAATACAACAAAGAGTGAAAAAGTCAAGAGGGTCTGAAAACTTTCCGTACCCACTGTACATTACGCCAATATATACAGCTATACAAACACGCGTGACCAACGAATGGACCCCGAGTGAGCAAGAAATGGACATGATTTGACGCGGTGTTTAACGTGATTGATTGAATTATTATTATTTTTTGAAACATGACTATCGCTGAGAGGGGAAAACCTGATTATCCTTGAATGGGGGAACATCATTGAAGTGGTGCAACGTCACTATCGTTGGGGGTGTAATATGTCACTATCGATCGGGGGAAGCATCACGATAGCTGGGATGGCAGACATGGAAACATGTCTGCTTGTTTGTGCAACATCAACGGTTACGATCGCCATTTGGTGGGTCAAATCCGGACTCCTTCATTCCTTTGGGGTTTCGGTTGATTCAACGATAAGCGGGCCACCTGGAGGACAAAAAGTGACACCAAGTACAGGTGAGAGGAAGTAGCTGTAAAGGTCAAACCTCAGTGAACCAATCGGGCCTAGGGGCGGTACCTAAGACTTTATAAACCCGTGCCGGGGGGGGGGGGGGGGGGGGGGGGGGGGGGCTCGGCTCATAGCGAATCTGACCATGAAAACAGCTGTGAAGACACAAAGGTTTTACTCTCAAACACACACAAAGCACGACATGAAGCGGAATTTTATAGGAAATTTAATTACATCGAAAACTATGGGTTAACATACAGAGGGACTCTACCACAAAAAAAGAAAATCATTTCAATTCTTCAATTATACAATTTGGGTCACAGGAATGGGTTTAAAAATCATGCATCAATCCAAAATACTTCCAACTTTGTACTCTGCCACGCTTTGGAAAGGAATATAACAACAAACGATTGTTATCACTCTCGCGCAGGCGCTAAGCGAGTGTTCTTGGCACTATCAGTTTTTACAGGTTGATCATCACACACAAGCGGCACGTTCGGAAGGAACAAATTCAGGAGCCAACCTGTAAAAACGCAATCGCAGAGGCATCATTTAGAACATTCCTGAAGGTTTGTTACAAACGCGGGGTTTCGATGTCATGTTCATGTCCGCAGGCAGTGTCCCTAACCACCACTGGGGCGGTGAACATGTTCCATCGGTCAACAGTCATCCGTCAACCACGCTGCGCCGCTGAGAGGAGACTTGCAGTCAGTTTTATGGCGCCATCGGGCGTCGTCGCGACAACTTTTCCGTTTCCCAACGCTTCAGCTTTTGGAATTGCTTCAAGTTTAGTCAAACGTCGAAAAAAATTAAAAAATTTAAAAAAATCGAAATTTGTATCTAAAAATTGCGATACAGTGATGGGGGAGTATGAAATGAGTTAGCGATTCCCTTCCCTGATCCGCTGCGCTCCTCACCAGCACACTTGTGTCTCATATGCCGACCCACACGAGGGAACGTTTTATCTCACACACCGCAACTGAATGTTTTCTGCCCCGTGTGTGTTGCTGTGTTTTGTTAAATGTGCCTTTAAAGTGAATCTTTTCCCACAAACTGAGCAGGCAAAGGGCTTTTCGCCGGTGTGTGTTCTTGTGTGTCTTTTTAAATGTGCCTTGACAGTGAATCTTTTCCCACAAACTGAGCAGGCAAAAGGCTTTTCTCCTGTGTGTGTTCTTGTGTGCGTTTTTAAATCGGACTTTCTGTAAAACGTTTTCCCGCATACCGGGCAAGCAAATGGTTTCTCACTAGAGTGTCTTCTTGTGTGTCCTTTTAAATCATCCTTATTACTGAATCGTCTACCGCAAACCGAGCACGGAAAAGGTTTTTCTCCAGTGTGCGATCTCGTGTGTCTTGTTAATTGTCGCCTTGAAGCAAAGCTTTTACCACAAACTGAGCAGGCATAAGGTTTTTCTCCTGTGTGTGTTCTGAAGTGCATTAAATTATTCTGAGAGAATCTTTTACCACAAACCGAGCAGGGAAAAGGTTTCTCGCCGGTGTGTGTTCTCGTGTGTCTTGTTAAATCTACCTTCTGAGTGAATCTTCTGCCACATATGGAGCAAGCAAATGGTTTATCTCCAGTGTGTGTTTTTGCGTGTCTTGTTAAATGCGACTTTGTTGTGAATCTTTTACCACAAACGGAGCAGGCATACGGTTTTTCTCCCGTGTGCTTTCTCGTGTGAATTCTTAAATTGTACTTGCAAGAAAACTTTTTCCCACAAACCAAGCAGGAAAACGTTTTTTCTCCCGTGTGCGTTCTTGTGTGAATGCTTAAATTGTACTTGCAAGAAAACCTTTTCCCACAAACTGAGCAGGAAAAAGGTTTTTCTCCCGTGTGTGTTCTTGTGTGAATTATTAAATCTTCTTTGTGAGCGCATCCTTTACCGCAAACTGAGCAGGTAAAAGGTTTCTCTCCATTGTGTCTTCTCGTGTGTCTTGTTAAAGTGGTCTTCTGAGCGAATCTTCTGCCACAAAGTGAGCAAGCAAATGGTTTATCTCCAGTGTGTATTTTTGCGTGTCTTGTTAAATTTGTATTTAAAGAGAATCTTCGATCACAAACTGAACAGGCAAAAGGTTTTTCTCCAGTGTGTGATCTCGCGTGCGTTGTCAACGATGACTTGTTGCAAAACGTTCTGTCACAGTGAGAACATTTAAGACATTTCTTGCGAGTGTGACATTTCTTATCACCATGAGGGTGTTGTTCTTCATCATCATCATAGTCAGAAGAGTGTGATGTTGTGTCATCACAAGCTGATAGGTCGTGCGCTTGTGATCCTCCACAGTGCTCCCCATTATCTTCTTCACGCTTCACATTGACACCGGTCAACGGAAATTTGGTGATTTCGCCCTCCTGCTCTTCTTCTTTAATGTAAGGGGGCTCGGATTCCTCTTCCTCTTTAATATGAGTGGTCTCCAGCGCCTCTTGTTTCATGTGAAGAGGCTCTGGCCCCTCCTCCTCTTTGACGTGGGTTAACTCGGCCTCGCGCTGCCCAGGACGAAGATACTCACTCACGTCTGAAGGACACAAGAAGACAAACACGCGTTTGGTAAAGTCAAACGTTGCTCAGTCAAGTCTCATGCTGATGTCGTACATCAACATTAGCAATTAGTGTATGGTCATTACAAGAAGTTATGTTGAGAATAGAGAGAATGATGATGATGATGATCACATTTTGAATGTCCCCGTACTTGTTAGGTCGCTTTTTTTGTTTCTTGTTTTTTTTTTTTTTTTTTTACTGCCACTTACTGGACTGGAGGGGTAGTGCATTTCCCCCCCCCCACCACGACTGTACATACGTCATCAGTCTCATTTGGAGAAGAACTGACCCCTGAACTTTGTGCGGTGGAAATGCAAACCACACGGGCCACAGGAACCTTTACGTTCCAGGAACTCCTTTTACCCGGAATTCAATGTTTCTTGACTTTTTGCGAAAAAATTCACAGCAATATTTACGATATCCTTTTTTGATTGCCAGAGTGGAACTGAAGGTGTTATGCCTCCACGCACAGCTCGGGCTCTGGCACCAGTCCTCTCGAGAGGGCTTGGACTCTCTTCCACTCTGGAGTTGCCCACCGTGAGAGGTGCCAAACTGGTGTGGTGTATACTCATTGCCCCCGGCTCGGCGCCCGTACGTTGGGGTTCAGCCTCCCTCCGCCTTCGGGTGGGCTCGTCGTGTCATCGGACTTGCGGCCGCATGTCTTGGACACTCGGGTGAAGAGAGGGGCGGAGCTGGCAACCGATCACCACCTGGTGGTGAGTTGGCTCCGATGGTGGGGGAAGATGCCGGTCCGACGTGGCAGACCCGTACGTATTGTGAGGGTCTGCTGGGAACGTCTGGCGGAATCCCCTGTCAGAAGGAGTTTCAACTCCCACCTCCGGCAGAACTTCACCCACGTCTTGGGAAACGCAGGGGACATTGGGTCCGAGTGGACCATGTTCCGCGCCTCCATCGCCGAGACGGCCGACCGGAGCTGTGGACGTAAGGTAATTGGTGCTTGTCGTGGCGGCAATCCCCGGGATGCCGTCGAGCTGAAGAAGGAGTCCTACGGGCCTTTTTGGCATGTGGGATTCCTGAGGCAGCTGATGGGTACCGGCTGGCCAAGCGGAATGCAGCTTTGGTGGTCGCTGAAGCAAAAACTCGGGCATGGGAGGAGTTCGGCGAGGCCATGGAGAAAGACTTCCGGACGGCTTCGAGGACATTCTGGTCCACCATCCGGCGTCTCAGGAGAGGAAAGCAGTGCACCACCAACACTGTGTATATTGGAGATGGAGCGCTGCTGACCTCGACTCGGGACGTTGTGAGCCGGTGGGGAGAATACTTCAGAGACCTCGTCAACTCCACCTACACACCTTCCCATGAGGAAGCAGAGTGTGGGTTCTCTGAGGCGGGCTCTCCAATCTCTGGGGTTGAGGTCACCGAGGTGGTTAATAAGCTCCTCGGGGGCAAGGCCCCCAGGGGTGGATGAGATTCGCCCGGAGTTCCCAATCAATCTTTCTAAACCTTTATTTCAAACCGTTGACAAGACTCTCACCTCGTTTATTTCGGACGCGAAAAGAGCTCAAATATGATTGGAACTGTGAAAGAGACCTAAATTAAGCGGCGTCTCATTGCACTTCATCACTGACGTTATTCCTGTTAATACCACAAACAAACCAATTTCGCTTTGGGCCAATTTGGAGTCAAATGCAGACCACCTTGCTTGTTAAAGCGACTTGTAGGCTTTCATAAACGTTTTGTGTCGGCCTTTATGAACAGTTGTCGATCAAATAAATGCATTGCCTGAGGTGGACGGATTTGGGACCCACGTGTCCCGAACTGCGTACTGATCAGGAAACAATTGTAAGGACGAGCGCACAATGACGTCACACTGGCATTCGGAGAACAATTCTCCTCATAATATTGTTAAGAAAGGAAAGTGGCGCGACGGGAGGGCGTGAACAAACCTGCTCTGCGTAGCACAAGTCGAGGCTGCTTGCAAACCGCGTCCAGCAGTTGGCGTCGTCGCTTCTTCTCCTCTTTCTATTCCGCAAAGTTTCTCCGCGTCCCTTGCGGTCGTTCTCGCGCACATTTTCGCGCGGCGATGCCAACACTTTGCACTTGAGCTCTGCTAATGCTAACTAGCACGTGACCCCCCCCCCCCCCACTCGTTAGCGGCTAGCGAGCTAAGATAAGCTAGCTCGAGATGCGTCAACGAGCACCGTGACGAGTTTATTCGGACGCAAACATTTAATAAATGGCGTATGAGTCCGGAAAAGTAGAGATGAACGTCCTGTGTCGATGCTTTGGTAAGTTCAAGTAGAAAATCTAAAAGAAGGATTTAGTTAAACTCGTGTGGGTGCATTGTGGGTACAGTGTGCCCGCGCAGCACAAGTTGTACGGCATCTCCACTTGGCCAAAATTCATCTTCATCTTCTTCTTCTTCGTCTTCACGTTTGAGGTCCAGGGGTCTCATGTACAAAAGGCGCGTACGCAAAAACGTGCGGCCCCTCACGCCAAATTCGTGGCGTGACGTTTCTGCAGCTTTTTGATGCTGGGAAACTGTTATCCTAAATCTGCACATCAGAGACACGTGAACAATTAACGCCCCACAACATTTTATTTCAACAATGTCTAAAGATGCAAAGACTCGGAATTCACTTGTTAACCAATGTATTTAATGGATCATTGATATTTGTGAGGTATTATTTGTATTAATTGATCAAGGCGATCATCGCCTATTGCCCTCACAATCGCTTCGTGACTCCGGCACCTGCAAAGAAAAAAAAGAGTGCTTTGAATTGACTGAATTTGAACATCTACATCGGTTGCACATGATTAAAATGTGTTAAAATTATATAATTTATCCCTCTTCTCCGAAAAAAAGAAAAAAATTTTTTTTACCAGTGTGCGTGTCCTCTCCTGTGTATTAAAATAATAAATTGAGTCATCAAATGGATTAAAAAGCTTTTGATATCCTCTTTGATAAGATGATGTGCATCTACTTGAATGCAAAAGATTTATTACATATACCATACATACAACATTTACGCATGAACTTTTATCTCACAGGGGTGAGTGTAGGTGACTTGTTGTGAATTATAAAAATACGTGCTATTTGCCTTGTGGGGTGATCCGAGTCTGATGTCTGACCACTTCTTTTTTAGTTCGGCATGTGTGCGCTGTTCTGTCTCCACAGCATTGACAGCCGTGCCCCCACCCGAAGGCGGAGGGAGGCTACCCTGTCGTCCACCGGGGTGAACCCCAAC
Source organism: Phycodurus eques (assembly GCF_024500275.1). Lineage (NCBI taxonomy): Eukaryota > Metazoa > Chordata > Actinopteri > Syngnathiformes > Syngnathidae > Phycodurus > Phycodurus eques. The sequence continues at coordinate 1,839,209 of NC_084526.1, forward strand.
GTACAGCCGGGGAGCAATAACTATACCCACACCTGCTCGGCGCCTCTCACCGTGGGCAACTCCAGAGTGGAGGAGAGTCCAACCCCTCTCGAGAGGACTGGTACCGGAGCCCAAGCTGTGCGTGGAGGCCAGTCCGACTATATATAGTCGGAACTTCTCGACCTCACACACAAGCCTCCTTCCCTCCCAGAGAGGTGATGTTCCACGTCCCTATAGCCAGCTTCTGTAGCCGGGGATCGGATCGCCAAGGTCCCCGCCTTTGGCCACCGCCCAGCTCGCACTGCACCCAACCCCTATGGCCCCTCCCACAGGTGGTGAGCCCATGGGAAGGCCGGCCCCCACGGTCCCGGCCACCAGGCGCGCTCCTTCGAGCCCTACCTCCAGGGCAAGGGAAACCTGAGTCCATTTTTTGTCTTCGTGATAAGGGGTCTTTGAGCCGTGCTTTGTCTGGTCCCTCACCAAGGACCTGTGACCCTACCAGGGGCGTGAAGCCCAAGACAACTTAGCTCCTACGATCATTGGGACACACAAACCCCTCCTTCCTAATGCGTGTGGCGCATTAGGAAGCGTAAAATACAACAACGGAGACCCCGGACCGTTGAACGGCTGAAGCTGCATTCCACCTACAAAGCTTCAACAATTCGTGTCCTCGGTTCCCAAACGTTTATTGAATGTTGTTCAAAGAAAAGGTGACGTAACACAGCGGTAAACATGACCCTGTCCCAGCTTTTTGGGAACGTGTTGCAGCCAAGTTAATGATTATTTGCTAAAAACAATCAAGTTGATCAGCTAGAACATGAAATATCTTGTCTTTGTAGTGTATTCAATTAAATGTAGGTTGAACACGATTTGCAAATCATTGTATTTTGTTTTTATTGATGTTTAACACAACGTCACGACTTCATTGGAATTGGGGTTGTACATGAGGCCCCAGAGCTTTTTGAAAAAAGTAGCTGTGAACCATTGCTTTGGAAACTACAGTGGAGACTAACGACAACGATGAATAAAGATAAAAGAGGCGCGCTCTCAATGCATGCCTACTGCAATCGAGAAAGCATGGAAACCAAGGCCAAAGGTCAGAAAAATGTCCTGGCTTCTCCTTCTAAAGCAACAACGCCAATGAAGAAGCCAAAAAGAGATGCGGACGATGAAAACAGCGCCGCCGTTTCATATAAACTCGACAGGTTGACGTCCACGATTGAAAACTTTGGTAAAACGCGGAAACCGTTGCCAATATTGCCAAAGCGGTTGAATTGAATGAATGCAAAGAGAAGAATGAAGAATTGAAAACTGAAATGCAACAACTCAAGGTGGAAAATGCGGGCACGATGAAAGGAATATCAGATGGAAAAGAAAACGGTTGAGGCTGAAAGATAGAAAAGAAGATGGAAGCTGAGGCTGAACGGCTTGAAGGAGGACAAAGAAGAATTCACTTGGGACACCGTCAGGAAGCAAAGTGTGGGTTCTCTGAGGCGGGCTCTCCTATCCCTGGGTTTGAGGTCACCGAGATGGTTAAAAAGCACCTCGGTGGCAAGGCCCCGGGGGTGGATGAGATTCGGCCGGAGTTCCTCAAGGCTCTGGATGTTGTGGGGCTGTCCCGGTTGACACGCCTCTGCAACATCGCGTGGACATCGGGGACAGTGCCTCTGGATTGGCAGACTGGGGTGGTGGTCCCCCTTTTTAAGAAGGGGGACCGGAGGGTGTTCTCCAACTACAGGGGGATCATTGCAGATGATGCGGTTCTGTTGGCTTCATCGAGCCGTGACCTCCAACTGTCACCGGAGCGGTTCGCAGCCGAGTGTGAAGCGGCTGGGATGAGAATCGGCACCTCCAAATCCGAGACCGTGGTCCTCAGTCGGAAAAGGGTGGCGTGCCCTCTCCGGGTCGGGGATGTGATCCTGCCCCAAGTGGAGGAGTTCAAGTATCTCGTTCACGAGTGAGGGGAGAACGGAACGGGAGATCGACAGGCGGATCGGTGCGGCGTCTGCAGTGATGCGGACTTTGTATCGGTCCGTTGTGGTGAAGAAGGAGCGAAGCCGAAAGGCGGAGCTCTCGATTTACCGGTCGATCTACCTTCCTACCCTCACCCATGGTCACGAGCTGCGGGTCGTGACCGAGATCCCGGATACGAGCGGCCGAAATGCGTTTCCTCCGCAGGGTGTGCATGGAAACCAAGTCCCTCAAAGATAGGGTGAGAAGCTCGGTCATCTGGGAGGGGCTCAGAGGAGAGACGCTGCTCATCATCGCCAGGTGATGAGCAGTGCCTCTTCTTCTCCAGATATGACGCTTGCAATTCAGGCCAAAAAGTTATATTTTGGTTTCATCATACCAGAGAATTTGGTTTCTGCAGGTCTAAGAACCCTTAAGGTGCCCTTCGGCAAACTCCAAGTGGGTATGGCCACTGTACCATAAAGGCCTGATTGGTGGAATGCGTTCGCAACGGTTGACCTTCACGATGGTTCTCCGACCTCAGCAAGGGTGCACTTCCTGCGTCTCGTGACGAAGATCTTCTTCGCTGACGTCTGCAGGACACAAGAAGACAAAAACACATTTGGTTTGGTAAAGTCAAGCTTTGCTCAGTCGAGTCTCATGTTGTGACTTTAATGTGGTATATCGTTGTTTGTCTGACTTTGCTACTAGAGTTCGGAGAGTTTATAGCGTTGATTGAGTTCGGCTCCTCCATCCCATGATATCGTCTGTTTTAATATCGAGGCATTTTTAATATATACTACATTACAAATAATTATAATAACAATCATCATGGAAAGGAATGACAAAGAAGTGAGCAAACCTGCTCCGAGTGAGTCCTCTTCTTCTTTCACACTTTTGGCACACATTTGCACACGCTTTGTTCTTTGTTCTTTGCTAGCGAACTAAGGTAAACTAAGCTAAGCTAAACCCACTCGAGAAGCTTCAAGACAAGTTAACCCGGACACGAAAATCTAACTCATGTTGTTTGGGTGCAGCGCGTTCAATATTGCGTCGCTCGGAACAAATCACACCCAAGTCAGAATCTTTTTACTTCCTGTTCCCGTCATGGAACGCCGTGGCCGAGGCAACATTGCCATCTAGCGGTCATGGCAGCACACGGCATACGTAGCTGGAGTGTTGTTGTTTTTTTCCCCATTTACCACACCCGCTTCCGGATGTAATTCTTCCTAAATGACTACCGAACGCGCTGGAAACCTCGATACCGGACGCCATCGCTACTGTACGTGACTAAAACATCTTTTTCGCTTAAACATTCTTGTCCTTCGAAAAACGCCGAAGCTCCTGGAGCTAGCTTCGTGTAGCTTTCTGACCCGCTAACAAAGAGACACGTGCGCGCGAGCCACGTACCGCTAAGTGCGAGTGTAAAGTGGTCGGATTATCGCGAGAAAGCAAATGTGTGCTCAAAGTGCGAAAGCAGAAGAGTACGAGGAGGAGGTTGCAAAAGAGGAGCGCGGGCAACAACGTCCGTCGCTGCGGGACGCCGTTTGCAAGAAGCCTCAACAGCACACAGCAGGTTTGTTCTTCTTTCGGAACTAGTTTTTTTTTTTAAACATTCCTGGCTTCATTTCATGTTTTTAATAATATTCGCCGACAGGTTTACTCAAGTATTTATTTATTTATTTTTTTTGCTTTTAGTATAAACAGTTCTACAGGCGGGTTTAATTCTACAAAAACATTTTGCCAACACATGTCCACATTCAACATCCGAGTAGAATATTTGTCAACGCACTCCCGTAGACATGAAAAAAATAAAAAATCACTAAAAATATAAATATTCACATTTATTGATGATTATCTGGCTGCAAATCTTGTTTAAAAATCATATAAGCTGTTGGATTGTCTGCTAGTTCTAGTTTGCATTGTTCTGTAGAGCCTGCCTGAGGGAAGGAGCCGGAAGAGCCACCAGTGACCGGGGTGCGGAGGGTCCGAGAGGATTTTGCACGCTCTTGTCTTAGTTCTGGCAGCGTGCAAGTCCTCAATGGTGGGTAGGGGGGTACCGACAATCCTTTCAGCAGTTTGGATTGTCCGTCGCAGTCGGAGTTTGTCCTTTTTTGTAGCAGCACCGAACCAGACTGTGATGGAAGAACACAGGACCGATTCGATGACGGCTCTGTAGAACTGCATCAGCCGCTCCCGTGGCAGACCGTGCTTCCTCAGAAGCCGCAGGAACTACATCCTGTGCTGGGCCTTTTTCGAGGACGCAGTCGATGTTGGTCGCCCACTTCAGGTCCTGAGAGACTGTAATTCCCAGGAACTCGAAGGTCTCGACGGTTGACACAAGGCAGCTGGACGGCGTGAGGGGCGGCTGTGGCGAAGGATGCCTCCTGAAGTCCATCATCATCTCCACAGTCTCGAGCGTGTTCAGCTCCAGGTTGCGTCGGGCCGCTTCCTGTCGATATGCAGACTCGTCACCGTCCTCGATGAGGCCGATGGCGGCGGTGTCATCTGCAAACTTCGGGAGTTTGACAGGTGCGCCGAGGTGCAGTCGTTCGTGTAGAGAGAGAGGAGCAGAGAAGAGGAGCGCAGAAGCGAAGAGAAGATATGAAGTAGGCTTGCTTGAATAAATTGGTATAATTCCATGTGAGTTGTGAATGCAGGTCAGTGCTTCTGATAAGGGTTAGGGCAGCAGAGAAGGGTCTGAAGGCCCCCACTCTGCACACCATGGCATAGTTAGCCCATTACATCTGTGTAGCTTAACCTTTTCCGCGATGCACAAGCCAATCATATCACAGTGTCCCGCCCAGAACACGAGCGGGATACCTAATAACGCGACAAGGGAAGTCCGCAAACCTGTTTTGCGGGTTTGGTCATGTGACGTTCCGCATATAGCGGACTGTGAATACACGGCCCATTTTGGAGCTGGAGGAAATAACGGATCACAGGGATGCTTATAACCTGGATACCGAGCTCACAAAAAAAATAGTCTGATGCCCTGATTAAACCACACGCTAAGTTAGTTAACCAGTCACTCAGTACCAAGGAAGTGCGAGATAGCCACGGTAACAACCATTTTCAAACCTCTCTGGGAGCAAGACAGCTGTAGCCAGCGAGAGGCCAATCAGCATCCTCCCTATTATACAAAAGGTTGATGAAAAAGTGGATCGCGAAACTCGTGATTAAACATCTAGACAAAGGTTTCACCCCACTCACTCCATGCAGTCGAGTTTCCGTCCTTATCACTCCACCGAGTCAGCAAAGTGGACTGCTGGTTTTCGGAATAGGTTAGGGACATGCTGGATGAAAGTTTGTGGAGGTGCTGTGTTCCTGGACCACAGAAAGGCATTTGACACCATTGACCATCAGGTTCTCTTGACAAAGTCAACATACTTTAATTTTACTGCAAACACAGAGTTGGAGTTCCACAAAGATCCATCCTTGGTCCCTTGCTTTTGTTCATGACGTATTAATCACCTGTGTGATGTCTGTCCAGGGTTTCATTTATAGATGAATGCAGATGACAGAGTACTTGTACTTTTTTTGTGTGTGTCTTCCTGTGTTCTGCAGACGCTGGTGAAGATCTTCGTACTGAGCGGCAAGCGCCAGAGTCCCCCGCCATCAAAGAAGAAGAGGCGCTCAAGCTCCGTCACATTAAAGATGAAGATCGAGAGGATGAAATCACCAAGTTCCCATCGACTGGCGTCAGTGTGAAGAGTGAAGAAGATGACCGAGAAAGTGATGGAGACCGACGTGAAGGATCCCAATCAGACCGTCTCATCGCTCCACTATCAGACAGTGACGGCATCACAGTTCACTCTTCTGACTATGATGATGCCGACGGCAACGATGGGGATGATGATGACGTCGACTACGACGATAAACAGTCTGTAGGTGATAGGACATGCCACACTGATGACAAATGTGTCAGATGTTCTCACTGTGACAAAACTTTTTACAACAAGTCAGCCTTGAAAGCACATACAAGATCACATACGGGAGAAAAACCTTTTGCCTGCTTAGTTTGTGGTAAAAGATTCTCTTTAAAGACAAATTTAACACAGCACGCCAGAACACACACTGGGGAGAAACCTTTTGTCTGTTCAGTCTGTGGTAAGACGTTCTCGCGCAAGGAGAATTTGAACATACACACAATAACACACACTGGAGAAAAACCTTTTGCCTGCTCACTTTGCGGTAAAAAATTCTCTTTAAAAAGAGATTTGACAATGCACACAAGAACACACACCGGGGAAAAACCTTTTGCCTGCACGGTTTGTGGTAAAAGATTCTCCCTAAATAACACTTTAACAAGACATACGAAAACACACACAGGAGAAAAACCTTTTGCCTGCTTACTGTGTAGTAAAAGATTCTCTTTAAAAAGAATGTTAACGATGCACACGAGAACACACACAGGAGAAAAACCCTTTTTCTGCTCAGTTTGTGGTAAAAGATTCATTGAGCAGGGACATTTAACAATGCACAAAAGAACACACACCGGAGAGAAGCCTTTTACTTGCTCAGTTTGCGGTCAAAGATTCTCGATGAAGACAAATTTAACAAGGCACACAAGAATACATGATGGAGAGAAACCTTTTACTTGCTTAGTTTGCGGCAAAAGATTCACTCAGAACGGAGATTTAACAATACACACAAGAACACACACTGGAGAAAGACCCTTTGCCTGCTCAGTTTGCGGTCAAAGATTCCCTTCAAATTCACATTTAACAAAACACACACGAACACACACTGGAGAAAGACCCTTTGCCTGCTCAGTTTGCGGTCAAAGATTCACTCAGAGCTCACGTTTAACAAGGCACACAAAAACACATGCTGGAGAGTAGCGATTCCGTTGCAGTGAAAAGATTTTCTGGTCAGGATCAGTTTAAGAGACGCAAATGTGCTGGTGAGAAGGGGAGGAGTCAGCGAAGCTGCAGAATAATCTGAAGAAACTGAGGCTGTGTCGGAAATCATTGGCCCTCCTTGAGAAAGTCAAATCTCCTAACCTTTATATCACCTTCCCATAACCTTTGTTGGAACACGTCATCCGTTCAAGGAGAGCCGAAAAAGTGCTTCCTTACGAACGTGGGAAAAGGAAAACGCCCTTTCAAGTGAATTTGTCTCGACTTTTCCCGATTGGCGTAACCGTGTGACGACGAGTATTGCCGACATAAGTCTCGGGCTTGCAGACTTCACCCGCAAAATATTTACTTCATAAAAAAATAAAAAGTATCTTTTAAAACAATTCACAGATTATACCCATGGAAAGTGTTTCTACAATGATTCAAAACAGATGTAGATACTAATTGCCCTTTTTTTTTATTAAAAAAAAAAAAAAAAAGATCAACTGAAGATATCACGAATTGTTGAAGCTTTGTCGGTGGAATTCTTTCCCATTCTTGCTCGATGTACAGCTTCAGCCGTTCAACAGTCCGGGGTCTCCGTTGTCGTCGTTTACGCTTCATAATGCGCCACACGTTTTCAATGGGAGACAGGTCTGGACTGCAGGCAGGCCAGTCTCGCACCCTCACTTTTTTACTACGAAGCCGCACAGTTGTAACACGTGCAGAATGTAGTTTGGCATTGGCATAAGAAGGGGTGTCCGTGAAAAAGACGGTGCTTGGATGGCAGCGTATGTTTCTCCAAAACCTGTGGACTCGTCGGACCACAGAACGCTTTTCCACTTTGCATCGGTCCATCTTAGATGAGCTCGGGCCCAGAGAAGCCGGCGGCGTATCTGGGTGTTGTTGATAAATGGCTTTTGCTTTGCACAGTAGAGTTTCAAGTGGCACTTCCGGATGTAGCGCCAAACTGTGTTTACTGATTGGTTTTCTAAAGTGTTCCTGAGCCCATGTGGTGATATCGTTTGCACACTAATGTCGGTTTTTGATGCAGTGCCGCCTGAGGGATCGAAGGTCACGGGCGTTCAATGTGGGTTTTGGGCCTTGCCGCTTCCGTGCAGTGATTTCTGCAGATTCTCTGAACCTTTCGATGATATTACGGACCGCAGATGATGAAATCCCTCAATTGCTTGCAATTGTCCGTTGAGGAACATTGTCCTTAAACTGTTCGACTATTTTCTCCCGCACTTGTTAACGAAGAGGTGAACCTCGCCCCATCTTTGCTTGTGAATGACTGCGCAATTCAGGGAGATCAATCATGGCACCCACCTGTTCCCAATTGGCCCGTTCACCTGTGGGATGTTCCAAACAACTTTTTTGCCACCTGTCCCAGCTTTTTGGGAACATTTTCCAGCCATCAAATTCAAAGTTCGCGATTATTTGTTAAAAACAATCAAGTTGATCAGTTTGAACATTTTATATCTTGTCTTTGTAGTGTATTCAATGAAATATTGGTTGAACATGATTTGCAAATCATTGTATTCTGTTTTTATTGATGTTTAACACAATGTCCCAACTTCATTGGAATTGGGGTTCCATTATTGGCTCAGTGACATATACACAAATGTCGATATAGTCATCGAAAACCACTCGCGCAAATTTGAAAATGAACTCAAACAAAATTTTAGGACCGTTAGATGCCCCATGAAAGCCATTAAAATCTTGGATGTATGTTGTCTTTGTAATGTATTTTTGTATTATGATATTGTGTCTTTTTGCCACTTATTGTGCACCCCCCCCTCCCCGCCCCTCCCGTCAATTGTAAGTTCTGTTTTCTGAATAAATATTAACCATCACCTTCCATCAGAATCCATTTTTTTCCTACTGTTTGACGCATGAGTCAAAATGAGTCTGTGACATTGCAAAACGACAGGATCAGATTTTCGTAGAAACAAAACTCGTGATTCAAGTACCTGCCCACTTTGTTTTTGGTACACGCCCACTCAACTCAGCTGAACATCAACACGGGATTTCCGGGTTTGAAGCGAGCGAGTCTCAGCCTCTGCCAAGCCAAAAGTCCAGTCTTTGAACGCGTGGCTGCCACAAGACGCGGTGATATCACCAAGGACCAATCAGAGCAAAGCTGTTTGACATATTTAAATTCGAAATATATATGTTTTTTATTTACAGAAAAAAAAGCATCCAAACTCATCAGGAGAAGCGTCGTCATGCAACCAGACAATGACACAAAACACACCGCCAACACAACAAAGGACCTCATCAGGAGGGGGGGGGGTGGAGTGGAAGATCTTCAACTGGCCAAGTCAATCACCGGACCTTAACCCAATAGAGCATGCATTTTACCTCCTGAGGAGGAAACTGAAGGGAGAAACCCCCAGAAACAAACAAGAACTGAAAGAGGCCTGGAAAAGAATTTCAAGCGAAGAATGCGACCGTCTGGTGACGTCGACGGGTCGCAGGCTTGATGCAGTGATTGCAAGGAAGGCTTAGGCCACCAAATATTCAACGTTATTCACTTGAAGTTCATTTAATCGTGCCTGTTGCAGTACTTTTTGCTCACTTGGAAAGTGGGTGGCTTCAAACGAAAAAAAAGTGCTCTCTCGAAGAGACTCTTCGGCCCAAAAATCCCGGCCGATACCAAACCCTGACTTTATTCGGTATCTAATCGGTACCAAAACGTGTTTTTTTTTCATCAAGGCAGCGTCACAGTAACATATTATATAATAGCAGAGTTTTATTTATTTTTTTTTTTTTTAAACAACAGCTCAAAGATGATGTGCTTACCGGGGCCCGGTGCTGGAGTCCGCCACACGATGATCTCCCGCTCGATGTGGCATCATCAATTTTCAATCTTATTTCCTGCGCAACTATAAATCCGAGGCTTTTCGATAACATGCAATACGGCCATCAATCATTTTTCAATGATCAACATCGATGTCAGCCAGAAATAGAGGATTTATTAACCACAATAGCCGGTCATAAATCATAGACATCAACGTCAGGCACCATCGACACCGCAATGATTCAATGTTTATTTATCATAACGAAATTCAATTGCCAGCACGCAGACAGTTCGGATGAAATATCAACATTTCGTCAAATGTCCTCTTGCTGTCCGTGATGATGTCGTTCTTTAGGCCGCACCCTTAAAAAGGTGCACTTCCCAAAAGATAAATACGGCAGTGCCTCGCCGTTACGCTTTCGAAAACCAGTTTAGCTCTTTCTGTTTGATTTCGTGTTTTTATGTCTCCAGGCTAAGCCCACAATATAAAATCCCCACCTGTATATAGCGATTCAGGAAAAAGGAAACGAGTCTCTGTTTCTCCAGTTTATTAAACCAGTTCATTGACCGCTGCTCTTCCCAACAGCACACTTGTGTCTCTTAAACTGATCCTTTCGAAAGAATCTTTCATCACACACACTACAACTGAATGGTTTCTCACCAGTGTGTGTTCTTGCGTGTATTCTTAAATCTACATTCTGAGTGAATCTTTTCCCACAAACTAAGCAAGCCAAAGGTTTCTCACCAGTGTGTGTTATTGTGTGTCGTGCTAAGGTTGCCTTTCGAGAGAATCTTTTACTGCAAATTGAGCAGGCAAAAGGTTTTTCTCCAGTGTGTGTTCTTGTGTGTGTTTTTAAATCTGCATTCTGAGTGAATCTTTTGCCACAAACTGAGCAGGCAAAAGCTTTTTCTCCAGTGTGTGCTCTTGTGTGGGTTGTTAAATTGATCTTTTGAGAGAATCTTTTACCACAAACTGAGCAGGCAAAAGGTTTTTCTTCTGTGTGCGTTCTTGTGTGCGTTCTTAAATTTGCCTTTAAAGAGAATCTTTTATCACAAAATGAGCATGCAAAAGGTTTTTCTCCAGTGTGTGTTCTGGTGTGCATTCTTAAATCTACATTCTGAGTGAATCTTTTCCCACAAACTAAGCAAGCAAAAGGTTTTTCACCAGTGTGTGTTATTGTGTGTCTTGTTAAAGTTGCCTTTAAAGAGTATCTTTTCTCACAAACTAAGCAGGTGAAAGGCTTTTCTCCAGTGTGCGTTCTTGTGTGTCTTGTTAAATTTGCCTTTATCGAGTAGCTTTTCTCACAAACTAAGCAGGCAAACGGTTTTTCTCCAGTGTGTGTTCTTGTGTGTCTTGTTAAATTTGTCTTTAAGGAGAATCTTTTCCCACAAACTAAGCAGGCAAACGGTTTTTCTCCAGTGTGTGTTCTTGTGTGTGTTGCTAAGTTTGTCTTTAAAGAGAATCTTTTACCGCAAACAAAGCAGGCAAAAGGTTTCTCTCCAGTGTGTGTCATGGTGTGTTTTTTCAACAATGACTCGTTGTAAAACGTTTGGTCACAATGAGAACACTGGATATATTTGTTGTCAGTGTGACATGTCATTTCACCTCTAGCGTGTTCACCGTCATCATAATCGGAAGAGCATACTGTGATGTCGTCACTATCTGACAGTGGTGTGAAGAGGCCGTCTGCTAGTGGTCCTCCACAGTGGTCGCCATCACTTTCGTCACCCTTCACAATAACAGTCAACGGAAGCTTGATGATCTCCTTCTCCGGCGCTTCCTCTTTAATGTGTGGAGGCCTGGGCTCCTCTTCCTTTTTGATAGGAGGAAGCTCTGGCTCCTCCTCTTCGATGTGGGAGCACGCTGGCTCCTGCTGCTCAGGACGAAGATCTTCTCCACTGATGTCTGCAGGACACAAAGGGGGGAAAAAAACAACAACAAAAAACATGGTTCGCTAGAGTCAAGTTTTGCTCAGTCAAGTCTCATGTTGTGACTTAGTTGTGTATTATTGTTTGCGAGGGAATCCGATTTGTGTCAATAAAATATCAAACAAAGGGAGCGATGTCAACTGTGGAATATTTTTCAGAATTGATAGTTTTTATTATCTGCATTATTTGGAACGTCACATGAACAAACCCGTAAGTTGTAACAAACAAATTGTGGGGGTTTTCAGGGGCTGGAATAGATGAACGGCATTTCATTTCATTTTAATATGGAAAATGTTATACGATACGCGAGGAATTTGAGTTTGAAAAAACGAATTTAGGTCAAGGACCCACATAGTTATTTGTGTAAATGAGCGTCAGTGATGATAACTCGAAACAAGACACGAGCACGAGGATTGATTTAGTAAACAAGTGAGCGCGAGAGGTGAACCAACCTGCTCTCTGCAACAAATCCCGAGCTTGCGGCTCCAGGAGTTGATGTTCGGTCTCTTCCGCTCGAGAAATGTCCTCCCCGTACTCTTCTTCCTTCACACTTCTGCCGCACATTTTGTTTTATGCGACCATTGCAATACTTTTCAGTCACACTCGAGCTCCGCGAACCCACGTGTCGCGAACAATCGCGCGTCTCTTTGTTAGCGGCTAGCAAGCTAAGATAAACTAAGCTAAGCTAAGCTAAACGCGCTCGGGGAAACTTCAGCGTGCACCGAGACAAGTTTATCCGGACACGAAGATTGAACTTATGTCGTCTTCGGCCAGTAGAGAAGTGACGGACGTCCTGTTTCGAGGCTGCAGTCCGTTCAGTGCTGACTGAAGAAGAATTATTTAGCGAATTACTGGAGGCGTCTGTGGTTAACCAACACGTATACGGAAGTAGCTCTGCAGTGGACGTAGTACGGCAAGTCCACTTGGACAAACTAAGGCTTGCGCCTCACGTTCGGGAGAGGCAGCCGTCGATAGAAGCTACAGGTCGAAAAATAGAAAGGGCTAAGTGTTTCTAAACACAACAGGGGTTTATTCCGAAAAGATGGATTTACTTTTGTAAACCACTGTAACTGTAAATCACAACTCCCTGGATGTTGAAGCGATTTTGTGTGTCCCAATGATCCCAGGAGCTAAGTTGTCTGGGGCTTCACGCCCCTGGTAGGGTCACCCGTGACAAACAGGTCCGAGGTGAGGGACCAGACAAAGCACGGCTAAAAGACCCCTGTGATGAAAACTATAAATGGATCCGAGCAGATGTGGGTATACTTATTGCCCCCCGGCTCGGCGCCTGTACGTCGCCCCGGTGGACGACAGGGTAGCCTCCCTCCGCCTTCGGGTGGGGGGGATGGGTCCTGACTGTTGTTTGTGCCTATGCGCCAAACAGCAGTTCAGAGTACCCACCCTTTTTGGAGTCCTTGGAGGGGGTGCTGCAGAGTGCTCCCGCTGGGGACTCCATCGTTCTGCTGGGGGACTGGGAGGAACGGCCCCCCCGATCAGAACCCGAGCGGTGTTCTGTTATTGTCATCATTATGGACAATCCGTCATCACGGATTGTCCATAACGAACACCAAGTCCACACGTGCACTTGGCACCGGGACACCCGAGGTCGCAGTTCGATGATCGACTTTGTGGTCGTGTCGTCGGACTTGCGGCCGCATGTCTTGGACACTCGGGTGAAGCGAGGGGCGGAGCTGTCAACCGATCACCACCTGGTGGTGAGCTGGCGCCGATGGTGGGGGAAGATGCCGGAGGGTCTGCTGGGAACGTCTGGCGGAATCCCCTGTCAGAAGGAGTTTAAACTCCCACCTCCGACAGAACTTTGCTCATGTTCCGGGGGAGGCGGGGGACACCGAGTCCGAGTGGACCGTGTTCCGACCTCGAGTCGGGACGTTGTGAGTCGGTGGGGAGAGTACTTCGAAGACCTCAATTCTACCAACAACCTTCCCATGAGGAAGCAGAGTCTGGGTTCTCTGAGGCGGGCTCTCCTATCTCCGGGGTTGAGGTCACCGAGGTGGTTAAAAAGCTCCTCAGTGGCTGGGCCCTCAAGGCTCTGGATGTTGTAGGGCTGTCCTGCTTAACACGCCTCTGCAACATCGCGTGGACATCGGGGGCGGTGCCTCTGGATTGGCAGACTGGGGTGGTGGTGCCCCTTTTTAAGAAGAAGGACCGGAGGCTGTGTTCCAACTACAGGGGGATCACACTCCTCAGCCTCCCTGGTAAGGTCTATTCAGGGGTGCTGGAGAGGAGGGTCCGTCGGGAAGTCGGATCTGAGATTCAGGAGGAGCAGAGTGGTTTTCGTCCAGGCCGTGGAACAGGGGACCATCTCTTCACCCTTGGCAGGGTCCTCGAGGGTGCGTGGGAGTTCGCCCGACCAGTCTACATGTGTTTTGTGGACTTGGAGAAGGCGTTCCACCGTGTCCTTCGGGGATTCATGTGGGGGGTGCTTCGGGAGTATGGGGTACCGAGCCACCTGATACGGGCTGTTCGGGTTGTGCAGGGACCGCCCTGTACGACCGCAATCAGAGTTTGGTCCGCATATCAGGCAGTAAGTCGGACTCGTTTCCGGTGAGGGTTGGACTCCGCCAAGGCTGCCCTTTGTCACCGATTCTGTTCATAACTTTTATGGACAGAATTTCTAGGCGCAGCCGAGGCGTAGAGGGGGTCCGGTTTGGTGGCCTTCAGTATTGCATCTCTGCTTTTTGCAGATGATGCGGTTCTGTTGGCTTCATCAAACCGTGATCTCCAACTCTCATTGGAGCAATTCGCAGCCAAGTGTGAAGCGGCTGGGATGAGAATCGCCACCTCCAAATCCGAGACCGTGGTCCTCGGTCGGAAAAGGGC